>NC_091483.1:55453187-56099995 GCF_947461875.1 Haliaeetus albicilla | reverse complement strand
CCTGGGAAAGTCAGAGAAACCAAGTGAATGCAATGTCATGGAACTACATACCAAGACAAAGCACCCAAGGGGACAAACCAGGGGTGACAGACATCTGGATGGAATTTAACTTTTTCTGAATTTTGTTAACAAATATTGTATTTGCTGAGTTTGCCAAATAAAACTGATCACCCCTGCAGTGATCCTGACTGGAAGACCACTGCATACTGAGGAGTTAGTGGTTCACATAACAGTTAACCTGAGTAGCCCCAGGCCTGTGCTGTGCTGCACATACAGCTTGGCGACCTTCAGGCCTGTGTTGTGCTGCTCATATCCCTTGGCCACAGGATAAACTTATTGTAGCAGAGGAGATTGGAGGCAGCTCCCACTTGGTACCAGTGATTATGCCACCTGCATGTCCTTGCCTTTATCTAAAAGTGCAGCAAGAAGTTCTCATCTGAACATCCTTTCTGTCTGACAGTAGAAATGATTAACAGAGCTGCTTGCTTGTAAAAAAATCCTACAATAGTTTCAGTGACCAAAATGGGGTAACCCTTTCTACAGATGGGGTCTGCACTGCCTGTGGATCAGAGGGTCATTCAATGCTGCACAGCTTGGGGTTCCCAACATCTAAAGGGCCATACTATTATTTATATTATACTCCCTTTCTCTATAGCGTTAGCTGAAATAAATCACATTTTAACTGATACTTTACAGAGGCTGAGTGCCTTTCTTACTAGGATTGTAATGACCAAGAACCTCCTGGTGCAACCTCCCACTGCCACTTAGAGGTTTTTTTTATTCTTTTTATTTTTTCCAGTCTGTCAATCCATAGCCTTGGTCCTAAGAACAAGCTGCAAATATACTTCAAAGAATGAATCACAAATCTTTCATTCTGTTACAGTCACTAGAAGTAATTAAGTATGAAACTCTTATCTACTAAGGTGTGGTTTCATGCTTATTTTTAAAGAGAGCAGCTGAAATTTCAACCTCAAGTACAAGAAAACAGAACATACAAGGTCAAATTCACTGCTAGCTTAATCCTAGCACATTTCCAGAACAATGACATTTTAACTACTGTCAAAAAATGAACTGGGCCACCAAGTAGATCCATTCTCAAACACTGCTGCTTACATTTTTGATTGCACTTTCAAAACCTAAAAAATAAAATTATTTTCTTACTGAATGAGTTTTTCCAATCCTTAATACACTGAGTAATCTAATTTTGTAGAAATGAGAAATAAGCTAAAAAGGACAGCTTCGACATACCTGATCACACTGCCACTGAGGACTTGCACAAAGTCTTTCTGCTGTCTGTCTTCCACAGATGCACCGTTGTTTACTGACTCGTGGACAAGGCTGACAATCTCCTGTATGTAATTGTGAGTGACATTGAGTAGGAATTGCAAAAGAATGATGTATCTTAGCAATTAAACAACTACTCCTCTGAAGTTTAAGAAGGCAGGTCTACCTGCATGACAGGAATTCTCACAAGTGTGTTGTCCACATAGCAACATTCGTCCACATGGCAGGTGACATGACCATTCCTTGGCACTGCACCTTCGGGGCACTGGTTTAGCTTTCTTACAGTGACAGGTTGTTGTGACCATCTTTGGGCAAGGTGGACAGGGTCCTAAGTACAGGAAAAAGAATACCTCGCTAATGGCCATTCAGCAAATGCAGCCTTGACTACATCTGGTTTCTGAGAATTTTAAATATAGTTAGCAGATTTTAAGTAAAACTGTGTAACAGCTACATAAATACAGGTCACACAACCAAGAGACACAATGGATTTACCTGGATGACAAAGCAGCAGGCATTTATGACCACAAGAAGGTTTGAACTCCCTCTCACATATCTGACCACAGGAGTGAGGTACCAGCCATGGGTCCACTGTTGGATTCTCCACTTTTCCACAGTAACAGTAATACCTACTGGGAGTTTCAGACCGTTTGTATTCAAACCTACATTTTGGACTACAACAAGGGAAAAAGGGAATGAAAAGAAAAGCAATTTTTTTGAAGAATTTTTTTAAGAAGAAAAGCCATTTTTATTATTTCAGTTTCACAAGATTGTTACCGTGCTACCAATTAACATTTTTATAACTACTGTAACCAATAACAACACAATTAAATTTATAATATACAATAAAGGTCTTGCTATATGTCAAATTTTACAATAAATTCATTAGAATGTCTAAGGAATTGTCCTATCACTGCAATCTTTTTTCTCTAAGAATATATTAAAAAAAATTCAGCATAGCATACAGAATAATTTTTATGTCAAGTTATACCAAAGGAATGTATGCAACAAAGAGTTAACCTACAATCAAAAGAAGAGATTTAAAAAAAGGTTTTTACCAGTAGCAATTTATAAGCTATGTAAAACAAGATTTAGCAATGCTATTAAAGCTATGCATAATAATTAAAATTTTATCTAAAAGATTTTAGATTGTATCAGTTCAGCATCTTAGATATTATAAGATGCACACCTTTATTTGTTACCCTTGATGGTGCCAGATATTAAAAAATACATTATTCCTAAAGGTAAGATAGGCACCAAAGGTCTGGAACTTGTTAGTGTCACAGGCCCTAAAGGCTTTCAGGTGCAAGCCATGGACAAAGGAGGCAACACAAGGAAGGAGAAACAAAGCAGCTCCTATTTCTGGCTACACTGAGAAAAGACAACAGACAAGGAGCTCCTCCTCAGAGAAGAATAAAGACCTACGTACTCATTTTCATCAAATAAAATGTCAATTTACCCTTATATAATACATTACAGGCCATAAACCACTTCTCCATAGTAACTGCACAGTTTTATCATGTGCTTAAATGTCAAATAAAATACCATTTGCCTTGAATTTTTTTCATTATAAACATTATGCTTAAACACAGAACTAGTTTGTAGTAGAATAGGCATTATCAACTTGAGACACTGCCAGCCAACAATTCTATACCTTACTTCCTAAGCAAACCTGCTCTCTGAGATCCCACATTAACAGCGCTCTTGAATCCACCAGGCACTTTCAACCAAATTTGAGAGAGGACTGTGTATCAAACATACTACTACAAGTTTCCACATGAAAGTAGGTGGGCAAATAAAGCATAGAGCAAACATGCACAGAGAAACCTTGACTGAACTTTCAGACACAAACCTACTGAAAAAGCAAGCTTCATTATTCATGCCACCACAGTATTACCTTCTTCTTTATACAGTCTCATGTAAAACTGTAAGACTGGCTTTAATGCTCAAGTTATACAGAGACTAAAAAAAAACAAAAAACAAAAAACAAAAACAAACCCACACAACACCTAAATCTTGCTATTTTAGAACTGTTTTAATTTATTTATTTTATGGTGCCAATTTTAAAAGTGACAAATATGTAAAGCCATTCAGAAATAAATATTAGAAGCTGAGACACATGATGGATAAGTTACCTTCTCAGAAGTTCAAACAAATTTGATGCAGCAGGTTTTTAATATCACTGTGAAATATTCCTGAATCATGTTAATGAAAACTTAAAAATAATTCAAAAAAGCAATAGAAAAGTCAGCCTTCTAAACTTTTTTTTTGGTGTGCATGTCATTTACAAGTACCATTCCTTTCTAAAGTAACTCCAGTTCACATATTTTTCACAATGAAAGTATCTTTGTAAATGTACCATGAAGAGCTCACCATGGCCAGGGATAATCTTTCTTTCCAAAATCATCATCTGTCAAAGGAGAAGACACAAGGAAAAGGCTGTCCTTGGCCCACTTTTGGATACACACCAGGTGAAAAATACAAAAGCATCCACAACAGCTCCAAACCTAAAGAGCAGATATAAGTGCCAATTGCTTTATATTAGGCTTCTGTTTCCATCGACAAACATCTGTAACATCTAAAGAAATACAAGCTTGCTATTTTTCCATTTAAAAAATGGGTTTCCAAAGATAGATTATACCTACTGTTAGATTAATAGAGGCATTTTTACTGTTACAGATTCATACCTATAATCTTTTTTCCTGCTCCTGTGGGAAGTTTTTGCCAAGGCTTATGAAGCCCAAAATACTCATATAATCACAGAAAAGTTGATTTAAACATGTTGTTGGAGGTCATGTAGCACAACCTTGTGCCCAAAGTAGGACTATTGCCAACTTAGCTCAGTTCAGTCACAGCTTTGCCTAGCAAAGTTGAACAATCCTGAAGGATGGGGACTCCACAACGATCCTGGGGAACCTACTCCAAGTGTCATACTACCTTCCTAGTACACAAACTGCACCTCCCAAGCACCTGCTTGTACCATTGCCCCTTATTCCACCACCTGTCACCACAAAGATGACTTTGGCTTTAGCCACCTTCACAACTTCAAGCAGACCGAGGCTGCAATCATATCATCCCTTAGCCTTCTCTCTGCCAGACTAAACAAGCTCTCCCTCCACCCCTCTCTCCGTCCCATACTCCAGGTCTCTAGACATCTTTGTAGTAGAAGTACTAAAAAGACTTTTTCCCCCTTTCAAACTTTAGGATTTACATACAGTGCTAGTAAGAAAAAGATGTGATTAGAAGTGTGGCTTTCAACCTAGTGTCTTTTGTTCAAAGAGCAAGACAGATATAAAATGGAACAGAATTAAAAGGAAATGTGTTTAAAATATTGATTTTGCCAGTATCCTATCTCTATCACTAAACCGTTATGTTCTTGTTCACAGTGTACTTCTCTTTGTCAGTTCTGGAGTGAAATCACAATCATTTGCTTAGAATATCAGCCTGCTGCTGAAAAGCAGTTTAAGTAACAGAAATCCAGTTTTATGACTTTGGTACTTTCCACATATTGATGTCTTAAATTGCCGGCTTAGAATGACTAAAACAATTTGGCAAGAGAAATGCAGCAGAAAATTTAAGTTTTAATTTCCTTTTTTTTTTTAATAACTTATAACATTCTTATAAAATTATACTGTGAAAACGAGAATTTCCCCATTAATTTATAGAGGACAAAGTCAATTACATAAGTTTCTAAAAGTATGGTAACTAACTTCCCAGAACTAAAGCTAAACAGGAGACGTTAAGCAAACACACACACACTTGACCAAAACTTTACAGATTCAAGATAACTAACAAACCACTGAGTTATAAAAGATGACTTCCAAGTTGCCAAACCATCTCACTTCCGCCGAGATGAAATTAACTCTATCAAGAGACAAATAACTTTAAAATCTACCTAAACACATATGTTAAGATTCAAAAAATTATCTATGAAACATGTTAAGAATTCATACAAAACATACTGCATTTCTTTCTAAAAAAATGTTAAAGCCTACAGTTTCATGGGATACTTGTACTCCATGTACATTCAGCATAAGAAGTTGCAAACATGTATTTGATTCAAGTAATTTTAACAGAAACAGGGTTGGACCTGTCAATGTCAAAGGGAAGCTGATACATAACATACATGATACATATACATAAAAGTGAAAAAGATTTGTCCTGAAATCTCTCCCACAAAAAATACACCTATATGAAATAAGACAATCTTCTTAGAAATGCCATCCTTCTCTTCCCCCTGATCTGCATTTGTAGTAGCAAAGTTTATCTTAGCTCCCTTGCTATAAATCTAACAATAATATTTCCTAACTTCCTAGTATTTCTTGCTTTGGTGATTGCTACAACATAGTTCCAAGGCTTATGGAACATTTCAGTGCAAGCACTGGCCTTCCTGCACCTTTTTTTTCATCTGCTACTCTCTAAAATTAAAAAAAACCCAAACTATTTACATTACAGTAACAAACATATGTCACAAAACACATATTCTGATTACAAGCTACATATATATGAGCACTTATTTCCTCAAGTGTTTGAAAAACCCAAAGATGCTGAATGTCGCATTAAGTACTCTCTCATTTTAAAACTATCAATCCCAAGAATTACCTTAGTAATATAATTAAATGAAAGTTACTCAGACAGTTATATTTGCTTTATTCTAAAAGACTACTGTAAAATACTCACAGCTTGGTTCCTTTTAACTGAAGCAATGCAGATCAGACATGTCATAGCCCCTGACTGAAAAGCTTCATTCATGTACTGTCTCGTACGTTCCAGTTCACTTGCATCTCCATCTTTAATGTATAAAGATTTTGAAAGCAATCAGTAATATTTGATCTGCTATTTTGTACATGTTGAGACTGCTGCAAAAGTATATTTTTTTTTTCTCTGAAGAGAGGTCAGTCATATATTATTACAAAATCACATTATTAGAAGTACTTAAGACAGTTTCAAACCGATACCATTGATTCTGCATAAAAAGGCAAGTAGTACTGCCAGCACGCATTGCTGGGAACAAATATTTTTAATACAAGACATCAGAATAAAGTGCTTTCCCTCCAATTATGGAAAAACTCTAATATACAGACAACACTACAACCTTGTTTACGCTATCATACTGAAATGAAAGTCAATAAATGAAAAAAGCTTACCAGTTTGGCTAGTGTAAATGGTAAATGTTTTGGCCAAAATCTTTCCTTGTTTTACTTCAGCATCTTCATCATCATCTTCAGATGAGGAGCTAAATTGGTCTTCAACTAGCTTTTTTGCTGCAGCCTGATTAGCCTTCTTAATTTCATCAAATTTCCTCTGTGAAGATAATTCTATTAAGAGAGCAGATTAATGATGATTAATACCGTGACAGTTAATCGTAACACCAGATTCAGTTCTACATACTTTCAACTGTCCTTTTCTTTAGAGAGCTTGCTGATTTTCTGTTTTTAAGGGCAGTATGTCGCTACATTTTCAATACTACACAAGAAGATATAAATTGCATTTTCTTCTTATCCGTGCATTATCCATAAAATTCACAGCAGAACTCACTATCTGTCAATTACTGGTGACAAATCCAACCAAATATACTAGAATACATACATCTATAACGCAGCTTTACTAAAACGATATTTAAAAAAAAAAAAAACACGCCACACACAAACACAACTTTCACAGCATGAGGAAGAAAAAAATAGAAATTAAAAAAATCAGGCAATTCTTGACAAGACTAATTGTTATAATTTGCTGATACCCTACAGGTACCTCTCCCAGCATTTGCTACTTTTTAAATTATGACTTTTATTGATCTCCCTCCATCCAACAACTCTTCATTGCAATAGTGGGTTCATGCTATTTCTACAGCTGGCAACGTTAAAAGTGACAGTGTATTTTTACATAAGCTTTTTAAGAAGTTATTGCACGTGAAATAGAGGAAGAGTCTCACATGGACAAAAAAAATTATGAAACGTAACCGAGTTCATAATAAACCAAAGTGCCTTTAGGATAACACACCACGGAGATAGAAAAGTCTTCAACAAACCACAGGTCTTAAAAGTACCTCCTAGTTTTCCATGTCAGACTGTTGCACGCAATACATTTCCTGGGGTTTGGTCAAGTTTTAAGGCTTTCCTTCAGAAACTGCGCTGCCGCTTAAAAGAGCGCAATATTTGGCGAAATGCCCGGGAAGCGTTTCGTGAGCACGGCCGTGCGCCCACAGCAGCCTCGTGCGCGGCAAAGCCCGCGCCTTCCCCGCGGCGGGGCAGTGTGGCACACCGACCAGGCCACCTAACGTTTGTCCCTAGCGGGCAGCACCCTCCTCAGCGTTTCCAGCCGTACTGACAAACGGCTGCTCCGTCCATCGCTTCACCCCTTCACTCTTCTGCTCGAAGGGCACCGACCGTGGCCCCTGGGGAGGACGCAGCCCCGAGCCCCCAGCCGCTGCCCTAGGCCTCCGCGTTTGCCCCCAGAAGGGACCCGCAAGCAGGAGACGGCGCAGGGCCAAACGCCGGCTCCCTGCCGCCGAGCAGCAAGGGAGCGGGGCCGGGGCCCGCCGGCCACGCGAGGGCCCCCCGCCCGCCTCCCTTCCCCACGACGCCGGGGACAGCCCCGACCCGGGCATTCGCAGGGGCTCCCCGAGGCCCGGCTGGGCTCCGGGCCACAGCCGGCTCCCCAGCCCAGGACCCCGCAGCCCCCGGCCGGGCCGGGGAAGGGGGGGGGGAGGACGCGACACTCACCGCTGGCCCCCTCGCCGCTGCTCCCCGCGGCCGCGACGCAGGCACCGCCGCGGGCCCTCGGGGCCGGGGGCCGGGCGGCCGCCCCAGCGCGGGCGGCGAGCCCGTCCCCGCTCCTGGCGCGGCCCCGGCCCCGGCCGCCCTGGCGCCAGGGCGCCTCCATGTCTCCGCCGCCAGCGAGCGAAGGACGGCGGAGGGAGGCCCACCCCTCCTCACACCCCCGGCTGCAGCCGCCCCGAGGCGAGCCCTCCCGCCCGGTCCGGCCCGGCCCCTCCGCCCGGAAGCAGCGGTGGAGGCGGCGGGGACGCCGGTGAGGTGAGCTCCCGCGGCAGCGCGACTACAGCTCCCAGCGCTCCCCGCGCGGGCGGGCGGGCGGAGGCGGTGTCTGGGGGATTCCAACACCCAGCGTGCAGCGGGGCGCAGGCGGCGTGCGGGCCTCGCCCGGCCGGTGCCTGAGGGCCGCTGTGGAGAGGGGCCGCGGGGCCCGCCGGGAGCTCGGTCCGCGCTGGGTAGTCAGAAAGTTGAATGCTCATGCCCAGGGTGGGGTCTCTTTATTACTTAATGCTTGGATTTCTTTTTGCCTGCCGCTCTGGCCACAGAAGCGGTGGCTTCAGCTGTCTGTCACAGAATCTTTTCAGGTGGAAAAGACCCTTAAAACCATCCGCTCCAACCATTAACCTAACTCTGCCGAGTCCACCACTAAACCACGTCCCTAAGCACCACATCTACACGTCTTTTAAATACCTCCAGGGATGGTGGATCGACCACTTCCCTGGGCAGCCTGTTCCAATGCTTGATAACCAGTTCAGTGAAAAAATTTTTCCTAATATCCAAACTAAACCTCCCGTGGCGCAACTTGAGGCCGTTTCCTCTTGTCCTATGGCTTGTTACTTGGGAGAAGAGACCAGCACCCACCTCGCTACAACCTCCTTTCAGGCAGTTGTAGAGAGCGATAAGGTCTCCCCTCAGCCTCCTTTTCTCCAGGGTAACTTCTTGGCAGCTGTTTCCACAGCTTTACTCGTGTTTTCTTCACAGCTCCTCTTCAGAGTATGAGAGTTAAAAATCAGCCATAAAGTGTGGTTAGAAACTTTACTGAAGTATATTCAGAAGGTTTTGCTGCACAGAAATACATGTTGAGGAATCTGTGTGCCTCCTGAAATGTTCTGACAGATAAGTGCAGGTTGAAATAGTTTTAATTTTACTGACATTTCCTTATAGCACTTATGTTCTGTCTTGTGCCAGGAGGGAACTCTGCATTTAGCGGGTTTTTTTCAGCAAATACATGCTTATAAAAGTAAAATAATACAAGGTTTCCAATCATAAAGAGTATGAAAATAGTAAGTAAACTACTGGAGGTCAATTCTGGTTTTCTGTTTTATTTGGAAATGTTTTAAATCAAAGAGTTTTTATTCTCAAGAAAGAGGCAGCTAGTGACTACAACTTGTGTCATAGACTGAAGGATCAATAAAAGAAAAATATTAACAGTAGATCTCTGTCTTTATTAATTAAAACTCATTATCATAGCACACACTTCTCTAATACAAAGTCTTAAACTCTTCAACAAAGGAGAAAAGTGCTTCCTAAGTGCCTAGTGAAATACGACGCAGCCAGCCCTACAGGATGCTGCTGCCACACAGACTACAAATTATGTTCAAGACCTGAATTGGAGGAAAGCCGATTGCAAAGTCCAGCATTCACAATATAGTTAAATGCCAGAATAACGCTTGTTCTTGTGTGCACTAATAGAATCTTTAATGGAATGATGGCATACTCTTTCCCCTCACCAGCACATTATGCCATTTGTCATTCAAAGCGCAGGATCAATAGTGAATGAACAGCCGTTTCATTTTACAGTTATCCTTGTTGTTCCATATATATCCTATGCATTAATTACTTCATAACATTTAACCTTTGCAGTGAAATCAGGAGTTTTTTATAGACCTCTGGCATTCTGGAAGCCTATCAACATTACATAAAAATAAAACAACCAGAAATGCATGCACTTTAAAAAGATCCAATTTATAGTATCTCCATCTTATTAAGGAGAAGAATGAAAGCACTAGAGATATTGTCAAGTGACAGTAACATTTACGTATGTATTTTTTAAGCGTGGCAGTCCGATTGCCCAGGATAATCAAATTGCCCTAAATACAGAATTATCCATTCTCTCCTTGCAGTTCCTTTCTTTGCTCCCTGTCATCAAACTTTTCCAACATTAAGTCAAAGTCTACTTAAAATACCCAGTTGAAAATACCTAGCTGAGACCACAACTAATAAAATCAATTTTTGCCAATGGAAAAAGACATAGATGAGGGAAAAAATCCAAGGAGATAATGCTTCTTAAAGCGATTGAAAATATATCTGACATATGACACAGTAGATTTTACTTAATAGTTAAAAACAGAAGAAAGAAATACCCTATCAATGAAAAAAATGATCTATTTAGTTGTTGTATTCTTTCCCCAACAGCAGCTGCAAAAGACGATGTAGGGAGAGTTTGGCCTCTTTCTGTCAAGTCTGCCCCTTGCACTCTGCCAGCATCCACAACTGTTACATTAGGGATATAAAAATTTTTAACCACAGATCTTAAAAACTTGATAGTCCATGATCAGCAGCCATATGATTACATGGAGCAGAACAGTCTTCAATATTACTTATTTGTTGTTATTGTAGGAAGAACAGCTAGATTTTGAGCCATCCATATTTGTCATACTGATGCTTGCAAAAAGTTGTATTTTCTCCGCTTTCTATTCCAGTCTTTGCATATAATATCCCCCAAAAAGGACCATTTAAAACGGCCCGCTTACGTTTCAAGAAATCAGCCAAGGTGGACCCAATGAAGTAATAATATTTTCCAAATCTTACAGCCTTCAGTACTCACATCTGCATTGTAGATATACCTAATTTTTTATATAATATCCCATACTTAATTAATCTTATGTTAATCAATAGATATTACGTGTTTGTTTATACACAAATTTAATGTCATGGTTCATGCCTATATTGACTTCAAATAAAATAATTGTTACCAAACCTTTCCTTCTTTCCATAAGTAGACACAAAGAAATTATTTTAAAATAGTCAGCAAAACTTTCAATGTTTGCCAGTATATGACTGTATAAAGATTTCATGCATTTGCCGTAGAGCAGTGTTACATAATGAGTACATAATGTATTAGCAGATAATGCCACCTGTTTGTGCAAGAGCAAGGTGTTATCTTCCATCTGCAGTCTCAATTCTTCTTTTTCTTCCTGAAACCTTCCAAATATGTGCTGCTTGTAGGAAATTAGTGACATTACCTCAACAAATAATTTTTTGTAATTAATAGCCAAGTCCTACAAAGATTAGAAATGAGTGTATTCAGCCCTGTGCAGGGTTTGACCCTAAGTCTTATTGGCAACCTCCAGTGGTTTATTCCACTTTTGACACTCCAGGTTTATCTGTGGATGGATCTGTTTCTTCTAAGTCTGTGAATTCTTGCTCTATAACTGGCTTCAATATTTTCTCGATTTGTGTAAGTCTTTTTTTCAGTTTCTGTTGTGCAGCTTCATACTCAGCCAACAACCTGGCAAACTTTGTTTGTAATCTGTCCATTGCTTTTTCCATGTAGGTGACCTTCTCTTCCAGATCTCTAGGATCACTTCCTAAATTTGCAACTTCAATGTCCAGCAACCCGTCCTTCATTAGGATTTGCTTGCCTTTTTCTTCCAGCATAGCCTTTGCATCTGGATATTCTGTCAAAGCCTCCATGAGATCATCTTTAGACAGACAAAACAAGTCCGAGTATCCAATACTTCTAATATTGGCTGTTCTTCGATTGCCAGCTTTGCTACCCTTGATATTAAGAATGCTGATTTCTCCAAAATAGCTGCCATCACTTAGGACCACAAATTGGGTAATTCCATCATCAGCGACCACTGCCAGCTTGCCTTCTTTGATAATGTACATCTCTCGTCCAATATCTCCTTTTCTGCAAATATAATCTCCTGGACTGTATACTTGCGGCTGGAGTTTCAAAACCAGTTCAACCAACAGACCAGCTTCACAGTCTGCAAAAATCCGAACTTTTTTTAGCGTTTCCAGGTGAACATTAATTGCAATCTCTGCTCTTAGTTTATCTGGCAGATACTTCAAGACTTCCCTTTCATCCACAGCCTTTTTGTTTGTCCACAGGTAGTCAAACCACTTTATAACTCTTTTTTCCATGTCTTTACTCACATTCCGAAAGTGCATATACTGCTTGATAGCATCAATCCTTGCTTGAAATTCTGCCCTGGCAGCATTCATGTTGGAGATCATAGAGCCCACATTACCAACAATGGTAGCGAAAATCAATACGCCAACCAAGAAGTCAATGACCACGAAGAAATACTCAGAATCTCTTACAGGAGGGGGTGTTTCACCAATAGTAGTCAAGGTCAGTGTAGACCAGTAGAGACTGTAGACATACTTTCTAGTCAGACGGGCAAATTCAGGATCAGAGGTGTTGGGGTAGACCCATGTGTCAGCCCCAAATCCAATGGCTTTCGAGATCGAGTAGTACACACAGGCGTTCCAGTGAATAATAATCACAATGTACATGACAAGGTTAGAGATCCTGAAGATATTTGGGTAGTTTGTCCTTGTTTCTGTTCGCTGGAAAAATTCAAACATCCGAGCTACTCTGAGTAGTCTGTTTATTCTTAATTCTGGGTAATTCAGTCCTAACTTAAAGTATAAGAGATCAGTTGGTATGATTGACAGAAAATCTAATTTGAATTGCAAAGATGTCTTATATTTCTCTTGAAGCTTTTCTTCTTCTTTCACCAGAAGACCTTGCTCCAGGTAACCTAAAATCAAATCGTAAATAATAAAAAATATTGCGACTTCAACTGTGTTGTGTTTAATGTCAATCCAAATCTACTTTGAAAAATATTTTGGGTGCAAATTCCAGATGGTACATAACTTCTCTTACTTTTTAATAAGAAATTTCTTATTTCCAAATGTTCAACTTAGTGCTATATGGTTCAGCTTGAGCTAAACTAAACAGCTTTGAAAATTAAACATTTCTAGCTCTGATTCTTTCCATATACTTTTCCACTATGGTGAACATCTGACACCCCCCCCCAAAAAAAAAAAAAAAAAAATCTGCAGGATATAGGAAGGGTGATTAATGAGGGAAAGAATTTGAACATGAGAATTTCAGTTCCATATTGAGGTATCTACTCAATAGCTCTGGATGTAGGAAAAGATTTTAAAAGAAACAGTTGCAGCTAAAGTTAATTGGATGTCTTGGTTGCTCAATGGTCTTGAAAATCAAGTGAATACTTGAATCTCCTTAAATACAAAATCCAGATTTAGGTGCTAATTTTTCAGAACCCCTGATCCGCACTTGGCCACATTGCATGTTTATTTTGTCTTGTTGAGTCAGCTGCAGGCAGAACAGCTTCTAGCTAGCTTACCTCATGCCTAGCTTACCTCTGGCTTTATGTATTTTTTGAGTAATACATCAGAGTTTCTCTTATTTTTACAGGTCACAGACTATAGTCTTTCAGAGATCTATCTCATTGTCTTTTTCACTGTTGCACTTCATCAAGGGTACCCAGATAATAAGAGTAGTAGTATTCTGAATATTTTAAACCACCTGACACAAATATATGAAGAGGAATAATTACTCATTGAATATACTTACCTGTTCTTGTCCGTACAAACATGTCAGCAACATAGATGGCATCAGAAATGTAGTCAATAATGAACCATACCGCTAAGTAGTCATGCTGAAGCTCATCAAAACAGGCTCTGAATAGGAAAAGACAGATGTAAATTACTGTGCACTGAAAATTAAATACTTGCATTAAATCAATGATGAATAAAGTATTTTTTTATTTATTTAGGGATATTATTTGCCAGAAGTTTTATATAGTCATTAAAGGAGTACATCACCTAGCAATAATCATGGTCCAGTTGTACATGACAGGCATTGTGATGCAAAACAACCAGTTGTAATACATATTTCCTGCTGGATCAATAATGTAAATATCTTTCTTCTTCCTAAGTGGTAGGCAGGTAAAAAAAGGAGATTTAATGAGACACTTAAAATACAGCTAACAATTTTTGAGGAATGAAGCATTCCAGAAATTGTTATTGTAGAATAAATAGTCTTTATTAAAGTTAAGCTTCCTTGCTTGAATGCATGGAGAACATGAAGCTGCTTGTTAGGTGTGACTTGCAGCGCAAGCTTTAGAATCTAAATTTTGCTGAGCAAAATCAGCTTGGCAGTCCCACTTCAGTTTATAGTGGCACATGTAATTTCAACCTTTTTAAATTAATTTTTTTCCTACCCAATTAACTGTCTTGTCTGATAATTGATTTGATCATCTTTCAAAAAATCAAATGATTATGTGACTACTAATGTTTAAATAAGTGAGCTAAATCCTGCCTTTCTCACTGGGAAAAGTCTACCTCTGAGAAAGATGAAACGTTGTCATAGTTTACATAAAGAAACCAAAGAATGTAAAATCATACAACACAAGTTCCTACTGCATTATTTTAAGTTTCTCTTCCTTGGCCAGAAAGTTATGAATTTACCAAGCAAAAGGTAAAGCAAGAACTTTTAGATCACAGAAGAGTTTACTTGCTTGTAGGTGCCCTTATGTGTGGAAGAGATTGCTTTATGCTGGCACATCTTTTGCTACAGGGTGTTATCCAAAAGATATTGGATAATCAGAATCCAAAGGAGATTTTTATTAATCTATTTTTTCAGGTCAATTCCATGCATGCATATTTCTGTTGTCCACATGTGAAGTTAAATCAAAACATCTCTACTCTAGGGAGAACAGCAGTCTGTATACTCATTCACTAGAGTATAAGCATCTTGTTTACAGGATGTCTGTGAATGGATTTGGTTTTACATCAAAAGCAATTTTATTAGACTAACATAGCAGGATCTGAATGAAAAATACTTACTTTTCTTTATTTTCTTTCTTCTTGGATTTATCTTTATTTTTGTTTTTCTCCTTTTTTTCCTTGTTCTTTTGTGTTTCTCCATCCTTTTTTTTTTCTGACTTGCTAAGAAATAGATTTACATTTTCAATTGTTACAGAATAAGTTATAACATATTTGGAAAGAAATTAAGTGTCTTAGAAATAGTAGTATTATTACTCTTTGTCTTACCTCTTCTTTTCTTTTTTCTTTTTCTTCTCCTCTCTAAGGAAAAGAAAAATATGATAGGCTCAGGGGATGCATATAGCCCTTGCTTCCACATTTATTTATTCGAATCATGTGAATTCGGTAAGGGTAACATTATACTTAGGTGTTTGGCCTTCAAAAACTGTTTTGCTTATTGTACTCACATAGAACTACTTTTATTTTAAATTAATAGGTATAATACCAATAACTTTAGTATTAAGAATGATCATCATAATTGATGTGCCTGAATTTAAAATGTACATGCAGTGTCTTTTGGGATTGCTTGAATGACATAACTGTTTATAAAGACATGATTAGATATGTATCATTATTCTTCATTGCTGCTCAACCAACCAGTATTGCAGTACTCTCATTTTATGAAATGGCAAAGATACTTACTCGTCTTTATTACTATTGTTGTTAATATTGTAGTGTGCAAGTGCACCGGGTAGATACCCTTGCCTGGGGAACAGCAAAACAACACAGTTATATGATATCTGCTGAAATACAAAAAAAAAAAATTTAATATCTAAATTGTCACAGACTGTTTCTCACCATTTTAATCATGGGCTAAGTTATCTAAGGAAACTGAAAGAGCACAGATTTTAATCTCCTAAATATTTACAATAAGCAATATATCACAATCTTAAAAACTTAATTTATTAAGAGGGAGTGAAGAAAATTAGATGACGGCAAGTATCTGTGCTTAGTTAATCCTACACAAATTATCAAAGGAAAAAACCCAAACGGACACAAAATAGTAAATTTGACATACCTGTTTTCCCCTTTGTCCATCGGTCCAGGGTCCTCACTGGTGTCTTGCACTACCACACTAGGAACAATTGTATGGGAGTGATGGGTCTCAATCACTCCTACCTTCATGGTCAAGTTTGTCTTACCTTGGGTAATTGAGGAAGACTGATTTAAAAAGGATCAAGTCATTTCACAACTAGCAGAAGTTACAAGCAATTTTTTTTTTTTTTAAGATGAATCCTTTATATGCTTTCTTCACCCAAAACCAACAACAGTATTTTCAGTTTTTTCTCTCCCATGACATTCCCACCAGACAAGAAAGGGCACTGTGGGTGCTTCAGTGTGCTGAATGACCAGGCAACTGCTGCTAAAGAAAATGTTCAACACACCTCTCTCTTAGAGGAGGCATAAATTTAGGTCTTTCTCCTGAGCCTAATCACATACTTTGAAAACATTTAGACAATTGTGTTAGAAATGTCTACCGCTGTTTCATCAGGGTTTGAACCAAAGACTGAAAACATTGTATCAAGATGGATAAACAGATTCATGCACAGGTGACATCCTGAAAACCAGACTAGGAAGCATCTACTGGTTGTACGTCCAAAGGAATCTCAGTATGTCTGATACCTGAAAGTTATACTGTGTTGAGAGCAAAGAGTAGGTTCTGTAACTAAGAAGTTAAGACTGGTGTAGCAGAGTCTCCTTACTCATATAGCAGATAGATAGAAATGTTAGTGGCTGTTCATGTCTGTTTTGTTCATTTCAATATTAAAAAATTGAAAATGTTGTAGAGAACTGTCCTGGTTTTGGCTGGGATAGTTAATTGTCTTCCTAGAAGCTGCTATAGTGTTATGTTTTGGGTTCAGTATGAGAAGAATGTTGATAACACACTAATATTTTCCGTTGTTGCTAGGAATGTTTAGACTAAGTCAAGGACTTTTCAGCTTCTCATGCCCAGCCAGCAAGAAGGCTGGAGGGGCACAAGACATTGGGATGGGACACAGCCAACAGGGTATTCCATACCATGTGACATCACATCTAGTATATAAACTGGGGGGAGTGGGGCTGGGGGGAATTGCTGCTCAGTGACTAACTGGGCGTCAGTCGGCAGGTGGTGAGCAATTGCATTGTGCATCACTTGTATATTCCAATATTATTATTATTATTATTGTCATTTTATTATTGTTATTATTATCATTATTAGTTTCTTCCTTTCTGTTCTATTAAACTGTTCTTATCTCAACCCACGAGTTTTACTTTTTTTAACCGATCCTGTTCCCCCATCCCACTGGGGGGGGGGCGGGGGGAGTAAGTGAGCAGCTGCGTGGTGCTTAGTTGCTGGTTGGGGTTAAACCACGTACATAACTAATGTAGTGCATTCTAGTGCACAGTCTTTCCAGCACCAGAGTAATTAATTTCTGCTCTCATTTTTCGCCACTGTTCTTACAATTTTGTCCGTTATATCTTGGCATCAGTGAGACTGCCAACTCTTCAGGCATGAATTGTGTCTACAAGTGTGATCTGCTCTTGACAGGGCCATTTAGATAGGATTATAAAATAGATGCTATCCACTACAGTAACAATATCCCCGTGCATGTGAAATTGGAGTATAGAGATGCCTGTAAGCCACAAATTGACAAGTGAGTGGCTGTACCACTGATACGTGATGTCAAATGCCATAGAATAAATCAGTCTCAAAGAAAGTACTTCCATTCTCTAGTCAAACACACTGCAAAAGAGAATGATGATACAGCTGCCACATTACTGCCAGACTTACCTGACTTTCCTTATTAGTCAGTGAAACTAAAAATATTCCTGTACAAGAAATAGGAGAGGAAACCCGTATTTCCAGCAGTCACCAGACATGAATGAATGACACATGGTGCAAAAAATAATACAGCAATATACAACATTCTACAAAACAGAAAGACGAAGGTTGAAGATTAAGATGTTTTCTTCCATCAATAGTCCTAAATATAGTCCAACATTGCTGGTCAGTCTTTAAATGCTTAAGAGCAAGGATCAGGTCTAAGATGTCTCATAAAAAGATTCTAAATTTCTAAGACATAGTAAACATTAGGTTAGATTCACCAGGAGCCTTCAAGCTGTAACAGGGTTTCCACTGACTTACTCCAAGGATAAATTGTGTTTGAAAGTGTGGAGATTGAAAGTATGCCAGGTTGAATTAAGCAGCTTTATGTCTGCTTACAGGTGCTCTGAAAGCTCTGCTAATGCTGGCACACAAAATTCCATCCTGATTTAACCTATATCCTCCACGGAGCCACACTGAAGTCCACAGAGCTCACAAATAATGGTGCAAAATAAAGCTGTGTCCAACCACTTCCAAACACTCAGCACCAGACAAATGCCAATATGTTCATCTCAAGGGAAATCATTCCTCCACCCAAGTGGGTGAACCAGTCACTTCACATTAGGACTCCCAGTACCAGCATTTCTACGTAGGCCCTTGTTTTTCATGTTTATCTTTGTTCATTGAGTCTTCTTCAGTTTCAAGAGCAAAAAACCCCATTGTTGACTGTGCTATTCAGACTTACTAATTTGCAGATGTACTAGAGGTTAAAGATGATAAGTGTGGTAAAATAGGACATGTCCAAAAATCCACACCCATCCAGACTGCATAGCCTGGAGATCAGGGAAAAATCTATGATGTCCTCTACATTCCCCTATTCTTCAGGCAAAGAGGGTTTTCTGTGCATTTTTGCAAATAAACAGATTCCTCTCGCTCTGTTAGTGTCTATTGTAAGTGGAACCACTGTGGGGTGCTTTCTGTTCTGCTGAAGGAGCCGTGGCAGCCTTGCGTAGGACTTGCTGGGAAAGAGGGGCTGCCATTTGGGGCAGGACTGGAGATTTCATCTTACTGAGGCACCGGAAGCATTAAGTGGCATAGAAATTGGAAGTATTTACTACCCTGTAGTCTCAAAATACTGAATCTGAGTGTCAGGCTCAGGTGACTGCTGCACCAGGTTGTTTCCCTTGTCAATCAGTCAGGACATGTAGCACAAGAATATCTACAAATTCTATTAGTCTCAAAGCAAATTGTGGGGAGTTTTGAGATTCTTGAGTCTAAGACACAGAAATGCTAATTGCTAGTGGATTAGGGACTGTGGTCACCTGGTTACAGCATTTGTGTGGCAAAACCCTGACACTGGGAACAGTAGAAAATATCCTGTTAAAATCAATGGGTTCAGAACTCACCTTAATGCATTTTTTAAATTGTATTATAGAGATTTTTCAGACAATATTTCAGATGGTTTTTACTAAATTGTATCACGACCATGTTTCCTATTCTGTAGTCACACATATTTTTCTTAAACTGATACATTGTCACAAATTGTTACACTGCTTTCATTTTAATAGCCCAATATTCATATTCGCAGTATCATATTTAGGTAGTAAGTTTGAAAAGTAATACAGATAAATGCTTGCTTTAGAGATATTGTAGATTTTTACCATATTGTTTTTACTGTATCATCACAAATAGTTTGCTTTTACTATCTTGGATTTTTAAATCTGACTAATATTATAAACAACTGAGTTTTCAACCATTATATTAATTACTATACATCAAAATCTCTAGGGCTGCAAGAAAGTGAAGGCAGTATTATCCTTTTACAGGTCTGTAGTGAATGGAAGATCAACTTCCATCTCTTCTACTCCTTTATTTTACCTATTTCTCACTTTCTTACTGGCCCACCATATTCACTTCTCTAGTCACTATTTTTAGAGAGAAAATGCTTCAAGTAAGGATATCCTGGAACAGAATTTGGTGTCATGTAAAGATCTACTTTTTTTCTTTACAAAAGGCAGCAGTAAATCTTCATTAACGTTAAATCTGCAGTGTGTTACAATAAAATCTCTTTTCTAAGATGCAAAAAGAGTCCTTAGCAGTTCTGCAATAAGCAGTTTCATCAGTGTGCATGCTTACCTTGGGAATGTAATCTGCTGCTTCCAATAGCGATTTCAGTCCTTTAAATCAGTGACGTTTCCTTACTACATAAGCAGAGCCACCATGAAAAGCTAAATATAATCAACATTTCATACATAAATCCCTTATTGATCAATTTCTCAACCAGACAGTCCCATGTGCAGTTCTCTGAATTATTCCCAGGAAAGGACATGGGTATTAGAAGGGGATTTCCTTGAGCTAGTGATGGATTTTGAGATTTAGTGAGAGATGAAAGTGACAGTGGCAGTCACTATTATCCCTCACCTGAGCAGAAGCTTACTAGCTGTATCAACACGCACAAGAAGAGACAAATATTGGAGTGCACTCTGCCTTGCAACTAAAAAAAATATTATTGTAAATTACTATATATTCAGTATTGTCTGCTGTCCTGTTTTCTTAATATTGCAGATGCTGTTACTTAGTAACAGGTCTTTACTAGAACAGATAAAACACCATAAATAGAAATTTCCTTTTTATCTTAATGTGTTTATCATATTCCTGAATAATAGGAAATACCATTTTAAACTACTGAAAGTTCTTAACTAACCTAACATAACTTTTACATTCCTGTTTCGATGCTTAAAAAAGCCTATGAATTGTGAATATATATTTAGTGGAAAATGCCACGATGATGAAGTTTTAAGACACTGAACTAATCTTCAAGTTTGGTATGGATTATGACTTTGCAAAATGATTTGTAAAGTAGCTGCAGCCATCCTCCATTAGAAATGTGCAATGGTTCATCGCAGTGGCCACGCAATCAGGAAAGCCCCAAGAGCATCCTAGTGTACTTTGAAAGAGAAGATGTTGAGGTATTTGCATACCTCAGCTTTCTTGTTTCACTGCTGGGTTCCACGAGAATGAGGAAAATTAAGTTCTCAGGAGCCTGAGTGATTGATTTTTTAATCTGGCACATTTTACATGGCCCATTTTGGGGAAAAAAAAAAAAAAAGGCATTGCTGAGCATGAAATCCAGTGCAGGAAAAGAGTGCAAAGCAGCAAAAAGAGTGAATGTTCAAATTTGAAATGGTATCTCTGTCACAACTGAGACATAGCTAAAGTTACTGAATTACTTTTTAACTTTGCTTCACAACAAGCAGAATCCAGGAAAGCAGTCCAGCCCCTGGGACCCCAGGATTAAGACAGATTTGTTTCCTTAACCAAGAGCAGGAAGAAGCAGTGCCACTGGCATTCATACGAACTAACTTAAATTTTGCAGACCAGGTGACTGAGTGGTCATTCATAAGTGTATTGACAGGTTGTAGATTTAATCACAAACCCAAAATGATGCTCGGAGTCACAGGTCAGCCTCCTGACCAGAGAAACAAATTAGACACATCTGCTGCTATGACTTTCTAACCCTCAAGACAGTCAGTCCATTTTCTAGGAAAGAGAATACACATTTGAAATTTAAAGAATAAAAAATGTTTTAAATAAAACAGGAATGAGCAACAAGGAAATGCATAACATTATGCACAGTGGAACCCAGATATATAAATCTACAGTAAGGTAACCAACATAACAAATGGACGAAGAAGTGAATAATCTTCTAAGTTCTGGCATATGTTTCACTGTTGTTTTTGAAGGGCTGAAATACAATTCCTATCCTAAAATCATAGATATGAAAGCAATCTCTGAAGATCACTGCATCCAGCTAGCATTGAATCAGGATCAGTTTTACCTCTGTCATTCTCATGGGGTTTTGCCTGGTTTGCAGTCTGAAAGGTCTCAATGTTCAATGCTGAGCAGTGATTTTGTGACTATGTAGTGGCACTGAGTGTCTGGGACATATGCCTTGTTGGGTGTCACATGAACATCAAAGTACTTGTGAACTCCTGCATTTGGTGCATGCTTTTGTTCAAAAGTTTTAGATGACCAGCCAAGCCAGGCAAGTCTATGTTGTGTCTCTCAAGCCAGTATGAACTACAAAGGAGATGATACACCTTTTTACTGTGGTGGAAAACAGTAATTTTCTTTTAAAATAAGCAGTCCTGTAAAGCAACTCTAACTTATGTTTTCTTATCTGTTTTACCATAGAGTTTTTCAAAGAAGTTCTCAAACAGAGGAAGATGAGTCCTACTGGGCCAGACCAGTTCCTTGTCTGACAGTGGCCAGGACCTCACTTACCTGCAAGGAAGTTTGCAGGACAAGTTCTGGGTGAGCTCAACACAGTGATCTCAATTTTGCCCTCCTTTAAAAGCCAATTACCTAGTTGTCATTGACTTCATTGACAATTACATTAGTTTAGCATCAATACTTTTTCACTGATATTTTTCGTTTCAGGCCATATTCCAGTGAAGTAACCTTGACTGATGGGAGAATGACCGCACTAATGGATTATTGTTTCAGTAGGGCAACTTTAATCTATTTTTGCATCTTGCTTTGTCATCATCTGTAATTCTTCTCAATCCTATTAAAGCTACCTCTAGTTTCAGACACCCATAACCAAAACACTAGATATATTATACATATGTATTAATTTATAAATAAGCAGGTTTTAATGGCACAACGTTGCTTTTCAGCTTACTGTGTTGTAGCTGTGTACACAGATGGGTGTTTGGATTGGGAACACAGTTTTGGCAGGCTTATTTTCTGCAAATACTGTGCTGTCTTTTCTAGCTCTGATTGGATTTCAGCAATGAATGTCAAGTCAGAAGTGCTATAGCTGAGAAGGCTCCAGGGCTTCTGGTTTATTTAATACTCTTTTGTGTAGACTGGTGTTACAGGGAATTGAAGCACAATGGACCCCAACGTGGCGTGGTGACTGGAAAACCATCAGTGCAAACAGTATCTCCACCAGTAGGTGGTACTGTATTTTTACTTTAGCATTAAATGCGTGCTTGATGGAGAGGGAAGAAGTAGGAGAAATTTAAGATGTGTGTTAGACTCCCATATGCAGATAAGGCTGGAATTGGAAAGCACTGGACAGACTGCAAGCCTTCCGTGGATGTGAGCGCTACCAGGCACACAGTACAGCACCGCACAGTGTGCTAAAAGACTATGTCAAAGCCTTTTACCAGCATCTTCCAGGTCCAGACCCTAGTTTTTACATGACTACTCTGAGCAGGGATCAGCACTTCTGAAATGTCCATGGCCATGACAAGCCCTGTGTCTGGCCATGCACAGCAGTTATTTGTGTGCCCTAAGCTGAACCTGCAATGAGGCTATCCTTGTGCCACCCAGATTGGGGTGGCTTGAGATGTCTCTTCACCTCCCAACCTGGAACCTGCAAGGAACAGAGGGACTGGCCCACCAGAAAACTCTCTGGAAAAAACCTAGGACTTCATTCAATATTATCATTGGGATAAAGAATAAGTGTGGTTACCCTGCAGGAGTGACAGTAGCTCTGAACAGTGAGTTAGGATTTCTGTTTGGCAGAATTTTATTTCAAGCTAAAATAACATAGGAAATCTGGGTTGGTTGCACAGAATAATGATGTATGTTTACACATACAAAGGTGATTCAACTGAGCTTAACTCTACTTAAAAGAAAAACATCAATATATGATATTGTCACTGATAAGAGTGGTAGAAAATGCACTGTAGTTAAAATAAGCTTGATATATCTAGCTTTGCTTGTCTTACATTCATTGTAGTACAGTAGGAGTTATGGTGACACTATCTGGGAATTTTTAAAGCAACATGTATAGGATTAATCTCTTTACAGCAAGTACAGCAATCTAATCATACTGAACTGCAATCTAGAGGCACCATTTTTTGTCTCAGTTGAAGTTAATCCCTTTCCATGTTGCTCCTGCAGGTCTACTCTAAAGCACCAGCATTTGGGGCAGGTCGAGTTCCCATGGTCAGAGCTCCGCTCTCAAATCTAGCTCAGTAATTTTTGTGTGGCTGCAAGCCAGGACAGGTAATAAACCTGTCTGTAGCTGCCATATTGAACAGAGCTCATGTTTGGACCCTGTCGGGTAGCAGTGACTGCAGGCAGAGAAGAGTAATGCAGAACAGGGAAGCTGAGCAATGATAACAGGGCTTCAAAATGCCATAGGTAGCTTTCCTAAATAATAATAATTAAAAAAAGATAGATCTTGCTTCACGTCTGCACCTGGACTAGCTGCATAGTGAACAGTTTTTCTCACTGTGGTGAAACCCATTGTCATCATCTTCAGTATTTACAATAATATAATTAAATACTGCATAACAACACATATAGGGAACTCAATGTATATGTGTATGAGAAAAAGAAATCTCAACAAAATTAAAGAATTTATGACAAAGCCAAGAAGTCACGCAAACATTGTTTAATTAAGTCATTCATGGCTAACACAGAGGCAAGATGGGTTATATTAAGGCACAAAAATGCGATTTCCAATTACTATTTTATTTATGAATGTAAAAGTATAAAGTTGGCTATCTATTCAGTGCTTGAATTTGTATTGAAAACGAACAGTTAAAGTCAGCACCTGCTTAACAGTCAGTTTTAGCAAATCTTTCATTCATTGCAAAAGTAACGGAATTTTAACATAACTTCTCTCTTGCATTTTCCATACATTTAATAGAAAAAGTTAGTACAATAACCGAGGAACACATAGCGGGGTTTCATAACATTCTTACTTCTCTTTTGGAGAAATGGGAACTGCCACAATGTTGCTTTGACTGTTAGTACATGCATATTGTTACTTCACACACGAAAAGGCTGATCTGTGCTTAGCCGTAGCTGGCACAGTTCCACTGAAATAAGTGGAGCTGTGCTGAATTGCATTAGCCGATGATCCAGGCATTGCTCTAAATCAGTCATAGGTGCTGTTTTGAATGGTAAACTACCATCTTTTTCCCCTTTATGTCAGATGATAAGGTTGTATATCAAGACTTTATTTTCTTTGCCTTTTGACCTTCACATGTCATCCAAAATAAAGAAAAATATATCATGTTGATAAATTACTTTTATGTAGTTTATTTCTTTCTGGCATTGTCTCAAATTTCTTTGAAATAAGTTAAGTACGCAAAGTACTAATCATCAGTGAAGTATACCCACTCCTTTCTGTAATTATAGATTGCACATTCTTTACATCTGTCCATTGATGTGGATTGTTAGCTACAAGTTTTTTTGTGAATTCATATTTTTTCTCAGAAAAAAGAGTTTCATAGTGTTTTCACAGTTTATTGCAGATTTAAGAACACGAAGCATGAGCTATATAAAGATTTTCAACCAAGAAACAGTAAGTGTATAGAATCATTTAGGTTGGAAAAGAGCCTTAAGATCATCCACTCCAACTGTAAACCTGCACTGCCAAGTCCACCACTAAACCATGTCCCTAAGCACCAATCTACACGTCATTTAAATATCTCCAGGGATGGTGACTCAACCACTTCCCTGGGCAGCCTGTTCCAGTGCTTGACAACCCTTTCAGTGAAGAAATTTTTCCAACTATCCATCTAAGCCTCCCCTGGCACAACTTGAGGCCATTTCCTTGCATCCTATCTCCAGCCACCTGACAGAAGAGACCAGCACCCACCTCACTACAGCCTCCTTTCAGGTAGTTGTAGAGAGCAATAAGGTCTCCCCTCAGCCTCCTATTTTCTAGACTAAACAGCCCCAGCTCCCTCAGCTGCTCCTCATAAGACTTGTGCTCTAGACCCTTCACCAGCTCCGTTGCCCTTCTCTGGACACGCTCCAGCACCTCCATGTCTTTCCTGTAGTGAGGGGCCCAAAACTGAACACAGGACTCAAGGTGCTACCTCACCAGTGCCGAGTACAGGGGAACAACCACCTCCCTGCTCCTGCTGGCCACACTATTTCTGATACAGGCCAGGATGCCGCTGGCCTTCTTGGCCACCTGGGAACACTGCTGCCTCATATTCAGCTGGCTGTCGACCAATCTGTATCTCAGATTCAATGTTTTACTTATTAATTAAAAAGACTTTGATGTCCATGGTCTGCTAAAGGAGTTGGCCCGTGCAGAGGCAGATCCACAGAAGCGGTAACCATATTGTTTCTCAGTATTCTTGTTCTGGGTACCACAACACAGTGAAGCACTGACCAGCAAGATCTGTGCTGAGGAAAGAGGTGGTCTTTGGCAGCTCACCCTCTCCCACCCTCTTGGCTGCTTCAGCAGGCCGTTGCGGTTGTTACCACCTCCCTTCTTCTCTGCAGATCTGCCAACTGAGTCGCTTGCAAGATTGGCACTTCCTGCGCTTCAGTCAAATAGCAGGAAGCTGCAAAAATTAACACATTTTGTTAGAAACAGGGGTGTGAACACGCCGAGTTGACGGATCTGAGGGGGCACAGAACAAAAATAGGACTTGGGAGCAGACTGCAGACATGTATCTGTCCGTATATGTGGTTTTATCCTATGGGCATGCTTATGTTGTACAATAAGATGGAAGGTTGCTCCCAAATTTTCAGATTGTGCTTTAAAATTTTAATTTAACTGTTTTAAATACTATTTAAAATTATTGCTCTTTTCTAGAAGTAACCTGTGTTTTAGAAAGATTAAAGCAGAGAAGTCAAACTCTTTTTATAAGGCAGCCTGCACTTGGTTCAGGCCACCTTCCATAGAAGTTCTTATAATGTAGACATTTGTCCTGGTTTCAGCTGGGATAGAGTTAACTGTCTTCCTAGTAGCTGGTACAGTGCTATGTTTTGAGTTCAGTATGCCAAGAATGTTGATAACACTGATGTTTTCAGTTGTTGCTAAGTAATGTTTAGTCTAGAGTCAAGGATTTTTCAGCTTCTCATGCCCAGCCAGCGAGAAAGCTGGAGGGGCACAAGAAGTTGGCACAGGACACAGCCAGGGCACCTGACCCAAACTGGCCAATGGGGGGTATTCCATACCATGGGACGTCACATCTAGTATAGGAACTGGGGGGAGTGGGGGCGGGACGATTATCGCTCGGGGACTCACTGGGCATCGATTGGCGGGCAGGTGGTGAACAATTGCACTGTGCATCATTTGTATGTTCCGATCCTTTTATTATTGCTGTTGTAAATTTATTAGTGTTACCGTTATCATTATTAGTTTATTCTTTTCTGTTCTATTAAACCGCTGTTATCTCAACCCACAAGTTTTACTTCTTTTCCCGATTTTCTCCCCCATCCCACTGGGTGGGGGGAGTGAGTGAGCGGCTGCGTGGTGCTTAGTTGCTGGCTGGTGTTAAACCACGTCAACATTGTAAAGATAAAGTGCATAGGTAATTAAACGCACAAAAACAAATGCAATGCTTTTCTCCTAACATACAGAGTACTGGTTATGTTACAAAATAAATACAGAAATAAAAATGAGACTAAGGCATCGAAACTGATCTCTTGGTTTAACCCTGGGACTGCAAAGTCAAGAGTGCCTAAGGCAGGGAAAACTGATACTGTCACCATATTTCACCAGTCTGCACCAGAGTTAAAACTTTTCAAAACCCCGGATGAGTAATTTAGGTGCTGTGCTGCAAAGCATGGTTACAACTCCGCTGTTCTCAAGCCAGCCTGTCCCCGTGGTGCTCTGTGGAGGTGTGTTCAATCCACCGCTCGGTTTGGTTCCAGTTTGGGAAGTTCTTGTGCACGCTAAAGGTCCTCAGACCATCCCGGGAAGTTTGCGGGACAACGCTAGGTTAGCATGTAATGGTTTATTAAGCCATACATTTTGTAAATGTGTTTCACTTAACCCGTGTTAAAAACAAGGGCTTAGCCTTCTACCTCGAAGCTATCGATTGGGTAATAAAGATAATTGTTTCTTATGACACCCTGGAGCCCGTTCAACCACAGGGAGTCATCGGAGGGTCAGTATCACCAGGCGCTGCCCTAGTTGTGCGAAGCTGGGATGCTCTGGCCGGGGCATCCCCCCGCCTGCCTGCAGAGCCAGCGGTCAAAGCTAGCGCGGGCAGCCCATCACACCCGTTCCGTGGTTGCACATTAAAACTGCTCACCTCTTCTCCCAGGTGCGAAGGGGAGGGAAATCAAATCTATGGAAACCTGCGGTAGGCACAAATACCGCCCGGGTACCCCCGGAGAGAGCTCCTTCCTTTGGATTCAGCGTTCGGCTGGGGTGGCAGAAGTCGCCCGGTGCGAACCGGCGCTTCCTAACGGCTTGCTTACACGAAGCAAAACCCGTTCGGGGTGCCTGCTGCAGCCCTGCCTGCCCGTTCCCCCTCAGGACGCGCCCGCGGGCCGCGGCGGGGGTGCCACCTCCACCTCCTCCCGCTGCCAGCCCGGGGGCTGCGGGCGGCGGGGCGGGGCGGGCCAGCGCGGGCCAGCGGGGCGCGCCCAGGTGCGCCGGGCCGCGCCCGGGCGGGCGGAGCCC
The DNA here is from genome assembly GCF_947461875.1 of Haliaeetus albicilla. NCBI lineage: Eukaryota > Metazoa > Chordata > Aves > Accipitriformes > Accipitridae > Haliaeetus > Haliaeetus albicilla. The sequence goes on along the minus strand of NC_091483.1, from coordinate 56,071,863 downwards.
CCGCCGCCGCCGCCGGCCGCGACGCTGCGGAGCCCGCGGAGGGGCCGCCCCGCAGCCATGGGGCACCGAGGGGCGCCGCCCGCCCGCCCGCCCTGCCGCACGGGTCAGTGCCTGCGCGGGCGCGGAGGGGGAGCGGCGGAGGGGGAGCGGCGGAGGGGGAGCGGCGGAGGGGGAGCGGCGGAGGGGCGGGGGGGGGGCGCGGCGCCGGCGCGGAGCCGGCGGCAGGGCGCGGGGGGGGGCGCGGTACGTGCGCGGGGCCGGGGACCGGGGCCGGGGCCGGGGCCGGGGCCGGTGCTGTAGCCACCTCCCCGCCCTCGCTGCCCCTGCGCCCGAACCGCGGGAGCGGCTGTCGTGACTCCTGCATACGTAAGACTTTGCTCCGCCGTGACGTCAGGCAGTTGCTGTCCGAGAAGTGTGGCGCCGGGGAGGCTCCTGCGCTTCTGAACCCTCCCTTCGGCATCTTTCGTGCGTTTTTAGGAATAGGGGTGTGTCGGGGAACGATCCCTTGCCGCTTCCCGGTACATCCGCTTTTGGCCCCGGTAGCCAGGTCTTGGCAAAAGGGGGCTTGGTATTTCCCGGGTGGCGGAGGCAGCCGTTCCGTGTTGCTGCCAGGTGTGAGCTGACTCCTGAGCGCAATAAGAACGGTCAAATTACGTGTCTAGTCAAAGCAAATAGTTTTCCAGATGACTTAGGACCAGTATCTTCAGTGGCGGGATAAAAACTAAACTGGCCGTCGCTAATGAACCGCAGGGTACGTTAGTCCTAGGCTTTTGCAGGACTGCAAAAGGACAGCAAGCTAAACTTGCTACAAGGAGCGTGTAGTACCAAGCTGGCTGATCTACCCGACTCGGACAGAGAATGTTTAGGTGTTCGAGAGAACATTTTCGGGTTTAGCTGAATTGTAAAAACACTTTAGAAGTTACAACAGTCGCCACCTGAACTCAGACTGGTTTCCTGTTGCTATCAGCCTTGAGTCAGAGCTCAGAGAGTTTATTTCTGCAAGGAGGGGTTCTGCTGACAGGTTCACATTTGTTGATGTTTGGCAGTGGGAGGTGAAACTTGCTTAGCTACAGAAGCTGGGTGCTGAGCAAGCCAGGCGGCCTCAGAGATTTGTCACCTTCCTCAGTCCTTCCAGGTAATCGTCAGACTGTTCACAGTGGGCAATAAAGTAATAGTAATTCCTGGATCAGCTTCCTCTTACCATCTCTCAGGTGGTTCTTTGATCGGTGGTGTGACGTACCACTTTACGTGCAAGTGGAACAAATGACACGTTTTTTAAAATTGGAAAAAGCTTCTCAGCACAATAGACAGAGATCGCAACCATTCAAAATTACTCTTCTCAGCTGGCAGGCGGAACAGGTGAAAAATGCAACGTGTCTTTGTAAATGTGAGCAAAGATTGTATTTCAGAAAGGAGAGAAACATCCTGGGGCAGTCACTGAATGACTTACTACAGATGGCACGATTACGTTTTCATTGTTCAGTGTCATAAAGTCTGCTGGGGAATGGAAAACTTAAGAATCAGTAGAAAAAGTAGCAGTAGTGTCATATGGAAGGGAATAAGCCTGCCATTCATCTCCAGCTAAATGAAAGTACACCACTCACAAGAAGTCGGAGAAGAGTGTTATTTTCTTCACTGTAGAAACCCAACACACTGATAGAAAGCTGTCTTTACCATTGCAAGTAGCTAAAAGACCATACTTACCAGGAGTTTTTATCCTCAAGCTTTCTTTTAACTGAAGGCAAGAAATGTTGCTGCTTCTCACATAAAGCCTGTAGTAGCTGAGTGGTGGTGGCACCACTGCCACCAGTCTGGTTTAGCATCATGATAAGGTGTTGAGAGCTAGGCAGTTTCATTCACTGGCAACTCTCTGCTTTTTGCCTTGCTCGGCTATGTGATGGTTAAAGGACTTCTCTGTAATCTTCTTTCGTAATTTAATCTGTAATAATTATGTCAAAACTTCAGTGTATGCAATTTTCTTCTTTTAAGACTATGCTAATACTTTAGAATTTTAAAATACTTTCGGATACAGTTGCAAATTCCATTTCTTTTACATTATCCAATTGCAACTTCCAGTAATGATAAGATGGCAAAATACTATCTATCCTACATGCTATGCAAAAGTAATTTCAAGTAGATGTGAGTCTTAAGATTTTAATCTTCAGCTGCAGGATATGGACATATCCATCTTGTGGGACCATTTTTATAAAGTTTGGCTTAACAATACAAAACAACTCCTGTTATATAGAAGCTCTCTTGGCAAACAAGGCAGTGTGATTGCACAGCCTGAAAATCAAATGATAACTTCCTGTAGTGTGTTTATTGTACAGTATGGCACAGGAAAACCGGGAGCAGATACTCATTCTAGTTCCTTACTTGTAAAGGATGGTGTCTCCCAGTGTTAGTATCAACATTGTCAGCTGCAAATGAACATACGCTGTCAAATTTCATACTGTTTTTAATACTTTTTCTATTTTAAATATTCCTTCCTAAACAGTATTAGGTGAATTATCCAAGGCTGCTTATTGTTAATTGTTCAGTGAAGTACTTTTGACAGAACATTAATATTTCCAGAGCTTAGGTATGAACAGACACAGTGGCACATCCTTTTCTACCAAGTGTCCAAGTGTTTTTTCAGTTGGGGGGGAAAAAAAAAAAAAAGTGAGTGTATTACTGATGGTGCCACCCAGCAGGATGAATCCTTCATGTGTCATTTTAATTAGAGGGAACCATGGAAAGCAAAATTATTTGTTGCATCCAATGCTTTATATGAATCACAATGGATTGAGCTTTTGTACTTCCGCATCAGCTGTTTCATATTTTAACGTGTCTTCACAATAAAACCTTTCTTTCCAAAAAGGTTGTCCTTAAAAGCTGTTCCAGCCTAGATTCTCTAATCCATGCTGATTGCATGCTGCAGTCTACCATGAGAAACTGTGAAACATCTGCTTAGACTACTGTAAGCCCTGTTGCAGCATTGCTGCCTGTCCCCTGCTTCCCAGTGCAAAGCAACAACTCCTTTTGTTCTTGGAAATGCAATACCTCTTCTTTCTTTAAAAAAACATGTTTAGGCTGATGGCAATGATGTCATTCCCGCAGGCTGTCATCGTAGTGATGCTGATAAGGCTTGGCTGGCTGAGAGTGTGGAGCCTCAGTCTTAACTCAGGATCACCCGGCTCTGCGGCTGTTTGGCAGGGATAGCCAGGGGGACTGTCCCTTGCAGGCTGTGGTCTTCCTCCAGCTCAGCGTAGCATTGTTGAGGTTCGATGAAAATTTCTGTGAGCTGTGATGAGGCCTCCACCTCAAAATTTTATGAGTTGTTAAAGAAGATCTGGCTTACACAGCAGTCACTGAACAATCTTAATAGTACATATTAGTGCCCATATGTAGCAAGAGTTTGCTCCCTATACAGATTTTTTTTTTCCTTCTCTTTTTTATTTGTTGTTTCCAGATCTCAGCTACAGATATAAAAGCAGAAGCCTGGAATAGTAGCAGGCTTACTCTAGCAGGCAAAGTCTGAAATCATGGACTTGGCTGTATGTTTGTGTTTTGGGGATGTGGTCTCTGCACAATACAAAAGAACCCTTTCTTCTTGAGGTTTCAGGTTAGCTTTTATGATTTCAAGGTGAATTTTGAGTTACACCAAAGATAGTATTTTATTGTTGCACTCCTTGGTATTGCCCTAATCGCTTGACTAAGCTGATGTAGTGCAAAATATATGTGTATATATATATGTATATAAAATAAGGCATGCACCTGTGAATGATGGGTGGATAATGACCTGGGGCAGCACTGTGTATGTTATGAGGATTTTGTGAGTTATTTGCACGGTCAGAAGTGATAAGTGCTCTGGAAACATGTGGAAAGGAGTGAGCAGAGCAAGGACGGGGCTCCTTCAGAGCTGTGCCTTGTTCGTGAATCACTTGTCCTCCTTTTTCTCCTCCCAGGTGCTGTGCTCTCTTTTCCTTGCCATGACTCCTGCCAAGCATGGTGTCAGATCATCAACGTGTCTGAATCACGCTCTTGTCTCCTTGCCTCTATGGACGGGACTCTCAATGAAACGAACCAGAGCATTTCCACTCCTGCTGGAAGCAAATACCGGCTCTACATTGGCTTGGCTTTGGCAATAGGTTCCAGTATCTTTATTGGTGCTAGTTTCATACTGAAGAAGAAAGGGCTTTTGAAACTGGCAGACAAAGGAGTCCCCCGAGCTGGTAAGTGATGCTGTCTACCTTGCTCCTGCTGGGGATGCAAACGCCTCTTGTAACTTGGCAAAATCAAGGTTTGAGTTAACAGATCACACGTTTAAAACTGTTGTAGGTGAAAACTGTCATACTTTAACAGTGATCAGAAGTCCTGTCTTGGCTACGGGTGGAAATACAGTATTATTTCTCTGTGTGTGATTGCAGGGACTGGGATTTCAGAATTCCTAGGGCCACAGGGGCAGTGGTGGGTATTAAATCTAGCAAACTGGTGATATTTCCTCCCTGACAGCAGTTAGGTACCAATTGAAATTCTCCATTCATCTTACCCTTCAAAATCCCTTTCTCTCTCTTTTTTCCATCTTTTTCCTCCCTCATTTGAGATGGAAAGTCTTAAGATGGTAACTAGGTTCAGAGTTTGGGTTGTTTTTTTTTTTTTAAAAAAAGGAAGTGCAATGAGCTGTAGAAGGATACTTATTAGAAAAGTTTCTACAGTTAGTACAACTACTCTTTCATCAGAGTCAACAGATGAAGAGCAAGAAAGAGACCATTGGACTAATCTCATCATTCCCTTTGCATGGATTTAAATATACAGCATTAGCAGGTTTTCTTTTGTTTGTTGTGTTTATTGCAATATACTGTTGCAGAGAATTTGGTTATTTGAAACAAATGTGTTACTGAACGTTCAATATACTTATATTTTATGTCAAAAAAATTAATGCATGCAGTGGCTTTTTTCTTTCTAATTTCTCTCAATTTAAAGTATAAGCCGAGTCAAACTGCAGCTGACTGTGTATGAATATGTTGGATCTGACCTGGGAGAGCACTTTGAAGCATTTCTTAAACTCACAAACAATCTTCATGGACATTTTACTTTTGCTTGGAACTTTCCCTTTAGTCAAGTATCATTTTTCGGAATTCAAGCCACAAAACAGTAGGGTGATTAATAAAAATGTCAGTCAAAATCTAACTAAATAGTCTTCATGTCTCATCCAGATAACATGCTCTTTCAGTACTTTATATGACTAGAGGCAAATGTGAAGCTGTAGTTAGTTTATTATAATAAGGTGATCTCTTTCTTCTAATACGAGATTATTTTTTCTGCTTTCAGGACAGGGTGGATATTCTTATTTGAAGGAATGGCTTTGGTGGGCTGGACTGCTTTCAAGTAAGTCACCTCTTTCCTTTCAACCTATATGTAAATGCAACATAAAGCAGATGATTGTTTTAAATAGATATATTCCCTGATTTTTCACTCCCCTCACTTAAAAGAAATGTCTTTGCAATCACCTTTATGACAGAAGCCATTCTGATATTCCATCTCTCAAATATTGTGTTTGCTTTTTGCAGAATAACAACCTTTTCTTTAATATCCAGCCGAAAGCAACGGGATTGAATCTGTCCAGCTTCTAGGAGTACTTAGGGGAAAAGTATTTGGCTTTCTTCAGCCTTTATTATTTCCAGAGGAGGTTAGATAATTTTGAAAGGAAAATTTGCATATATAGTGTAGAAAAAAGATTTTGGTTTATATTTGCTATCATACAAAATATTTATTTTTATATTCCTTTTATTCCTCCCCCCCACCTCAACCTGATCCAAATGTTCTTTCTTCTGCAGTGGGATTAGGAGAAGCTGCAAATTTTGCTGCCTATGCCTTTGCACCTGCAACCTTAGTTACCCCCTTGGGTGCACTGAGTGTTCTCATAAGGTTAGTACAGATTGGGAGCAAACCTTGACAAATGAACCATTCACTGTGTGACGGAAAAATACTGTCTTTGGCTGAAAGTGGAGAATTTTAGTAAGAGAACTGAAAAGCAATATATGGACAAAAAATGCTTTTTGTTCCTCAGTGGAAAGATCACTTTCTTATTTAGAACTGAATTTTCTGGGTAGAGGGAATGAGAAGTCTTGTTCCCAAAACTAACATATATGCTTTCCCAACAGCCTTCCACCTATATTATGAAGCATTTCTTATCCATGTATGCCAGGTATACTGCTGATGTACAGTGGTAGAAGGCTGTAACTTATCTTTTCCTAGAGAAGTGAAACTGTCTTAAAGTCTTATCCTGTTCTTCAGTTATGAAAAAACTTCAAAAGAAAATACAGTATTTCTCCATTAAAATGTTTTCAAAAAAAGTTCTTTTTTATAGGAGCATAATTTCATATTAAGCCACACTTAGGAAGCATTTTGGGTTTGTCTGGTCTTTTCCAAGTCCTTCTGGAAAGAAGGCAAAGAAACTTTTAGCCTTTTTAATATCCACAGTTAAAATTTGTGGTTGTTTTGAAATATGAATGCCCTTCAAACACTCATTATTTCCAATGTATGAGGAAACAAATAACTTTGAAGTACTTAAGCACATACAGCTATCACAGAAGCAGAAAAGACATGAATTATGCTTACAACAAATGTTCTGAGAAATAATTTATTAGCAAAATGGAATTATTGTATTTTAAATGTAAAACTCTTATTGTTTAGACCTGAGTATACTATATGAAACATTGTGTTTAAAACCAGCCTGGGCCATGTAAAAAAAGCTGCCTGGCAGAGAAAGACCTGGGGGTGCTGGTCAACAGCCAGCTGAATATGAGCCAGCAGTGTGCCCAGGTGGCCAAGAAGGCCAGTGGCATCCTGGCCTGTATCAGAAATAGTGTGGCCAGCAGGAGCAGGGAGGTGGTTGTTCCCCTGTACTGGGCACTGGTCAGGCCGCACCTCGAGTCCTGTGTTCAGTTTTGGGCCCCTCACTACAGGAAAGACACTGAGGTGCTGGAGCATGTCCAGAGAAGGGCAACGGAGCTGGTGAGGGGCCTGGAGCACAAGTCTTATGAGGGAACTGGGGCTGTTTAGTCTGGAGAAGAGGAGGCTGAGGGGAGACCTTATCGCTCTCTACAACTACCTGAAGGGGGTTGTAGTGAGGTGGGTGCTGGTCTCTTCTGTCAGGTGGCTGGAGACAGGACGGGAGGAAATGGCCTCAGGCTGCGGCAGGGGAGGTTTAGGTTGGACATTAGGAAAAATTTATTTACTGAGAGGGTTGTCAGACATTGGAATAGGCTGCCCAGGGAAGTGGTTGAGTCACCATCCCTGGAGGTATTCAAAAAGCGAGTAGACGGGGTCCTCTAGGACATGGTTTAGTGGGCATGGTTAATGGTTGGACTCGATCTTAAAGGTCTTTTCCAACCTAAATGATTCTATGATTCTATTCTGTGATTCTATGTATCTTTTTTTTTTTTTAAAGATGCTTGCAGTAATCTAACTGTTAAAAATGAAGCCATTCCATCATAGCAAAACCAGTGTAACTCTGTCACCTACAGATATGCTGGGATCAGCATATAGGTCGATGCAGACTAACTGGCTGCCTGGCTGCTGCTTTGCAAAACAGCCTGAGTTTTAACGCCCTCTCCTTTGATGTGGGTAGCAATCTTTCCAATTTTCATGAAACAGAGAGGTCGTGAGAACTTCATGTCAGTGAGCTCATTACCCTTGTGTGAAAAAATAGCTGTAATTCGATCAGTGGGTTGAAAAACTATTTGTGAGCACATCCACACGCCATTAAGCCTGTGTCTGTGCCTAAGGTTATGCTCTAGCTGGCTGATCGTGTGCCCTGTGAGGTGGCCTCATTTGGGCCAGGTTATTATCCTTAGGTTAAATCTTGAACCTCTTGGAGAGCCTGGGGTCAGTCCTCTTCAAAGGGGGAGATGTGCCTTCTCTGTGTTTTTGGGGGAGTCCTGGCAAGCCAGGAGGAAACTGTGCCTGGGTGGGAGAGCCCAGGGAGGGATGAGGAACAGTTTCCAAAACTTGTGTACGTTGGTTTTAATAGCAAATGAAGTGCTTTAAACCATTTTTGGAAGAAAGTAACAGTTTGTGTGGTCCATCTACAGGTGTGTGAGAGCACATACCCTGAGCCAGGCAATCAGTAATGAGAAGTTCCTTGAGCAATTTGGACCCTTTACAACCTGGAGAGGAGGGATCAGGGTTGCTAACCCCCCTAAAACCTGACCTGACCTTCTTCGTCCTGACCAACCTACTTGCAAAACTCCATAAAATTTGGTTGTTTCAGGCTGGTTTCCCATATATCCAAATTCAAAAGAGGTTTTGAATTTGAATTACTTTGAATTAGCATGTTACACAGACAGATTTTGAATGTCTAGCGTGGTGGTGGAGATGAACCTTTTATTTATATTTTGCCAAACAGTGCTATATTGTCATCCTATTTTTTAAACGAGAAGCTGAATATTCATGGAAAGCTGGGCTGTGTACTGAGCATTTTGGGGTCAACGGTCATGGTTATTCACGCCCCTGAGGAGGAGGAGGTCACCTCACTAGATGAGATGGAAAGAAAGCTGCAAGATCCAGGTCTGTATGCAGTTGCAATGAACTTGTGCTACAGTTCATAGAGTTCATTCGGGACACTGAATAACTTCTAACATGTACGTAGTCTTGTATTTTCTCTCATGCACGTTACTCTTCTTCCCTTTCTTCTTTCTTACAGCGTTTGTTACGTTTGCTGTTCTCCTGACAGTTGTTGCCCTCGTGCTGATATTTATTGTGGCTCCAAGGAGAGGTCAGACAAATATACTGATCTACGTTTTAATTTGCTCACTCATTGGTGCCTTCTCTGTCTCATCTGTGAAAGGCTTGGGCATTGCCATCAAACAAATGTTGGAGCAGAAACCAGTTTATCGACATCCATTGGTTTATGTTTTGGTGGGCATCTTAGTGCTCTCAGTCAGCACTCAGATCAACTATCTCAACAAAGCGTTGGACGTGTTCAATACATCTCTAGTGACACCTATTTATTACGTGTGTTTCACCACAACAGTTGCGACATGCTCCATTATCCTGTTCAAGGAGTGGAGTAGTCTGGACCTGGGTGATATCATTGGAACCCTGAGTGGATTCTGCAGTATCATCATTGGCATTTTTCTATTGCACGCTTTCAAAAATACTAATATCACCTGGAGTCAGTTGATGTCCAGTGTTGCCAAAGAACCACCATTAGCACACCGTGAATATGAAACCTGTCACACTTTACTGGAGACCATGGAAGACCCAGCTTTGGTGTATGAGGAGGACAACATTTTATTCAGTCAATGAAACTCTCAAGCGGCATTCATCATTGAAGCACCATGAATTGCAGACTCAGCCCACCTGTGTCTACCAGAATGCTGCTCTTTTCTGCAATCCTCTGGAAAACCATCTGTAAGGCCAGTTAAGTGTGGGCCACTCCTCTGTGTGCCAGCTGTTACTACCAAGTAATGAATGGAAGTGTTCAATAATTTACATGACAAACAGAAAAGTGATTGTATGTTAAGTAATGAAAAACCTTGTCTTTTTTTGTGCAGCATCTCCTATTGGAGAATTTTAGCAGGGAAGAGTGGTCTTTGTAAGTTATGTTTACAAAGTGCAATTTTCCCATCATGATAAAAGACAATCCTTGTTGAAGTGACAAGCACTCTGCTATTATCTTAGTGCTGGCCTTAATATTTCAGGCTTTCTTTATATTTTCATAATTTATTGCCAAGCAAACTTGTAGATACTCTACATGAAGGATATTCATTGGAGGTATAATATGAAGAAACCAGTGTTTAACCCTTTTAGCTTTTAAAATAAAGTTTTATGCAAGATCTATTCACTTTTGATCACCTACCAATGAATCTCGTATAGATTTCACCAAAAAAAATTATGAAATATGGTTCTTGGTAACCAGTCTCCTTCAAAATCCATTTTTTAACAGCAAAGTCTTAGTGCTTCTACCTGAGGAATCCTGAGTGGATTGCAAATCCCTGAATATGCATGTACCTTTTTATTTCAGAACTATGACCAAGTTACAGTTTAAGAAAAAGCATATTCATTAGAGGCCTGAAAACAGTTGCTATTGGCTTAAAAAATTACATAAGATGAAAGAATAAAGCATTCAAAGGCAGAAGAAAACCAGAATGTGTAATTAAGAATGTCCACTCTGTTTTATACTACTCTGAGGCTTAAGAAGGGACTTCACTTCTTTCTGTACTTCTTCCTAATATTGCCATCTATTCATCAAAACCCATTTAAGCTTTTCAAAATTTTTTCTCATTTTCCAGAAAGGTATCATTGTTTCTTAATTGCAAAACAGTCCTGTTATTTTATATTCCGTTATAAAAGCAAAATCCATTTTCCAATTGTAGCACTATTTCTAAAAATACTGGGTAAAGGCTGCAAACAAGGACTGAGAAACACCAAAACATCTTTTGTTTTAGTTTGACCTTTTCATCTTTTCTAAAAATGAGTATTCACCTCTATTAGATGTTTTAGCTATTAATCTACCGTAGGCCTTGAAGGTTAGGATCTGTACAACAGTATGCTCCTCAGTTGTGGTCACTGATCTTTATTTCACAAAAACACCTTGCACAGTCCATGTTTTACTCATTACACTCCCCTTTGTTGCCACTTTGTGAGCAAGAAAGTAGTTTCAGCAATCAGATGTGTGGGTCATGACAAGCTCGTTAGAAAGGTAGCATTTCCAATTCTTGGGTTTTTAAGTGTGAGTCCAGGACCTTTGCCAGAGGATGCTAGCATTTCAGCAATTAAAAACTGATTTTAGTCAGCTGAGATTTATATGCCAAGCAGAACCTCCTCATGAAGCAGGCTGTATATTCTCTAACATTCAAAGAGTGTAGTAAAAGTGGATACTTTGGATGGATAGCGAATTGTTCCGTGAATGAAAGCTCATAATTTAGCTGTAAGAACAAAAGGGTTGCTGCTGGTATTTTATATATGTGTGTGTTGGGCAAGCTTTCAGTACTTCCTTTTTGAAAGGCATTCATAAAACATCTCACTTATTAATTATTTTTAATGATGCTTTAGAAGCTATCAAAAACTAGAAATTAACACTAGTGATACTAACTTGAAGTAATTCCTAAATTCCAAGCACCTTTTTTTTTTTTTTCACTAAGCTACGTTTGTAGTTGACATACCTACAGGAAGAGGTAGAAGTTGTATCAGTCACTTGCACCTTATTTCTAAACCCTCATTTTTACAATGAAGAGCAAATGTGATACTGAAAAGTGTGTCCGGTTCTTCTTATAAAATATTGCAGGTAATGGCTGATTTAAAAAGAAGCCCAGAAGATGTCATTAGGCAATGGGTATTCAGGTTATCACCTGTGATTACCTCATTTGAGAAGTATTTTCAATAGTGCAGGAGACGGCAGCAATGTTACCCCAGCAAGAGTCATTTTCACAGAAAAAGTACCTGCCTTGAAAATATAATGGCCACGTATACAGCTTTGGAATATTTTTTCAGCTTCCCAAGTGATGAGACTTGCAGCAATTCTTTGCTGTTAAAACACGTGTGTGAAAAAGGCTTCAGAGAAGAAAATACATAAATAGGGTTTCATTACTTCTTAGTTAATGTAATGTAGAGAATACTTTGGCTTTATTGGCCAGATTCAAGCTACAAAATCTTTATAGTTAAAACCAGGTAATACAAATATTAAAAAGACTAAAAATGGAGTTTTCTTTACAGTTTGCCCTTTAACAAAAGCTTGCATTGCTTTTCACTGTGAGTTACTCATACAATTTAAAGAATAACTGAAGAAAATATTGATTGAGCCTAAAAAGAGAAAAAGAAATCCTTTTGCATAGTTTGTGGCCCCTCTGTTTGCTTATACAGTCATCACTGTAGTGTGACCAAATGGGTTATTTGTATGAAAAAGCAACCAGTCCAATTCTTGAATGGATGCATGTTGGCATTTTTTTTTAAGGTATGTAGTAATACTTTCTTTGCAAAGGATCTGGACTCTTTTTATACCAACTCCTGGCAGTCAGTTAACTTGTACCAAGCAAAAATTCTGTATTTTCTACTGGACCTACATATCTGCTTTTATACATAAATAACGTCTAGTATAAAAATAATGTTATTTTCTTACAATGTCAGAAAACCAAGTTAATGCTTATTTTCATGGTGTACAGGAAGTCTATCATGTTAAGAAGTAAATTATCGATAATCTTTTTGTATAAAAAACATTTGCTATAAGGGATGTTATTTTTGAAAATGTTTACATTTAGTTATTAATTTGGAATGATTTTAAATTTTAGTGAAATTATGCTAATATTTATATTGTAATAAATTATTCATGGATTATGTACTAAATGATCTGTGCTTTTTTAAACAAGGGATTAAAAGAGTGTAATTAATATTTCTGGTAAGCATTTAAACACTATCTATCTGATAGATCCAAGGAGAATAATCTTGGGGTTAGCACCTGGTCCTCTGCACACGTAAGTGGATTCTAGATGAAGAAGGTCTGGCTTATGTCTTTGCACTTCATGTGCATCTGACCTGATCATGACCTTCTTTAAGTAGCTTTGACTTTTACTAGTTTTTCTGATAGGAAAGAGAATTTTCTACTCCCCTAGAGAAGCCACGTGTGAAACTACTATATATTCACCTTGAGCTAAAAAAACTGTGATGTTATTATGGAACTGGAAGGAAGAGTATGAGGAGATCAAGAGGTTTTAGCTTCACTTACAGAATTATCCAATTTGTCCAGATGTGTTATTTTTTACCCTGGTGTTCTGTAGAAAGCATTGGCAAGGAACATTTAGTGCTGATGATTAGTAGCTAAAAGACATGGATTTTGAGGGCGAAAAATAATGGGCAAGTGAAAATGCCTTCCCTTCTAAACTAGGGAAGAAAACCCAAGGCTGATGTGTTAGGGATCTCTTTCTCATGGCCAGTCTCAGTGGAGAGTATTTCAGTGAGTTGTCAGGTTTTCCAGGCAGTGAAATGAAGGACATTATCTAAAGTAGTGTTTTGGAAAGTAGGGCGAGTGGTTAAGAACCAGAACAAAGAAAACCTCAGAGGCAATACATTGCTAACTAAATTATGGCTTTTAAATGCTGATACAAAACAAATCTTGGCAGCTACTCATTACTAGCGTACATTAGGACAAATTAATGGGCAATTAAATTCATTACATAGCTGCACTGACTAAATGTAGGTAGGTCAAGAAGACTTGGATAGGTTAAATAATCTGCAGGGAGGTTGGAAGGAAGTACATAGGTTATTAGTTTCTATAGAAACCTGTTCTACCATCTTCCTTTACCTGCCTTCCTAGCCACACCTAAAACAGCCATGCTATAAAAAATTTTCATCCCAAAGAGTACTGATTCAAACCATCAACCTCTTTACTCATCACGGTTGCATCCTGGAGCTATATGGGGAATTATATACTTCTAGCAAATGCTATTCTCTTGCTGTTTAAATTCCAGCAAAACAAAACTGGCAAGTGTGTTAGAAAATACTCTTTTAGCAGAGTGGGTTTCCTGTACCTGACTCCTTTCTGGCAGGTTTTAAAATGGTGCCGAGGTCCAGAACAGGACGAGGAGGCTGAGTGGGAGCCAGGCTGGTGGTACAAGGGAGGGGTGGTGGTGGTGGTGATGTGTGTCCGTGTGTCTGCAGGGCCCCCCTCTTTGGAAAACTTTGGTGGCAGGCTAAGTTGGTCTGTAATTGATCTGCAATTGCTTGTCAGGAGTACTTTTGACAACGGAATTTCATTTTCTGAAAATACAGTCCGGTTTGTCAACAATACAGCTTTTTTTATAGAAGAGAGATATATCCTAAGCAGCTGGTGCACAGAAGCTGGGAATTCTGCCTTTTTTCCTCCCATCCATAATACTGACTTGCTGCAAGTTTTCTGATGTTTGATCAGGAAACATCACCTGAATGTTTACAAATGCTGAGTACTAATACAGCCTTTGACCAGACATTCCATGTATGGAGGTGTTATAGTGTGTCCTTCTAACCTTTACTACTCTTCCAGGTCTCTCTTTTATCACCCAAATGTTTTAAAAAAACCCAGCTAACAGACATCTGTTTGCCCACATGTGCCTCTTTATGGTCAGTGACATGGGTGGCACTTGCTGTTCACCCATATAAGTACTTTCATTTTTGCCTGTTTCAATACGGTTAGAGTTTGAGCTGAGCTCAGAGACACCGTGAGGACTAAGGTGGCCTACTTAGTCTTTATTTATGGGTGTAGCTGTTCTGGTAAGTAAATACACTGTAGGTACCTGACCTTTGTCCTGTAGACGTTTCCTGTTGCTGATTAAGCACTGGTTTCAGTGACTCTGAAGCATATTCTAGTGCTTTTTCATTTATTTACTGTCAGCCTGACGATAGCAGCTGTTAAATTTATCTGCGTCAGTTTTAGTAACAGCCTACTCATACTTTTCCCAAAGCAGCCTATAGAAAGATTATATTGAGAAGCTGAAGCCTGGTAGGGAAGCATTATTGCCTCCTTATATTAGACCAACATGTTTCAAGCATGGATGCATATTCACCATGGGACAACTCAGTGAAACAGGCAAGAGCAGGGTGCTTTGAGTACATAAATCTAATGGACCTGCTTTTTATTGCATGGTACTGTAGTGTATTACATATTAACTTGCAGTAATAAATGTGGCAAAACCAGTTTTACAAGAGCTATTAACAAAGATTCCTCACACATTATTCGATGTCCTCATGTACATTTATATTGCAGAGATGGTTTGAATTTCACATTTGTGTGCATCATCTGCTGAAAAGCCTTGTACTTCTGTGGCCTGGGCATAAAGTGTGGTGAGCTCGATGTGTGTATTGTGTTGTATAGAGCTGTAGTTACTCATAGGTCTGATAAGGATTTCAATGCTCATAAATAAGTTGATTATAAAAGTAAAAAGTGATATCAGTTGGTGGCAATTCCTGTAGCAGATTATATGAAACGATAAGGATATCATGCTTCAGTTGAAGTAGAAATGCCTTAAAAGTGTGTTTGAAGATACTCCCAAATGTTCAAACAATAGGACTTAACAACTTCCTTTCCCAAGGGATGATAACTATCAAAATACTCTTGCAGTAAGGATGACTGATTAATGCCAGGAGTGAATTTGACCCAGAGATGCCATCATCTTCTGGAAATTCAAAACTTGGTGTGTTTGATATGTTCAATTTTATTGTTACAGTTATTTTATAAATTTGGAAATGAAAAATTAAATTGTGCAGAACTCAATCATTCTTTAGCTAGTGTGCTTTACATATTTTGTTTACAAAGTGGTATAAAAATCAATATTATGATGTGTTTACCTATAAATAATTCACAATTCAATCACACATTTTAAAGAACCTATTTATTCGTAATGATCTGACTATTTTATATTAAACAGTTACGAACTTCATCTGCCTTTTCTTCTCTATAATATATTTGTATTGACCACAATTATGATTTAAAATTAAAAGTGAATAATAACATAAGAAGTAGGGTTAAAGGCATTGTCCATGTCAGGTATCACAGGGTCCATGTGAGCTAGACTAATTCAAAGCACTTCATTTTACTGTCAGGTTCCAGCTTTAACTTGTCTATCAACCATTCTGGGCACTGGCACGGGGAGGACCAAGGCAAGCATGGGAGTTTGAGTAAGCAGCAGCAGGTGAGGAATGGGAGATAATACTGGAAAATTGTGGGAGAGGTTTGGATAAAATAATCCTTACTCTCCTTTTATACAGAATTGGTAGAGAAGACACCCTGACCCACCATGCAGGGTGGGTCTTCAGGGATGCTCAGTCTTTCCAACTGCTCAGATGTGACTTGGGAGCTGCTAAATGATGACTGCTCCCTTTGCCTGCCTTTATCCACAGCAGTGGGTATGGGCACATGCGCGGGCACTGCTCTGGCAGCTGGTCCATTAACTTGCCACCCCTTCTGAAACACTGCTCCAATTCTTTGGTGCTGGATGCTTTGCGGCGCAAAAGGGCTTGCCTTTAAAAATTACCTAGTTAGAGCTTTATCAGAGGTTCTTCCACAATTTTTGCTGCTGCCAATCAGTATTCCCCACTGCATGAGTCACAGTAAGTACCAAATAATTTAATACTATCGTTGCAGGAATTAGTGTAGCTCTGACCAAAAGAATAAATAAAAAGGCCTATAAGGTGAGTAAGCTTAGTTATTTCTTTTCAGACAGGAGATTTTTCTCCCTAATCACGAAAGCAAAGCCTTGAGAGTCCTGAATCAGCCTCCTGAGGTATCTTTCTCAAATAAGTAAAAATCAGGCCAAGCCCAAACAGCTGCTTCAATATGTAGGATGCTGGTACTGCGATTTAAGTAGAGCCTGCTGTAAAAGGCTGAGGTTTTCTCTACTAGCTACATTATTGACATGCTTCATGCTAACCTTTCAGTAAACATATTGTTATAAAATCTCTGATTATCCCATCTCTGTTATATCTGTGAGGGTCTCTATTAACTCTGCAAAAGTAGGACGTCCTTCAGGTTTCTGAAAGGAAAAGCAGAGGATAAATTTATATTAGCAGATTGGTCAATTATAGTACCAGACTTTAGAAGATGGTTACAAGTATATATGAGCTACCACTTAAAAATTACATTTTATTTTATTAATACAGAAGAAAAGATCAAGTTTATCATTTGAGGGAAAAAAAACCCTGTTCTTCATGACACCAGCAGCATGAGCACAGCCACTTTTCCAAGCATTCCTAAAACTTCTTTATTTCAATTCTGGACCATAATTCCTATAGGATTTCTCCTCTACAATGGATCACTGGAAAGCCCTACCTCTCAGGAAACCATGATACTCAGGAATGTTTCTTGGTTTGTTGAAAAAGTATCTTCCCTGCTGTATCATTTGATGTACTGCAACTCAGTATGGAACAAACTGCTGGCTGATGGCAGACAGAAGAGAGAACTTACTCCCCATCCTCTCTGTGCTGGCTGGCACCCCAGTGGATGTTTGCAGTAAACAAGCAAGCTAGATGCCGTTTAGATTTCAGTCTCTTAAGCTTTTTTTTACTCAGGGTCTAAAAACTTCATGTAGAGTTAAAAGATGGGCAAGAAAGGAGAGGTAGGATAAAGGAGACAATGGTAGCAACAACGTTCCCCAGCTACTCTTGCTGTATGCCTGCCTATTTATATGAAAGTGTTGCACACAAAGCTCTTCTGAAAGTACTTTTTATCTAAGAATTAAAGATTCATTTCCTGTAGACACTAGAGAAGGAGGGACCTTAAGGGATTACTCAGATGGAGGAGCTGATTAAATCAATGTTTGAATACCAATATAGAAAGAAATAGGTGCAGGAGAAATGGAGAAAGACTATCAAGTACTAAATCAGAGTGGAGAGGGTGAAAGGGATGCAGTCTAGGAGCTTTTTAGTGATGTACAGAGGTACTGATGTACACCTGAAAAATGGGGTTTAAAATCCACATTTAGTGGGCATACGCGCTTTGCATATGAATGTGTTAAGGTTATCATTCAGAGCAGAGCTAGAGAAAGCTAGGCATGATACAGAGGTGTGAAAAGGGTATTACATTTGACACAGTAGAGAAGCGAGACAATAGTGGCATATTCAAAACCAGGGATGGTCTATGCCTATTGTACTGATGATGTGCTTTATATTTATTAGCTGCAACAGTCAAGAGAAACAGAGGCTTGTAAACCTAGGTGTGATTTGTGAAAAGCATAGTGAGAGATACTGAGGATGCCACAGATGTGAAATAAGGATTTAATGCCTCAATTTTTTAAGGTTGCTTTTAGATCCACATTACGAATTAACAATAAAGTAATATCACAGGAAAAAAAGAGAAACAAACCTCATGCCAGCAGCTGTACATGACTTTGTACACAGTATGTGATGCCAAATATGGTCGATAAAGTCGGTTACCCTGAGAAATCTCACGGACAACTTCAGAATTTGACTTACTTTCAAAAGGCATTTTGCCTTCTGTGAAAACTTCCCACATCAGTACACCTAGAAGTGAACAAAAATATTTAGGACAAAACAAAAAAACCCAAACCCACAAGCTATTTAACAACATTCGAAGAACAAAAACCAACTCTTGACTTTTTGTGTATTGAAAAATGCGTGAAAATATGGGCAACCTGAGCTGAATGGAGACAACCAAAAACATTTTCAACTAATATAATTCTGCTCTCTTTTAAGTCAACTAACGTGGTGGTCCATGAAATTGAGACGAATATACATATGGCTAATGGGGACTTACCAAGAATGCACATTTCAGTCAAAATCTAATTTTTAGGCACAGAGCCTTTCTATTGAAAAACATACTTGTTCAATATAGGCAAGATTTGAAGAATGGGAAGGACTAAAGCTTAAGATAGGTAGCATGAGTGAAAAGTTACACTATCCTAAATCACATCATTAGTTTTAGGGAAGCATGGTATGTTGCATGTTCACCCAACCAACTCACCAAATGACCAGACATCTGATTTGCTGCTATATTTTTTGAAATGGAAGACTTCAGGAGATGACCATTTGATTGGAAACTTGGCACCTGAAGAGCTGATATATTCATCATCGATGACATACCTAAAGAATGACAGGAAACAGCATATATTTGAATGACAGTTCAAGAGCAAGCAGTTCTGGAGACATTTCCACAGATGGTTTATAATTCCATAAAAATACAGTGTCATTTTAGAAACAAGGAAATGGTATCACTAATTTAGTACAAATGCACACAGATACCCACACTGGAAGCTATGTACTTAAAGAGATTTCTGTTTAAATGAATGATTTGAATTGTTCATGAGAAGTATGTTGGAATAAAAGATTTTAATACCATCTGTAAGACTGACAAGATGGATGTTATTGTCATCGTCCAGGTATATATTGATAGGACACAACCCTTCACTGTGGGCAGGAAAACCAGCAGCAGTAATTATTGTCTCTTTTTTAAAAGAGTCTACCTTTTCAACCACTTGTTGTACCCAAACGCTACTGGTAGAGGGCTGCAATTCCAAACTGCCCAACTTCACAGATGTAATATCTGGCACATTGTTACAGAAGCAACGCAGAAAGCAATGTTCACCACATACAAGACAAGCTCTTGCAGTGCACTGGAAGAGTAATTTTCTTTGCCCAAGCTCATAGGAGCCAACCTCCCACATAAGATGAAATTATGTGCCCAATGCAAGCATTTATAGGCCAACATTTTAAAAGGCTGCTAGACTGACCCCTGCATACATACAAGCTCCGTGCACATTTTCCCAGTATTAATGTTCCTAAGCAGATGACAGATGCGCACTGCACAACATTTGTTCTCACAGAAGGCATAAAGCATTGGCACCTTTTAAAGGAGGTCACATTGAGAGAAATCATCTCTTTTTCTCCCTTTCTTATTTTGGTGCAGGCACAGAAAGGTGAGAGGTTATTGGATAAGGAACATACTAAATACCAGTAGAAAATAACCAGTAGTGGCAGTTGTGTGAGCTCTGAATAATCAGATTCTGTTCCTGTCACCTCTCCATGGTTTCCCAGGGAGAGTGAGTGCCTGTCCTAGAGCCACACCACTGGTGTCCACTTCTTGGCAACAGTGAGCCATTCAGGTCCATTATACTCAGACTGGACCCTGACAGCCCGTTGGTCTCTCACTGTGTTTTTGGGTGCATTTGGATGAGTCCAGACCCCTGACACTGACCTTACCCTTTTGAGGAGCAGTGCAACCAGTGGGCACTGCCATGGTATAGGACAGCCTTTTGAAAAACAAGTATTTAGTTAGGAACTGCTGGGGTGTTGTAATCCTTAGGTTAGAAAGAGGAGGCAAAACCAAAGGGAAAGGTGAGGAGCATGGCTGTGCTCGTCTGATGACTTGCAGCTGCAAGGTGAACGTCACCACCACCTCCTGCTCAGAGCCATGTGCTGCCTTTCAAGCTCATCTGCCTCCCAAGCAAGCCGATTCAGTCTACGAATCCAGCAGAAAAACCAGCCAGTAAAACACAGACGTGGAGAGCTTTGTATTGGGCTTGCAAGGGGAACGAAGGAAAGAGTGAGACAACCCCTTTGGGTAGCAGTCGGTCATTCGGTCACCTCAGCTGTAACATATAGCACACCCTCTGGGGGAGGCCTGTGAGGGCAGAGTTACCTTCCTCTGGCCCGTGCTTGCCGGAGCGCGTTGTGGTCTCTTTCCCCATCTTTGGCTAGTCCTCTCATTAAGCAGAAAAACCACTTCCCTGCTAGAGCAGCGCACGTCGCGCTTCCTGCCCGCCCTGCCAGCCCTCCCTGCCTCCCGCCTGGCCTACTCAGCCGCCGCCGCCTCTAAAGGTCAGCACCAGCGCCCAGATCTGTCCCCAGGGACTTTCTGGCCTCCCGCTCCTCAAACAAAGTTGGGGAACTTGTTTCTTCGAGCTTCTGGCAGCCCTGCGCACCCTGGGCATTTCTCTGTCCGTACACACCTCTGAAGTTTACCTGGTACTTTGTTCACCTGTCTGACACTCACCAATAGCAAGAGAAGGCCACGACATCCAGTTCATGGTACAACAGTTAAACAACGTTACAATTTTCATCAGAATTCAAAAATTGACCACAGTGGGATTCCCCAAACCAGTGAAGGAAGCGGTGAGGTTAACTCAAGGTCATGCTGCAGCTGACTGAGACTAGGGACTCACGAAACCTGCGCCAACGGCCTCGTACCTTGCCATGCCGAAGTCGGATACTTTAACGATGTGCTCCGCGTTGACTAAACAGTTTCTTGCAGCCTGGGGAAAATGTGAGAAACATACCCGACATCTGTGCTAAAGCATTTTAAGAAAATACAACAGCTGATTATTTTTGTTTCAGCTCATACCGTTTATATTCTAAAAGGAGATGAGTGTCGCCCTCAAAAATGTAAGAGAATTTCTGGCTCTGACTCTGTGAACATATTTCGCTACTGTGTAGTTACACAAACATAGCATATATCAGCTTAAATGCTTGTAGTATGAGTTGCAATATTTTTACATATTCCTGCAAGGTGAAAGAAATTTTAGGCTGCAGAAGTCTAGTTATCCAACCAGGTTATTTTCCTAACATTAGGAAAATGTCATTATGTAGCATTAGGACACTCAATGTGAATTTTTAAAAATGTTCTGTGACTTTTTTATTACAGAAATCAGGAACTCCTTGGAAATTTTCAAGATTTTACATTTCTTCAGGCAGCTAGGGAGGAGAGCAGGAAGATTTCTTCTCTGCATCCAAATGTGAGCATTGGAAAAAAAGCAGAGAGTAAAGAAACAAGCTCCTTTCCTATGATTCCCTGTCTATGAGGGATAGGGCAGAAAAGCCACCCAGATATCCCAGCATCAAGGTAAGGCAGTGGGGAGCAGAAAAAATGTAGATAGAAAAAAATTTTGTTAAAAAAAAAAAATCCTAATTGTTGCTTACCTTTTGTATTGCTATGATTTTGGTTGTGTTGTGATCACTCCATAATACTCTCTTATTGGGATGTCCTAACACTAGCCTGCTCCATGCTAATATCCCAATTTTCTCTGACCTCTCAAGTGGTTTTTCCAGCTGGAAAAACTTCTCTCAAGTACTTTTTCCAGCTGTCCATGGACAAAAGAACAGATGAAAAGTTTTGGTTTACAGCCAGGAAAACACTGTTGGCTTATTAGATCCTCCAGGACTGAAGTCTTACAGGACACATCAGTGTCCCATAAAATGCAGTGGCATGTTCTATACTGCCAATTTTTGCCAAGAACCTCAGAAAACCTATTGTACTTACTAAATCACGGTGAATAAAGCTATTTCTTTCCAGGTATTCCATCCCTTCGCACACATCCTGGCACATGCTCAGCAGCACGTCTCTGCTGAGTTTCCCTCGCCTTTGCTGAAGGTAATTGAGCAGGCAGCCGTTTTCCATGAATTCAGTCACAACGTAGAGAGGTTTGTGATGTGTGCACACTCCGTAAAGCTGGACCAGCTTCGGGTGGGAGAGTTTCCTGTTTAAAATTGCATTTTAGACAGGCTAGCATTTGTCTTTGGTAGGTAACTAGACCTTTGATTCTCATGATGGTTTTGAAAAATACTTTCAGTACTCAATAAACAGTATTCAATTCATCTGGTCTCAGAGTTGTCCCACTATCTAGCACATTTCTGCCTGCAATTTCCTCCAAAAAGTTCACTCTTTGAATTCGTAATTGTTCATCAGTTACATAAACACACTAAATTCAAAGCTTGATTCAAATGATGTGAAATGGAAAGGTCTAGTTATGCCTGACTTTCAGGCAGAGCACATGACCCTGCAAGGGTTTTTGTCTTCTGGGCTGTGCCAAGACCTGCTCTGGATACTTCCCTAATGTGCAAAATTAGCAGAAATGGTAATATAGTTTCTCAAAAGCTTTAGTTAGGTATGAGCTCTGCCAGTGGTCCTAGAGGCACTGAACTACAGATGAAAGAATAGTTGTAGGAGTACATTTATTTATCAGCACATTTACTACTCATGGAGCTCCACAGCACAAAGTAGTGCACGCTCTAAAGAAAGAGTCTGGCGATGAGCACAGCAAGCATCTGCATCAGTCCGATTCAGATCTTTCTATCAGCCTTTTTGTCCTGCACATCCACCATTCCCATCAAACTGGTCTGTTTTAAATGGAATTAGGCTATATTTATTTCTTGGTCATCTCAATATCAACTGCCAAGTGTAATACTTTTCGTACTTACATCATCACTTTGGCCTCCTCAATGAAATCATCTTCAGACATTGCACCTTCATTGATGGTTTTGATGGCAACCTTGATGGTTGCTTTCCATTTACCGAGCTGAACAACTCCAAACTGCCCACGACCAAGTTCTTTCATGAATGTCAGTTCAGATGGGTTTAATTCCCACTCCTCTATAAAAGCAACCCGATATGTTACAATAGTCAGGCCAGCTTTCCTAAACCGTGCTTCAGGAGACATGCCTTGCTATTTGCAGTTAATGCATGCATCGAAACAGCACGATTGTTCCTCAGCTATAGCATGAGTTTTAAATACCTGAAAATTTCCACATGCTCATATAAGTTTATATGTGAAAGTTATTTTACAGCTTGTAGAATGTGATTAGTGTTTAAATTGCTTAATGTAGGAATGTCTGAGGCTTGAGGATAAGGTAAGTGTTTAGCTTTGATTGCATATGAGAACTTTTCTGTCATTATCATATGTGATGTTTTTAACTCTGAACCAGTTCCAGAGGGATAGCATAGCTACAGAAATAGTTACTGTCTGCCCCTATTGTAATAACCACAATAGTTCTACCCTTCAGAAATATTAAGCCTTGAGATTCATGGGAACATGAAAGATACTCAATTTTGGAGGTTCCTATTATAGGCCAGATGGTATGAAATTCCTGATCTATATACATAAACATGGCATTTATTGCTTGTTTTCTGTAATACTATGTAAGATTCCATTCTTATTTCTAAAACTTGCAGAACTGACAAAGAAAATCTTCCCCATAAATAATATTAATTTCTAAGCATTTAAATAAATCAAATAGACTTTGAAAAGCTAATAAATGTATATTTGAGTCTTAGGCCCACTTAGAGAAGTCCAGACAGCTCTGTGAAATGCACTGGTGGTTGTAACAGAAGCACAAGAGTCGCTGAACAGGACTTGAGTTAGGCATCTCGTTTGGTACTGACACCTTACCTGGAAAAGCGTGTCTGTTTCTGGTGAATATGCGGCTGTTTATGTGTTTCTTATTACCAGGAAATTTTATGGATACAACTTAATTATTAGCTGGGTGAATGCGATCTAAATTCTTGCCTAGGCAGATAACTAAATCTCCACCAAAAGAAGATAAAAAATTTACCATAACTCAATGCTGCTGTTGCTGATGAAGAACATCCAGCTGATCCAACTGGATGTCGGAGGCGAGTGATAAGACCTGTAGGGTACAAGGCAACAATATTCTGTTGACCACTTACTCCATTTTAAAGTATGCTGTATCATACCTCTTCTCAAACAAAAATATTTGGAATCTGATGTACATTTCTTATTTCTTGAGGTTACTTTTCCTTACAGCTTGTTCAGATAAAATGCTACAGTGAGAAGAAATGGAAGAAGACTATTCAATAGGGCCCTGACTACAGAAGTATCCATACTTTCATACAACCAAAAGTGATACTCTGTTTGTACAATGTTAGTGATCTTAAATAAAGGAGTACTACAATACTATATCACCCACCTAAGTGGTCTCTTCCAGCATGATTTCTCAGGATTGTTTCCCATTGCAAGAAATGTTTTTGTGTTTGTCATTCATTTTCTTTGAATTCATGAGCCAACAGTACCAGTGAGTACATCCCTCATCAAGGACTCCCTGCGTTTGTTCATTCTTTGGTTACTTTCAGGTCCTTTTCTACTTCATTTGTTTCCTACAATCTTCCTCCCTGTCCCTTCCCATGTCTTCCTTCCTCACTAGTGTGAGGGATCTCTGTGTGTTTTCCCATCTCCACTCATTCAGGGTAAAAGCATTTTATATTGTATTAAAATAATGGGCAGAACCAAGGTGAAGGGTATTTTTTAATGGTAAAAATTATAAAAGGCTGCCGTCAGTCAAACAATTAGAAGTGGCTAATTCTTGTAGGCTGCAAACTAGTGTTAGAGAGTCCTTGTGCCCCCTAATTCTGCCTTTGATTGTTTGTGGGGTGGGTTTTTTTTTGCCAAAATCAGTAGAACGCTGCCTGCTGATGCACAGCATAGCTCCTGCTTTCATTAAATTGCATGCATGCAAGTCCTGTTGTAGACAAGGCAACAATTAAGACCAAATTTCATACAGGACCCATTCAGTCACATATGAACATGTAGATGAGTTTGACAGTTTCACTTCCTCCATGGTACATGCACACTACAGCTATGACTTTGACAGAAAGGATCATGGCATATTTGAATTCATTAGCAATAGAAAAACTTCTGTCTCTTTTTATAAGGAAAGTATTAGGGAAGAGTGATTTTCAGTCTCTCAAAGTCCTGAGGAGCTTCAAATCATCAGCCGTAAAACCTTATCAGCTTGTATGCATTACCTGCAGCATTGTGTTGATGATACTCGATGAGTTCAGGAACAGATGAAAAGAGATAGTTCTCTGCTACATAATATTGTCCCGAGTGATTTTTCTTAATTTGATAATGTCGAATATCTCCACTATGACTTCTGAAATCAACAAAGGATTATAGTTTTAGTAAAAGTAATTTATACTATAAATCTGATTAAGTTTCACTTTGAAAGAAAGCACAGAAAAATCTGAAAATTCAGGATACAATTCTCAACTTAAAATGGCTGTGTGTAGCTGGGATACTGTTTCAGGGAAAAAAAAAAAAAAGAGACTCCTTGAATGGATCTTTCTTCCAGCTTTGGGAGATATTGCACAATAGTTTTTATTGCACAACTATTTACTCCTGTATCATTGCATCCATAAGAAATAGCCATAGTGTTTAACAGATATTCCTCCTAATTCATCACTTATTTGAATCTAAGCTTTTAAAATTAAAACGCTCTTCATTACCTGAGTTTCCCCCCAAAAGTTAAAAACATATTCACATACAGTGTGAGATTAAATTCTCTGTTCTGCTTCTCCAAAGCCTCGTCATTGGAGCTTTTGTTTTTTGATACATTTGCTTTTCTGTATTTCTCCACATTATCTGTCTTGCTTTCTGTATATTTTGCTGCCCATCTACCCCTGCTTTCTGTGAGACTCAAAATGAAGAAGTTAAGTTTGCATTTCAGGCTGGGGGTGGCTGCTGAAGGTTGGTACCCTACCGCAGTCGTGGGCCTGTGCCCCACACAGGAGTGGTGGGGAGGGCTTGCCCACCTTTCTGAGGAGGGGAGGGAGGGAGGAAGAGGGTGGTGGTAGCAGTGATGCTTTTGCCTTGCTTCTCTCACCTCTGGCTTGCTCTAAGAAGGCAAGAAGGAAAGCAGATGCTGCTGATGCAGGAGGATGTAGGAGGGCTGAAGGAGGGGGATATAAGGCAGCTTGGGATGGCATAAGTCAGTGCTGTAGGTGATTGCTACTGGTGTGGGGGAAAAGCGAGTCCTGTGGCAGTCCGCCGGCAAAAGAAGTAAGACTGCACAGTGAGGAGGTGAGGTGATTTTAGGAGAAAAACAGGAGACATTTGGGGACAGCAGAGTCTGGGATTAATTTACAGTGCGCAGAGCCTGCAGAGAAGGGAAGCAGTTTGGTGCGGTGGCCAAAGGCTGTGGCAGCGTGGTGTGGCAGCCATGGCACTTCACGTAGAAAGAGAGACAAGAAGATGCAAATGTAAGGTCTTATCGCCTGCATTATGTGGATGGGATGCATGGCTTTCACAGCAGATTATTTGAGGAGGATTTCAATGAGTGCAGTTAATCTTGTCTTGGCAGGACATTTGCACCCTGGCTCCCAGCTCCACTGCCCACTGTCATCTTTTCGGCACACATTGTAATTAACTCTGCATGAACAGCACTGCAGTGGTGCCCTGCTCTTGTGCACTGCATGTCCAACCTACCCACTTATCCTGAAGAGCCTGCAGGAAGTTTTTCCATCACCTCTTGATACAAACCCTAACCATTCAGAGCAACTCACCCTTTAGCCCGCGAATACATGGACAGCGTAAGAAGTCCCTGTTGGCTTGAATCTCTGACAACAAATGAGCCTTCTTTGGACTGAAAAGAAATCCAAGTAGAGTTATTTTCTGCTTTTGAGCTTGCATAATCCTCCATCAAGATAGGACTCGCAGCTGATTACCAAGTTCTGTGGGATACCTATGACTATTTGGGAGGGGGATAAAGCAGTGGAGGATGGGAATTGATAGCCAGGTACATAGCAGAGCAAAATTACCCAAGGGAAAATACTAAGTGCCAGGCAGTTTCTTGGAGACAAATAATTTAGGTGCATTATAGTCTTCAGTGTGAAGTAGTGAAAATGCTTTGATTTATTAAAAAATCAAATTGTACAAATCACTAGAAAAAAAAACTATAAAACAGTTCTATCTGAGATGTTCTTCTCTGGTCTGTCTTGTCCAAACCTTGTGTTAGTCCTTGAACAAAGACGTAATAAGTTAACTGAGTTAGGCACTTTGGTAAACTGATAGGGAGTAGAACGCAGTACAGATTGTTTGCTCTATACATAAGAAAGATGCAGGGGTTTTGTTAAGCTCTTCTAACCTCACTAATTTACTCGCTACATGGATTTCAGTCTTCAATATTTCATATAAATGATGAGCACAGTAAACTGCATGTAATTTGATTTATCTAGTATGGAAAATCTACCTAGAATTTGCTAGGGCTACAACTTAAAACTCTGTGAAGTCTGGATAGTCTGCACTGTACGCTTACCCCAGAAAGCCTTTTTATTTTAAAGTACTTTCTCTCTTACTGTGTACCAAACAGATTTGGATTTGACTATGGTAACACTCTTGATGTGTCTACTGATAGACCTTGCTAGATATCGTTAGCTCTCTATATAAACTCAGTTACCTTCTGGCGCAAGAGAAGTTCTGCCTGGCTTCTATTTATGTTTTTGCAGTACCACCTGCAACAAGGAGAAAACATATCCTTTAATTTCAGCCAGTAAAAATTGTTTGGTCTGTTTCACAAAAGTAATCCATCTTAATAGTTGCACTATTCCCAGTCCAAAAACCTGAATAGAACTATCGTTGTATATAAAAGTCTCTTAATTTGGAGCGACTTTATTAGACCACTGTAAACGTGACAACTTTTTTCCCCATTCACTGTGATTAAATATGAGTTCAAACAAAAGAAAGACCAGGAAACAGTTACGTCAAACTGTGATGAAATTTACAGTCCCGGATGCTGTGTCAAGCCTCTCTTCTCTAGAATTTTGCAGAATTTTACTCTTCTCTCCAGTAAACTAGGTTGAAGTAATTGGAATTAGCATCTATTCAATTAATTACATGTTCACAACAGGAAAAGATCAGAATATAAAAACATTATGTAGTAAGCCTACAGAAATAGGAAACATCTGGATTCTGACAGTATGATTTATGAAAATGAATGTTGCTGAAGTGTTCAGTGTTTGTAACTTCACATTACACTCTCTGAGCAAATATTTCCAAATCAAAATGGTTAATTCATTCTAAGACTAATGTTTTGTAACAAAAAAAGAGCTTTCAATAAACCCCTGTTCATGTCTAATAAAGATTGAAGGATCAAGCCCTGAAATGTGTTGCTGCAATCCATTTTTTTAAAAAGAAAGCGCAATTATAATTTTCAAGGGTACTTACTCATATGTTTCTAAATTACTTTTCTTGTTCTCAGTAACATAGTTGCTGGGAATTAGACCTTCATTCCTGAAACAACATATTGGGGATAATGTTATAGTATGGTATAAAATATTAATGGGATTCAGATATACCTCTTCCTTTTGTTGAATTACAAAGGTTCCTTATGCTATTGGCTATGTCATTAGATACTGAATCCCAATGTGGGAATTGAAGAGAAGTCTGAGCTCTTTCATGCCAGGCACAATCTTTCTGTCCCACAACTGTGGATGGCTACTGAAATGAACAAGTCAGCTGGGATAGGTATTTATGGAGTGCTGAGAGCAGCATGTTAATGACAATTCTCAAGTCAAATCAAAAGAAAATTTAGAAAAAAAATATATTTCTTCCAATTCAGAAGCCAGCCTCTTCATTTCTGGCCTATACAAAGCTTTTATATGAAGAAGTATAAAGTGTGTGCTTGCATGTATATACAAAATAATAATCAGTGTACTCTCGCTGCAAATATGAGTTAAGAAAAAGCATTTTAAAGTATTTAAAGGTGAAATCTGAATGAAAAGGAGACAGTTATTACATAACATATAACCGTTCCCAACATCAGAGTACAGGATACACTGAAGAAAATGCAAAGAAGAAAGGGGAATTACATGAAACAAACATAAACATGGAAAGGATCCTAACTGAAGTTGTCTAGCTCTCTAAAGCATCCAGGAATTTTGGATCAGGTATTTTGTTTCAGGCACATGTCTTAATAATCTCTGTGGTCTTTATGAAGTGTTTGCACATATACACTGCATTGAAAAGCACTTGAAATATGGAAAGCTGGATTTGCACATGGCTCAGAGCCCAGTAACTCACATGGTCCTCAAATGCCCTTATGTTGCTCAGGAGATTACTGAGTCTAGGACTTAACTCTGAATTCCAAACAGATTCTAGATTCCCCACCCATTTCTGGGGTGCCAAACACTGCTGAAAGCCTGCCCAGTCAGCACATGTGCCTCATGAACACTTTCAAACCCGCCCCTAAAATGTTGCATGTGTCTCGTTCTCTTTGCCTGCTTTCGCAGGGGTTGTTTTAGGCTTTTTTTTTTCTGCGTAGGGAGATTGAAAGTGATGCCCACTCTCTTACCCATGTTGGTCTCTTGCCTTCCACCAGTGGGGATCATACTGTTCAAGGATAATGTATTCTTCTGACTTCTTGAGTGGTAAATCTGAGGGTCCTCTGGCAAAAAAGTCATAGAGTGCAATAACTCTGGGTTTTTTTGTGTAGTCTTCCAAGACGCCGGCAGGTAGAGGAGGTAACGGCTTGTTCTTTAACTGCAATTGCCTCTTACGCTAGTGAAAAACAAGTATCTTTCATAATTAGTCTTTTCTCCCTACTATTGCTTGCTTAATTCCCCCACTATTAAACCATGTCAGTAACTAAAAGGAACTCATTGTGGTCATTACTTCCCCTTGTAAAGCACTAACACCTCATCACTTGTAAAATAGCAAGACTTACATTTGAGCAGTTTGATGTAGAAACCAAAATTATAATGGAAAGTACGGTGAAAAATAAACAAGCCATCTACCTAATCTACATGGTACGAGTGCTGGGACAACTCCTCAGCTGGTGTAAAAGCAGAGCAGCATTGAAATCAGTGGAGTTACAATGTCTAGAAATTCGGCCATTTAACCAGAGAATTAACATGGAGGGTGCTGCAGATTTTCTTAGCAAATCGGCAGGAACATAATAATTTTCTTTTGCATCAGGTTAGGTTCTAGCTTTGCACTTAGTTATGCTTTGAAAACTCAGATTAATTCAACTTAGATATAGTAAAACTGAGATGGACATTTCACATGCTGGCTGAGCAAGGTGACCTTGCATCTGCCCAACAGGGCAGTCCCACCCTTCCCATCTCCATCACCCAAATCCAAAAGTGGGAGAAGGAACAACCTTGTCCATGACAGCGAGCCTGGGAAAACTCACTGTGACCCTGTATTTACATCACTATGAATCTTTGGATGCCTCTACTCTGTAGTTTTTATGCAATGAAGAGCCTTCCATGCTCAAGAGCTAGTTACTCTTCTGCTCGTTCTGGTACTGAGCCACTGTATGGCACATCACCCCAATTCTCTCTTTTCACCTGCCAAAACATTACTTACCCTGCACTTCCAAGTGGATGCATAGGAAACACCTAATTGTGAGGCCGAGTACTGGGTCATGAGGCCAGTATCAGGGTCCAGGTTCATTTTTGTTCTCATTGCTCTGATTTTGAAAAACATGAAGTATTTGTGTGAATACATACCTACAAATATTCACATAAGAACATTCATGGATATATATGCCTGCCTTCATTAGGGTTATGCAGGTTAGAGTGTCTTGAAACTTCTGTATAATTAGCAGTTCTACTGAAAACAGAGATTTTAGGATGTCCATTATGTGTAGATATTTTGATCATCTTAATTGCTGAAAAGCTTAAGAATTTCACATACCTTTTTTGCACTGCGCAGCAGCAGCAGCAGCAGCAGAAAACAGACTGGATGGTGTGATCTGTGAACAAGAACATTTTCCATATTTGCAGTGTTCCTGTTTGTTCATTCACAAAACTTACAGAACTAAGGACTACTGTATGTGCTTAGCCCCATTATTAGCTCTGTGAGATATCTAGCAAATCATTAAGGCTGAATTTGCAGCC
The DNA here is from genome assembly GCF_947461875.1 of Haliaeetus albicilla. Classification (NCBI taxonomy): domain Eukaryota; kingdom Metazoa; phylum Chordata; class Aves; order Accipitriformes; family Accipitridae; genus Haliaeetus; species Haliaeetus albicilla. The sequence continues at coordinate 56,040,989 of NC_091483.1, read as the reverse complement.
ACCAAAGACAGCAGAGCTTTCCTACCACCCTACCTATTTGTTCTCACTGTCTCCTTTACAATGTCTTAGCAATTATGAGGCATGTGATGAGTTAAATCAGCTCGCTCAATCAGCAAAAATAAAGAAAGAGATCTTGTCAGCCAGATCAGTACCAATCTGACTGATCACACCACTCTGTACAAGCTCTAACCAGTGCAATGAAGGGGATGAGAACATCATCAGGGACAGGAGGTGGAGAACTGTACCCTTCAGCACTGACATATTTTTTAGATCATTCAAGGTAAATATAAAACCACACTTGCATGACAAGCTTTTTCTTATTGTGAGGTTTATTAAAGGCAACACACTACATTCAGTTCTTTGAATTAATACTGATTTTCCAGTTTTTCTTGCAGCCATTAATATAATATACGCATTAGCCCAGGTTTAAAGTGCTAACAAAAGATGTACTTTACACTTACGTGCCAAGTGGTTGATAATCCTGAGAAAAATACATTGGACACATCATCACATACATCATACATTTAGAGAGAAATCAATCCAATATATCTTGCATGAGCAGCAGAGAGGATGTGGTATTAAATAGGTTGGAAGGCATTAAGATTTGAGCAAGGTAAATAAATGGTTGACATCCGCCCTGGTCCGCTTCTACTCGGGCCGAGACCTACTTTCTCCAATTTGTGCTCCCACGGCAGTTTGAGCCAAGCTGCGGCAGCTACGGTCCCGTCCGCTTTCCCTCTGCACTGTTGTTCATCTCATCTCCAACTGAGCGAGACAGGATGCTAAACCGGCAGGGAATCGCACTCTGCTGGGTCGTCTCCCTGAACCGTCTCACCATCAAGCATCACTGGTGAGCAGGTGGGAGGGCAGCAGCACCAGCGTGACGGGCTCAGGCTCTCGGGTGCGAAGTACAGTCTCTTAGGAAGCATGAGAGACAGGCGTGTAAAGGCAAGGCTCCCCTCACGTTCAGCTGCACTGACAGAAAATAAACTTTATATCCCACTCCACTGTATCCTATTTTTCTCTGCCACAGAGGTCATAGTATGAAAAGAGGCCTTAGGAACTTATTTGAAATAGGCTTCCTGAGGTCTCGGTATTTTACGGCTTTATATTTCACATGGTATTTCTTTCTACAGTCCCACCAGTCCCTTCCACTTCATTTGTTTTTCCCTCATGGCATTCTGGCTTGTTGATCCTAATGACTTAATCCAGCCTGGAATAAATAGGATGTCCCTTCTGCTGTCCTGTGAAACTTTTTGCCAATGCCCGTTACCAACATTTCAGCCAAGTGTGCTAAGAGTATGCATCCTAGCTCTCAAAACATTAAGCAACCTTACTACACAATGAAAATGTAATTATTTTCTCTATGAAGGCACATAATTTAGCAAATCTTGCACTAATAGAAGCAGAGAGAATGACAGAATGATAAGACCAAAAGTAGCGGTTAGTAGGAAGAGACCTGTCTCAGAAGTGTTTTGGTTAGACTATTTATCTTGAAAGTCATGAGGCAATTTCCCTTAGACTGTTGCATCCTGTGAAGAACCTATCATGTGGGAAGCTGGCGAGCCTACATTAATCAGAAGTCTCTATCAACTGTTTGATAAAAGTTTCCACTGACAGCTATGCAAAATGCAGCAATTACAAATACACAAGCCAGCTGACACAGACAACTTTCCTTAAAGAAACCAGGCTGAAAAGATATGGGCAATGCAACTTATTTGCTGCATAATTTTCCAGTGTACATTGACTTGTCCCTCAGCTGTTTAAAACTGTGTTTCATAAACGGTGAACACCATGGATGAAAAAATTCTTGGGTTTCTTTTACTTCAGCCAGTGCCATGAAGTTTAATCAATGTTTATAAAGTATTTAGTGATGCGCAAAAGGGAATATGACATTTGAAAGTTGGTCTGTTTCTTCTGATTAAACCATACAGTCTAATTAAATATATTATTCCTCATCAGATAATTTAGTCTCCTTATAGAACACTTACCAGAAATATTTAGAAGCAGCACTGCAGCGCTTCAATGTAACGCTAGAATGATCTTCTAATATGATTTTAAAGATTTGGCTGTTACCACAAAAGCGAAGGGTTCAGGCTCATGTTGTGGACATGTAATTCTGTCTTGCTTTTCTTTTTGAGCCCAGTGATTTGAACAAATTTATAGTGTAAGCTCAGGAATCCTTTTTGCCTTCAGTGAATTTCAGACTTGCTCTGTTGATAGATGCCTTTTGTGCTTGACACACATCCCCCCTTTACTGTGCTGAAAGCACTTAGCAATAAATGAATGTATGTGATGTTTTTAAAAATATCCCAAGTATATACAATATTAAATATTTACTTCCTTGTCCTGTCCGTAAAACCACAGAAAAGGTATAGGTTAAAGCTGTAATTATGATGCTTCCTGGGACATGTGCTTCATCTGGTGAGTGGTTTTTCCAAGGGTAGAGTGTCTAACCCATTAAAGATCACAAAACATGACCAAGTTCTGCAGTCTAAAAGTTAAGGCTCAGATTAGAGTAAGACCATGGGCCAGATAAGCCTGTGCTGTGCTGAACTGAACTGCTGGGTCCAGAGGAGCAGCACAAACTTTGCACAGTTCTGCCAAATTTGCTTTGCCTCATTCTCCTTATTGGAGTATTTTAAGTGTCAAACCAAGCCTATCAATCCAGCAGGTATTTACCATCCTAAAGAGCAGCATTTCCTGCTCTTTGAAAACAAACCGATCTTTACACATCTGTTTGTCAGCAACCTCGCCGCTTCTGAAATTCTTTTGTCCATGCATTATTCCTAGAGCACTTGTGGAATGAATTCAGCAGAAATTAATACAAGCGTAAACTAATGCAGTGCAAACTGGTAATTTCTGTTCAGAAATTTGTCAAGTCTGTCAGGAAACATTACCGAGGAACATAGACAGAGAAAGGCCTTCAGTTTTGCAGAGCTAAGTCCTGCTTTAGCTAAATTGAATTAAGTCAGGAAGTTTTGACCTGATGGATTGGAATTTCAGCATCTCAGGCAAAGACCTATGTATTGATCTGTGCATTTTACATTCTCTCTAGTCTGGTAAGCTTCTTGCACAACACTTTTTCCTCACCTTGATTAAATTTTTTTTTTTTTTTTTGAGTTCCTAACTCACTACAGAAAGACCCAAAGCTGCTCTGTGATGCTGTTTTAGAAAGACTTGGCCAACACTGCAAATTGTGAAAGCTTTGATACACTGAATGAATAATTTGATTAAACTGGCTCGCATCTCCACCTTCTGCTAGAGGGCAAGGACGATGTTTACACCGAGAGCTGTGCCACGGCAATGCTCACTGCAGTGCTACAGGAAGCCGGCATTTCCTGCCTGAAGCTTCTCACAGCTACACACACCATCCTGAGACTCGGGCTCTTCCTTCCTTTCTTTTTTCTTCTATTCAACAGCCATCAGACAAACTAAGAAATAATAATAATTTTTAAAACCCTGCATTTTAATGCAAAAAAAAAAAAAAAGAAAAAGAAAAAAACCACTGCACTATCTTTTAAAATGCAAATAAATTGAAAATAGATTCTTAGAATTTACTCATCATTTTAAATATTTCTTCTTGATTTTCCTTTCTGCTATGCCCTAACTCAAATCACTGAAATCAATGGAACTATTCTATCCGATTTCCCTCCATTTTGGACCAAGGACCTTTTCTTAAGCAAAACACTCTGGATTTGTCAAAGGGCGCTAGCCACATACATGTTAGCAGGCCTTGACTCCCTGGTCCCTAACTCAAGTAACCACGCTGAAGAGTTCATAACTTAAAAACTAGTTAGTGATGGTATCAGTGAGAGTTGTGCTTCAGCAAGGAAGTCACACTTTGGATTCCGTATTTTGAAGAGAACAGAGACACCAATAAGATTTACCATGTTAGGAATGACAGACTGCTTGGACAGGACACAGGAAAGAAATATAGACTAACAGAAAGAACTATTCCATAATTTTTAATAATAAATTATTTTTTAAGTCTGTTAAAATAAAGTGCTCATGGATCTATCATTATTTTTGTGTCCCACTTTTCTGTTTCCTACCTAACCAAAAATTTTCCCCAAAATTCCAGAAAAAGTGGTCAAATCTCACTTCTTTTAAACCTACAGGAAGGAAGGTTTCTCCAGAATCCACAGCCCAACTAGATCTTTCAGCCCACATTTCCCTGAGTTCTATCAAAACGTAAGCTATCAAAACACATTTGGCTTTGATCCTCAGGGTAAGTTATCATGGAGCAATTAAAGCAAATATCTTAAAACCTAGGTTTAAATCAAACAAAATGAGTATTTGAGTTGTTGAATATAGAATATGCTGAATCTTCCTTCTTCAGTTGTGTGAAGAATTTAATTTCTCCAATTTCTGATGAAAACTTGCAACCTCAGACGAAGTTCAGCCAATTCTACAAATAATTTAACACAGGAACAAAAAAAAAAGTAGCCCGTTCCACTGATTATGTTTTTTTCTTTCTGGAAATGATTATATTAGGAAGAAGACACTTGTTTTTAAAGTAGTGTCATGTTATCTCCCTGGTGACAGGTTAACAAATATGAATCCCAACACTAGCACAGAGCCATGATAGCCTATTAAATTATGATGCCCAAAATTAGCATGCACAGTTTTGAAACAAGAAAAGATATCATGGCAAGAGAAGCATGTGGATGAGGTGGAAATACTAGGAAACTGGTGTGGAAGCCAGCCTGACAAATACTCAGCCTAAAAATTTGCAGCTGACATTTTGGTAGCCAGCTTAGCGGCCTGAAAACAAATTTATCTGTGCACAACAGAGCAGATGGGATGCTAGAGGAAGAAGAAAAAAAGATTGGTCAACTGTCAGGAACAGCCATTTGCTTGAGAACCTGAAAGATAGTCCCACAAAAACAGAGAAGGCGTAGTGAAAACACACAAGTCCTTTGAGATGGTCCATTCCTGCCAATAACTGACCTGATAAAGTTCCACAACACCCAGCAGTATGCTTTGGGTTGATAACATTGTCTGTATAGGTGGCCAATTCACCCACCTTTATATCTGCAATATTCCTCCTATCTTCAGTTATAACTCTGATTTGCAGCCTTGGAGAAGTAGTATCAAAGATAAAAGCAACAAGTTTGAGATTTTTATAACTTGCATTTTATCATTCTATTATTTCATAGGTTTCTTGGCTTGAGTTTCTTTTTCTGATTCACTGTTTCTCAAAGTACTATTAATTTTGAAAGTGCTGTAGTCCATGTCCTAAGACTTGCACTCTTCTAAAATGTTTTGCAAGAAGTTCTTGCTCTTGCAGTGGGGCAGCAGATTAACTGTGTTCAGCACTACAAACTTGGCTTCACCCATCAAACCCAGATCTTTACTGTAATACATGGTATGCCTCCTGATCTGGTATGTCTGTCAGTTTTCAACAGTACTAGAAAAAAATCAATGATCTAGCAGAAAGTCACAGTACATTTTGCTTCTAAAAATACTCTAGAAGCCAAGCTTTCCATGTTTCACATGTGCAAGCTGAGGCTTTCTGTCTTTCCTGCAAGTTAATTCTGCTCTGGAGAAAAGACAGCTCTAGTTCTACCAAACTTTTTACTCATGTCTACACTGTACATACTTTTAAGGACAGTATGTGGGAATATCTCCCTATCTGTATGTAGAAGTAGTTACTTTGCTGAATCCATCATACAATGGATTCGTATTTGTGCAGTAATTTTGAAAGTCAAGACAAGCAGTCTGAACAGAGATCACCTGAGCAGTGCAAGAGAAAGCTGGTTGGTATTTTTATGGCAATATTTAAATAGCTCATTTGCCAAATACACTACTACTGCACAAAACAAAACTCCAAGATCAAAATATGCAGCCCAGTTTACTTACAGGTAGAAAGAATCATGTCTGGTTGTCCGCTTATATTTAATTGGAAATGCAAACCTTTCTTCATCAGTTGTGCCAGTAAAAGAGCCCTAGCTGAGCTCTTCACTCTAATATGAAACATGGCAAACCACAAAAACTGCTTGACCCCACCTACTTACCTTTTTTTTAAAAAAAAAGCCCCAAACAGATTAGATACTAATCGCAATATTGTTTAAAAAAAAAAAAGTAAAAAAAGTCTGCTTTCTAGTATCAAACACACATTTTACAGAAAAAAATTACTAAACTGTAATCAGTAGGGCTAAGCATTTCTTAAAAAAAAAAAAGGAAAAAAAGTACAGCAGATGTAAATCATAGCATTTGGTTCTGTTTTTCTGAATTTTTGACCCCAACATTTGAAAAAATTCAGTTATAATAAAAAGGGGAAGAAGGACTGAAGCTGCTTAAGGATGAGTGATCTCATCTAGAAGAAATGATGGTGCAACATTTCAACTTGCCTTTGAAGACATCAGGAGAGCCAGCAAGAGAACTGCCTCCAGAGCAGTTCTGATCCTTTCCAAAATTAGCCATCTAAGGCTACATTCAAAAAAAAAAAAACCAAAACATTCATCTAGAAACTAGGTGCCTCTCAGTTCCTGACATCCTAAGTATCAAACCCAATAGCAGGTATGCAGAAATTATCCTCAGATACTGGGAAGAGGCAGGTGAAGGGGTCAAATTCAAAGCACCTACCCTGCTGAGGAAACTGCTGCCAAAAGTCCGCATAGTTACGGTGTGTTTTATCATCCAAATTAATGATAAATATTTAATTATTGTAAAAAAATAGGCTTAAGGTTCATTGGAAACTATTAATCTCCTGATTTTCCTATGCTTCATTTGTCTTTTAAGGGAAACATTACTTATTACTGTAGAATTCTTCATGATATATTGTTGAAAGTGTTGGCAATGCCTTACTTCGCAGGGTCTCCACTGAGAAACTGGGGTGCAAAGAGCAGTTCGGGAAGGAAAAATGAGCTTGGCTTACCTTAGGTCTTCCACATTCCTTTTTCTACTGCAGGTAGAAACCCCTAGATTTTCCCCTTTAACAATATATGCTGTTGGTACTGATTGGTTTGGACTCAACACTTTGACAGGTCGGTTTGCATAGTTGCGATAATCTTCCGAGACTTTGTCATGAAGAAAAAGGAAATAGCCACGTAAGCCTTTTCTGTCAACCTGTAACTCTTCAGTGGAATAGCATGAGAAAAGGAAAGCACTTCTTCCAAGAAACAAGAGGCTTCCTCCTTTTGAACGTAAACATATAGGCAAAGCAGAGCAGGGATCTAAGCATCTCCAAAATTGATTACAGAAATACTCAAATGCAACAATGATGGAATGTATTAAGCTAACTATAGTTACCTTTAATAGTTCGAAATAAACTTCACCATACTCCTCTCTGCCTGCTTGCAAAAAAATTTAAAAAAAGGTTTTGTGCAATCTATTTTCTATTACACATGGCACAAGAGCACAAGTAACAAAAGAAAAAGAAAACATGTAATAGAGTTACTCAGGAGGTGGCTACAGCAAAACTGAAGTGCAAATACTCCTCATATCCACTGGTACAAAGTTTGATTAATTGAAACAGGCTTCAGCAAGGCTGTGGAGACATTAGCCTCTAGCAGAGGGGACAGGGCATGTAACTTCTAAAGAGAGTTCAGGCATTTCTGCACTGAACATTTCATCATGTCCAAATTCATTTAAATATATATTCATACAACTATATATATTTAGTATGGAGTGTGTATACACACAGATATACACACACACAGACTATAACACCACCATATTCACATGAACAAGAAGTTTGGCTTATGATGCACTGACAGTAAATTATTGGCAACACATTAGTTGGTTCCAAACAATAGTTAACATTCAGTTTATTTACATACACGTGTAGTATGACATTTTCTGTTAGGAACAGAAAGGTTAGATCACTGTACATACAGATGACAGTCAGAAAGACGAGCCCTCCTTAAACGCTCTTGAGAGTTTCTTTCATTTACAACCCCATGTATCGAGTTATGTATGTAAGTGAAGGTAGGACAAACTTGTGCTTGAAAATTTCAAGAAGAAAACACACTTTATATAAATAAATGCATGGAATTTATATATTTACAATACATACAGCATATAAATTATTTTATAATTAATCCAAAACAAGGTACTATTGTACACTGACAGCCAGTTGTGCTGAATCTTGGACTTATTTTTCACAAGTAACTTCAAGACTAACTGTGGGAGGTCTCTGGTTGACCCAACAACCTAGAATGGCTTGGGGCATATCACAGCTCAGTTCTGAAGCAAAGCTTTTTGAGCGTTACACTAAATTGAGGACTGTGCTGTTAACAACCTACTTACTATGTGCAAATGAGAGGCATGTTTTGTGCTCTTGATGTGTCATAAAACACCCATCAACCAAGAAAAATAAAGTTTCTGGAGAATCTCTGTGAACATCTCAATGTCAGTAAATAGCCATTTATAGACACCTTCAACTCTTAAGCATGCAAATCACTGCTAATACTACTGCCTGTGTAAAGAGAAACACAGAAACGTGGACTGTATGTACATGAATGCAACCCACTAAATGCAAATTAGGCTCCTGGGTTTTGCCTACATTCTCTCTCTTCCTCCATAAAGAGCTCAACTTGCCAGCTATGCAATGCTGACTTTTCAGAGAAAACATAGAGACTGCTAGTATTGCTGAAGATACTGTGCTTGTTTCCCAACATCATTTAAAACTCTGTGCTGGAGTGGATCAGATGTTACAGGTTCCCCATGCTGTTTAGCAGCATCCAGCAGCTTACAGGATCAAGCCTTTTAAAAGAAATGGTGAAGCCACATCTCTGGAAAGCTGCTTCTTTTCTGTACTTGTGCTGCTGTTGTCTTTTTTCAGAAAGCATCTTCACCCTCTGCAATATCAATGATTTTGTGAAGCAAGTCTTCAAAAGTCGGGCGTCCCTCTGGTTTCTAAAAATAAAAAGCACGCACAGCTGTGATCAGAAAGCAGTAAAGTTGTGTTGATTTTGATAAATTATTAGTCTTGATATCATTCTATGGCTATAAATATACCATTTCATTAGCTGCGACATGCAAAAAGATTTCATTGTGTGAATTTTGAATGTGTTGCTTCATCTCAGTAAGCGTCACCTTTTTTTTTTTTCCTACACTTTGAAAAAGCATAAATAGGTGTTGCTGGACTACACTCTTCATAATAATTCATTATTTTGCATAATGCTACACTTCTTCATTTTTCTTCCTCATTCCCACCTCTCCCAAAGAATTGCTCCAATCTTTCTTTACGCAAGTTGTTCATGCTCCTAAGAATTTTGAGTGTCATTCTCTGAAACCTCTTTTACTTCTACTTTATTTTTTGGACTCCGAAATGAGACTACATCAGACTTACACAACGGCCTCCTTTATCTACTCTGTTCTCCATAGAGATCCTTCTGTGTCATAACATCCTGTTTGTTTTTTTTTTAGTTACAGCAATAAACTGAGATAATCTCTTCGCTGACCTTCCTGACACAGTTAATTTAGCATCTTCTGAATGTCTGGGTTAACTTGCACTTTTCCTCCATTTATCAGCCTCTTTAGATTTGTATCACCTGCTGAATTTTGAAGCCTCAGTATTCACTTCCCTCTACAAATCATTAATAAATTTATTAAACAAGGACTGAGGTACCTACAGTTAATCATATTTTATGACAGACTGACAGTATCTTGCCCTTACTTGTGTCCTGTTTGTGATTTGCAAAGATTCTTTCTCTCCCATGTGATGACTGCTTAGATTTTTATGGTTAAGAACCCCTGATGAAATCAGTAAATTTTTAATCAATTCATTGATGCTCATGTAAGTCCTATAAATAAATATTAACATTCAAAGAGCATTAACAAATAACTTATTATCTTCTAGGTAATTTATTATTCCATTTTAATGACCATTTCAAGCAGGTTACCAAGTACAAACAAAATTTAATGATCTGTAGTTTCCTAGCTCCTGTGAATAGCTTTTTTGAACTACAGACTTATTTGTCATTCTGTGGCCCTCCAGGGCACTGTTGTTTCTGATGTTTTTTCCACTGCATAAACCAACTGGTTTGTAAGTTTTAGACATCCACCAGTTGGTTTGATGACTAATTGCTCTCTGTTCCAGCACCTTGTCCTCCAAGACAAGCATCAGACAGTATGTCATCTCTATTACTGGAAAAGAGCAGTTTTTTCCCAGCACCCCTTGTGGCAAAGACTAACTAGAAATAAATCATGTAGCTCTTCCCATTCTTGGTTTCCTCAATTTCTCTCTCAAAATTAGAGGCCTCTATTAAATGCACCTATCCTCTTAGAGACTTTCCGCTTCAATACTACAAAAACAGTTTTATACTGATTTAGTTGATAGCATTGAGTTTGGGTCTGCTGCCTGTCCTGGTTTCAGCTGGGACAGAGTTAATTGTCTTCCTAGTAGCTGGTAAGGTGCTATGTTTTGAGTTCAGTATGCCAAGAATGTTGATAACACTGATGTTTTCAGTTGTTGCTCAGTAGTGTTTAGACTAAAGTCAAGGATTTTTCAGCTTCTCATGCCCAGCCAGCGAGAAAGCTGGAGGGGCACAAGAAGTTGGCACAGGACACAGCCAGGGCAGCTGGCCCAAACTGGCCAACAGGGTATTCCATACCATGGGACGTCCCATCTAGTATAGGAACTGGGGGGACTGGGGGCGGGGAATCGCCGCTCGGGGACTAGCTGGGCATCAGTCAGCGGGTGGTGAGCAATTGCACTGTGCATCAATTGTATATTTCAATCCTTTTGTTATTATTGCTGTTGTCTTTTTATTATTGTTATCATCATCATTATCAGTTTCTTCTTTTCTGTTCTATTAAACTGTTCTTATCTCAACCCACGAGTTTTACTTCTTTTCCTGATTTTCTCCCCCATCCCACTGGGTGGGGGGAAAGTGAGTGAGAGGCTGTGTGGTGCTTAGATGCTGGCTGGGATTAAACCACGACACTGCCCCTTTGACCTCTGTGAAAATTGTACAGTCAGTATCTTTCTGGGTTAGGAGGATTAATAGTACCATGTATTTTTAACTTTCTTTATAAACCTTGGGATTTGTATTTAGATTCAACTGCAGTTAATCTATATTTCCTATATAATTTATAATCAGGTAATAAAGCATTCCTTTAAAAATATTTTCAGTCATTTTGGCATGTTTCTGTAACGATTAATAAACTGAGGCAATATAAAATCAGATTCTCCACCTCTGGGCCATTCTGACTGAATTTTTTTTGCTACCAGTATTTGTATGCAGATATAATTGTGACCAGCACAGATTTACCAATTATTTTATTTTGTTACTAAATGCCTTTGCATACTGAATCTGTCAGTCTGTCTATTTCATTGAAATTTCCTTGGTGGTTTTTCTTATCACAGCTCTAGTTCAGTTGCAAACCAGGGGGAGATCTTTGCTTTAGCAATAAAGACGTGAATAGCTGAGAGAGCTGGATACAGTCAGAATGCTGCAAGAGACATTAATTGCTGTTGCTAGATTGACCTTTTTTTCAATTCAAAGACAAAAAAAATAAAAAAAGTATATACCTCCTGCCAGCACATCATCATTGTTTCATACACCTGCTTGCAGGCTAGTTTGGGCCGATACAAACGATGTCCTTGGCTAACCATTGTTACCACTTCATAGTTGGAGCTTTTTTCAAAGGGCATTTTTCCTTCTGTAAATACTTCCCACATTAAAACACCTTAAAAAAAAAAAAAAAAGATTACGAAAATAAGCGAATAATTTCTTAATAATATATGTTTATTTTGAGCCTTGGGCTCAGGATTTCTGATAGACAAAGAGTTTGAGATCCATGTTCTAAAAAGTGTTCACATCTGTCATTGCTGAAAACATCTTATTCTAGTAGCATAGGTTTTAATAAATAACAGTTCTAAAGGTCTCTGTGGAACTTTATGCAAGCATAAAACCATGGCAAATGGTTTCTCTGAGCTTCTTCTCAGATCTCTTCATATGTCTGAATCTTTCCTAATAACTGGAGCTTAACTGCTATCGATAAAATGTAAAAATAGTGCTTTCTTTCAATGATGAATGTCTTACCAAAGGACCAGACATCTGACTTGCTGCTGAATCGGCTATAATTAAAAACTTCAGGGGGGCACCATTTCACCGGGAATTTAGCCCCCGAGGAGCTTGTGTATTGATCATCAAGGACATACCTAAAAAAAAAAAAAAAAAAAAAAGAAAAACATTATATCCTTCAGTCAGCCTCCAAGCCTGCAACTCATAATTTAGATTTGGATTTTAATATTAGAAGCTCATATTGCCACCTAATGGCCATGATTGTTAGCATCACACGATAAAAAAAGCTTCTCTGGGGCAGTACTAAGGTTTCAGTCAAGACCCAGTTCATTTTTCTGATTACCTCAGAGTCTTCTCTTGTGACTATTAGCTATACAACACAGGTCTAGGCCACCCACAAGTTAAATGTCTGTATTACAAAAGAAAATGATGCAAAAGCATAGATTTCTCGCTCTGTTTCTCACCAGCCAGTCTGAATTCAGATGTCAGGGGACATGCAAGCTCAGTAGCACAGAAAGGTGGCAAAAGCCAAGAAGAGCATGGTCAAACCACAGTGCTTTAAGACCTCCCTTACAAGCGCTGCTCCCCACTCCCTGCCTCACCCACGCGTCACCCACCTGATGTAGCACCCGTGGGTTGCTAACATTGCTAACGAGGGCAGGAAATTAACCCTTCTCCAGGTCTCAGCACCTCTCAGCACTTCGGCTAGCGAGATGCAACTTTGAACCACCTACCTCAAGAGGATTCCAAACTCACTGAACAGCCTCTTTCTACCATTTATTTACCAAAATACAGATTAACAACTATTATCTCTGCAGCATGAGCTCTGCTGTCCGAGACACAAGCTCTAATGTGCCCCCTGCATCACTGCAAGATTAAAATTTGCAGGATTTTCACAGATGCTACAGAAGTTGCTAGTAGAAGACCAGTCAGACCACAGAGTCAGTTTAAAGCCAGTCCTCTCATGGTAAACACTAGACACACTTACCTCGTTAGAGAATAAACTGCCTAGTTTTGATTTTCCAGAATTAAAATGAGTAAGGTAATCCACACAAGACCATAGAATGAGCAAGCTTTAAAGGCACTGGAAAAAAAATGAACCATACGATGCTCCCTAGAGAGGTCAAAAAAGATAATTTTTGCCTGTATTTTGCTGGGCATGTGTTGCTTTATGGCTAAGTACAAGGGTTAGGTGAATTTTCCCAAATCCCCACAAGTATGTTTGCACACTCAGCCGTACCTTGTCATTCCAAAATCCGACACTTTGACCACTCCTGAGTCACTCACCAAGCAGTTCCTGGCAGCCTGCAAAGGGAATGGTTAGAGTTTGATGAAAAACTTGCAGTCTCTTGCAGACAAATTACAATGGTCTAACGAGGACTTTGTCCTCATTGCATAGCAAGTTCACTGATTTACAAAGTTCAGTGGTGTATTCTCATTATGCTCTGGAATAAAAAGTACATGTGCATTTGCTCTTGATAGTACTACTTTGACAACTAAACTATTTTGTAAAAAATCACCAGAAAAAAATTATCATTTTGAGGAATTCATGAGTGGTGAAAATGGCACCAGTAAAGAACAGACATAAGCTACCATTTCAGTGCAAATAGCTATCAACTCTTTATAAAAATTTCAGACTTTATTCCATTTTCTCAGAAGAGAGAAACTTCTCATCTTTTTCTGGATGGTGGAGCTTTAAAAACTCGCTTCAAACCTAAACAGCCAACTTAAACTACTTAGAACTTCCTGCAAGAACAAAAAGCAGTCATTTACAAACAGGCTGTATCAAAAAGGAATAAGTAAGCTCGAAAATAAAAACTTCTAAGAAGAGTATATTGCCTAATGGGATGTTACCAGGTCTCTGTGGATAAAGCTGTTTCTCTCCAGGTACTCCATTCCCTCACATACATCTTGGCACATAGTGAGCAGGACGTCTTTACTCAAAACTCCCCGCTTTTGTCTCAGGTAATTGAGAAGGCAGCCATGCTCCATGAACTCCGTCACGATGTAAATAGGTCTCCGTTGTGTGCACACACCATACAGCTGAACTAATTTAGGATGTGTTAGCTTCCTGAAAAGATTGAGATCGTGTCGTTATTACTTCCTCCGCCCAGTGCTAGCTCTCCAACCCACAAAACTGCAAAAAATACCACCTGCCCCAAATGTTTTATTTATAATCAGTATATGGCATCAGAGGCCTAGAACTGCCAGTAAGAGTGCCAAGCACACAACTCACATCATTACTTTAGCTTCTTCAATGAAATCCTCTTCATACATTGCACCTTCCCGAATTGCCTTGATGGCCACTTTATACTGCGCCCTCCATTTCCCAAGGCGCACTACGCCAAACAGACCGCTCCCCAGTTCTCTCATGAATGTCAGTTCCGAGGGATTAATTTCCCATTTCTCTATAAAACAAAACAAATGACAGCCCATGACTCCTGTATTAAGGAACCTACTGAACTGGCAGGTGATAAGGAAGAGGAAAGGGAAACTGGATTACTAGCAAGTTAGGGAATTTAGGGAGAAAACCTCTTAGAATTACCTTGAAAACTGAACACTTCTATACTTCACAAAACAAACACACTTTTAGGTAGACATGACCTTTAGGCAGCTCCTGACCAACACACAAGGCAAAACTCAAACCTTCTTGAGGCCAATAATTACGTACTGATATTGTCAGACTTGATTTCAACAAGCTGCCATCATAGAAAGTTGTGCCAATACATAGCAGCTGCTCACATCACCTGATGTGCCATGCTTAAAACAGGTTATTCCAAATTTATGTAAAAAAAAAAAGTAACCCCTCCACAAAGATCAAAGGGCCAAAGCTGAGTCAGAAGTCCGGAGGCTTATGAAGAGCCAAAGGCACAGCTCTTTAATCGGGCAGAGCTCAAGGTGTCCACAAAAGCATGGAGGAAGATGCCGAATTCCCCTGAAGCACCAGTGACACATTCTGCCTCTCCTCACTGCTGCCCTTGGCACCACATGCCTGCCACCAGCCGTGATGCCTTTGCATGCCGATCCTCTGAGCAAGGGCCTCCAAGGTACAACCTGGACCCACGTAAGTTACTATAGCCAATCACAGCACAAAATTAGGTCTTTCAAAATTTTTAGAAAATGTTGTAGCGTCTTAACATACATAAAATCATTAGAAAAGGTACATGTAGATGACGTAGATATGCGTAGATAACACGCAGTTACCATAGCTGAATCCTGCTGTTGTTGGTGCTGTCGTCTTCTTTGGGGTCACTGGGTAACGCAGCCTGGTAACGAGACCTGAGGTTCAATGATAATTCAAGAGACACAGTTTACTTCTGAAATAGCACCAGGCAGCAAATCAGCCACGTGTTCACTGCAAACTTCAACACTGATTAACAATAAGCTTATCGTTATATACAGCTTTGGCCATATTTTCTGCTATTGCATTGTGTTGACTATTAAAAGTGCCTACAAGAGGTACACAGGAGCACTCACTGCATTTAACTTGTTGCATCTTCTTTACTGGCGAGAGATGGATACAGATACATGCATACATATTTGGGCTTTACAGTTATGCTGGCACCAAGACGACTGAGGACCCCTTTCACAGATCAGAAAGATTACCTAAAACTCACAATGTTACTTTTGATCATTTCTGTTTCACACATACAAATCCCACCAGTTTCAGTTTATGTATATTTTTATAAATAAAATAAATGCTGCATGCTAGCTGAATATTCTCCTAAAATCTTGTCAGAACTTGATATGACAAAAGGAATGAAGCAATTAAAAATAAGTAGTCAAATCAGTTGTAATAAATGAAAGGCAGCTTTATGTTTTTGGAGCATATTTTCCAGAATATCATCAGGAAATGTTGGGTCATCTGAGCTTGGTATAAACATCTGGAAAATATAGCTCATGAGGGAAATTTATGCATAGACTTGACTTGAAAAAATATACTACATTAGTATCTGTGCCTTGAACCCAATTCCTGAATTCTCCCCATCCTATCATACAGTGGGAGGACACCAGCATCAGCCGTAGATCTGAAGACTTATCTTCAGGGATTTCCTGAAGAACACATTACTATTCTCCTCATCTGTTTGGTATATGGAAAGGTAAGATCATTTTAAGTGGTGGTGGCCTGCAGGTAAAATAAGCTAGTGCCTGGGAATACTCTGGGGAAGTACCATCCCTATCCGTCTGCTGTGGGTTATAGCAGCTGTTGGAGACACAATGTGGAGCTGAAAGAATTTTTCATGACTCAATCCTGACAGCTGTTCTTCTGCTACTCTAGGGACAGTAGCATTACTTTTTATTTATTTATTTTTTACACAAAACTTTTCAAATTATTGTCTATATTGGAAAAAGGCAAAATGCAGTGTCTGATGACTTCCCTAAGAAATAAGGATCGATAAAAACCTAAAAACCTTCATAAAAAGCCCTAAAAACACCTCACACTCCTTTTCAAATCAACCCTAAGCAACAGGAAAAATCCAATTCACCTACCTGCTGCGTTATGTTTATGATACTCAATTATTTCTGGAATGGAGTTAAAGAGATGTTTTTCTGCGAGGTAGTACTGCTTCGGTGTCGTCACTGTTTCTTTTATATGGTAGTGTCTTATTCCTGATGAACCTTCTCTGGAAAAATAATAACAATAATAACAATTAGTAATAATACAACTTCATTTGTTGTGAATTTTTTAAGAGGATCACATTGACTAGGAAAAGGAAACCGAAAGGGCCAGCATGGGTGCCCACTGTCACACGTTTCAGGAACAGCTTGAATATCAAAGATCCCAAGCGCTGGTGACTCACCGTCATCTCAGCGCTCAGACCAAGTTGAAGATAAACCCACAAAAGGTTAATTTTCAGCCCAGCGAGCTCCCACACGCCAAGGCAAACACTTGGGCTGGCAAGAGGAAAGAGACCGAGCGGGGTGGGAGACCAAGACCTCCTCCTTTGGGTGGTTCAGGTCTACACTGGATTAAACCAAACATGACCTAACCATGGAGTCAAGAAGCTCATTTTAGTCACCCATCTTTTTTATCACAGCAGCCCTCATTGCTTTATTGAGCTCTCTCCTGGGGTTTCCTCCAGGCCATGGATTTGGACAAGACAAGGTGTGCAGAGCAGCCACAGAAACTCACCCTCCAAATTTTGTATAAAGGGAAACTGTATACAGGCCAGGCTGACTTGAGTCTCTCACCACAAAACCACCTTCTTTATCCTAAAATGCAAGCACATCGACAGTTTTGTACAAGTGGTTTTAAACTGCACGTCTCTTCTACTCGTTCTGTGATTTGCACATGCCAAAATAAGCCTTCACTTTAATAAAAGAAGCTACTTGACGCGAATTTTACAGTTAATACTGTAAGGCTGCTGTGCTCACCTCATTTCTGAGGAGCTGCTCTGCCTTGCTTCTGTTCAGGTTTCTGCTGTACCACCTGCAACACGACATCAGTAACCAAAACTTCTCCAAGGTGCGTGATTTACATAAAATGCTCAAAACAAAGTATTACAAAGCTACAGATTCAATAGTTTTATGGTAAGCGAAGGTCAAGAACTGAACCTTTGTTAATGTGCAAAAATCAGTCCCTATTACATTGTGCCGTTCTCCCATAAAAAATGCCCTGAAAAAAAACATCCAGCGAGACCCCACAGAAGCCAATAAAGTGCAGGTAATTGAACTAATTTTGTGGCAAAACCACTTCTCAAAGATGTGCAGGCTGATGGCAGTAGTTGCTCTGAACGGCAGCCCGAGGGCAGGCTGGCAGCCCCAGGGAAGCAGCTGCCCACACACCGGTCGAGCCACCTGCGGAGCTGCCTGCTAGACCGCCGTTTCGTTCAATAACTTCACGGTTCTGATTTTCCAGGGAGGACCCACCTACCAAAGAGGAGCTTGAAAGTGAATTAAATGTCACGGTTGCACATCCCCAAGGCTCGGTGCTGCACGGGCAGGTTAAAGCAGCCACAGAAGCACTGACATTTCAGCCAGCTGCAGCAAATAACATAAAAAGGAAAAACACGCAGCTTGCAAATGGCATGGTGCAATCATTTTGAGCTATGCTGTCACAGCGGTAACCAAGCAAGAAGGTGGCACGGCAGCCTCTGATCAAGTTCTGCTGTACCAGAGGTAGTGGTTTCTTGCAGTTGGTAGATGACCTGGAGTAATCCTCCCTGGACTGCGCAGTGACTCAGAATTATAGCCCCAAGGTGGTAAGGCACAAAGTGGCTGGACCAGATAAGGCAGCCCAGTTCCTTCCTTCCCTTTCTGCCAGCCCCACAGCCCAGCCCAGAGCAGGGCAGGGCTCTTAACAAGAGCCTCCAAGATGAGAAAGCAACAAAGAACAAGTAAATCCCTCTCGTAAAACTGAGGGCAAAATCCCAGAAGAAATTTGACCTTCTGTCAAAACACAGCAGTAGGAGCCATACGTGGCTGAGAGTAGTTTTGGAGCTACTAATGTGGTTTTGTAAACTGGTTTTAATTATTTCCTTACAGCTCCATTTTATCTGAAAGTCACGAGATATATCTTAAGTTCTCAGGCACAACGGTTTATGCTATAGTGACATTTGAATATCAAGAACAACAGGCTTGGAGACTACAGTGTTAAACATTATCCTGAAGTTCTTAAATAAATACTCCATAATTAAACATCAACTGGAAAAAGCTTTTACAGCTGATAAGTTATATGCATACACTGAGACTTAAAATGCACCGAGTGATATATTCTCTTGAAACTTAGAGCTGCCTTCCAAAATCTCTGTTCTGTTGTTTACTTTGAATTATTTCCACTATTTTGTGCTCTACTATCTCACTGCCACACACTTTGGATAGATATGTCACTTTAATATTAAAAAAACAATTCAGCACACTTATAATAGGTAAATTTCCTTTAAAGTTTCCCCTTGTCTATCAAGAGAATTGGGAGGGGGTTTTTTTGCTTTAATAGTAATAGCCTAAACACTATGTGCCTGATGGCCATCTCACTGACTTGACTCTACACTACAAATCACAGCAAAATTAGTGAGGAGAATCAGAACAAATATATGCCTATTTCAAATATTTAAGTTTCATCTCTGAGATCAATGCTATCATATGTAAGTAATTGCTTTCGAAACTTTAAAAATACATTGTCGTTCTTAAAGCATAGGTTTAATTTTATGATCTTCCAGATTGTAATTCAGATATTCACACTTACTCATACTGATCAAGGTTGTTGGACTTCTTTCCTGTTACATAGTTGCTTGGAATATATCCTTGTTTTCTAAAAAAAATATATAATATATCATCTGAGTGAAAACATGTAAAATTGCACGCCTAGAAGACACTGTTTCATTCTGCTAATCACCAGAGGTCCCTTGCTGTCATTTATTTATTACTGACCCACACACTCAACTGCTGATTATACAGAAACTAATTTTCCACGTCAACATTTCCATATTAACTTTCACTGCACCTAGAGAAGAGATACAGGCAGCAAAAGTGTCCAAGAAAACCAGCAGGAGGGGTGAAGAAGCATAACCCTCTGCTGCTCTGTCACTTCGGCGCTCGGAGGTCCCAGTCAGTCACTGGAAATACATATGGAGCCTGCCACGGCCTGATAACTCATCATTACCTCTAACATACTGCGACAGGGACCTGATAAATATTGAAGTATGGAAGCTTTCACCTTTAAAACCACAGGGAAAAATTTTAATCCAGGGAATGTAAAGTTGTAGTCATTAAGGCATCTCAGTGCCACTCTCTCTCAACTCATTCAAAGATTGCCCCTAATGATCCAGCTATTAAATAAGATGGTGATTATTCAAGTGTGGAAGTCAGATCCTGCTGAGCTGAGTGTTAACCATATTGCTCCCTAATGAGCCATTCCCCAGGGAAGCGGGAGTACTGTACCAGCCTAGCAAGGCTTTGCAGCCTGGCTGGTGCTTTAATTGGGAAACCATAAAGTCTGACAGGAAATATAACTGGAAAAGCTTCCAGTTCTGCAACAGCGTTTGCGCTCAGGCCCCAGAATTTATTAAGAACAGCACTTTTTAAAATTGGTTTCTATGTAGAAATACAGGTATGGATGAGATTTCAGGGCTGGGGTCCAAACTGGGGTCTAATACAGTTATTTGTTGACACACAGTCAATATGAACTACTACAACATGAAAATAGCCTTATGAACTTTATAATGAAAAATAAAGAACTCATGTTTACCCATATTTGTCTCTCGCCTTCCACCAGTGAAGGTCGTTCTTCTCAATCACTGTATATTCTTCACCTTTCTCTAATCTTAAATCATGATGTTCTGTAGGCTCAAAATCATACATTGCTACCACCATCTCCTCCTCTTCATTGCCATTTTCTTCAACTGGAGGAACAGGTGGCGGAGGCCTTCGCTGAAAACGACCCAACATGATTATCATCCCGCTCTGCTCCATTATTCCACCCCATCCACCCTTGCCATCACACCAGTGCAAACTAGCCGAGCATCCCACAGGCAAAAGCTGGGCTAGTTCCAGGTTGCCCCAGGAGTGAGCTGTGGTGGCCCGGGAAGGCAGCTGGGGTGATGGGCAGATGACCACCATGGGGCTGGCTCGCGCTGCAGCCCCGCAGCTGCCAGTAAAGGGCAATGCTGGCTGGCGTTTGCTTTTCGACCACCTCTCCCACCAGCAGTACAGACACAGCTAATAGGTGCAGCTAAATTTCAATGGGATTTTTTCCATCCTGAGATAGAGCATGATGCCTATGGAAATAGACCTTTGCTCCAGGATAGGGAAAGAATCTCTGGAAATTTAAACGCCATCTCAAAAAGCAGCAGTTATCTATTCAAAATTATAAAAGTTCTACCTACCGCACTTTTTTCTGGCATTGGAGAGGGCAATCTCATTACATCTAGAAACAAAGCACAGGAAGAGATTTGTGTCTATCCATTTAGCTATAAATTTAAAAACTAAATAAAAGGTTTAAATTTCAGATAAGGTTTTAATATCTTAACTAGCCTTCAGGATAGCTTAGAAAATCAGAAAGCAAAGACAGCTCCAATTAAGCATTAGGAAAATGTTGATTAAGTATTCTTGCAAAAGCATCCTAAATCAGCCAGCAGGCTACATTCACCACAAATTTGGCAATGTCTGTGCCACACCAGAGCATGCCACACAGACATCCTTGAATCAGCCCTCAGATACAGAAATATATGAGAAATAAAAAAGGGATAGAGATTAAAAAAATACATAAAAAGAAAGCAGTGCTCTTGTCACCATGATAATCTAAAGGTCTGTTCCTATTGACATCTGCTCTTCTAAAAAAAAATAGCACTCCTCCTTGCCCTTCCTTTGCTAAATAAGGCATGGAAGTTGTATGTATTTTTTAATTATTTCTCTCAAATCCAAAACTATTTTTTTTCCCGCACTGCTTTTTTCCGCACTTAAAAGGTTCAGCTATATGTCATGTTTTATTCTTGCTGGCCACAAGCCACTGTTTATTCAAGTCTTTTAATGCAACAAAATCCACAGGTCCCCACCATTGCCACTTAGGATGCCAACAAAAGAAATCATCTGGGCACCTCCGATTTCACTGGAAGTTAAGCAATGGCTCAATTTCTTTTTCTGCTACGGAATTTTCCTTAAATTGAGGACTAAATAATTACTGTTAGCATCTGCTGCTGAACAAGCAGAACCTGTGATTTGGATGCTGGAAGATGCGCATGCCTATGGAAGTCACGGTTCATCCAGGTTCAGCATACGGACGTTTACAAACCTTTAAGAAAATTCAGTCCTGTGTCTGTAAATACATTGAGCCTTCTTGTATCATTTTTATACTGGACGCAACACAGTTATTATTCTTTTATATGGGTATGTAGAAGTTGTTTATTAAAATTGAAGAGCTGGCAAGGATTTCTAGCTGAATCTTTTTCACCATCAGGATTTATATTCATTCTGAGGTAAACGCTCGGTCAAATAAGTTTCAGATGGGAAAAACAAACCAAGTGAAATTCAGCAACCTCAATGATTCCTTTCAGCTTTCTCTAAACATTTTTTGTGAGGACAATTTACTGGCTTTTATATTTTTTACAAAATGTTTGGAAATGAAACATTTTTATTTACTTTAGGCACAGCATCAGTGATTCACTCTGCTCTATAAATTTGCCTGATATCTAAGGCATTCAGGTGTGATGACAGGATCATATAAAAAAGCAGAAAAATATGCCAAAACAACTTCATGTGAAAACATATGTACTTACTGTTTTCAAAAAGATTGTATTTTTCACAGCCAGGTGCTAATTTTTCTGTCTGTCTGCAGCACTGATAAATTCCCTCTGTCCAGAATTTAGGATGATATTTCACCATTATATTGCTGTTGTTCTTTATTTCTACAAGAAGAAAAGGAGCATATATTGAAAGATTTAAAAAAAAAAAATCTGGAAGAGAGCCATTTTTAATAAATATTACAGTATCTTTGACAGGAGGCATAATCTTCACTTGTCCTTGCTTTAGCATTGCTTCCCTTAAGTACCTTCTTGCAAGTTTACATGGAGGTGATTCAATGATAGCAGAGGATGTTTTTAGGATAATGCATTACTTTATTCCAGAAGAGAGTGCTATACTCCCTGCCTAAACCAGCCACCCCAACAGGCCCTTGGTGCCTCCATGAAAGGAGACCCAGGCACCCACCCACACCCTGCAAATCAGTCCAGCAGCTGTGAAGGCCATGGGGGCTCTGCCTGCCCCTTTTCTTTTTATTACTGCTGCAAGTTACTCAATTTCCTCTACGAACAGTGTTCTGGAGGAAAAGATAGCTGAATTTTATTGCTATTCCATGGCACAATGCCTGTGTTTGGTCTGAAAGGCTCCTTACCCCTATCCTAAGGGCTTGCTGAGTTTCAGAGGTTATTCCTTGCCCTGTGGTCCCCAGCCCAGAAGTTACTTCTTATTACTTTACACAGCACCTGCAATTAATGTGAGCATTTGATGGTGGCAGAAAGCATCAAGAGGCTCTTGAGGGGGGAAATCAAAAAAATCTTTACTCACTATGATAGCATTAATCAGACCGCATCTCAGTGGAGATGCCTCCTGTCTTCTAAGTGATGCCATTAACTAGCTTGGATAAGCTTTTTGATGATTTACACATTGTGCAAAAACAAAGAGTCAAATTCTAATTGCAGCTGGCCTTCACAAATCAAATTATATCAGTCTGGGTGTTTGATACTCCCAGTACCTGTTATCACATGCTGTGTATGCAAACGATGACCTGACCCAGTGAAAAATAAAAATCAGTGGATATATGCAACAGAAGCTCTACCATTTTATTTTTCTAGCTTGTTGTGGTTTGACACCGGGAGCAGCTAGGCACCCATGCAGCCACTCGCCCACTCCCCCCACCCAGCAGGATGGGGTTGAGAATAGAAAGAACAAGAGGAGAAAACTTGTGGCTTGAGATAAAGACAGTTTAATAAGCAAAAGAAAGAAAAAAAACCCCAAAAGTGATGTAAAGGCAATTGCTCACCATCTCCCATAAGCAGACCAGTGCCCAGCCACGTCTCTGAGCAACGGCCAATATGGAAGCCAAAAAACCCCAACCCCTGTCCTCCTCTACCCCAGTTTTTAATTGATGAGCACAACGTCATATGGTCTGGAATATCCCTTTGGTCACTCCAGGTCCGCTGTCCCAGCTGTGTCACCTCCCAGCCTCTTGCCCACCCCCAGCCTACTCGCTGCAGGGCTGGAGGGGGAAACAGGCAAAGCCTCCGTGCTGTGCAAGCACTGCTCAGCAGCAACTAAAACACCGGTGTGTTTTCAACACTGTTTTGGCCACAAATCCAAAACACAGCACCAGGTTAACTCCAACCCAGCCAGATAGCTCAAGTAAAGGTATTTACATATGTCAGATGTTAAGTATGAGCAATTTCCATTACCTTCTTTCAGATTCCTCACCCACTGATCCCGGCTTTGTGCACTTGGTGCAAAAATATAAAGCGTATTAGCATCATATACAACCTGGAGGGGGAAAAGAAATAATCAAAATACATTCACCTGGTAACATTAATTTATTTATTCCTCAGGAAACAGAGGAAACAGAACAAGACAAATGACTCTTGCATTTGGCAAAATTAGTGTACTCGGGCACAAAATGCAGAAACTGGGAAAAGGTTATTAGGGTTTGCTACTCATATATAATGCTTTCAGTAGCATAAGGAAGGATTTTGTAATGGTATATTATCCTGAGAGCATTCCTTAAAATGTTTGCTTCACGCTTTGCTTTGTTCATTCTTCACTGTGTGTTTTCTAAAAACAGTTCTATTTAATTGCTAAAGCTATTTCATCATCAAACATTCTTTGTTCCCAGCCATTTCATACCTCCTTGTGATTCTGTACTGCTCCTGGGTTATTCCTGCCTTCTTTTTCTTCACTGCTTGTACTGGTGGAAGGCAAGTATTGCCCTGTGAGAAAGGGGCCAGGGTCCCCTTTCCGGCAGCGGAATTCACCCTCACTCCAACCATTCCCTCTATCATAAGCAGGCATAGCATCCGACCCCTCATATTTTTCTTTTTCCCCCTCTAAGCACTTCGTTTTCTGTGTTTAGTTCCATTCCATCCACAATGGAAGAAAATGCAACAAGTTTTATCTTGATTTTCTTATTCCTATACAATTTAATGGTAATTAAATTTAATTTAACGTGAAAGAATGAAGACAGGGAAAATGGGCTGCCAGCTAACCCGTTTTGGAAGAAGACCAGGACAAAGCACTTTCCAGTCAAAACCCAAGCAGAGAGGGTGGGGAAAAGAAAGACCAAGTGTATGAGCCACAGCTCTCAAGGGAGGCAACTGCAGGGGGAGCAGAGCTTGCTGAGCACGGATTTTAATCACTGATCCTGAACCACTCCACACACAGCCCCAGAGCGCCAGAGAATGGGCTCCGTACTTGGAAGCGACAGTAATTTCAAGCAAGTTACATCCAAATGGCTTGGCGCTGTTGAAAAGAGCACTGTAATTTATATATTTTATATAAAAGGAACATACCTGAAATGGATATTTATTTTGACAGGGAATAATACCATCGCTTCTTACAACTTCTACACATTTAATCCTTGAAATATCCACAGATCCTTTTCTGTACTTTTTCTATAAGAGAAAAGCAAAAAACATTATGTAAAATATAGCAAATTTATTTAATTCTCTTTTTTTCAGCAGAGACTTCTTGCTTTCTTTTCCACTTACGACCCTGATGTTGCTTTAACTGCAGAAGTCATTTGAAAAATGAGAGAGAGAGAGAGAGACAGAGCGTATAAAGATCTACACTGGTGAAAGCGCACAGAGTACAGTAAAATTGCTTAGTAAAAAGTACCACTTCTTCCTATGTAAAGTTTCCAATCAGCTGTAATCATAGGTTTAATCTACTCTTCTTTACAAAAAATAAACTTGAGTACAGATGAAGGAAGGCCTCCCCCCGCTGCTGATCTTAAATTATGATTAAACCTGGTGAGGGAAATAGGCACCAATGCATCATCTCATCTGTTCCCTCACTCTGTTGCTGAAGTGCTCCCACAATTTTGTGGCTACTGCCGTGTTTCACCAAGTTTCCAGAGAAACTGGGATGCTGCACAGGCAACACAAGTTCATGCTGAGGCAGGAAGCAGAAGACAGGGGTGAAACCCATCCCTGAGCCAAGCCGGGGTCTGTGTTGAAGGAAATTCTTTGACCAAGGCTAGCAGAAGCCCTGAAGAAGCAAGGTCAAAAGCACAGACATCTGAGAAGATTTGGCTCGCCTAAATTGATAATTATGAAGATTTTAAAGAAGGAAAGGAATGCCCATGGTGCTCAGCTGGTGCTGCCCAGAGTAACAATGCATGGCAAAACACTGCAGTTCAACGCTCCAGAGGGGAAGCTCCGTGGAAGAACAGCCTGCAACTGGAGGTGGCATGTACTGGGCTTTAGTCTACGTGTAAAAGCAGTAGGTAATAACAGTCCTCACACAAGTCCACACACGAGTGGACCTTTTTGAAGTGGCTGTTTCTGAAGGAATTCAAAACCATTTTCCTCTACCTGAAGCAGAAGAGGCTAAAAACGAAAGCCCAGCGCAGAAATTTACAACATGCTCTATTATGTGGCAAAGGGAAACACATGAACGATACACTTCTGAGAGCAAAATCATGATTAATCTACAGAGACTGTATAGGGCCACCTCTCACTTTTGGGAGAGCCGAGTCTCTAATAGGAGAGGAAGTTTCTACCAGAATCTGGAACAAAACAGAAATGGCAGCAGCTCAAGGCTGGTCCTGAATTAATCCACGTCAAAAATTTTGACTTGCCAAGCACATCCAATCCAGAGTGCAGCTTATGAAAGATGAACACTGTTCAGGCAACATGGAAATAATTAGTAATTAGTGAATTATTTGAGATACTACAATCCTTACTCAGCTGCCCTGTTCTCTCCTGAGGATGGAAATTTCAGCCCAAATAGTACAAGTCTGGCACAATTATAAGCAACTGAAAACACAGTCTTATAAACAGAAGCAAACAGCAACTTCAAACATAGCTGTCACGATTCCACCACCCTTGAAACACAATAGTTACTACCCATGGAAAACATGGAAGTTTTAAAAACACATTTAGTACTCTGTCTCTTATGTATATTGTTATGAAAAAAGCAGGCAGAGAAAACATGCATGAAAAATTCATGCACGTCATGGTCAGCATCAGGAAGAGTGACAGGAACTAAGTTCAGATAAAGCTGTAACTGTTATTTAACACCAGAAAAAACCAAACCAAACCAAAACAAGAAGCCCCAGTAAGGGGCTTTTTAAAATGGAGGGGGAATTAGGCATAGTAGTGAACCATTAAAAAAGTCAAATCATAAACATTACCATGAGCTCATGAGCTGTACTACAAAGCTGTATCATGTTATGCTGAAAAATAATTTGCACCTGGTATGCAACCTTGGATATTTTCATCAAAAAAAATCATTTTAAGTCTTCTGTTTCTTTTATGGTACCCCCCTTACCTGAACTTCGATTGCCTGAAGTAAAACATGCGGTCATGCAAATACCAAAAATTGAGTTACTGAAGTCTACAACACTTGGTACAGCAGCAAGTATTGCTTCTCCCTCTCTCTGTCACTGCGTGGCAAGCCTAGCAGCTTCAGGGCTGCTGGATTAGCCAATGCAGAACAGCAGGATGCAAACAAGACACGCTTTTTCACAAAGCACAGAATTCAACGCTCCACGTAACTGTGGTGAAGACACCTCTCCAGGTCTTTTTTTTTGCACAACAACATATAAAAAAGAAAAAATGCTTGCCACTTCTGTAATGTATCTAGCCAGCTTTCTGTGTCCAGTGGGGTACACACATATTGCTTGGATCCCATCTGTTGGTTAACTGAGGCTGTGGGACAGAGAGAGACAATATTCATTGGGTTCTTTTTATCCGGAATGACAGAAATTCTTTAGATGAACAGGCTTTATTACTTTCTCTGAATCCCTCTCTCCTCCAAGACTCGGAGATTTTCATGTCAATTCTGGCATTCAGTGAGTGCTCAAAAGGAGCATACATGTGCAGTAGGACAAAGGACAGGAATCCAACCAGATAACCAACTAACATTTGGGAAAAAAATAAAGCAAACCTCCTGATACATAGCACATCATGCTAGTAATCATATTTCCTAAGTTGTCCCCTTTCACAAATTAAGGTGGCTCCCTTTGCTTCACCATGAGATGCTAAATTAAGCCAATTCAAAGTTGACCCACCTTGCAATCCAATCCAGCAAATTAAGCCAAATGTGAGAGAAGATTTTTCTGTCTTTGTGTACTTTACAGATTAAAAAAAACTTATATATGTGAAATTAAATTCAAATATACTGCTCCAGACATGTTTCAGATTGCATCAGAAGCAACAGTTATTAATGACCAACAGCCTTCAAATGTCAGGTGTGCAGCTGTGTTTTAGCTCAGCATTTCTCACTATTAAACCACGGGGCACAGGAAGAGGAAGGAATGACTCAAGAAGAATGCTAAAAAGACCACTGCAATTCCTCTCACCTCCCTACTTCAGTGATTTCCCTTTACAGTGGGACACCTTGCATACCATCACTGTGTTGCATTTATTCTGCATACCAAACAGCTTGCTCTAGACCCAGGCATACGGCAGACATGAAATGCAAAATCAGGGGACAGCTCAAGCACTGAAGTAGTTGGGAAGTAGAGGTGCAGGCATGAGCCAGCCATGAGAAATCCACCCACAAGAAATCCGCCCACAACCATTCTTTCCAACAAGTGACCTCTGCTACAAAGAGACAAAATTAGTACAATGGCTAATTATGCAACGTCAAACCATAGGAGACGGAGGGACATTCTTCACTGTTGTCTTTGGAGGTGGAAGATAGCTAACATAGTAGAAAAAGGTTAGGTTCACTGTAGAAGTAGTAGTATTTCACCCACACATTCACGCATGCTGCCTGAACTGGACGCAAGTATTCACAGAGGATATGGAAACCTCACAGGCCAGTGAACCCAAGGGACCTATTAAAGCTGGTCCACCCCTTTTCTGAAGATAGATATATGCCTCTAGAGGGAGGCCTATAGAAAGGAACATGGTTAGAACAGTAGTAAAGGTATAAAAATACTATATCGCAATAAGGATAACAAATAGATAAAAATACTATATCCCAGTAAGGATAACAGATAAAAATATGTGCTTCAAGTCACACTAAAGGTTGTGGTTTGTTTGGGTTTTGTTTTTTTAAAATGTATCTGCTTGCTGAAAATAACAAAAGGGAAGTGACTATACAGAAACTACTATAAAAGCTTCTCAAAATGCAAAATGCCATATGTACTTCATACTTGCCTATGCTTCAAAAACTTGATTTACTGTTTTAGAAGTCCTGCTCCTTGCTCACAGTGAGGATGGCCAGTCCAGGCAATAAGTCTTGTTTCCACGCAATGCAAAAAAATAAGCTATTCCTATTATTTAATGCATAACACTGTAATATCAAGAAGTTGTAACACTAGACCTACATTGTCAGATATGGAACAAATATATGATTACACAATCCCTTAAAAAAAGGAAAAAAAATCTTAGAATACAGGAAGACAAATATCTAAGTGTTAGATAAGTATACAATCAAACAGCTCATCCTCTGTACACTTGGAACTACTCCTCTGCTGAATATAGCTTAAGAAGCCCATATTCCCACTATCTGATGAAATGTTTCTTCAGTGTATTTCCTCTTTGCTGATGAAGATATTGTGTTGCTTACCTTCAGAACAGTGGGGTTGGGGGGTTAAACAATACAAAGGGCATTCCATTTGGAAAAAAACTCAATGAGAACACGCAGAAGTCAGCCAGGCTGTCAAGAAATAGCCAGATTTCATCTCACCCATGCTGTCTATCTCTCTCTTTGCTGTTCATACTATTTCTTTCTCCCATGCTTATCCCCATGTAGGAAGTCCTGAGGTCATCAGCATGTGACCCATGGAACTTGTGTTCTCACAAGTATAGAAGGTCTCAGCATTACTGACATCTCCTTTTATGGAGCTGCTCTGCAACTTTACAAAACCTCAGAAAAGCCTGGGTAACCCAACATCCCCTGTAGAGAACTTCTCTGGAAAGCTAAATGTAAGGGTGTTTTCATAGCTTTTTTTTTTTTTTTTTTTCATTATTAAATAGCATTGCCATTTAGCAGTAAGAAGCACTGGATACTGCTGCAGTTCCCTCTTGAGAGGCATTTTCACCCAAGCAATTACTGATTATGCAAATATAATTACTGTAGCTAGGTGTTAGATGGCCACATTTTCCATCCCCTTATTTTCCAGTATGTCAGATATGCTGAAGAATGCCCTGCCTCCTTTCAATTCATTTTTTTAATGATTATTCTAAGACAAGCAAGTAGCAAGTATTTCTATTCACCCTTCCAAAATGGCTAGAATTGAGATAAAAAGTGAGAGGTGATTACTACTCTGATCTAGTCTGACCTGATCCAAGATATGACTCTTGGGAAGAATTTCAAGGGGAAAAAAAATACAAACTATAAGTAAGAAGGAGGAAGTCGTAAACGCTGTCCTGCAAATAGGAAACCGAGAACCCTTCACCATGGCCTGGCTGCTCAGCAGATGCCAACTACCACCACTGGAGAGACTGAAAAGCACAAAAAGAAATTCTCTGTAGTAGCACTGATACAACTTCCTAACCACGACTACAACGCATTATCTGTAATTTACTCTTCTCCCGCAACTGAGAGGCATTACAAGTTATGATACATTGCTGCAATCACATAAGGCAGCAACACAAGAGTAAAGGACAAAAAAATAAATCAGCCAGGCCTCCACCCATATTAGGCCCTAAATCACTTACCACCTTTCAGCTTTCAAAATAACTAGCACATAGCTTTGGGTTCTTTCAGACAAATCTTCTCTTCCTGGTTTTCTGTGAAGCCCTGACAGAGCTCTGAGTCTGGCCAGCCCAGTTGTTGCATTTCTGCCCTGTTTTCTCCCCTCTCAAGGCCATCACTCTGTCCGTAGGGTGAGTGACACCTTTTATTCAGCCACCCCTCTGATACAGCCTTATGCTGTCTGAACACGAGACTTGGACAACTCGAACCAAGAAGTCCACGGCCATCACAGGCGAGCTATCAGAGCGCCGGGACAGGACCCGAGAGGTCACCTAGCCGAGGCACCAGCTGCTTTACCTACTCTTTCAAGGATCAGATGATGGAGTCCATGACTACAGAGCTGAGGGGGTTTTTTGTCTTCGAAGATTCCCATGCATCACCAGTCCATCTCTCCACTTTAAACACTTGCTGCTCTACCAACCCTTCATCACAGTCCAGGCTTTTGGGAACCTCATCTTTCCCGCTGTTCTTGCCCTGAATCTTGCAGGCAGGTCCACATCTTCCTTGAAACTTATTGCCTGAACCCAGATGTAGCACTGCAGCTGATGCCTTATCGTCAAAGATTCACAGTCCCGTTTATTCATCCTAACGTAACTTTTGCCTTTTTCACAGCAACAGGGTATCATTGATGCATATCCAGCTTATGATTCACTATCCTATCACCCAGGTCCTGCTGGGGACAGCCTGGCACTTTGCTACTTACTCCCATTCTGTATTTGAACATTTCAGCATTCCTGCCTAAACTTTTACCTTTTGCACTTGTCTACGCTGAATCATATTCTAAAAAATAAAACAAACAAACCCACCACACACCTAATCCCAATATGCCACTTTGATTTCTAGATTTTTTTCCAAAATGCTTGCGGCTCAAAGTTTTATGTGACTTGAGAACTCAACAAGCTTCTATTTCAGCAACAATATCACTAGTGAAAATACTGACATGCAAGACAGGACACCCATTCAAGACAGTCTTTCACTCTGAAAACAAGCCACCAATGCCTATGGAACACTGTAGCATGTGTTCTGCAATCAGATTTACAAGAGGTTTATATAGGTCATTTCTAATGCTGACATCTGAAAAAGTCTCATACAGCAGTGTCAAAAACCCCTTACTGGAATGAAAAAACAGGGTATCTGCTGCTTCTCTGCAACCCATGGCACTTGTTACCCTGTAGCAGAAAGAACACAGCTAAGTCTGAGATTTCTTTTTTTTTTTGGGGGGAGGGGGGGGGATTAGGGGGGTTCTTGTCAAATCTTTTTTGGCTGATGTGCAGTTCTAGTATCTTCCAGGTACCTTCAACAAGCCTGTTTTTATTAGCACTTTTCTGGAAATTATCTTCATAGATTACAGTTTCTCAGCTTCTCCTCTGCACTCTTTTAAAACTAGGCCTTCTCCAGCCTTCCAGAATCTTACTTATCTTCCAGCTCTTCCTTCTTAGCACCTTTAAGACTCATCCACTCCTGTCTAGTCATAAGGTAAATATTCTCATCCATACCTTGTCAGTGTCTCAACAGCTACAACCTACACTTTTCAACTTCAACTATGTCTAATTTGTTCCATCTCATAAACATCAAAATTCTTCTAGAAAGATAATTACTGGAGATCCTCGTTTTACGTCAGATCTTTCTTTTGGTAGATGTTATAGGCAACAGGGAATCATCGCTGCAACATAACCAAGTTCTTCTACAACTTAAGCTTCTTTATGACTTGCTCTTTTCAAGTGAGTGTTCCCATGCATCTGTTAAAGCTGCCTCCATTCACATGAAGAGCTTTAAGTTACTTCTCCAATTTGAACAGCTTTCACTTGCACCTGCTTAAAATTTCCGCAGCTGTGCCCACAGTTATCTCTTCTCTTGGGTTTTCAGCCAATATTTGGGGTCTTCTGGATCATCATCAATACGGTAGTTCTGCCTATGAGCAAAAAATTTATCTTAAAAAATTATTTTCCTGAATCTGGGGGAAGGTGGGGGAACAGGAACAAACCAACCAGGCAGGATGGAGCTTCGTGGTTCCCAATGCCAGTATCTACTGCTTTCCAGTAAACCTTCTATCCAGACCCTGTCTATGAGATTTTTCTTCTCAGATTCTCTCAGCTGCTGTCCTCCTGACTTGTTTTAGCCCACAAGGCTTCTGGAGCCTTTGCTGCAGAGCAGTCTTCTCTTTCACAATCACCTTGATAGGTCAAAATGCTTACCAGCTTTATGTGCAGCTGTATTACGGACAATTATTCCTACTGTTTGATCTACCTAGAAGAAAACTGATTCCTTACTATATTTGCTCTGAGCAGTGGCTAGCTACAGACCTAGATCAACCCTCCTCGTCCCCAGGCTACCATACAAAAGAGGTGTAGGCATCTGAGCTGCAGTAAAACTTTTCCTCATTACTGTACTGTCTCATCACTGCTTTGCATCATGTTTCTACTCACTTGTTGGTGCATCTTATGCTTTGATAAGCAGCTCCTCAGAAGGTCTGAGTTTTTGCTCTAAGTGTTCACTGCTGTTGTGGAGGACTAGCAGCTATCACAAAATAATTAGATCAATGTAACATGCCGTATATAATTTTTACATCTGTGTATTTACTTGAAGCAAGACTCAGCTTCCCATGTTGCTCTTTCTCATCAGAGATGGATGTCTCACAATCCCATTACTCTAGCTGAGCAAAGAGATCTGTATATAGGAATAACAATGCAGTTATTGCTATAGGAATAACAATGCAGGTATTGCTATATCAACAAAAATGTCTAAGTTTGCTTGAAAAACTATAATCTGAAGAATATCCATTGGTCAGTCATCTACAGATTACCAAGTCACTTGCTAATTCTCTGTCTTGATTTCTATGTAATCAAGTGCAAAGAAAATAAGTTAATTTTAACCATTTTCCTAATGCTGCTAATCTGTAGAAGCAATGGTTGTAGTCATTATAGAGGTATTCTAGAATTAGAAAAGGTGGCTACTCATACTTTGAGTCAGCATTTAAATACAGATCTTGTGAAGAAGTTTGAAAAGCCCTCTATTCCATCATGCATTTTGACTCTTTAGTTTTTCATAAGAGGTACAAACACATTATTCTTTACAGGATGGATGTGACAGGCATCATTCTAGGTGGGATAACTTGTAAATACATCGTTGTACTTGCTCAGCAATACAATTTGTGCTGAAAATCACTGTTACAAGTTAATAATTACATCTTTAATTTTTTATATATAGATACATACCTAAAAGCACATATGTGTGTGCATTTTAGAATCCATTCATCCTGACTGCACTTTAAAATTTTTGATTCATTCTTTTTTTAACAATGCTGGGAAAAACTGTGCTTGATTGCATGAAAGATTGCTGAAGAGTAAGAGCTGAACTGATCTAAAGCCACAACCTCTCTTAGAGACAGTTGTGAAGGCATGTCCTCAGTAAGTACAGCTAAGGACTTCTACATGATTCATGTAAGAAATGTATATCAATTTCTGTTTCCTAGAGGGAAAACAGCAGCCAATTCGCAGTCCTCTTCCAGGTCTAGCTGGAATAAAGTTATTGTACAAATTTGCAAGTATCTTAAGAAAGCTTGATTGTCACTAGCTATGACTTGGAACAACAAAAAATAAATAAATAAAACAAAACAAAAAAGGCTGTGCCAATCTACTCATTTCAGAAGCTATTTATCTTACATTAGAAAATAAGAATAATCAGTGAAGTAATCGGAATCATTTTCATAATGAATTGTGCTTTCATTTATACAAAGAATTAAATCACCTGTGCAATGACTAAGGAAACCATACAAATCAGGGTAATTAAATAAGTTAAAAATAATGAAGGATAAGTACTATAAGAATAAGCAACAGTAGAATGGATACATATTAATCTTCTGTTTAAAAAAAAAAAGTAAGAAAAGTAACTAGCACAGCTTTTTGGAACTCTACAATGCTGTTATGCTCCAAAGGAAGTATTTGCACAAGACTAGCGTTGCAATGAAGCTACACAATGTTACCCTGAAACCTGCAGCTTTACAGTGGGCCCCAGAGCTTTTAAAGTTATTTTTCCTTCCTTAAAATATCACCACGGTAATTTCTGTAGCTTCTGTCTCCTCTCTATTCAAATTATAAGAGCCAAACACAACGCTTGCAGAAGAACTTTTTTCCTTAGGAACAGACTTGCAAAATTAGCAACCTCCAAGAACGTTCAAGGGGTTTTTTTCTGCTTTTTTTCATATAAATCCTAGTTGGCTTTTTGTTAGTTGTAACAGTTACTCTGTTTATGCAAGTCAGTTTTCACAGAAGTCTGATCCTGTTGGCAAACAGCACTACTGCCAGTGAAGGTAAGAGCACTCTGCACTTCCCAAGATCAGCTCATCAGAGAGCTGCCTTCTACTTGACTCCACAGAAGCAACCTTCTAAATAAGACTCTTAAATGTTTTCCCTCTGGGGCTATTATTTGCCTTCTCTGTGGAAGCAAATGGCTTCTGCATACTAATAAATAGGTAAGTACTGTGCCTACTCCAATATCTTCCACGCAGCCCCTCCAGACCTAACGGGGTATGGCAGCACAGACTCTCCCCCATTTTGTCCTCCCTTTAACGCCGCAGACTCCCATTCACGCAGACACATGTGGAGTAACCATGGGGACCAGGATTTAGCCTATACCTTTGAAAACACGAAATCCAATATAAATATTTTATTGCCGTAAACTAATCCATACAGCAGACATGAGCAAACAATAAGAATGCTAAAGCTTAAAGCATTTTCACATTCATAATCTCATATTCATCAGCTTCATACTCAAGGTCAGTACAAGTTTCTGTGGGCTGGAAAGGTTAATGCAAGCATGCCGCGCTACGTGTGGGAGGACAGTAACCAAACCACACACATCGGCACACTTTCGAACTACAGAGTGTCACTGCTAAGCAAGCTGAGGCAGAGAAAAATACTACGGTGAAAGGGAATGCTCCACAGCTCCAATAAGTATGAGGATACTAACAGTCCACACACCGAGAACAATTTATAAAATAATGACCGGGTCTGTGCCAACTCTGTGGAAGCACCACACTCATGAGAAACATCAAATGTGAAATTTTTCAAACCAACAAACTAGCAGGACATCTCCCTTGCACAAACCAGCTCCTTTCAACCACTCCAGTGACAAGAAGTACTTTAACACCTACGTTTATTATCTTGCCTTCATCTCAAAGAATTTCCCTTACCTAAAATGCCATCTAGACCAAACACCTCTAGTCTGGTGGCACTTTTAGTTCAAGTGAGCTGCTCTGTCAGCATGAGCTAACTAAAACTTGTGTCAAGTACATGTTACCTGCTGTCATGACTATTCTGTAATGCAGCAGTAAGCCTGCCCCAGTCAGGGCCACCAGACTACCCTAACATCTTCTCACAGTTCAGAGGCATTTTCTCACCGTTCATTGGGAAAAATTCACAACAGTAAAATTTATTACCACACAAGGAGAAAGAAGATAAACCAAGAGCACTTGGCAGACCGCTCTGGTGGGCGCAGTAGCTTGAATGCTATTTCTGTGTGTTCTGTCCTGTTGGCTAACTCAAGAGGAATAAAAGATGCTGTTCTTTGCAGCAGGTAAGCCACTCTGCAAAGGAGCGTGGGGGGCACTTGCACCGTGGGATGCCAGCCACCAGGCACACTGGTAGAGCTGTAAAGTGAGTATTCCTTTCCATTACAACTGTTCAGCAGATATTTACGGAAGTATTTCCAATTCAGTGATAAGGTGGACTCCTACATAAACACTAAGGTTTGATTTTCCAAACAGAGTCAGCTGAAAGTGTGAATGTACCACACCTTTGAAAATAAACTCTAGAGTATTTTAAGTTGAATATACAAGATATGAGGCCACTTTTGACAGAAAATGGCCAAAAGTACCTAGGGCCGTGCATACGTGAAGTTATTTCCACAAATGCCTCCTTGGACTTCAAATGTGCACTCCCTTCAAGATGAAATTAGCAATTTGGAAAAAGTCATGCCAAAACTTTAGCTAAATTTTTGCTGGTCAAAAATACAAAATAAAAAAATCCCAAATGAGATTTTTTTTTTTAATTTCAAAATTTCTTACCTTTGCTTATTATTTTCCTACAGATTAGTATTTTTTTATTTCTTAGAAGAAAATAGTTCAGGAAAATGAACCACAGCATACCTTAAATAGCATGCTGAGCTTTCAAACCACACAAAATCGGAGATTTCCTAATAAAATATTTTATGCTAGTGTTTCCTCACTAGAACACTACATGCCTTTGCTATACAACCAGATTACCTGGAGAAGTTACACTGCAATCAATGCCTCCAGCAAGCATAGTGCAAGAGTCCTCAAGAGCAAGGGCCAGTTTGTGCAAAAATGCCTACTACCTCTCACTTCCAAACTGCTGTAGTTACTATTGTCTACGTAAACCTGTTTAAAGCTGGCTCAGTAAGTCTACAATGCCTGTTTGAGAACATTGTACATATCTTAAGACTTCCTGACTGTAGCATATTCAGTTTTATAGTACATCTCCATATTCAGAATAGGAAGATATTTTACTTCTTCCCTATTTTTATACATTGATGATCAGTACTCTGTGCTTGGAGGCTGGTTCAGTTATTTCTTACTACGATGAATTTTTGTCTTCATTACAAATGGAATCCATCACATTCAGATCTCATTAGCCACTTTCACAACGTTAAGGAAAAAAAGACAGAAAATACTCTTTCCAACAGTGACAGCTTATAAACTGTTAAAGGCTTCATGCAACTTACAACATTAACTTAGCCTTTTAGATGTTTGTAATTACTGTTAACCCAATTTTGCACAATAGTGCAATAATGGCATTTCCCCAACATTTACACTTACTAATTCGCAGAATTTATGCCAAAAAAAGCCAAAACCAGAAGCCACCTCCAGCTTAAATAGAATATTCCTCTTCTCTGACAACATTAAAAATTCATCTCCATGATGCTTAAGACAAGTCAGTTCCTGATGTATCTTTATTTTCAAGCTTTTTAATGTTCATCTTTTTAACCAACCCTAAGATGATACATCTCCCATTTTTTTACCAAACAGCATAATGCCCAGAAGAAGGCAAGCCATAAAAGCCAAGGTCCTGTTGGCTTCCTACAAAAAATAAGCTTCCCATGACATTACTCATAATTGTAGAGCTTTGCACAGGTAACCTAAACCAGGACTCTCCTTCCTCAGGTTTCTGTGCTCTGAAACCAGTCTTGAAATTCAGCCTCTTTACTGATTCTGTAGTTATGCTTCATCGATAGTTCACACACCTCCTCCATGACCTACAGCCCAGCAATATTTTTAAGTGCAGAAGCTACATTCCTCCTTCTCATGGCAGCACCGCAGCTCCAGCTTCACTGTAGGCACTTTGTGCCATGACAGGGTGCCTGAGCTGCTTGAAAGCATGTATGAAAAGATTTAAATAGGTTATGAGCAAGTTTAAACAAGATTTCACCCTGTTGCTAGGAGTCATGCATGTGAAATAATCGTTTATTGCTCCAAGCAGGTATATGGCACTTTGTCAAGAAATAGGACAGAAAAAATAGAGAAGAGCACTTCTATAATGTGCAGTTTCTGGTCAAAGAGCAAGTGATTCCTACCACCACCACCAGCTGCATCAAACAGGATCAATTAAATCTCTCAGCAGCATTTACAAGAACAACATTTGCTATGGTTGACTGCTTTCTATTGTCATAAATGTTCCACTTCTGTCACCAGACATACCAAGCATCTAATTCTGTCGCCTTATTTACAATCCTGACTTGCCCACACTTTCAGTATTGACTACTCTGGTTAATGAGATTTAATTTTGTTTTTAAAAAGAAGTGGTATGACTATTCATGTGACCACAAACCCTGGATTCTTCTTGAATTCTCTCTACTGAATTCCCATAGAAGTTAAAATGGAAAAAACAAGAAAATACTTCAGTTTGGCCAACGACCACACTGGGAATTACATACTTGCCTATAGGAGCAGAACTCAGCCACCCTTGGCAGACTGCTACCACTGCAGTTATGTGATTAAAATGAGGGTGTGGGATCTTCTTGGCTTGGGATTTCTATGCTTATCTTACCAATCTGGACTTTGAATATTGCCAAGACTGCAATGAGATCGGTCTGTACCTATCCTTTCCTCTGTCATATCTTTAAATTCTACCAGTATACACAGTAGTCACATTTATTTCAGCAATAAATCCCCAACTGTTCAGAGAGACCAGAATAATTTTAATGTCCAATAACATTTTTGTCTTTTTATATAAATTACTTCAGCCAGAATATACAGCTGTCTTACCATACATACAAATTTATAGCCACCATCACTGGCTTAAAAAAAAAAACAAAAACCAAACAGCTGATAAAACCCCCAAATCTTTTCCATTTCAGTTGCCCAGTGACACAAAGGAATAACTACCACTGTGTCACAGAGATCTTAGTCACACAGTAATTTATTTTTTTCCAAATGGAGACCAAGTATTGCTGACAAATATTCAGTGTGCCCCTCTAAGATCAGAGTTCAATATTTTCAGACAACGTTGTTAATAGAATAAAATGCAGATTAACATTTAAAAGAATCTAAAGCGAGAGGAACGGAGAAAATGAAAAAAGTTTTGAGGTTGGAAAGTTGTGTTATGGCTGAGCCAGTCTAACAACCTGCTGATGTCAACAGTCAGAGCATCCTGTCCTCCTCCACCGCCTGGCACCACCTCTGGCACTTGTTAGATCCTGTACCGAGCTAACGCAGCTTGCTAACCCAGCAGAACACTAATCCAGCAAAAATAAAACCAGATCAAATATCTTTCTGCCGATCAGCAAGTTTTTTCAGAGCAGTATGATTTCTAAGAAGTGCCAGGACCAATTCAAGCAGATGGGGGAGGCCTGCAAGGCTAGCACAGGGATGAGATGGACCTGCCTGTTTCAGCAGCAAACTGCTAGGCTAGCGTAGGTGTAATGTATTTTTTCACATCAACTGCCCTTATCTTAGGCTGGAACATTTTAAATTACTGCCTCCACAGCTGAAGCCACTACGGGCAGCCCTGATCCATCTCACTGCAAATAAAACTGATAGTTTAACCCCCCTCACAGACAGATCCACCAGTCAGTCTCCCGGAAAGGTATTTTAGCTGGAGAATGTTAACGTGCAGGGGAAAGGTAAAGCTGGAAGTGGTAACTTCTTAAAGGGTCACAACTAGACCTGCAAAACCTGTTACATACATTTCTATTTGACCTGAATGTAAGCTGACACAGGATAAGCATGCAAGACATGTTTCAGAGGGCTTTTTAGCCCCCACCTATTTATTCTCTGGGGGAAAAAAGCATTCCAAAAAAAAAAAAAAAAAGGGCGGGGGGCATTCTAAAATAACTCCACAGTCAGTAAAAACATAGAAATTCATATTCCAAGGTGGATTGAAAACTAGTTGAAGAGAAGGTGGTGGTCAGAGGCACAAACTTGAGTTGGAGGCCAGTGACTACTGCTGTACCCCAGGGGTCAATACTGGGTCCAATCCTGTTCAACTTCTTCATTAATGACCGGGATAATGGAGCAGAGGGCACCCTCACCAAGATTGCTGGTAACACAAAACTGGGAGGAGTGGCTGATAGGCCAGAGGGTCATGCTGCCATCCAGAGGGACCTTGACAGGCTGGAGAAAAGGGCTGACAGGAGCCTCATGAACTTCAACCAGGAGAAGTGCAAAGTCCTGCACCTGGGGAGGAACAACCCCAAGCACCAGTATATGCTGGGGGCCACCCAGCCGGAAAGCAGCTTGGCCGAAAAGGGACCGGGGTTCCTGGTGGACACCAAGTCGAACATGAGTCAGCAACATGCCCTTGCCACAAAGGCGGCTAATGGTACGCTGGTCTGCGTTAGACAAAGTACTGCCAGCAGGTCAAGGGAGGTGATCCTGCCCCTCTGCTCAGCACTGGTGAGGTCACTCCTGGAGTACTGTGTCTAGGTTTGGGCTCCTCAGAACAAGACATCCATGGAGCTACTGGAGACAGTCCACAAAAGGGCCACAAAGGTGATACAGGGACTGGAGCATCTCTCCTATGAGGAGAGGCTGAGAGAGCTGGGACTGTTCAGCCTAGCAGACAGAAGGCTCAGGGGGCGGGGGGGTGTCTTATTAATGTGTATAAAAGCCTGAAGTGAGGGTGCAAAGAGGACAGAGCCAGGCTCTTTTCAGTGGTACCCAGTGACAGGACCAGAGGCAGTGGGCACAAACTGAAACACAGGAAGTTCTGTCTGAACATGAGGAAAAAATTATTTACTTTTTACTGCGAGGGTGACCGAGCACTGGCACAGGTTGCCCAGCGAGGTTGTGGAGTCTCCATCCTTAGAGATATTCAAAAGCCATCTGGAGACAGTCCTGGGAAATGGCTCTAGGTGGCCCTGCTTGAGCAGGGGGCTTGGACCAGATGACCTCCAGAGGTCCCTTCCAACCTCAGCCAGTCTGTAATCTTGTTCCTATCCTTCAGTGTGTCCAAGCTATATTCAGAGATCAGCAGCTACAACAGACTGCTGTGGTCTTGGAGTATGGTATGTGAGCTCAACTTTGCTGCAAGCGCAAGCTCTGGCAGAGAAACACGTTTAGCAAGCCTTAGCTCTCCTGGACGCCCTTCTCTGATCAGAGGTTAAGACAGCCAACACAAGCGGTTGCAGAGTTGTCACCACTAAGTTTTATTTGTTGAATGGCTTCCCAGGGTGTAGAGCATGCTCCACTAGCTACTGCAGCCATTTTAATTCCCGTCAGCATTGTGACAAATCTGGAAAGTAGCCTCGGTTAAGCAGAAAATCTGACCCGCAGCACTAAAGATATGACAGGGCACTCTGGGAGCAGGTGATCTTGATGAAACTGAGTCTGGAGCTCATTTGAAAAAATAGTGGTCTGAAGATTTGCCTAGTTAACACTATTGACTTCTAGTGTAACTGAATTCACATAGGAAGTGGTAACAGGGATGAGCTGCTCGTGCTGTCAAATATAAACTGCTTCCAGCTTCATCTCAATCACTAGATTACATGATCCACTCTAATGGATCTCATCTCTAGTGAACTTGGTCTGCAATGTGCTGCTGCTACCAAATGGTCTTTCTCCCGTTTGAAATCAGTTAATTTCTAGATGTGAAAGTAACGGCCTTCACAGTAAACATGGCCATAAGCAACTACAATTGTAAGTTTTTTTGCCTTTTCCCCACTTTGTGATAGCAGTGACCTTTCACCTCTCTGGAGAGAGAAAGAAATCAGCTTTGATGACCAGCTATAAAATCTGTTTTATCTTATTTCTGGCATCCTGCCCATGTACTACTGCTCTGATTAAGAAACAGTTTGCACTGACTACCAGGTAAGTTATCTATACCTTTGTCAATTTGCATTATAAATAATAAAAAAGAGAAACAGCAGCTCATGTTCATTGCCACCCATGGCCATTTTCCCCATCCACTCATGACAGTATGATATATGGTAAGTAAAAAGCCAAAAGTATACAAAAGCAAAAAGGAACAAATGCGCTCTATAGTATAAATCTGTATCTCCTACCTCAGCTCGACCTTCATAATATGTTAGCATAGACTTTGTAAGTACAAAAAGCCTCTCTTTATAGTTTAAAGGAGAAGTCCTCTTCTTCTGCTGTGATCTTTTAATCAAAATCTCTTGTAGGATAGTAGTCGTATTCATTTCAGCCACTTGTCAGCTCTGTTTCTAGCCATTGAATATCAGTTCCTGTGAAGACAAGAGGAATAAATCATTACAGTATATTTGGAGGATCACAGAGCTGGAGGTTTCTGTAGTAAAAAGAGCTGCTTCTTATAAACGAAACTAACTGAATATACAGAAAGCTGGAGCTCACCCTAAGCATCTGGAAGTTTACAGAAGTTAATTATTAGACAAGAAAGTTCAGGCTTTGCTCAGCTGAGGGCTGCACTGGCACATTCCCAGGAAGCCAAAAGCTGTACCTGACCAGGATGAAATAAGGGACATTGCAGCCTACATCACAGAAAATAGGGGTGAGAACTCCAAAACATGCTCCAGACAAACAGCAGTGTATGACAGCTCTTCACAACAAAGTCCTAATGTGTATCAAAGTTTTAATTGCTAAGGTCTGTGCATATATAAATGCCATTTGCAAAAAAAGTTCAGTATACAAAATTGAACGTGGATCAGTAAAACTAATTTTGAAAATTCACCCCAATTATATTAATGAAAATTTTCAGACACAAATGGTCATTTAGAAGATGTCAATCTGAGAACAGAGAATTAAAGATTATTTTTCAGGAAGTGCTAAGTATATGCCCTCTATCTTCTATATAGAAAGACTTCAGGCTGACCATCAACAATCCAAGTAATTTACTTCTGACAGTTCTGGTCGCTCATTAATGTCAACCCGCTTTAAAGGTTTACACCATGATTGCTACCTGTAGGACAGGCTTAGGAGTACACAAAAACGAACGCACCCACAGTTACTTTGTTTGCAAATCTGGCTCCAGCATCCTGCCAGAGACATTGTCAGGCAATCTCTCTGTTCTTTCCAACGATGCCGGCTTAAACACAGCTGACCTCCTCCCTCATCCGCCTGCTGCCACCCCACTGTGCCACCCTGCCTCGTGTGGGTGCCAGTGTTCCCCCGGCTGGGCTGGGGAAGGGATCCAACCAGACGTTTCATCATGCAGCACAGACTGCTGCCTGCACAGGCTTAACACATGAGGGGGCACGGAGGCAGGAATGAAAGATGGGGGAGAGACTGTGGAGAAGCCGTTCCAGAAACCTTCTTCCCCGCCATTACCTCTCCCTTTGCTCGTGTTCTGCCAGACTGTCTGGCCCTCGCCTCGAGCGGTGCTCGGTGCTCCGAAGCCAAGGCAAGCTGCAGGCACACACCTCCACCACAGCTCGGGCTAGAGCAGCATGGCTGGAGGCTGAAGCCGTGGCTTGAAGAAGGAACAGCAGC
Source organism: Haliaeetus albicilla (assembly GCF_947461875.1). Taxonomy (NCBI): domain Eukaryota; kingdom Metazoa; phylum Chordata; class Aves; order Accipitriformes; family Accipitridae; genus Haliaeetus; species Haliaeetus albicilla. The sequence goes on along the minus strand of NC_091483.1, from coordinate 55,997,735 downwards.
AGCATCTGCTGAAGCACCAGTGACTACGAATATCTTCTCAAGTATGCGTGTATGTGTAGAAGGAGCAGGGGGATAACCCAAGCCAAAGCCCTAGATAATCACTGCAGATCTCTGTACCAGTAGGAAATTTCCCTCCAACATATTAAAAAAAAAAAAGCCACCAAAACCTTTTTTTCATTTCTCACAGGGCTTAATTTATGCACCTATCTACTATTTAGAGTATTACAAAATTCACCAGGGAAACGTATATACAGTTTTCTCTGCGGGCAACGTAACTTCAGCATGGACAAAATAGTGCATTTCACAGCATTGCGCAGAGGAGCTTGAAAAGCCACAGGCCTCCTCACAACATTACCTTACAAAAGCGAAGGTTAAATAAAAATAAATGTAAACAAATTCACTTCAGTGCCTCTCCTTTTGCTTTGTGCCTAAACATGTCATTATTTGTTGTAACAGTACATGAAATGACACCCTTTGCCTTCCAGTCTAGTCCTGATACTGCGTTTCACTCCCTGTTTTGGCCAACTAAGCTCTTGTATCCCACACTCCTGCCATATTCACACAGCTGGATGTAATTGTTTACTGCTTTAAAATATCCTTTTCTTTTCAAGGTGTATATCTGCATATGCTAAAAAAATTAGTCTGTGGTGTACATGGAACTACGAAATAAGACCAGGTTAGGATGCATAAGAAAAAGGCTATATTAGGATTGGAAATGGTGATTATTATGAATAATCTCTTTTTATTTTTCCTCTTCCTCTGATGCATGTACACGCATACGTTTTGTTGGTCATCTGTCACATTGCATTCCTGGGAAGAAGACAGTTAGTAATTGTCTTGAGTGCATTCCTTAATTACTAAAGCTGCCCAATTCTGGTTTATTGCCCTTCTAAAAATAAATTGGCAATCTCAAAGGTAATTGCAGAAGGAAGGATACTACCATGAACTGAAGATACAAACATTGTTCAAAGAATTAAAAGTCACTATTAACTTTCAGACCACCTTAATATCCATGAAACTATAAGGGTTTCACAGGCTCTCCCACTCAAAACAATCCTTCTGTTCTCCGTAGCACAAATTTGTAGGCACTTAAGAAAAACATCATTATTATCCATCTTAGAAATTGTGATCTCAGAGATCCCCAAAATGCTACACTAGAGAGCACAAGAAGGATTCAAAATTAACTATGATTTCAAATCTCAATACTGATAATGCTAAAATATTTCATTTCCCTACCAGCCCCCTTTGGTCACATTAAGATTATATAGCAAACAAAACAAAAATCCTTTTGACAAAATCAGCATTAAAAAATAAACTCATCAATACTGTAATTGGTCAATGTCTGCACCTGGTTGCTATACTGAATTATCTCTGCTATGGAGATCTCTGCAGATTAGAACTGGTTTCCCAGGTCAGAAGATCAGCTTTTGAATCTGCATTTGGTCACAGAAACCTGTTTTGTTCAGGGGTTTTTCCAAGGCAATGGCTCTAGCCACATTTCTGCTTCCATAAATAAGGCTCAGGACGACTGAACCCTCACCTATTATTCTGAAAGTTCCTTTCCAAAATTGCAATACTTCATTGAGAAGCACCTGTAACAACCACCCTTGCCTCTTATCAAACCTATACATCCCTACTTTTTCTTCAGTACAGTTTTAGAAATGTTCTGCAGTTTTCCCCCCAAATATTCCATTGTTCCCAGACCATCCCTCAGGACACGAAGCTGTTTTCATGACACATTGTTACCTCGTTACAAACAGCTAGGGGAGTTTCATGCTGCCACCCATCTAAACTTCTCACAGCATGGCTCCTGCCAAAGACTTGCCCTGTTCCCTGCCAACCCTAGTTACACAATAACAAATATGATCTAATTTGCAGAGATGCCAAGTACTCAGAATTATGCCTGAAATCAGAAAGAGTTACAGATTCTCAGCTTTTTTTTAGGGCAGGAAAACATTCACAACTTTAAGTATCAAAAAGTATGCATCAACTTGCACTATCCATCCTCACATTATACAAATATTCACCTGTATGTCCATGAAGTCACCACACACCTTCCTCTCCTCAGAACAAATGAGAACAACTGTTAAGATAAATCTGCCACGTCGATATTGGTCAAGATGTACAAAGTAAGTTTTTACTTGTAGACAGAGCTTCTGACACACGCCACCTTTCCCGGATTTCACTGGGGAAAACGGAGGCACTAAGTGATGAGGTAACCCCAGCAGTTGCAACACGACACACATATCTCCTGGTTCCCACTCCCAGCTCACGGATTGTGTTTGTTTATTGAAACAATTAGTCACCATAAACCGGTCGGTAAGCATTTGTAACCTTCAAACAGTTGAATAAATGTATGAAAGTACCAGTGGAAGTTCTACTGAGTAGAAAAGAGAAAGTGCATCCCAATCTGACCAGGGCTTCTCTGATCCTAACGCACTAAGTAATTGTGACTTTTTATGGCACAAAGCTTTTTTGTCACACATAGTCATGGAGTGGTTCACAAAAAAAAGGCATTCTGAAAAACACACTTACCACAGCAGTCATACCAACAGAAAACATTTGTGTGGGGCTGAACACAAAAATAAAACCAAGCTGGAACTCTGGTTTCTGAGTTTCAACCCCTCCTTATTGATGGTAACATTTACCTAGGAATTTGGGTTCTTCAGTGCAAAGTCTTAATACTAAGCTGATGGGCTGCCATTCAAGTCGGAGAATCCCCCTAAGAAACTGACATCCTCAGCTTTCTGACTTGGGTTTTGTGAATCCTGCACAACTGCTCTTTTTCAGATTTTGGGTTTATCAATCCAAACTGGTAGCAATTCCAGGTCTGTGTATTTAACATTGAAAACATATCACCTAATGCAGTACATTAATTAAAATGATGTAATATTAGATAATTCAATTTTTTAAAAAAAGTAAATTATAAGTACACAGGTAGTACCTTGTAATTCTGACTCAAATCTGTAACCCTTCCAGAATATGCTTTTTTCTTTTTTTTTTTAATTCAATTTACTGATCAAGTTCATAATGTGCCCCTGCAAATGGCTGCAGTGGGGTAAGCGAACAGGCAGCACACTGCAGTTCTGGGTAGAGAGCAGAAACAGTGCAGAAGGAAGAAGAAAAGGAGAACTCCTGACCCTGTTTTTTCTGCTGAAGCTGATGTTGCTTTATCATGAAACTACAAACCAAGTCACATGTGAATAGTTACTTATATCCAGCACAGACTTGCTTATTTGAATAATTACTACTCAGTGTAAGCAAGGATTGCAAAATCTGCTCTTGTGCTTCATATGGTAGAAAAGTCTTTTTGCCCTACATCTTAAGGTTGTGGATTCAAACTCTAAAAAATAAAAGACAACTGAATAAAAGACAAATGTTATTAACCCCTGTTCAAATGGTAAATTTCACAGAAATACAAATACAGAAAAATGTACTTTAGCATAATCTGTCATAATTTTAAAATTGGAATTGAGGGGGGAAATACTGTAATGATATCTGAAATGTATCATATGCCAGAAAAAGGAGAAGTAAAAAATACTGGGATTTGCTTTTTTTCTCCTCTCTTTTTTTTTCTCTGAGCAGACTCTCAGAAACCACTTCTATCATATGCAACCTATTTTATTATTTTTTGGTAACTGAGAGAAATGCAATCTTTGGGGCCTACTTTCAAATAGATTTCAAAATTATACCCAAAGGTTTGCAAAACCCTGGTCTGTGAAAATCAGCCAAAGAATAACTGGCTAATTTTATATATAATCAGACCCTGTGAAAAGAAAATTCATATTTGCCTGCACTAAGTTTAGGTTAAGAAGTAAACAGACTAAGGGGTAACTCAGTGACAACTCTTTGACTGGAGATTCTGAGATAGCCATGTGCTGTTGCAAAATATCCTTTGTTCAACTGAAAGCTACTCACGTACACACGCAGGAGAAGTATTTCATTGCAACCAGCACAGGTTTTCCAAAATTCTTTGGAAACAGGCTCACTACATTTTACAAAAGACAAGCATTTGTTTCCTTTTAGCATTATAACTTGGGTAGCTAGGGTAAGTGAAGAAAACAATGCTGAAAAAGTGACTGTCCCTCTTAGATAAGGTCAGCTGGCATCGAGGTGGTTCATCACACCAAACTGGACCATCAACTTATCAACCACAACAAAGAAGAAGTAAAGCCAAAGTGCACAGAACAGCTTGGGAAAAATGGTAAGAGCAGCAAATGGGTTTCTCTCCCCTTACAATGATGAGTTCAGATTTAGGAGAACGACATGTACATGTCTCCAAATAATTTGTAAACTCAGCTATTGTGCTTTATTGTGACCTCCTGTAAGCAGTACACTCCAATGTCTAAGTTATCCTTTTACAGCTTTATAGTGCACCTTCTTCAATTCCCTCACAAATAAATTATTTAGGAAAGGAACCTCTGCTTTGTGAAACAAAAATTACATTATTACCATCCATGATGTAGAAAAATACGTTGATATGGGCATTTTTTAATTTAAATTATTTACTGCTAACTTTGAGTTAGCAACACTATGGGATACCATACAAAGGATGGACTGATCAATTTTCACCATCCTCAACAACTTGTATTTTTATTCATTCCTCTAGAGATGAGTATTTGTAGCTTTTCTTATTTCTTCCACGTAAAAGCTCTACAATACCTATAAACTTGCACTGACTATTCTGCCTTCAGTTTATTCAGATCAAAAACCATTTGTAATGTTCTTTGCTGAACGAAAATAAAGCTGAAACTTAGTTTGGGACACAGGAAAGCAAGGCACAAAAAAAGACTTTGAAACTTCAGTTAAAGTAGAAAAATCCAAAAGTTTTCTCAGCCTACTGACCTTCTGCATGCTCAGCCACCCGTCCTTTCTAAAGTCAAAAAGCTTTTGAATGTGTCACTGCCTCAAGAAACAGTACTGGCTATAGAGCAGGTATTCAACTCTTGTATTGTATGCTATCCCTAACTTCCCATGTTTATTTTGTTAGTCAAAAGTATTAGGAGTTCTTCTTGCGATTTCATCGAAGACTAGTACAGAAATGAAGACGACTTTCTAAAGAGAAGCAAAACCCACTGCCCAAGAGTTGCAAATCTTTCTGAACATGGACTTGCTCCCCTACTGTATTTATTGTCTGCAAAGTGACATTGGTATGGCTGTAACATCTCCAAGCCTGTGTTTTTGCCACTCTTTCAATGCTTGTGAATAATCTTTGCTGCTCTTCACCATCATCTATATAGGTTAAAGTTTAACCCCTACCTTCATCCACCCCCTTTTTCTCACACAGAGTAATAATATGACATAAGCTGATGGTTTATATTGTTGGGGGAAAGGTCTGTGTGTATATATATATATAGAGGGTAGTTGTAATTCATCATATTCATAGGAAAGGTAATTAAAAATGTCTGCAAAACCATACACAGAAAACCTTTAACAGTAAGAGAACCTCAAATACTCTGGCAGTCTAGATTTTTCAGATTTGAGAATATTAGATAGTTCTATAACCACATACATAATGTGGCTTTGCATCACCCTCTACTCAACCCACACACAGCAGTTAATGGTTGCTATTATTTCCATAAAAATGCTATTAGCACTAGCTACTATTGTTAAATTCCACTCCAGCATCCAAAGTTACCATCTTATTTTTCGCTGTAAACTATGAAAAGCTTTCAAAGTGGCCTACCACAATTGAACAGTGCTTCCCACAGAAGAAACCCCATCTTAAATCTTCTGCAGGCAGAACTGACCTCTTCTACTGAGAACCTGTGGTTTTGGGCTCACCAGAAGCCATATGCAGCCTGACAAACTAAAATATCCTGCCTGTGAGCAGCGTTTACTGCATTCACACAGCTTCCAGGCAAGAGCTTTGCATATTTTGTGTGCCTTAGCACACAGGCAGACCAAACTTTTACAGCACGATAAACTTATCCCCAGCTGGGCCTCCTGACAAAACCTCCTGCAACAGCCAGCAAAATCATATACAGCCAGCAAAATCATATGTGAGAGAACTAGCTATATTTTAATTATCACACATTCAATTCAAGCAAAGGAAGATTAAAATTAGAGAAGGCAATTAAAAAAAGCAATTTCACTTTCTTTTTAAAGACTTCTTTTTGAGGGTAGATTTCTGATTTTTGGAAGAGGGAAGCAGTGTTATCACAGTGATGAACATAAACAGCTAACTGAGGATGCTCTCTCTAACTATACACACTGCCTGGTATGGCACTTGCTGCCATTGTCATGGTGCCTAATCCCTGCTGTTCAGACAAGGACCAAATCCAAGCCTGACTGTTATGTTTATGCACTGATATTTGATATTAACCCTTAGAAGGGAGAGAGCAGATTTTCCCAGGTCCAAACTTTGTTGCTCAGGTTTATTTTTACTTCTAAATACCATGTACAAAGTGCAGTGAAAATAGTAAACTTAATTTTCTGCTGACATACAGCAGCTCTTACCCACTGTGGTGCAATCACCAGGACTTCAGGATGCTGCAGGGAGTTTGACTGCAGCTGGCCAGATGAGGCAGAGCATAAAGAGATTTACTTCTTCACTTGCGCAGCATAAATGTCTGGTGAAGAATATTAGTTTGGTTTACTTGAACAAATATAACTGGCCCTCAGCTGACAGAGAAGAGGTAAAAGATAAAGCATGAACAGAAAGGGTCTGAACTGGGAGGAGGTATGTGGTATACTGGTCCTTCTTACATGTGTATGTACCTTTGAAAGGAGACCATCCTCTTTGTTCTGGCAAGTATTTTCAAAGTAAGGTTAGAGAAGAAAATGGAAGACCTACCTCCAAACCAGCATGGCGTTGGTTTGGAGGAGCTGAAGCTCAGAGAAAGCGGAGTCTATTTACTTCACTTCTGCATAGACCAAGACTGGTCCACCAGTCCCCCGCTGGCCCTGCAGCACTGCGTGGACATTCAGTAAAGCAGAGCTGCTGCCTCAGCCTTTTTCCTAAAAATCCCCTGCCGATAAGAAGGGAAGAGAAGCTGTAACACCCACTTACTAAAGAAACAGGCAAAGATGAGATTGGCAAAGGAAATGGGCGATGCTTGTGCAAAGGCTTCTCCTACTTCTCCAGGAAGCCAGAGATTTAGAGGGCTGGAAAAATAAATGTTCTGTAAATCAGAGGTTGAACCTAATTCTGTTCAGGAATCCTAAAGCTCACCATTAAGTAGGAGGTCAATTGCTATTGTGCACAGAACTGCAAAACTGAGAAGAGCAAATCAAATCTATGGGGAAGAGAAGAAAAGAAAAATAAAGAAGAAAAACAAAGGTCAACAGTGCCTGAGGAGGCTATTCTTTTTAATTGCAGTAAAGGAGTCAGTTTAACTCACTTCCTCCACAATTTGAGTTTGTTTTTCCAAATGTTATACAATCTCAGGTGAGCATGTGATGTATTACACCAAAAATAACCTCAATTTATTTCAGTATTCAAGACACTCTTTTGACATGGTCTAACTAAAATACTGTAATACATACAAATTATGACTTGCTTTATGCACAGGGAATGACTAATACTTCCTCAGTTACTTCTCTTTCCAAATGCTGCAATATGAACTTTTTTCCCTAAACAACTACTTGTTCTCCGACTACTAAAGTTAACTCTTTCTGCTCAGCCAGCGTACATGCCAAGTAACTGATAGCAATGCAATGAACCTAACTTTGCACTAACGTGGACATGATCACAGTCTTGTTTTGTACCATTGGGCTGACATACCACTTAAAAGTGGAGAATGGTAGAAATAAGCCACCCATTAACCATCTAGCACCACCTCTCCTCTGGTGCCAAGCCCATTCATTCTGGAGCTAGAACCAATCTCCTGCAATAATATTTCAACACATAAAAGCAACACCCAGCCTTCAGATCATGACCTGCCATCATCTTAAAAGCTACCAAGAAAACTCAATCAGTGGCTGAAGGAAATCTTTTCTGGCTTGAACATACTTTGCCAGCAATAAGCAAACCTGAAATACTCCGAAGGAGGCTGTCTGTTCTCTGCACCAAATGACTGCCATGGCAAAGTGTCACTGGTACATCTATATGGCACAGCTGAAGCCACAGAAATCCTGGCGTGGCTCCCGATGGCAGAAAAGCAGTACCAGCACTACCCTGCACTTGCACTACTAAACACTACTCTGGAATTATGAGTTCAGGTGCAGATTCTGCTGCACCTGCTTGTGATCTTAGCCAGCTTGTTGGTAGCTTCTCTCACCTGAACTCCATGGAAAAAACACAGATGAGCCCAAGGATGAACATCTTGAGTCACTCATTCCTGGGTTGACATACAATTTTCAAAGAATGCCATGAACTGGATTGGTTTTAAGTTTGATAAAGGCTTTATGAATTAAAAATATTTTTTCCATGTCTCACAAGAGGTATGTAGAAGTGGTCTATAGGTACATCCCACATGAAGTAGAAGCAGGCATCAATTATGATTCCACTTCAACCACTCTCTGTCCCAGGCTACCCTTAGGTGATGTGATATTCCTTGCATATGTAGAAGCAGCACAGTGGGTCAAAAAGCACCTGTAATTTCCTCAGTGCCTGCAGGAAATCCAGTGACAGGGATACAAGGGTTTTGAAATCCATCTTCAAAAGCCAGCCTTTTTTTACAAAAGCTCAGACTATTCAGTCCTTCGGGGCCCTGCTGGACCAGCTATAATAATCTGACAGTGCTCAAAAAGGTAGCAATTCATCCTCGCAATGTGCCAGCCAGCAGTACAATTAGTGAGATGACTTTATTGAATTGAATCAAAACAGCATTTGGTTTTAAGACACCCTGCAAACATCAACCATGTATTTGCTGCTTATTGCTAGGAAAGAAAGCTATTTACCTAGCCACCCGTCACCTGCTTTTTGCACTTGTATCTTATTCACAAGAAACGTAAAGGAACTTTTTAATTCTTCGGGGAAACCACCATTTCCCAAATTGATAGCAGGCTGTAGCTCCTTATCTGTTTGTCTTCAAAGATTACTTCTATCATTTCAATCATCAGATTTTCTTTGGTCAGATGGAATGGTCCCATCAGAATTCAGGTATAAATCCCTTTATCACTTCTGCAGTGCTCCTCAAGATATTATGTTTATTCCCCCCCCCCCCCCCCCTTTACAGCTATATAGAAACTACACTACTTCCCAAAATGGATAAAAACTTGTAACACCTGCAACATAAAAGCCAGCTGAGTGCTTTAGTATCTACAGAATGACAGCTATAGATGCATCCTTGAGCCTCAGCACAAAGGGATGGCTTGTGGGAAAACCAGTCCAGACCCATATGTAATAAATTGGCTACCTCACAGCTAAGGACCATGTGATCATAAAATAAGCATATGGCTGGGAAGAGCTGCAAGGAAGTCCTGAGGTCAGGGAAAATTTGCAAAAAAAAGTAGTTGGCTTTCAGGGAATTTGGGGGGACTCTTTGGCATGTGGCTTGCAGAAGAGAAACCTACCTCTGGATAAGCACTAGGTTAGAGAGAAGTGATGGCTGCTGTATTGTTCTTCTTTCATATTAACACCAGTTTAACAGAACCAGGTGAGATGGCCCTGAACCAGCTCCAGGGATGTGCTGTTATTTTTTCCTGGGTTGTTGAAGACCACAGTCTACTCTCCCTACTGCTAAAATCACGATCTTCTTTATATCTTTTATCAAGCATCCACCCTTCTAGGTCATTTGTATAGAGTAGATGTGAGCCAAGTTCACATCTACTCCATAGGAATACCTGTTAACAGCCCCATTGTAGGCACAAAACCAACCGTTTTCTCTCTAAAATGAGAATAAGCTTTAAAAAAATCATATCCTCTTTTTAGTTAGCGTTTTAGTTGCTTTTCAGATAGTCTATGAAAAACATCTTAGCAGCAAGCTGTAATATTGAAGTTCAGTATTGAAGTTTCACTGACTAGTTAGGTTATCTGAGGCAGGAGTTAAACAGGTTTGTGAGCAAGAGATTAAGCATGACTCCTGCATGCCCTGGACCCTCACCAGGAGCAATTCCAACATCTGTATGCTAGTATTATGCTTTTAACAAAATTAGGCATGCAAAAGACATAGCCCAGGTAACCATATGCTATGTGGTAAGATGCTAGCAATATATATTAAAAATTTACATAATGTGCTTTTTTCCCCCATAATAATGACTGTTTAATTCAACCCAGGTATACCAGAAACTACACTATGCTTAAACACATTCATTAATAGCACCATTAATAAGAAAAATACATACTTATAGTAATAACTGCTTTTAAATAGAGACAGAAACAAGTGTCCACTAGACTACATGGAAGCTACACAGTAAGAATTACTTCAATAATAAAGAGGGGAATTTCAGCTGAAGACAAAGCTGTGAAGCTGACTCAGATGATGAACTACTGGCCACAACTCACACGTTGGTGTCCACATTGACTAATGGGTATATTTCCCCTCAAAAATCTCTATTTTGAGGTAGTATTATAAGGCCACTTGATAACTGTTACTTTTTTGCACCTACTGAGTGACAGACTATCCCCAAACCTCCCTCATACAGACAGTGCTGATACATCTAAAGTTATGGGTCAGAACTGCCTTCTGTGCATGAGGAAAAACCCAAGGCAGCAACTGGGGGACAGGAAATACTGCAAGTTCCTGTTTGTCAAGTTTCCCCTGCATCGTTTTCACCAGGATATGTCCCCTCCGCTACAAAACAAGCACAAGAGATTGAACCCAAAATGAATGACCATTTACATTTCAGCCGAGATCTCCTACTACTGTTTCCACATCTGGCAATTCAGGGCTACACATAAAGGCAGTGGCATTGGCAAGGTCAGCGTTCTCATCTTCTGATTCCAGATTCTCTTACCCCATTATGTTGGATAGGTTACAAGGAAAATTTCACATAAATGAAACTCAAAATTCCCTCACCATCATACCACACCCTCACTTCACCAAGATGGGACAACAAGACTCTTAGTGCGAGAAGTACCACTTGATTGCACTCCAAATTGTAGAAGTAATGCTACCAGACCAAATTTCATGTTCTCAGGCTTTGTGCATGTCTAGCTGACGTGCTCCTTGAAGAACTGTACTTACAGCAGCTTTCATTTTCTTTACTCAGCTAACAAAGCGTTTCACTTTCTGTGTTGCTCTGTGCTTGAACCACATGTATGTTACGATAGGGATTAAAAATATGAAAATGGACACTCTAAGTAGAATCCACGCTGCTCAGTACTTTCTGGAGAGATATTTGGAAGAGCGAGACCTATTTTCCTGAAGTTACTGAGGCAGATCCCACAGAGTTCTACCCTAAAATTATTTGTAGGGTTCTGTTAAATTGTTAAACTTTTAGTTGCATTTCAGCCGCTTACTAATAAAGTCCCCACATACAGGACTGAAAACCCAGGCTGTGAGCCTGAAGAATTTCTTCTTCACATACAGTGCAGCCCAAGCAACAAGGAATACCAAAGGACTTTAGTTTCACTCATGTCAAAATAGAAGTATTAATTTGGGGGGGAAAAAATTCTCACTGAATCTGAAAATAAACACAACTGAGGCAGTACTGTGGTCTCGTGTTTTCCCTCTCCTCTCACTCCTGCAAGGCAGCAAGCACCTCTAGCGAAGCAGCTTGTTATGTCTGCTCCCCTTGATGTCAGTTCTCAGATGTTGGGGTGTTTCAACTGTTGCAAGCTAAACAGGGAATAAGAGCACCTGTCAGGTGTCACAAGACATTTATCATCTTAAGGAACAGCATTCAGCTTAACTCTCATTGAGACATCATGCAATACTGTCATTAATGCTTGATAGTATCTTACTCCACTCTGATTACTTATAGTGAGGCATAAGAATATTGCAGAAGGGGCATCACCAGAAGCTGGGCTGCCACAATCCAGTCCCATTGAGGTCAAAATTACAAGGAATAAAGTTAAGACACTGCAAAGGTAAGAGAAGATAGTCTTTTATGGCTAGGTCTCAGGTTTTCACAGGGAGTGCCTGCTTTGCACTGACTTTCAGAGTTAGTTTCAGTTCAAGAGATCCAGAAAAGTAACTAAACAAAACCAAGGGAATTTTGCCACTTGCCCATGACTTTATTGTTTAATCAGACAGCTGTAATCCTCTTCATGCTTTGAGAGAGTGTCTTGGTGGGAAGAGTGTGCCACTGCGATGGCGGAGGAGTCACCTGCAGCCCCTGACGCAGAACCACAGCCCTCCGGCCAATCTCTCACTGCTCTCACACCACACAGCCTTTCACCATGTCATTCTTCCAAAATCCCCTCCCACAAAACAGACCCTCACAGTTCATCTGACACACCAGAGCTGTAAATGTGCCTCCTCCCAACAACTGAACCCACTCCATTCAAGCATCACTGAGGATGAATGAGAGGTCACCTAAGCTGCAAGCCTGGCACCAGCCTTCAGCGCTGAGGAGAAGGTGTTCCTCATGGCCTACTGTGACAAAGCAAACTGAAACAGCCAGACCAGACATCGTCTGAATGAAGCAGTGGCCTAATGGGAAAAGAAAATCACATGTGGCTACATAACTAAACATATCTTACAATGCATTACGCATAAGCGAGCTGAATTGAAGTTGTACTGGCAGTTTTGAACCAGCCACTCTTAACACCCGAGTGCTAGATTTCTTCATGCTAAAAAAAAAAAAAAAAAAAAAAAAAAAAAAAAAGAGTTCCTTTAACCATCTTCGCTGGATACAGTTTAGGTAGCTATTTTACTTCCAAAAGATCCCAAAGTATATTTAAGATCACCAGTTTAAAGGATCTCCTGTGGGACAGAAAAAGTGGTCCATTCAGCTCAACTCAGTTTACACGTTAAGAACACATCCCTCAAATGGGGTCTCGCAACCCGAGGTGGGGCAGGCCCCCTCTCTTCTCCCACCATGGCACTGGGAATGGCCATGGTTTGCAACTTCAGCTGGGAAGAGACGCTTGTAATTGGGAAGGCAGTGAGGAAGACACACAGACAATTATTCTTTCTGCCAGGATATGGAGCTTGAGCCTGTGATATAGGACATCCTGTAATTCACAGGACAAGCAGCAACCCTAAATAGATTAAGAATTTGATGTATTGTGGTTATCTCACCTACCCTGTAGGCTAGCAAAGGGAACCCGACAAGAAGATTTCTGCACAGGGCTGCCTAGGACAGAGTTACAATGGATACTATGTTCAGCTAAAACTGAAGGGCAGTTACCGTTCGGGTCTGGTGGCGAGTTATGTTGCTACTCTATGGAGAGAGAAAAAAAAAGTCTTTTTTTGTTTAATAAGCATAAATGGTCAGCAGTTGGTCCCAGTCTAACGTGACCCTGGTTCAGAAGGAAGAGCCCCGCTTCCTGTAGCGCCCAAAGCCATTTTTTTCTGCTCCACATTCAAATGGAAACAAGGCCTAAGATCTAAAGCGTTCTTATGGTTTAATCAGGTTGCAGCTTGTAATAGGCACAGGACTGAACAAAACCCCTCCTGACAGGAAACTCAGCTGTGACCTACTTGAGCATACATGAAGTTATACCCTACGTGCGGCAAAGTGGTACCCATTCATACCTCCGCTGATAAGAGAAACATGAACGAGGAAAAGCAGGAGTGCCAAGAAAGCGTTCACCCAGGTCCCACATACCTCACCACACTGCAGTCTTCCCCCCCGCCCTTTTTTCCTGCATTTGTTTAATGTCACATAGAATTTTTACCTTAAGAGCTGAAACGGGACGGCCCCGTTGGCAGCCTGCTGCTTTGCTTTGGAAGAGGGGCTGTGACTGCAAACGTGGCCACACTTCTCCTTCCCGTCACCAAGAGCTGAGTCCCACGGCTGCCCTCAGCAGATGGGGAACAGCTCTTGTACATCAGCTGTCAGCCAGACTTGGGCTCTCCCAGAGCAACCCGTCTCTGCGGCAGGCTCCCAAAAACCACCTCTTCTGCCCACAGTACCAAGGCTTGACCACACCAAGCTAGGCATGAGCTTTACTGAACCACCCAGAATACAGGACAGCCATCCAACCAAGATGCATCTTTTCAGCAATGCCATTTACTTCCTAAATGTTTGGGTATTGTCAAAACCAAAGACTTCTCCTAGGTGATGCCATTCTTCCTGAGAAAGGTAAACCCTGCCTGTGATGGACAGACCTACTCCCAGGAGGCTTCTGCTACTTTTCCAGAGATTTCATGATCCCATTCGAACACAGCAGCCACTTCACACTGCTTGCAGGGAACAGACCTCTCCTTACTCCATCCCACCTCCACGCCTAGGAAATTGTAAAAACCCGATCCTCCCCCGCAAAGCATCTCCTATTATGAGACTCATCTACCCACATGTAAAAAGAAGTCTATCTGTTTTTCAAGTTTTTATCTCACATGGTATTTTCCCTGACTCTGAATCATGGCCCGTGTGGCTGAGCTGGGGGCAGGGAATGACTGAGAACTGCCAGAGCTGTAATGGCCACAGGGCAGTGGTCAATCACAAGCCTCTGCTCCCCAGTTCCTCTTCTGCCATGACAGAAAAAGGGCATACGTGTTCACCCAAACATCAGCTTCCCTCACCTACACACTCCTTTCTTTCCTAATGCTTCTTCCTTTAGAAAATACACTTAGAAAACCAGACCAGAAGCAGGAGAGCAAAACGCTCCTCTGCCCGAGGGCCAGCAAACTGGGGATTTGCCTTTAAAAGTAATACTCTCCGTTAACAAAAATACATTTCTTGAGACCTGATGGACCATTTGTTAAAATGCAGGTGCGATTTCACTGGTTTCTGGAGAGTTGTGCCCCATTAGATCAGTAATACACCTAATGCCTAGTGCTAGCATGAGGCCCTGGCCAGGAGAATTAGGGTAAATTGGGCCAATCTCTTTGCAGTGAGAAGGAGGTCTGTCAGGCTGCAATCACTGTAACAAGAGTCCTCCCCTTGTGTTTTGCGTACCAGAGGAAGCTATGGGCATTAGCAGGTTATTTAATGAACATTATCACTCTAACTTCCATGGTGCAACAACTGACTGGCCATTGTTGTCACTTTTTAGCCAAGGTATTGGTAATTCTGTACAAATAGATGCATCTACATAATAATAAAAATATCTGTAGCACAAATCCAAAAACATATGATAGATGTCCTTCAGAAGCATGTATGTTCTTTGAAATATAAAAACCCCACCACCTCAGGCCTTCTTCTCCATGCCAGCCTTTACTTCAGTCTGTCTGAGTACTGCTTTTCATATCTTTTGATTTTTATACTGGTATTTTCTTATCCTACTTCTGCAGGAAAGCCATCGTGGACTGCTACAACTGATTCTTTGGCATACACAGACTTGCCTTTTTTTTAAAGCACAGTTCCAAGTTCAGCAGTGAAAAGGTAATAGGTTACTGAAAAAAGTCAAAACAAGTAAAAGTAGAAAAACATCTTAGAGGTCAATGGTTAACAGGGGCTAAAGACGCTTTTTCCATGATCTTTGCATTGACAGCAGGAAGCACAGACTTCCATTGTCTAAGAAACAGAAAATGTTTTGCATATTTGAGATATAAATATTTATCTGAAACTTACACCATTCTGCACCTTATCTTGTGTATCCAGTTTATAAGCTAACACAACACAGAATTAAATCTACAACAGGTTGCACCTACATTTGGTGGAGGGGAAGACTTTTCTTGATGCTTCCAAGCAATTCTGTGAAAGTAACCACTTCCCAGTTGTTTTAACTTTAATTACAGGATACCACACCATCACAGCATTTCTGAATACAATGTTGTTTCAGGGCAAGATGAAAAAATATGGAGCTGATATTGTTTTATCAGGTCTATTTTATTTTTCTCCCTTTTTAGCCATTGTAGGCAGTCAGCCAGGTTACTGGATACATCGCAATGCCAAATCCACAATACGGAGCCCACAGCTAAGAATTAAAATGTAACGTAACTTAGGACATAAATCTAGCTGCCTCACAATCAATGGGTTTTAAAGATTTAAAAGATTTTAAAAATTCTACATTAACATTAAAAAAAGAAAAAAAGGTGGTACTCCTATAAATTTTGAAGGGCTAATAAAGTCAGGTCTGGCAGCTGAGAACTAGAGTTACTTCACAAGTAAGGACTAACTGGCAGTATGTTTTAAGTATGTGAACTGCAAATCTTTGTTTTTGATTTTCACACCTGTGAGATTATCTCATTAAAAAAGAAAGAGGGAGTAACCAGGTGCCAGATATAACTACATTGCTCTGTTTTCAGTGGTTTCAGCAGGCAAGCTCACACAGAAGCCATTTGGTTCAAAACACTTATAATACTCATTTAGAAGTTCAGCAGAACATGTAAAGCACCCTTTCCCTGCGGACTAATGCAGAGACAAATGTGACTATTTCACCATAAGATGTCATTTCTCAATAAATAAAACATGTAAAATAAAACCTAGAGAAATATGAAGACTATCAGAGGAGAGAGTCTGACAGCAAATGGGCTCTTTCCTGCTGTAGTCCCCTTACAAACCATAACCGTCAAAAGGCTATATGAGTAGCACCCTGCCTGGGAGCTACCTCCCCACCTACAAGAGCAGTGCCTGTGAAACAAGACCAGGACACCTAAAGGGCCTCTTCTGCACACATGGTGTGATCCGAACAGCACAGCTGATGTGCCAAAAGGAAAGAGGAGCATGTGCAAAATCACTCTGGGTACTCCCTCAAGTGTAACTGGGAGCCTGTTTGTATGGGTGCTGCTTTCTGATGGCCCAAAATACCCTAAACATTTATATAGCAGCCGTAAGTAACAACCCATCTTCCAGTCAATGGAGAGTTCTGAGAAATTAAATAGCGATGCTTCACCCTGCAGCCACGCTATATCAGATGTGAGACAGTCAGATAAAGCATAGGCAACATTTACTCTAAAATGAAAACAAATGCTCCAGAAGCACGTATTCACAAGACACCTTTTTATCTGCATTTCTGGTACGGTCAGTTCTTCCATCTATAAAAGGTACAGTCTCACGTATTTGACTCATAAAACAATATTAAGTATTTCAGATTAGCATTTGTCACAGTAAGGTAGACATCTGTCATTCCAAGCAGAGAACTCATGGCCACGTCTACGCTAAAAGCTGTTTACAGTTCAAATAATTCTCGCTTCCGACGTATAGGGACACAGAAAGGAAGCCTGTGGAAAAGCACCATGCAAATCTAGTCACCTACTGCATGAGCTGCAGGTACGCTGTATCCCAGCGCAAGGCTACGTAAGAGCGTTCACTGCCAAGAAAGGGTAACCACGGTGTGGGACAGAAAGCAGGGGGAATCATTGCGATGACTGAACTCACACGCAAGGCTAACTGTGCCTTGAGACAGGGTGGAACAGTCTCAGTAAAGCACAGCGGTTACACGGCTGTAAGGAAAGACTCGGAGAAGAAAGTTACATAAACAAGGAAATACTCCGTAACTGTCAGCCTTAAAACGGATCTGGCAGCCTGGGCAGCAGCCCCTTACATTACACGCATTCTAGCAATTTTAAGCGGAGGTTTAGAACTGCAGCTTCTGCCACGGCTCCCGCTGACAGCCTCCCACCCCGACGTCGAGGAAGGCATACCTCCGCTCCTGCTGCGTCGTCGCTCACATTCGAAGCCGCCAACAGCGGCTGCTGCCGGCTGCGCTCCCTCGGCCGCCGCCGGCCCTCCCGGGACACCGTGCCCTCCCGGGACACCGTGCCCTCCCCGGCACACCGTGCCCTCCCCGGCACACCGCCCGCCGATCGGCCCCCCGGCCGCCCCGCACCGCCGCTGCTGCGGGGCGCGGACTCGGTGACCTGCGCTCGGGGCAGCCCCGGCTGGCAGCGCGGTGAAATAAACTCCCCCCTCCCGGGTCTCTTTGCGGGGACGGCCCCGTTGCTCGGCGGCCCCGGCACTGCCTTACCTGGCTGTCCCGGCCGCCGCCGCGGAAGGAGCCCCGGCGCCGAGGGAGGCGGAGGGAGGGAGGAAGGCTCCGGACTGCCCCGCTCCGGCCCGGGAAGGCGGCGGCGGCGGCGCCTCCTCCTCCTCCCGCCGCCCCGCCGAGCGCGGCTCCCCGCGGGGCAGCGGCGGAGGAAGCGGCGGGGGCGGCCCCTGCGCCGGAGCCCGCTCCCCGCCCCGCCGCCGGGTGGGGAGGGGGGGGGGAGCAGCGCCGTCCCGGGCGCCCTCTGCGCTCGGGGAAGGTGCGGGACGGCGAGAAGCTGAAGTGAAGAAGGTGCTCCACATCAGACTGACCCGGCAGGAGCCGCCCGCGCCGGTGAAGCGAAAGAAAAAGGCAAATTGTACAACTCGGAGAAGGGTGAGAGCTCTCCCCCCAAATCTAGGTGCGCCCATGCGCTCGGCACCAGCTGGCTGTAAAATGTGTGTAACCCGTGCTTTGGTGCAGGTGTGTGTTGTTCCGAAAGGCGGTGAAGAGCGAGCGCTCACAGGGCTGCGGGGAAGCGGTGGGCACAGCGCTCCGCCATCCCGAGCGGGCTGCGCAGCCTGAGGCTGCCCCCCTCTGATGCCCATCCCGGGGCTGCTCGTGCCCGGGCGGTTACAATGCCTTCCTGCGTACTTAACCACGTGTAACGGTCACGTCCAGCCGCCCCGAAGCTCGGACGCTCACACTCGTCTACAGCCTGCAGAATAGCTCAAAGTGGCTTTTTGCGCCCGTCAGGAGTCCGTGTTGAACTTCAGACTTCAGGGTCTATAGTGAGATGTCACACGGGCTCTCTTCTTTACCTCCTTCTTTTAGCCCAACCTTAGCTATCGAAACTGTCAGTCTGCAAAACCTCAGTGAGAGAAAAAGAGCTAGTCAAGTTCCATTGAAATACATCTCTCATGTTTCTAAGTGTCAGTCTAGAGGAAAGCAAGCAGGGTCTATGCTGCTTACAAGCAAATTGTTTTGTTGTCACTAGTGCGTAATAGCTGGATCAACACAGATGTCCTTCTGTTCAGCTTGGAGGAAATGACTTAGAGTCTTTGTTTTCACTTGGGGGATTTCCTCCAAATTACACTTTTGGCACTGCGGCCACGTCTCCTGTGCCCGTTACACTCCTGCTGAGCCCAGGGAGTCACAGCTGCACCCCTAGTGCGTGGGGCATCTCTGGTACAAGCACGTGGACAGTCTCTGTGCAGCCACTTCATGGTGACCCGTCCCACCAGCCTGCTCTCACCACGCTCCCTCCACTCCGTCCCCACACGTTTGTAACAGCACGCACACAGGTGCCCGTGCAGACCTCCTCACCCACTGTCACTGATGTGGTCAGTTTTGCAAAGCAGGCAACTTTTGCTTCATTTTTCAAGCAACAGCAGCTACAGCTTTCCCTACCCTGTCTGCTGCTGCTGTGGCTGAACAGTTGCTTAAGGAGGGACTTGGAATAGCTTTACCCCATAAGGTACCATTTCTGAGCTCTGGAAAGAAGTGTCATGTACCAAAGTGTGGTTATGCTACAAAGTGACTTGACCAGCAGCAGCTACATTACTCCTTGGACTTCACCCCAGAGCTGCAGCAGCAGCAAAGGGACAGCAGAGCACACCTCCGTGGTCCAAAGCAAGTGGCTAGTGCCATGCTGAAGGTGTCCTTCTTACAGCTACTGACCAGGAGTTAACCACTTTGATGTTGGTCAGTCAACCAACGGAGCATTTGTGGTGGAAGCGTGGACCACAAAGTTTTTTGGAAGCTTTACAAAGCTTGCCAGTTCTCAGTCCTAAAAATGCTCCCTCTTCCCCGCCCCCTTCTTCTACTGCAATGGCAGATAAAATCATCAGCAGGACAGCGGGATCAAAGCAACTACAAGATGACATTGCTTCTGAGGACAGGGATATGCCTCTGAGGGACTGAAGAGGGTTGGTCACTGCCTGAAGGCTGGGCTCTGACTAGCTGTGCTTGCCTTGAATTATAACTGCTCTGGGCTGGATGACAGCTGTGAGAGCAAGGAAAAGAGCTCTGCAAAGGCTGGGTGGAGAAGGATGAGGATGTGCTTAGCAGCCTTTGGGAAACTCCCTCTTAAATGCACACTGAGCGCATGCATTGAGGAAAGGCTCAAATGCTGTCAAAAGCTTTGGGAAAGCTTTGCGAAAAACTTGGGGAAAGCTTTCCAAAAACCTTGGGAAAAAACATTGCCCATTGTTCTGTGTGGCTTCTCATGGCTCGGTGAGCAGGGCAGCACCGTGCATTTGGATTTCTGCTGCACAGTTTTGGTTTCTCATGGCCTGTATGCCTTCACTTTTGTTAAACAGGGCAAGTGGTGTGATTTCAATTTGAGAGACATGCCAATCCTTGCACAGTGCCAGGGTTTGCAGAATTACTAGGGGAAGGAGTTTTCATTTTGCAAGGAGGGTTTTGTTTTCCTTCTGTACTTCATAAATGTCTAAAAGCACCCATCACCAGGGCTACTAGTATGTCCTGATGTAATGAATTTAGAGACCAAAAGTACTCTTTCAAATATTAAGCTTCTTTTATACAACTGTATAAATTTTACAGCCAGGAGGGAACTGAACTTCCCATTCAGGGGAATGTTTTGTCTTCAGGATTAAAAAAAAATCCACTTTGCAGGAAAAGTAGCAAGTTGGAACCAGAAATTATTTTATTGCCCTAAAATTTCACATGAAGAAACATTATGCAAATGTGGGGAATGCCAAAAGGAAGGGACATTTCAGGGCTTTGGTTCTATTTCCAGGAGAGCTCGGTGTTACTTGCTGTTTCTACCTTTTCTCTCCTTCCTCTTAGAAGTTCAGGACCCCTGTGGACTGGGGTGGTGTAGCATCAATCCCACCTCTTGGCTGCAGGGATCAGAGCACTTGTTGTCTGAACCTTTTCTTTGGTGAGCCCCCGGGGACTCAGTGAACTGAAATGCCATAGTGATCTTGCTCCGTTTTCGATTAAAGGCACTTGGCTCCCAGAGCTGTTGATTTTGCTCTACTGCAAAGGAAGGAACAGCAGTGAAGGGTTCTCGTGGCAAACCGTCCCTCTCTAGGAGGAAGTCTCCATTTCGGGAAAGTCTGAGGCTTATGAAATTTCAGGCCCATATGTGGTGTAAAGTACCAAAGAGAGAAAGAAAAATATATAAGTTGGACAGCAACATTGATAGGCCATCTTTTCCAGCAGTTACTCACTTATTTATGCTTCATCATCTCATGGTCCATGTCCATTCTCTCTTTGGAGCCAGTGTTGCTTTTTTAGGTGAGCTCTTGAGTCCAAAATCCCCTTCTCTGCAATCTTTCTGGTCAGAGAGAAGCATCTCTACCAGTCCCATGGTCACAGAAAGGCTCTTCCTCTTTTTCCTTTTCGTGCCTGTCAAACCCTTTTTACCCTACTCAGCCCTTCTTCATTTCTGAGTGGCTTCTGTGAATTCAGTTGCAGATCATTTCCTCTGTTCATTTCTCTTCCCTCACTTGCTGTGGGCAGAAATGACAAACAAGTTTTTCTCACTCTCAGGAGGGAACCTTGTGAATGAGAGAAAAATTACAGTCATTCTTCATTGTCTGGTTTCCATATCAGCAAATGTGCTGCTTTTCCTTTCTCCAGAGCTTTTTCCCAGTTTTGAGAGATTTGGGGGATAATTCCATTGCACCACTGAAAGAAACTCTAAACATTGGAGTGTAATACAGACCTACCATAAAATATTCTTTCTTGCAGTTGATATTGTTGTCTTGAAGGTGGATGGAGGGACCAGCAAAATAGCTGAAAACCACAGGGACAGTGTTTGAATAAGGCTTCGTTAGGAGAAGAGAAACCAGGAGGCAGGGGAGCCATGGGCTCTCTATCTGGCAGACCAGCTTGCAAGGTGGGTTATGGATTGCTGGCAGACACTTTGAGCATGTTTGGGGGAGATTTGAACTGGGGGCTGGGGAGAAGAGCTCAGTCAGGTACCTCTTCATGCTGTGGTTTTTTGGTTCCACCACTTTCGTTGACAGTGGACACAGCAGTCACATTCACAATGATGTGTGGATCAATACCATAATACTCTACCAAAGTCCTGCCCAACTGGACAGAGGTCCATGTTTCGTCACCTTCTTTCCTGCGAGGCAGCTGCTAAATCCTCAGTTTTAAAGTGGTGCCATAGTATGCCTTTTGAACTAACAAAGTTTTAACTCAAAGTTTAAACAAAAATATCTGCACGTTGACATCTGGGCTCCAAAGTTTCTTGAATTTTTAGGTGTCCTCAAAGAGTGGAGAGGCCCAAGATCTCAGCATGACCCCAGTAGCTCACATGACCAGAAGGCCTAATGTCACGATAGACAAAAGTTTAGGTATGATGACTTTCAAGGAGTGCAGCTACAAATCAGATCATATGCAAACAATCAAAGACGACTTGGGCCATCCCATTATCAGAGAGCAAAGAGCAATAGTGGGTAGACAGGTGAACACCCCAGCGCTCCAGGCATGGATGTATTTGGAGGAACACCAAATTAAGTTTGTACAGAGACATCATGACCAATGCAAATATTATGCAAAGGAACTTATTGCAAAGGTTTTTTAAGGTACCAGATAGTAATGAACGTGCCAGAATAATTCAGCAGTTGCTTAGCAGTGAGAAATGCATCTTGCAGATGCAGATCTACAAGATGTATAGTAAAAATTTTGCCCAGTATGGTACAAAGACTATCACTTAAACCTACCATTTATGCCTACCATTAGAAGAGAGGAAAGGGCTTTTAAGATTTTGAGGGAAATGAGAAAGAAGAAAGATTGTGCACCTTAAATTGTTGCTACCTCCTGGTTGTCACATGGAATAGCTGGGCAAAATAAATACTAAAAGATTACTAGAAAGGAATGGAGCTAGTAATACTTAACCAGTTTACAGCTAACTTGGATATATTTAAAGAAACTGTATTAATCTTACCTAACTTCATATATTTAATACGGATGTCTGTACATGAAACTATCATTTAGACTCCTTCCAAAGAGAGAATTCAGCACTTCTAGAGCCCAATTCATCTGACCTGTTTATTGTAGGATGAGATGAATTGTCCATGGGCAGGTATCTCCTTCTCGCAGCTAATCATTAAAAGCATGACGGCTAGATCAGGCATCTTCATTGTTAATTTTTGAAGCTAGAGAAGATTAATTTCTTTTTAACATACCTTCCAGGTCAAGCATACCCATAGAGTTCCTTACTGCAGCCCACTGTAGTAGTATATTCTACAGCTTTCTGGTGGAAAACCCATAACACAGTTCCCCCAGCATTTCCACACTGGCTCAGGCCAAGATTCTCAAATAGCGACTAGCACTTGACACCTAAAACCAAGATGTAAGTAGGTCCTAGGATGAGGAGTTGTAACTCTGGGTAGTCTCATGTGAGTCTCTAAGTGAGACAATTGCTTAAGCTCTGAAGCGTAAGTTTTAATTTCCTTGTAGAATATTTGTAGTTTTGTTTTGGCTGTTAAAACTCTGGATAGTCTTGTTATCCATGTAACAACCTTGCTTTTTAATCTTGCTAAACTTGCTGATGCCCATGGCAATGTGTTCCACAGTCTAATTGTGCGTTCTAGCAACACTATTTCCCTTCCAGCCTTTTATGTCATTTTGTTTCTATTTGATCATCTCTGTGAAACAGAGATAAAGCTTTTGTTCTTCTTTTTCTACCTAGCTAAGTTAGTGGGGAAAATGTCAAGGTTGGTTGAATCCACCCACAATGTCTATTGAGGGAACAATAAACCCACAGTTTCAACTACGTCAGGTGATGGAGCACGTGCTCTCCACCAGCCCGTCCTAATGGGAAGTGTTTCAGGACAGGGGGTGGAGGGGGCTCCTCGGGGTCCAGGAGCCATGGGGGATCCCCAGGGGAACAGCAGGGTAGGGCGTCTCAGCCAGGCCCTGTCCCACCACCCCAGCCAGGGAGCAGGGCAGGCTGGGGGGGCAGCCAGGTTCAACCAGAGTCCAAATCAACAGGCAAGGTAGTGATGATGAGACAGATCTGAGGTCAAGATGGGAAGTCACTCCACAGGTCAAGGACAGGTCCAGTGACTGCCAGGCAGCTCCATGGTGATGGGGCAGACCCTAGGTCAAGCCAACATCAGCCCAGAAGTCAGGTCCCACGGCTGGGCAGGGCAGGGCTTTGGGGAGCTAGAGACCAGCACTGCTGCAGTGTTGGGGACTGGCAGCCTGGGGGGGGCTGAAATGGGGTCCTGGGCCATGGGCAAGGTGATGGAAGGCCCTGCGAAGGCGGTCAGGGCCATTACAGCCTAGTGGTGCCTGACAAAGAGAAGGAAAATAATCTATGGCCTCCCAAATCCCTGCTCTCCTTTCTCCCAGGAAATCCATACATGCTGGAGTTTCAAAGTCAGAAATACCAAAACAAAGACCATCTCTGTAATTTTACTTCAGAACCCTTGTGCGTGTGCATTCTGATGCAATATTTCACCACTCAATCACATTGTTTCTTCTGCTTCTTTCCCCACTCATCTGCTTCCTTATTCAGAATGGATAACTTTTATGAAATGATCGATTCTTCAGTCTTTTTCTTAGATATCTCACAGGCATCCCTACACTTTCTTTTTCTGTGCATTTTTTGAAGCTTACTCTGAGGAAACATTTGAAATATTCATGGGATTTCTGTGGCATCCTTCACCACAAATGAGTGGAATGGACAATCTCCAGCCTTTTAGAGAGCAGGGATAAAGGGAGTACAATAAAGGTCTGCAAAATCTTGAATGGGATGGAAAGGATAAACAGGAATCTGCTACTCACTGTCTCTTCTGATTCAAGATCCAGAGATTGTCCACTGAAGCCAGTAAGAGCTAGAT
Source organism: Haliaeetus albicilla (assembly GCF_947461875.1). Taxonomy (NCBI): domain Eukaryota; kingdom Metazoa; phylum Chordata; class Aves; order Accipitriformes; family Accipitridae; genus Haliaeetus; species Haliaeetus albicilla. Next base: position 55,973,060 of record NC_091483.1, on the reverse strand, counting down.
TGAAAACAAACAAAAGGAGATGGTTCATCATGCAGCAGCCAGAAGATGTGTCAAACTTTTTGCTTTTCAAATGATGTTATAGATGAAGCAGGTCAGATGGGTTTCAGGAGAGACACTTGGAAAAGCGATCTATTGAGAATCACTAGACAGAGGCACCATGACAGATTCAGAAAGCCTTCTGAGACAGAGCCTTGAGGAATACTTGTATGAAGGTGTCATAAAGGCTTGCTCTGTTCTTTTTTACCTGGTCATCCATCTGTGATCACTGTAGAAGGCATGATGATGGGCTGGATGGATCCTACCCTTCACAGATACAAATAAATGTATTTTTACAACAGAGTTATTGCAGCAACATTTATTACCTGTCCTACAAGCCATCACAGTAACTCAACAAGGTCATCCAAGCACTTTCCCCCCTACCAACTAATACGCATCTTGCACAGCCCATGACCTATTTCTCAGTCTTCCACAAAGAGCAATCAACCTTCTTTCTTGCCTTAAAGCCTTTACTGCTGCAATAGGTTGAGATTCATGAAAAGTAAGGAGTGAGACAGAGGCAGCTGGATCTTCCACTGAGGTCCTACTCAGCTGTGACATTTAAGAGGCACTGCATGTCTTTGAGGGAACAAATTTCCTATACAGAGAGGGATGTATTTACCAGTGCCAGCTACAAAACTCATGCCTGCTGTGTTTCAGTGAGTCCATGCATACATCTCCAATGTAGCTGTGCTTTGGGATATATGATTCCCAGCCTGGTGCACAAGTGAAAACTGGAAACACAAGAGGCACTGTAATTTTTGGTTGGCAAATCTCATCTCCATGATCATCAAAAAGATCTGCAAGGACATGTCATCTGACCTACTCTTTGAGGGGACAGGTTATTCCAATACTGGGTTAGGTTATAACTATGATTGTTTAATCCCATCTTACTCTGAGGATCCAGTGGTCATGAAGTGATCTGGACAAATATGCCAGACAACTGCATAATGGCTGTGTTTAGGAAATCTCCTGCTTACCTCTGAGGACAAGCAAACTGCTTTCTGCTACTGAATGGTGCTTTTATCTACTTTTAGCTACTTTACTCCTTAAGCAATTCAAACAACTGAACATTCCCTATCCCCCTGCTTCCTCTTTTCAGACAGTGTATTTCCTCCACTGCCATAACAACAGGCAGCTTTCTGGCCACAATGGCTAGACCACAAAGACGTTCCCTGCCCTGTTTTATTAAAGAAAGAGACATCCTTATCCAGAAAAACAAACAAACAAACAAACAAAATTGTCTTCTGAATTCATTACCAACAGGTTATAGTAAAGAGAAAAGTTGCATTCAACTCCAGGTCTGGCTGTCCTTCTTCCACTGACTCAAAAACCAGGTTCTCCAGCACATTATGGGCTAGACAGCAGTGATGGTGAGCTACATGCTGGATTGGACTTCTCTGCATGAGAGCCCTGTGAGCTCTTTCTTCTGAGAACAGACCACACACTTAAAATACAGAAGTACCTATTGTCATCAGAATTTTTCTACACTGTAAAATGCAAGCATGTGAATTCATAGAAGATTGTCGGCTGGAGGAAGCCCTAAAAGTAAAGCCTCACTTAACTTCCCTCTGGAGACAGCACGCCCTACCAGAAGACCAAAAAAAGAGAAACTACTAAGTCTCACCAGCCCTTATTACTGGGGTAAGAACATGGTAATTGGGGAATAATCAGACATGCATCCTTTCTTTGCTGTGGCCAGATCAGGTTAAACATCGGTCTGTCCCAAGCCATGGAAGGACAGGCTCCCCTGCCACTACTGTTGGTTTCCTCCAAGTCCTTTTGAATCCTTGCAGATTAGGGTCCCTCTGTTTTATCATCCATGACAGATAACTTGGAAAAAAAGACACTGTAAACTTAGGCCATGTTCTAGGACAAATTTTAACGGAACTGAGAAACAAAGAGCATTCCTGTAGCACTAACGTGCATCCGTAGGAGAACAGTAGATAAAAATGTGGGCTATTAGCCCAGTTCAAGGGATACTTACACATTTGCTGATTAAATATTGTCTATTTTCACAGTCTATAGCCAAACAACAGAACCACAAAAGATAGAAACAGAAGAAGAAATCCTGTGTCTTTCAGCCATCCTCGGAGAGCCTCCGATGGCCTCATGCTTAGCAGCTTTTACCTCCTTTCTAACTTCCAGCCCATTGTTGCCAGCTCAATGCCAGCCACCGAGGTTCTGTTTCACTGCTGTATTCTGGCTGTACCACACTTTTGAAGAGGCATGCACTATGTGAAGAAGCAAAAGCATCATAGCAACAGGCTGGGACATTGGTGCATGGTGCTATAACCCATGTGATATGTCTGGTAAGATCTGTCTGCTGTTACAAACAAATGTTACCCCAAGGAAAGATGGTCCTAAATACAGGTCTTCCAACCTGCTTGAGAGGATGGCAATAAGGTATCAACTGCAAACATACAGGCAGGCTCTCTCTTAGGTTATTCTAAAGGGCAAGGACCTGAACCCATAGACTACCACAGAAGGTGCTTTTATAGGATACTGTAGTCACAACAGGCCAAAATACCAAGGAGTTTTGAAAGCACACTGGAATACAGGCAATCTGGGGTTTTGGTCAGTGCTTAGGATATTGTAGCATTTCTGGTTATAAAAATTGCCCAGCATAGTGTGGGACATCTGTGTGTGAGCTGTGGTTATAATCTAGACTTCTGGAACAGCAATTATCCGTATTCGTCATTCATTCCTTTCTTTTCCTGACATTTTCTGCTGCCTTCTTTGATTACCATCTTCTGTGAGGAGCTCCCTCTAAAAACTTTTCTTTCTGGACTAGGCAGCCAGCACCTCTGAGTGGGAGGTCCCAGCTGCCTCTGCCAGGATGCTGGGAAGGGGGACTGGCACTGGCCATGACCTGCCACCATGATAACTCTCACTGATCCAGCTGGGATTAACATTCCTGTGGATTCCAGATGTTTTTTAGCATGGTGACTTTTTATCCTTTCAGCATTGTCAGCTGATGCCAGATTTTCCTTTGCCATGAAGAGTCATGCCACCTGAGATTTTGGGATTTTTATATCCACAGTCTAGGCAGGAGTTATAAAGCAATGAATGCTAACTCCATGTAGGAAAAAGAAACTGGGAAGATACTTTATCAAACATTTAGGTGATAATTATATATTAGGAGTAAAATTGACAAGAGTCTGTAAGGAACATTAATAGTTATTGATTTAAGAATTAAAAGGTGAAAGAAGTGTATATCAAGCTGAATTAGTCTTCAAAAACACATGCACACACCTCTAAAGCTACTGGATCCCTACATTTGCAAAAGGCTTTGTTAAACTTCTTTAGTAAGCGTGAACCTGCTTGACCACAATGATTGGTATAATCACATAACCATACACACTTGCCAAATCTTTCTTTTCCCTTTTTCTCTGTTACTGTATAACGCTGCAGTGCAACTTGCCATAACCCAAGGAGTTAGTTATTAAAAACTACCTACCTTCAGTACAGTGCAGCCTGATTCGAGTGGTGGCTTGATGTGCTAATGTAATAAAATGGCAGGAAGTGATGTGTATATATAACATGGAAGAGAACGCAGAGTCTTCATTTATTTGTACATTCTACCTCACATACAGGGTCAGCACAGTAGCACAGGGGAGCACATGGAAGTTCCCTGCTAGTACTGATACAAAGAATAGCTACCTAAAAAGGCAAGCATGTAGACTAGGGTGTTGGGTTGCTCAGCTCTGGTGGTTTTCAGCTTGTGATCCCTGGACCTCTAGATACTTCTCAGAAGACCCACAGGAGGTAACCAAGAAGGGCCACACTCCATTCAGGAGGATTCTCTCTCTAAGGATCCTTAGCTCTGAACACCACCACCCTGCCAGCTTAGGAGTGGCATGGAAGCAGCGTGAACTATCTGCAGCACGCAGCTACCAGGAGCCCTGAGCAAAAATTGTGGCTAGGTGACACTGCAGGGCAGGCTCAGACACTGTGGGACAGCACCGCGTGTGGTTTACAAGCCACACGTGCGGCTGCTAAGGAAACAGAGTAAGCCTGCTTGAAGAGGCAACTCTTAGGATCCAAAAGCAAGTTTTAGCCTTCAGATACAGGTGGCAGGGCAAAATTTAATCAACGGGTATGGGTGCTACAGTGAACAGACTCTGAGCTCAGCAAAACTGGAATTTCACAGCTGACTTTAGTGGAGTTACACCATGTTTATAGCTAAAACACTGAAAGGAGATGTTGTGTCAGGATGTGGCCTGTTTAGCTAGAATATACTATTGAAAAGTAGGTGGTCAATGTGTAACTTCAGCTTGCACATAAAGTCTCATGTAAGACTCTGCGTAGGCTTAGAACACAAAACAAAAATGTAAACGTAACTTTTCTCCCTTGGGAGACAAGAATATTTCTCCGTTTATGAGAGGCTTTTATCATTGTGTTACATAACCATATTACACTGATTTCATTAGAAGAAATAGCTGAACCACTTTGATTAGAAGGCTATCACACCAAAACTCTAATCCCCAAGAGAAGTTCAGATTCTGATTGTGGTGACATTATTGTAGATACATTCCTAGTGAAATTGTTCCGAATTTACACGTTGGTCAGGCTATGGCTTTGCTTATGGAGCTTTAGTGTATTAGGGATTCCCTGACATGATTGCAAACCGGAGAATAAAATATATCATGCATCTAGTTGACTTTGTACACCCACTTCAACAAATGCAATCAGTGGTATGACAGCAGTCTTCAGTTCAAGCATTTTGCCACATGACCTTAATTTATGCACTTATCAGGCTGTCACCCCAGTAATGACAATTCAGAGTAAATCCACTGTAATAATTACCTACCTGAATTTATTCTACGGTGAACTTGACATCCTGCACTCACCTTCAAAACCATTTTTCCAGTCTTCATTGACATCCATTAATGTTATCTATTTTCAAAAGAGTTGCAGCAGATAGTAGTTGTTTTGTTATTAAAGACTTAGTAACTTCAATAAAAGTTTTTATTTAACTGATGTTCACTTTTCAAGTAATATTTACTGGTTAAAGAAAGTAGGGACAGAAAATATAACACACACTTTTTTGTCCAATTCAACCTGCATGAATTCCATTGCTGTGAGCAAAGCTAAGTGGAGATGAAAGTTGCACCCTTTGCAATGTCATGTCCACAGCTATGGTCTTGCTGAAAACAGTTCAACATCTTCATTGTTCCTAAAAGCTCTTAAAATTGAGGTATAGGGACAGTTAGGGAGCCTCAAGTGATATAAAGAGAGCATTTCCACTTCATGCTTCATTCCTACTTTCTTGCAATCTCCTTTCATTCGAGATTAAGCCTGATCTTGTTCTGTTTGAAATCCAGCTTTCTAACAGTTTTTGGGATCCAACATGGTCTGCAAATATGGTGGTTATTAGATGTATGTGTACACGTATGTGCATGTACAGACACAGAGATACACACACACACACACACACATGCACATACACACAATTTGTAATACAACTATTGAAAGACAAGTTAAAACAATGCAATTTGATTCACCAGTTTGAACTGCAGAAATATGACAATATGAACAACAGACAATAACCCTACTCTTGCCAAATTAGTATCCCCCTATGCTTCATTAGATTCTATCATAAATCCAGTATCTTCAGAGAACTATTTAGCTATCACTGCTTAGATGCTTAACTCCTAGGAAAAGTCAATTGTGATGAGCGCTAAAAGCATTTTTTAAAAATAATAATAAAATTCTCTGGAGAAACCCTAATGTTTTTCTCAAACTTTTCTTGCCAAAATGCTTATGAGAAAGGAAGAAGACTGTAAGTCCCTCGCTTTCACGTGTTTCTTTGTTCTAATACACAGGCATGTCACTAGTAAGAGATGCCTGTGCCATGACTGCAAGTGGGCTGACCCATTACTATCTAGCCTCACATTTGGCTTGTAAACAATAGTAGGAACTGAGCCCATAGAAAATATCTCACTCTCGCCAGCCTGCCGCATTGTTTGAGCTGGGAAATCGAGACAAACTGCTACATTCGTGGTCAAAAATAAGAGGCCTTTGAATTTTCTCTCTACTCTGAACTTTCCACCAAGGGTTGACTTTTGTCATTTTGGCACATCTTTTGAGGTCTGAATATAGCTTAGCTTTTATGTAGGGCTTTCTGTACTTTAAGAATTGTGCAGCGCTGGAACAGGCTCAGACCTGTTAACAAAGGAAGTGCAAGATGTGTCTTACTGCACCAGACACCAGCATCCTACCATGCCCTAACGTGGGGGCTCGGTTGTGACGGGGGCAAGACAGTGTAACCGCAGGTGCCTCAGCCCAAGGCAGCTTTCTTCTCCTGGAGGCAGCCTAATCTTGGTTCATATTTAGCTGTAGAGCACCACTGACTGCAGCCACACCTGGGCTGAGTCTGTCCCATCTATTCTTTTGATTTTGCACCCTCCACAAATCCCTCACAATGAGTGACTCAGCCTTTCCACCAAGCAACAAAGGCATTTAGAAGGTCACAGCTCACTGGCACGCTCCAAAGATTCTTTCAAGCTGCAAATGATAAAATCAGTTAAATTGCGTGTGTACAAAGTACAATACTACAAGGGGCCAGGGATATTTACAGAGGATTCATACAGAAGATAACTTCTAATAAAATGCACATGTTGTGTTGAGCTTGTTATTGTCAAGCCCTCAGTAAAGGGATTTCCCATGATGGTAACTACATGTTCAGATATAATTTCTTTATTTTAATTTTGGTAGAGAAATATCATTGTTTAAAATGATAATACATTTGATATTCTACCTGGCAACAAGGTAGAATACTTTTATTGCTATGTTACTTACCATGTTAATGCTACCATGCATTACTTACCGTGCTAACCTCAGTTTAGCATTTTGACTGAAGTCAAATACATATATATATATATATAAATAAAAAGATGTGTATATTAAAAAAATATATGTAAAAAGATATATGCCAGTGGACACTTGCAACATGTTATATGTACTGGCACACTCAGAATTATCACATGCACTAACAAAAACCGACACCGAATCTGTAAGTTTGCAACTTACCTGAATTACAAAAGGACCTGAGGGGGCTGCAAGATTTTAATTCCCACTGATTTAATACGGAGTAAATTTTAGTTATAGTATATGTATTTTTCATCTTTATGCACTGACGTATTTACACTATAGTGAGTTAAATTTGGTTTATAAAATGCAGCAGTATCTTTCCTTTGGTTAAGCTTGTATGCGTTGCCTTGCTTGAATTTGAATGAGAGGTTCCATTATACATCACTCTTTTCTCATGGTTCAGGTTTTCCCCTGAAACCTGAAAACCTGATGGGACCAATCTTGTTTTTAAAGTTAAGCATGTGCACCATCATATTGCTTATTAATGTATTGCTTGTATTGGGAATGTTCAGACTGTGTAGAACTGCAACTGGAATGTGGAGGAAGCTGGAAAACACGGGACTCAGAACTCAGACCCTTCCCACCTCTATTATCACGGCAACCCCACAAGCACAGGCCATGAACAAAGGTAGCAAACTCTAGATGGAAGACAGCTGTTTGCCTCCACTACCCTCAATAATGAACAATTCTAAATTGTCTTGGTGGTGACGAGTCTATTATCAGTTTAGATTCAGTGGCAGCTAGTTTATGCTCATTTGTTCTCAGGGTAGTATCTTTTGACTTGCATAGTTCTTCCTCCCCAGTGTCTACCCTTGTTACCGTCTGAAACTACATCTGGTTGAGCTAAACAAGACACTTTCTGGCCTATACTGAAGGTATCAGTATTTCCTTGGCTATTTTAAGGTCATCTTTCCTGAACTTCTCCCAGTATGTATTAATCTTTCTTCACTGTGACAAAGTTGTTCAGAGTATTCTGCATAAGGTCTCAGCTTACATGGTTGCATAAATATTTCCCTTTAACTTACTTGAAATACACACCTATAGATCTTTAGATGTGTTTTCATTTTTCACAATGATGTCACAGGAGTGGTCTTAAGACATCCTGTGATGGACAATTGACTAAACCAGCCAGGCCTTTCTCTTCATCTTTTTTCAGCAGCTGATGGACCTGTACTTACTGAAGGAATTCTTCCTAGCCTCTAAGTCCCTTGCCTTTGTCGCGTTAGACTTCTGTTAATTGAGCCCTTGCTTTATGGCAGTTCGGTCCTACTGTGCACGCCAGATACCTTCTTTCTGTCACCAGTATATTTCATTAATCGTTTCTATTATTTGGACAGATCATTAACAGAAATGATAAATGCGGTCAATCCCTAATCCACAGTTACACAAATCACCTCCCTATAGCCTCAGCGTTAACTGGTAAGTACAGCCATTGCTGTTGCTCTTCAGCTGGTTTATTCCCTCTGATTTTCCTACATAGTCACACTGACTTCCAAATAACACCATGTCAGTCACTTTACTGAAATCTATATGGATTTGCTTTATTGCAGTTCCATTCTCTAAAAACATTGCATATTTTAGCAAAGAAAAATACCAAGTTAATTTGGCACAATCTATCTTTGGTAACTATTTCTCCCATTTTTATGTACTTTCATATGTCTCTTTCTTTCTCTGAGTCCTTGTAGGCAATTGAGATCATCCTAATAGACTTTTGTGGATCACTTTTCTTCTTAAAGATCACTGCTTCATTTTTTATTTTTTTAATCATATGGTATTGCCATCTGGTTTAGTAAATGCATTAAAACTCCTGCCACTGGCTTAATTACCTCAGCTACTGGGCCTCCTTGAGAGTGGAGCTCTTTGCCCTTCGGTTTCACTTTGCACATGACAATTTTTGTTTCCATACCTATTGTCATTAACATCCTTGGTTTCGCCTCTGCATACTGCAGCATTACTGTTACTGACACTGAGCCAAATACTCAGGTAGTTCAGGGCAGGACCTAGCTTATCTTTAGTTGCAGCTACATCTATGTTTTATAAGGTATCCACTTCTCGTTTATTGTTTACATGGCCAAGGTACCTTTTACAATTTGCTTGAATTTCTTTCGCCACCTCCACCTAAGCTTGACTTTTGACATTTTCACCCTTCTATGTGCCTTCTGTCTAGCAAGACATTTTTTCTTTTTCTGTTCCCTGTAGGCTCTCTCTTTACACATAATATTAAGGGTTTCTCAGTTAATTGTGAATAGGGTTATCTCCTATAATTTTTCCCTTTGGGATACATTTTTAAGATAATTTCTGGAGCACTGCATTAAAGGAACTCCAGTTGCCTGCCACAGTTATCTGACTGAGATATTCTGGCTCAATATGTGCTCATACTTCAAATGAGCTGAGTAGCACCAATATTTTTAAATTAGTATTTCAGCTACTTAGATTCAGCAGAGCTTGGCTTCCCATTGAGTAGTACTATTAGGTGTACTAGGAACAAACAAAGCACTTGGAAAACAGAAGTCCAATGATTGCCCCAACCAAAGATCTTAAAACCTAAAGGGGATAATTAAAGAAACAGAGGAAATACAAAGCAGGAGAATGGCTACTGAAACAAACCATTTTATCATTTTCTTTTTTTTTAATGTTTAATAGTCTTTAAAAATGACTGTAATCTAAAGTAGAAACACAGGACAATAAATAAGATTATTTGTACTGTACACTTTGGAAGATGATCTTGCTGTTGCAGTCAATAAGTCATTACTGAAAAGAAAAAAATCCGTTATTCAGTCTGCTTGGTGAATGTTGTGATAATATGGGAAGGGAAGCAAATAATTCCATAGGAAAGTAATAGAATAAATTTATCCTGAATTTTTTTACACAAAATTATTCATGAAGATCCACCTAGAAATGGGGGTGGGGGTGTGAATCCCTGTATCAAGCCTACTGACTTGTAGTGAGTGACCTGCCATTTCAAGGTCAGTGTTTTCCTGTGATTTTGCTGAGAGTCACCACGAGAGGGCCATTTGCCTGCAACACTGCAACCCCTTCCAGGGGGTCTCCTGCCCACTGTCCCTGCACAGCCTGCTTTTATAATCCATTGTGGCTTCTAAACAATATTTTCCCAATTTGCCTCTCATTTACAAACACTATCATATTCTTGCAGTGGGAAACCTAATGATGGCTCTTTTGTGGACTTCAGCAAGAAGGTGTGCACATAATTAGGCACTGAGAAACATGCTCTGGGAAACAAATTAATTTGAATTTTCTTTTGATTTCCCTCCAGGGCCTTTCCTTTTCCTCATCCTTGCTGACAGAGGCCACAGTGGTTAACTCAGCTCCTCCCTGGAGCTAGCTAGTTTAGTGGAGCAGCAGGAGACCACAGAGTGAATGGCACTAGAAAAAGCGGCAATGTAAGCAGGAATGTTTTGCTCGATCCTATGCATTATTTGTTTTTTTACCACTGTTGGGTAAAATCAGCCCTCATTTGATATATTAAAAAAAAAAATACCATGCAACAATCCAGAAGAAAAAAAATCATGACACTGTGACAAATAATACTGAAGTTGAAGCGAAGATCAGTAAGTGTTGGGACCAGTTACACCCTAAGATTTACTTTATGGCATCCTCTGAATACAAGGAATTTCTTCCTCCGTGGAATAATGAGGGGTTCCTCTCCAAGAGCTCCCAAAATCTGGGCAGAGAATTGTCAGTGCAGAGGCCAGAGCACACACCTAGCCATGCTACCTCCCCACAGCACAGGTACGGCCAGAGCCGTCCCACCAGAAACTCTCCGCGCACATTTGTACCATCTCTGGGACACCTCCACCGCAGCGAGCCCGAAGCCGCCAGAGCCGTGGCCGAGGTCTGTTGACCTCAAATCCTCTGGAAGAGGCTGGCAAGAGCCCTGGTGCACAACCTTCTCCCGGGGAAGGCTCCGCTGAAGTGCCCGGTTCCCACTCAGGCACTACGTGGTGTCACTAGAGGGCGACGGATACCTTCTTCTGTCCTGTGCAAAATAGCCAAATGCGGAAAGGAAAGGGAAGGAAAGGGAAGGAGAGGAGAGGAGAGGAGAGGAGAGGAGAGGAAAGGAAAGGAAAGGAAAGGAAAGGAAAGGAAAGGAAAGGAAAGGAAAGGAAAGGAAAGGAAAGGAAAGGAAAGGAAAGGAAAGGAAAGGAAAGGAAAGGAGAAAGGAAAAAGGAAAGGAAAGGAAAGGAAAGGAAAGGAAAGGAAAGGAAAGGAAAGGAAAGGAAAGGAAAGGAAAGGAAAGGAAAGGAAAGGGAAGGGAAGGGAAGGGAAGGGAAGGAAAGGAAAGGAAAGGAAAGGAAAGGAAAGGAAAGGAAAGGAAAGGAAAGGAAAGGAAAGGAAAGGAAAGGAAAGGAAAGGGCGAAAGTTGAAGTTGCATTACTCCGTAGTTTTTAGTAATACAGCCATATGCTATTTCTTAAATAGCATATTCTCATTTTCTCTCCAAGCTCAAGTACAGAGGTAATAGCTCAGGCTTCTTTGGCAATTCTTTTGTTTTGCACACAGTATTTCTGATACTACATCCACCTTTAAAACTGGTCACACATCTTCCTCTCTTGATTGTAAATCTTAATTATTTTTATCCATATTAGCATATTGTCTTCAGACAGAAGCACAGCCTTGTTAAGCACAAGTCATTAATGAAACAATTGCGTATAAACCTAATATAATTGCAAAGATTGGTCTACGCTACCTGTGCACCCTCTGTCCCCCCTTCAGTTAAAATTTTCATGAAAATCTAACCAAAAAAATATTTGAAATTTATTAGCTTTTCCAGTATGCATGTAAATACAGCCTTTCAAATTTTGAATATATTTGAAAGTTGCTCACTTTTCAATAATTTTGCATTCTCAAGAAGATTTGGTGCTTTTTCCTGTTAAAAAAGTGCACAGGGAGAACTGTTTTAAGAACTTCTTGAATGCAATGAAATCTTTTTCCTTCCAGCATTGGCTTGTTAATAAAGGCGTGTCAGGAGAGTTCTCAGTAACTTTAGAAACTTTTTTTTAATATTAGAACAGAAGATTGCTTTATATGGGTGGAGACATATAAGGTTTCACTCAATGTTACCCAAGTGAATGAGCTCACTGCAGTCTGCAGATAAACATAAATCATGAATCTTCATGACAACAGAAAATCCTTTCCCAGTGTTCTGAGTCACTTTGGTCTCACCACAGCATTTTAAGTATGTTGAGCTCAGCAGTTCTTTAATGAGCAATTAAGTTATTTCCAAGTGATTGATAAACATGAAATACTGGTAGCTAACGCCACGACAAAACAGAATTTGCATTTGTTAATGAACTATATATGCAGATATGTAAAAAAATGCAAGGAGCAAAAGATCTTAAACCTGTGGAAGGTACTCAGATACCATGATGATGAACTTAGTGTGAATATTCAAATAGTAAGTGGGGTGTCTGCAGTGAGCCGGGCCCAGAAGGTGGTGGTCAATAGTGCAAAGTCTAGTTGGAGGCCAGTGACTACTGCTGTACCCCAAGGGTCAATACTGGGTCCAGTCCTGTTCAACTTCTTCATTAATGACCTGGATAATGGAGCAGAGGGCACCCTCACCAAGATTTTTAGCCCCCACCTATTTATTCTCTGGGGGAAAAAAGCATTCCAAAAAAAAAAAAAAAGGGCGGGGGGCATTCTAAAATAACTCCACAGTCAGTAAAAACATAGAAATTCATATTCCAAGGTGGATTGAAAACTAGTTGAAGAGAAGGTGGTGGTCAGAGGCACAAACTTGAGTTGGAGGCCAGTGACTACTGCTGTACCCCAGGGGTCAATACTGGGTCCAATCCTGTTCAACTTCTTCATTAATGACCGGGATAATGGAGCAGAGGGCACCCTCACCAAGATTGCTGGTAACACAAAACTGGGAGGAGTGGCTGATAGGCCAGAGGGTCATGCTGCCATCCAGAGGGACCTTGACAGGCTGGAGAAAAGGGCTGACAGGAGCCTCATGAACTTCAACCAGGAGAAGTGCAAAGTCCTGCACCTGGGGAGGAACAACCCCAAGCACCAGTATATGCTGGGGGCCACCCAGCCGGAAAGCAGCTTGGCCGAAAAGGGACCGGGGTTCCTGGTGGACACCAAGTCGAACATGAGTCAGCAACATGCCCTTGCCACAAAGGCGGCTAATGGTACGCTGGTCTGCGTTAGACAAAGTACTGCCAGCAGGTCAAGGGAGGTGATCCTGCCCCTCTGCTCAGCACTGGTGAGGTCACTCCTGGAGTACTGTGTCTAGGTTTGGGCTCCTCAGAACAAGACATCCATGGAGCTACTGGAGACAGTCCACAAAAGGGCCACAAAGGTGATACAGGGACTGGAGCATCTCTCCTATGAGGAGAGGCTGAGAGAGCTGGGACTGTTCAGCCTAGCAGACAGAAGGCTCAGGGGGCGGGGGGGTGTCTTATTAATGTGTATAAAAGCCTGAAGTGAGGGTGCAAAGAGGACAGAGCCAGGCTCTTTTCAGTGGTACCCAGTGACAGGACCAGAGGCAGTGGGCACAAACTGAAACACAGGAAGTTCTGTCTGAACATGAGGAAAAAATTATTTACTTTTTACTGCGAGGGTGACCGAGCACTGGCACAGGTTGCCCAGCGAGGTTGTGGAGTCTCCATCCTTAGAGATATTCAAAAGCCATCTGGAGACAGTCCTGGGAAATGGCTCTAGGTGGCCCTGCTTGAGCAGGGGGCTTGGACCAGATGACCTCCAGAGGTCCCTTCCAACCTCAGCCAGTCTGTGATTCTGTGATACGAAAGATTTATTACAATGCTCAACTGTGATGATAATCTTTGAAAAGAATAATCAGAAAATTAAGTATACAAATTATAAAGATTGAAGTACATATTTGTTCATACATTTTCTAGCCACATGGTATGCCATGAATACCAGCCTCATTAGGAATCTCTGCAGTATCTTAAAATTGCTCTTGCTCCAGATTTGGAGCATAAAATACATGTTTAAAGATGGTGGTGGTCAAAATGTTAACATCTTTTTTTCTGTGCAGAAAAAGAAGAGGCATATAAATTCATGCCAAAGAACTATATTTTATACTTGATGATACCAATGATAGAAGTACTTTCAATGCCAGAACTTAGTTGGAATCCTGTCTGCCCTTCAGGCAGGCTTGTAACCTGCTAAGAAGACCAGTGTTATGAATGTGGTCTCTCTCTCATCCATGATAGGGTCAGTAGTAAATACCTTTTTAAAATTATTTATAAAGACTTTTAAGTGTATTTAGGGACAGATGCCTTTACAAAGCTCACTGCTGTTTCTAGAGGACAGTTACTGAAGATGCGTGCAGAGACACTGACTATTTTTGAGTTTCCAAATAACCTAAGTCTAATGTAAAGAGCTAAATATGTTGTCTCACCACTAATGAGGCCAGATATACTCAGAGATGTATTTTATAAATAATTGAAGTTACAATGTTGGTTCTTTCAGTAGAACCAGCTGAACAGTTTTGAAATTAACTCTGAAAGAGATGTGTCATGAAAGGGGCATACTTACTCCACTGTGTATGCAATGTTTGCAAATACTATACATTGTAATCACAAATGATACTTTCTATTTTGTCAAAGGTTTAGGTAAACACTGCCTAACACGAACGTGTGTGGGCCTGCTGAACACCTCCTTTGAGAAGTCTGGCAGGCAACAACCTTCTGCAGGAGACTAAACAAAGCTGCTTAAAACCCAGCCTAGTTTTCCAGGCGTGAAGTTAAATATTTGCTACAAATGTTAACTTCCCACCATGCAACTGCCCATCTTCATGTATTCTTCCCTCCAAGGGATCTTTTGTCCGCCCAGGTGACAAATGAGATAAAGGTTTCAAAGTCAGATTCTAAAAGTTTTGTCAGATGTAAAAACAACAGTGCAGCAAATTACAGACATGAGAAACTAACCACAAGGTTGTTCTTGCTAGAGAGCTCAAAGGCCATCAGAACAAGGCTCCTAGTGGCCTTTTACTCAGGCACCACCTGTCAGAGGGCTGTGTGCTGAGTTATTTGAGTGATATGGGAGCCTTGCTCAGGCCTCTTTTCCTCTGGAGGGGGTGGTCCTCATTTCCTCTCACCACGCGAGTTAAGAACCTGCCCCAAGTCAGAGAAAAGAAGTACCCATGCAGGTACTGAGATCTGGAAAATACTGTTGTGGAAATGCTGCTTTTCCCTTCCCTCTCCATGTGTACGGAAAAGATAGCAGAGGCGCAAACTGCAGCTGCTCAGAAAAAATCTGCAACAGGTCTAATTTCACATGCAGAGGAATTTTTCTTGCTTTTGTGACACAGTGGAAAGATTTCATTTTTGTGGCATTTCTATCAGTTAATGCTATTTGTGTATAATCACCCAGGGGCCTCTTCTTGGGTGTGGTCTCTCACATCTGGCCAGTGCAAGCTTGGAATCCGATGACCGAGAAGCCCATGGAAGCCCATTATTGACTTGATATTTAATGTGAGGCTTCTGGTCCAAGCCTTGCTGCCTCTCAGTTCCCGAAACGTGAGAAGGGCACTCCCAGCGTAAGAGTGAATGAGAAAGCACGATCATGGTCCTTGCTATTTAAGCACAGACAATGGTGACTATTAACAAGTGACTCCCTTTGTTCATCTCAATTGCATTTACTCTTTATAAAAATAGCAGATGATTCAGCAGTTCTCAAACTTTTTTCTCACACCCTCCCTCCCCCCCATCCACACAGCTACGGGGAGTGTATCTTGTAGGGAGAAATAATTGTTAGAGCTGCTGGCAGCAAAGTAATGGTGTGAGCAGGGGACAGAATGTTGGGGTAGGGAATCTGGGGGACAGACAGACCATAAAAGGGGCTGGAGGAAGAGGAAGGGAGGAGAGGCAGCATGCAGGCAGCACACAGACCACTCGGGGGCTCTCAGAGCTGCCTCATTACATCACAGAGGAGGCCCCTAAACATGACATAATCACCACGAACAGCTGCAGTTTGACTCAGCAGCTCCCAGGAGCCTGGGGCTCTTTCTGGTCCTGGTGCTTCTCCACGCTGTCTGCCTACATCCCCTGGCAGAGCCCTTTGTCACAGCCCCACTTCACACTCCATCCACCTCCAAGCCCCAGCCACCAGCCCCATCCTGATCCCAGTACCTGCAGGACAGAAAGGACTGAACTCCTTCAATTGCTATTATAAAAGCATGATTAATGCAAGTGACTGAAATGGTTTATCATGCCACTGACATTTGGACTGAGGACAGCTGAAGAATAAGGAAGCTATATTGTGTGGTCCTGCTATAAATATTCTAAGTTGGAATAAACTTCCCTGCATAGGTTAAGATCACTATTACACCCACCAACCACTGAATTGTCAGCAGCGTCACTGAAAGTGTCAGTGTCACACAAGATCATTATTGTAAAAAATCTTTTTATTGTTTTTCTTGCCTTTTGGAGGACTGTAAGTTCTGTTAATAAAGTAACTGTGCTCACAGAATATATCTGGATTCCCTCAAGGCACTTGACCTAATACCAAATGATACAGACCTAAGAAAGAATGAGCTGGATTTACAAACTGGTTTACAGACCAGTCTCCAAGGGTTGCCATCGATGGTTATTAACCTGGTATCAATGAGCAGAGTCCCAAAAGTCTCAGCTCATGGGGCAAAACTGTGTAACAGTTTTATAGTTGTGACAGTTATACAAAATCTGTGGTAAAGTTTGCTGCTGATAAAAAGTTTGTTTTGCTAGCGGATAACAAAGATCACCATGAGAGTAATTTAAATCACTTTATTAAAAGATGCCAGTCCAGAAGTATTTTCATACAGTTAAATACTTAAGGTGGTGCTGGTTTGGAGGTAAAAATGATATAAATTAGATTTATGGATCAAAGGCCTGGATTCTGGCGAGGACCTAACAGTAACAGTGGATAACCACCCCAGCATAAACTCTCAAACAATGCCATACATAAAGAGCTAATGTAGTCTTTGAACATATGAGGGGAGAGTATTTCATAAAGCAAGGAAGTGACCCCATCCTTGTCCCCATACATAAGAATGCTGTAGAGTCATGTCTGGCAGCCTCAACACCCCAGCAGTCCTTGCAGTGTACCTAACACAACCCAAACACCACCGTGTGGCATTCACTGCCCCCAAGCTTGGTACCTCCTCAGCACACCCCACGGGTCTGAGCACCCCAGTCTCATTTCCCTTCTTCCCTCCCTGAGCCTGGTAAATGCTACTTGTCTGTGGTGTCATCCCCTGCGGACTCCAGTCCTCCTCCAGCCCACTTGCTGGTGTCCTTCTCCCCGGCAACTTCAGGCTCCAAAATGAAGCTGTTGAGTAGATGGATCCTGGGAAGAGGAAAAAAATGGTGAAGGGGTGGCACCACAGGCACTGTCTCACAGTGGCATGGGGAAGGGGGTGGGCAGAGCATTCCCACAATGCCAGCAGATGAAGTTTGGAGACCCAAACTGCTTAATTCCTTACACCTAAAGGTGTAAGAGTCTTGTAGATGGCATTTCCACGTTACTTTTTATATGAATATATATATATATTTATACAACACGAAAGGCTCAAGTGATATCCAGGTCACAGTTCATGTACCTCTCACACACAGAGGGCCCAAGACGGTCGCCAGGGCCTTGGACCAGGGGCACACCTCGTACCCTTTGGAGGATTCGAGCATTTGGGGAAGGCACCCCGGGGCTCCTGGGTGGGACCTGCGGCCCCCAAGGCACGGGACGGGACGGGACGGGACGGGACGCCAGCCCAGGCCAGGTTGTTCCCTCAGGATCGCGGCTGCCGGAGCAGCCCCTCGCTCGGCGCCAGGCGGCGGTGAGGCAGGGCCCGGCCCTGACCGGGCCGCCGAGAGGCGACCGGCAGCGCCCAGCGGCCGCGGGGAGCCCCACCCCTGGCAACGTCACTCCAACCCCCCAACAGAGCGAGGAACGACTGCGAGCGGTGACGCTTGTGGGCGACGCACGTGACATCAGAGCGGTGGGACGGGCCGGGGGAGGTGGTAAGATGGCGGCGGCGGCCGGATTCGCGTCCTCCGCCCCCCTCGCCACCCGCCGGCACCGCTGAGGAGGCGGCAGCGGCAGCGGCAGCAGCGCCCGCGGCCCGGCCCGCCCCGCCCCGCCGCGCCACAGCCCGCCCCCGCCCGCCGCGGGCCGCCCGGCCATGTAGACGGGGCGGCGCGGCCGCCCTTCCCCGCGCAGCCGCCCCTCTGCCGGCGGGCGCCATGGAGGACGTCGGCTCGGGCGTGAACGCGGACGCGGAGGTGCGGAAGCTGCAGGAGCTGGTGAAGAAGCTGGAGAAGCAGAACGAGCAGCTCCGCAGCCGCCACGGCGCCCTGCCCGCCGCCCCCGCCAGCCCCAAGCGCCTCCTGGGCGGCGGGCCCTCCCCGTCGCCCCCCGCCGCCTCCCCGCCCGACGGCCGCTGCCTCAGCCCCAGGGCCGCCGCCGCCCGGCGGCCGCCCCCCGAGGAGCCCGGCGGCGGCGCGGCCGGCGAGGAGGGCAACGGCCTCCTGGACGACGCTGCGCCGCTCAGGCCGGAGGAGCTGGAGCGGTTGGCCGGCTGCGAGGAGGACGAGACCGGCTGGTGAGGAAGGCGGCCGGGGTGGGGATGGGATGCGGGTCCTGCCCTTACCCCGCCGTCCCCGGGAGGAAGGGGCCGTTCCCGGACGTGTGCCTGGTGGTGTCGGAGGTGGTCTCGGGGCTTTGTGTGGGGAGGCAGCCTCGCCCTCTGGGGCTGGATGAGGGGATTAGCTCTCCGAGATGCACTGCCGCCTGCGGGGGAAGGGTGTTAGGGTTTCTGCACATCACATCGCGCCTCCCTGGAGGCCTGCAGCTCTGTGCTTTTGTTCGGCCGCGGTGAGGGTGTTGCATCGGGTCACTTGGAGACCGGAGTGGGCGCCAGTTCCGCCGCAAAATCCGTTGTCAGTGTTTTCACAAGTCCAGAAAGTGTGGAGGCGTCGGGAAACTTGTGGAAGATTGCTGGGGTAGTGCGGAATTAGCCCACAGGTACTGTGGAATTAGCCCACAGGTACTGTAATACTACAGGTGTGCATCAAGCATGTTTTAAGCCTTGATTTCTTTCAGCTGTGAAGGCAGCAAATGTAATATACTCCACCTCATAAATGTGTTGTCCTTACGTGTTTTCATTTACTGCTAATGATGTAGGACCACTGTTTACCTTAGGTGGTTCTTCTCTTTGTAAATGGGCTGCTTACCCTGCTGCTCCAGCAGAAGCACCTGCAGGTGGCTGTTCACGTTGTCTTTATTACACTCGGATGAGCTTTTACTGAGAATCGAGAAGGTTTGCTCTCTTAATGTCATGCTGTCCCCCAGCTGTCGTTTTGAAGTTTCTATGACACTAGTTGGGGAGCAGTGTTAGAGCTGCAGGAGAAATAGTGGGGAGGAGCACAGTGTCAACAGAGAAACGCAAGGGCAGCATGTACAGGGAGGAAAAGTGAACAAAAGCAGTCCGACTTGGGTCAGAACTGGTTGTAGGTTCATCTACAAAGGCCTTTGGGAGTGAACATGCAGACAAATTTAAAAAACAAACAAACAAAAATGTCTTTCAGAGTTAGAAACACCTTTAAAAACGCTGGAATGATGCCATGCATGAGCAATGTTTTAGTTGCTCAGGGAGGAGACAGTGTGTGCGCTTCCCTGGAGAAGTCATTTGCCTGACATCCAGCCTGATCCACTGGAGAAGTATGAGCGCAGAAGTTTATTCTCATCCAACACGAGCTTACTAAATTAACACAAGGCATCATCTTCCAGATGATGAGTCTGTGCAAGGCAGCTACTCTTATTTCTCAGCTTATGCCTTGTAATCTGCTGGCTTATAGCATGTGAGGGAAATAGAACATACTAAATTTGCACAGTAAGTTTGGAGTGGGATGGTGAAATTTGTGAATGTCGTGAATTCTAGTGACAATAGATGTTATCATTTTTATATATTAATCCTAAATCATGGGCAACATAATGCATCTCTTCATATGCTCTGCTGTGACATTAACTTTCACTGGTGACAGTGGCCGCATAAATGCTGTGTGGTTTTTGTTTATGCAGTTCTGGACACTCATGGGCAGGTGGCATAGTACACGGAGCACTGCTCTTGCTGGTGTCAGGTATTTGGCACATTGCTTACGCTGCCTGTTATTGTGGATTCAGTCATGTTTCGATGCAAGTTCTAGTCCTCAAAAGGCAACAAAACTTAAGATCAGTCTCTTACATGTCTTCATTCCTTTACTAGTATTTTAACAACTGTAATACTAATTTTCAGTCTCACACGTTGGGACAATGACTCAGACACAAAAGCATGCACATAGAAAAGAGCAGTTGTTAAAATTTACTTATTGTACATATCGAGAAATACGGCTATGTAATTTTAAAAACTGTCTTTTCATACTATAATTTAATATGCAGTTAATGATAAATGTAGTCTGGCTAGGTTGATGATTCTTTTTTTCCAGAGTGCTTTATAAAAATGAAAATCAAACTCCTGGAATTTCTGAACACCATTTAATTCAACTGTTGAGGCGCTAAATACTCTCAAACCATTTTTTTTCTTATGAAGGCAGGATGACTTTGTGTGTTTGAGAAATGGAGGTCATTGCTGTAAATGAAGTTGGGAAATTTTCAGAGGGCTTGTGGAACAATCAAAAAGAAACAAGCCTGTGAAAATAGGAGGGGTGTTGTGAGTTAAGTGGATTTCTCTTAAACTGTTTCATAAAGATCCCACTCTTAAGGCCTCGGTTAGGCAAGGTCACTCAAAAAGTAACTGAATCAACTGAAAGGGTGAATGTACCCAATGAAATTTAAACCTCATGTGAACTCTTTCAGGTTCAAACGGATTTGGATCACTACCGCTTAACCCCAAATCCTGTTTAAACTATAGGATTATACCACTGTAGAAATCAAAGACCACTTAGCAGCTGAGGAAACCTCATGTGGAAAGAAACTAAATTTAAATCATGGTTTGTGCATAAAAAATTGATTCACCTTGCTTGTTTTGATTGCCTACATAGAGAAGCCTAGATTTGTCTTTACTTCTGATTTCAGAAGGACCTTGCTCTGGGAGATAATAGATGAAGAAGGGTGCTGGTTATCTCTGTTCTTCTCTGTTTTGTGTACTACAGGCATTTTTTCAGCCCATGTATTCATATACCCCATTATGAAATTGCCTGCAGCCTTGTAATGGCAGAAGAAATAGTTTTCTTCACTGCTAAAATTACTTTGTTTTACATTTAATGCTCACATGAGATTACTGCCTGTGAAGTTTGGCTATGAATTTAAGATGGAACAGTTGATACTCTGACTGAAATTGATACTGGAATCTGACATGATTTTTTTAAACCTACATTTTGAAGTTGATTGTCTCACCTTTAGGTTTTAATTCTTTAAATGCTTTTAGATAAGTCTATGCAGGACAGAAGTGTAAAGTGAAAAATGAGAGGAGGAGGTAGAACTAGCCTAAATTACTAATAAGCAAAAAGAACTTTGATACTGCTGCTTTAGTAGCAGCATTAGCTATTAAAACAGTATTAGTGAACTTTGGGACTGTTTATATTTTTGCTTGTTTATTTTTCTTTTCTGTGGTTAGTTAAATCCAGATAGGTTTTAAACAGTTCAGCACATCAGACAATCTTCAAATCACATGGTAAATAACTAAAAATATTTCAGTGAATTTAGATTGAATTTCTTGGCCATATGCTTCTGAATACTGTTTAATATGCTGAAACTTTCTTCCTAATAGGGTACTGAAGGTTGCAAATAGGCAAATATGCATACGCACACAGTACTGAGCTGTACCTAGGCCTGTGGAGACTTTGCTTTAGGCCTGCTAAGTGATTAGGCTACCAGTGACTTTGGAAATCTATGGGTGTTCCTGTTTAGCTGTTCTTGAACCACATTGGATCAAATGTAATTTTTTTTCGAATTTCAATCTGAACAAGTCTTTTTTATTAATTAATTAAAAAGACAAAAGGGCAGGAAGGGGGACCAGAGTAGAGAAATCTTCAGAGAGGCAGGATGAGGTATGCAGCTCCTTGCCTGACTTGCTGGGTAAGGTTGGGTGTGGAAGTATAGCACGTTCAAGACCACATGGTAACAGTATGCAAGGTGGCTTGCTGTGCTGCTTTTAAAAAGTGAGCTGTCCTGAGTTTATTGCAGGATAAGTGTGCACACGTGGGCAATTACTGTAATTAGTTAATGTGATGTGAATCCACTGTCACTTGCTTTGTGGTAACTTGTTACACAGTCACTTACCTAAACTTTCTGAGGAGCTTTCTTTTAAATGTGAGGAAAACATACAGTGCTTTTTTTTCAAAATTTATATGCAGTGTGTGCATAAAAGAGTATAGAGCTTGCTGTATATAGGTTTTGTACATATAATTGCTCAGCAAACTTGAGAACAGTTAATCTTTAAATGATTGTGCTATAAAAGCTAGCCTACCACTTATCAATGTTTTCATGTCACTGCAATCTAAAGTCTCCTTGGTAGGGCTGAAATAGCTAACAGCTGAATGACTTCATTTACAAACAAAAGGCAGTAACTGTGTGTTTAAAGTGAAATTACTGGCGGGTTGTTAATAGTTCAAAGTAATATTTTTAGTGTTTTTGAAGACTTCATATTGGTTTGGTATCCTGTTTAGTTAAAAGCAAGTACTTTTACTATTCTCATTCAGCAGCTATTTCTGTTAAATTGGCACCTATTTTTAATGGTCTATGTTTCTGTTCTAGTCATCCATTCCAGTTAGTTGGCTTAGTGGCTGTTTTGAGATACAGAGGGTGAAAACATGATTGTAATGATTGTCTTTCAGCTCATACTGCTTCACGTCCTTTGAGCACTAACTTTATGTTTTGGAACTCTGAAGTTTGCTGTAGTGAACTAGTAAAGTGTAGGGTGAGTGTTTTAGGACAGAGCTGCACCTGAATGAACTCCCGTTGCTGAAATTACATTGCAGCTGTTCCTCTTCAGCTGCTAAAATGGCATTGTATTAATGGGGTTTAGGCCTTTTGGAAACTGGGCAGGTTCTGATCAATTCCTGCCCTGTGACCTAAGTAAAAGAGAAATCGATGCTTTTAATTTTGTGACATTAAATGTCAATCTGATTTAAAGTTGGTTTTTTTAACCAAATTCAGATAATGGCTTCTCAAACTAGGAAGATAACTTGAAAAGAAGGATGTGAGAGAGCTAAGGATAAGAGATGTTACCAGTTTGTCAAACAAAACTACTGGTGTAACATCAAATAATATTCCATTTGACTTCAGTCTTTGAGATATGTGTTTGTTGTGAAATGGACGTTTGAGGACTGTAGGAAGAACTTTTTTCCATTTTGAAAGTCTTGTGTGATATTTATGGCTTTTAAATATGTTTGATACTTTGATATTATGAAAGCTTTGATACAAATTTCCTGTACTGTCTTAATGGTATTCCTGAAATTTACCTTATAATCATGTCTTGTTTAGGCATGATTCACATTTCTACTTTTTGTAGGTGTTGGTAGAGCTTATATTTTGGAACACGTACAATAGGACACACAACTTCTCAGCTTTTCTCTATTCTGTTTAAGTATCAACAATACCATCAATACCATGTTAGAGCATATATGATCTAACAAATTCCTTCTGAAAAGCTTCTCAAACAGCAGACAGGTGTACAGTTTGTGTGACAGTTCTGGGGAAGCTACATGCTGGTGTTACAGGAGCCTTCCAAGCTTTTGAAGGCCCCTTTTCCCATTCTACAACATCCCTTTCAGACAGCAACATGTTCTTTTGAGGTGAGGAAATGAATAATGGCTATAATTTCTAGCAACTAGTCAGAGCACAGCTAACTATCTTTAATTGTTGGTGACAGGAAGGTAGTTGTGTTCCCAGTTGCACTTTGCAACCTCTCTGAATCCTCCCAGTTCCACCTGAAAATTGTATCATGTAGTTGAGGCGTGCTGCTTTAATATGAAGGTTTAATGAGATTATCAAAGCGTTTGTGTAGTATTCATCTCCTTATTTTGAGAGGCCTGGAGTTTTGCTGTAACTCATGCATCTCTTGGAACTAGAAGCATTCAGTAAAGTACACCAACAAATTAGTAATTACAGGCTGAGCAGTGTGTCTCAGTCAGTTACAACTGCAGGATAGGAACTTTGCAGGGGTGGTGGAGGAGGAAAGAGGAAATCTGTGAGCCACATGGGCAGGGATGTCACTTAGGTTTTGGTTTGTTTTTTGTTCTTTACAACCAGAGATTCTCTTCAGATCTTTACCTGTAGCTGTTTATTCAAAATCCGTCATAAATTTAAACTTATGTAAATAGCTCCAAATAGGATCTCCTGAAAGTTTTAGATTGATCTAAAAGAGTTTAGATTGACACTGTTGTGTTCTAAATTGTCTATTTCTATGCCTGTCCAGTATTATTGTCTCCTGATTTATTTATTTTTAGTAGCTTTTCATTGTGGAATTTCCTTCCTGTATTTTAGGGGAATTTCTTAGCAGTCTCTCCTTAGTTTTCTATTTTTTCTTTACATCTTCTCTTCAGGTTGCTTTCTCAGTCCTGCTTTTGCCTGCAACATGTTTTGTGTGCTCTCTTGTTTCATTGCCTCTATTGTACCTGCTAGTTTTCACTTAATGTAGCTAAAAAAAATGACCTCTTACTCAAGTTCCTTCCACTTGCTATCTTCTGATTCAGATCTGTGACTTCATATTCATCTGCATGTTTTTTCCCCTCACTCTTCTACTGAGCAGTAGAAGGATTTTGATACAAAAAGACTTCCTTTCTTCCTGATTAGAATCTTGGCTTCTGGTTTTATGCCTGTGGCAACTAGCTGCTTGTATTTTAAAGCTCTGGGAGGTGTTCCTCAGGTGAGGTAATCCCTATGCAGATATTCCATTCCTACCTCAATGTTGTGTCCTCTTTCTTCAAAGCCTTTTCTGACTCAGCTGTGTCCCAGTTCAACATGCTACAGCTTGCCCCATTTGGCTGACATTATCCTATGAGCTTGTAGTGACAGTAGTCTTTCTGCAAAAGCTCTGCCCTTTTTCTGCTGTGTCTTCCTGGAACTAATCAGTGGAGCCCCTGGCACTGCTGTGGCGTAGTTGACTAGTGACAGCTGAAGGAGGGGAATATTACTGTGTGCAGCAGAATCATAGTGTCTGGGCTTCTTAATGCTGTTTGAAAATAGATTGAAGCTCCTGGCCTTCTTTTTATATACTGTTTTCTTGTACTTGGCCTTGTGTTACTGAATTGCAGTGTCTTTACTCTTTTGTGGAGAAATTGGAGTGTAGGTTTCTGGTGTGTTAACATTTATAGTGGGGTGGTAACTGTAAGCTGTCAGCTTCCTCAATCATTTTCAACTTCCTGTTATGAGAAAGTGATTTAGTAGTGTTTAAAGATGCATGAGGTCTTACTGGTAATTTTCAATCTTGAATTTGCTGTGCTGCCAATCAGTGCTGTTGCATTGCTGTAGAATGCTTTAATAGGTACAAACAGGAATGAATCTCTTCTGGAAAACTCTTCAGCTATGAAGAACCTGTATCTTTTGGGTCAAACAGTAGTTGGACAAAGATCATGACCTAGCTGTATGAAGTTATTTGTACATATTTCATAGTCTCTTTTCTGTTCTTTTTTCCTTCCTGCAGTTGGCAAGAGAGGAAGAAGTAGTAGAAGCATCACTCTGATTCTTAGCTTTGCCCTTGGTCTTATATTTTTAAACCAAATTAAATTGGTTTAAAAATTAGGTAAAGCAAGTAGAATTGTCAGTTTCAAAACTTGAGATTGGCTGTTCTTTGTCAGGTGGGAAATTAAGAGTGCTACTTTATAATAAAGAGACTTTGTAATTGCATGATATGCAAGAAAATGTTCTGGGAGAGCCATTGTGTTACTGCTTCAATACACATGTGTTTGTCGTGAGGTAGTGGAGTTGCATGAAATATATATATTCTAAAATTCTGTCTTTTCTTGAAATGTAGGGTGTGAAACAAAGGCTGTTAAAGGAAAAACAGCTGACTGGAAAGAGGTGGGAGAATCTGCAATATATCTTTGGTTAAAAAGGGAGGTGGAAAAGTGGGAGCTGTGTGACCCTAAATCACTTCAGTAAATAAACTACTCGTGAAACAAATGCAACACTTGGAAGTTGCAGAAAAGAATGTGTTGGAGCTTAAAATACCAGGTGCCGTTTTGATTAGAGTAGTCTTGTAGGTTTGTTAAAGATATCCCTTTTGTGTGTCTTTCCAAGAGGACATGCACTTTAATTTCTTGCCTGTTATACTGGGTATTACTGTAAACACTTCAGATGCACGTGGAACTTCTCAAACACAGCAAGGCATGTCAGCTATCCAGAGAGCTAGGAGCGAGTCTAGGCTGTACAGCACAAAAGTCGGTTTTGTTGCCTTTGACACTTCTTTGTATTGTGTAAACGTACCTTAGGACAGAAAAGAGTACAGGCAAATAAATGCTAAAAAGACAGTAAATTTGACGTGTTAGCTAGGAGATGTTAAATGTTACTTTTAACTATGTGCAGATAATCACAGAAAGTATAGCAATTTGTGTAATTGTTTGCATAGGACTGTAAAAATTGAGTGATCCTTGTGCTTTCCAAGGATCTTCAGGGCTATGAATATGTGATGGGCTTAGCTTTTCTTTTGGGCAGAGTGCCTGTGAAGATTGTAAGGATTTCTACAAAATCAGTTTTAATGACCAGCATGATACTGGCTGGAGTGTAAGCCACAGGGACCATAGTATGTGGCAGCAACTATATGCATTGTTACAAACAGCTTCATTTTCGTTTGAAAACCTGACAGCTAATAAAAATCCTCTCCTGCCTTAGTGAACATAGCTTTTGAATTTCAGTGTTTGAGGGAAGAGTGTTTCAGAGCATGCTCTAAACAAAGTGATCAGTGTTTTGGGTGAGATATTCATGGTGGTTTTATAAGTATGCTTCTTGGTAAGCTTTTGTAAGAAGTGATCTTATGGGTAGTAATTAAAAAAAAAAATCTTTTAAAGCTGTTTATAAAACAAACTGAGTTCAAGTTCTAGAATTACAGAGGAAAGATCAGCTAACAAACTCATAACAGAGCAGTGTTGCTGATGTCATTGGTATAAAGGAAACAAGATTTTTTTGCTGTCTGTTTTGTATGAAAGCATGGCTGATTAGGCTGTCAAATGTTCTTAAGTTACAGTGTGTGGCATACAACCATATTCACTTGGAGTACGAAGTCTGTCATTACTGGTGAAGAAACACTCATTTAACCATTTCTGCATATGCATAAGCTCTAGTTAGAGCTGTGGATCTTGTTGTTCACTTGTCTTTTGCTGAATCACGTTTCTAAGTTTGGTTCTAGTCCAAAGATAAGGCTTAAATATCCCTATTTTGACTGTGTGATTGGTTATGACTTTTCCTTTAATCTGTTGAGGAAGGAGAAGTTTTCAGCTAAATTTCTAGAGCCTTTAAACTGGAATACTTCTTTCTTCAGTCATGGAATGCTGATGTTAAAATAAATGAACGGAGATGCTGATGGGCAAAGGCCTCAGCATGTCCTGCAGAACAATATGAGCTCATTGTTTCTCTTTACTCTTCTATATGCATTATCTCTTGTTCCTTGTTCTTAATGCTTGACAATAAACCCCTTAGGACAGAGATAGTCCCTTTGTTCAGTGTTCAAAGGAAAACTAAAAGATCAGGTGCTAGGATACAAATTATAAGTAAAAATAAAATGCTTATTGTTCAAGGCTACTGAAATAGTAGATGTGTTCTGTGCACTTTAGCACTGTTCCTTGGCTATTAAGATGCTGATCACTAGCTACATCTTTGTGTTCAGCAAAACAATAGTTGTATATTGCATAGTGCTTTATTTCCTTTTTTCAGGTGAATGTTACTTAAATCTGAAAAGATTAATCCTGATTTGTACATTTATGTGACATAGTGAAATTGTCCATATATCTAACGTGTCTGAAAAGTGAAGACTTTTTTTTCTGGCTTATCAGTTGGTATATCCCAGTGTAGCAATATAGGCATCACTTCTTGCCAGAAGTCCTTGGGCAGCCATGTGTTATCAGTATTATACAGTATCCAAACCAGTTAATTTAAAGGTAAAACTTGTGCTTTCTTTGCATTTTGGGATTGTACTGTAGATACTGTATAAAAATGGCATAGTATGTGGTATTTTGTTACATGCCTGATCTTACACTCATTTTGTCTGTCTTCATAGACCTTTTTTTTTTCTCTCCTTTTAAGGTTATATACATCCCCAAAGAAGAAACTGACTCCAGTGCAAAAATGTGTCAGTCCATTAGTTTGGTGCAGGCAGGTATTGGATTACCCAAGTCCTGATGTTGAGTGTGCTAAAAAGTCGCTGATCCACAGGCTGGAACAGACAATGTCAGGTGAGTTCCTGCATACTAATATCGCTGGGTTGCACATATTTATTGTGAAACAGAGTCAGAATTAGCTGATAGATTGTTATGAGAGAAGAGGGTGAGATCCAGCAGTTACTTCTGTCTAAAGTTTTCATTATGGTTTGTGAACAGTAATTCATTCTAGTCATTTTCTGGACTGTATAAACAAAATGAAAAGAAGCATTAGACCATGAGTCATGATTTTGGAATTTTATACTACCTGCAGTTACAATTTGGCCCCAAGTTTTCAGGAAGAAACGATGTCCTTAACTTGGAGATTTTCTTGTCTTATTTTAAAATAGAAGTCTGTATTAAACTATCATAATTGTTAGGTGCTTGTCAGTGTGTTAACATGGAACTTAGTTTTCTGCTAGATGAGATTTTATTTCATCTAAGGAAATGGAGGCTGAAGTTCTTGAATACTTTGGGGAGGTAATATTGATTTCTTTTCCTCCCATCCTTGATAATTTAAGATGTTGTCACAGTCAGATTAAAAAAATCCAGAGTTCATGATTCTTCCTTGATACAAATTAATTGGTTATATTCAAAACTGGAGAAGGACTGACCGTTTGGCCATGTGAGGATGAAAGCCTACATTCTCTGCTCTTATTCGCAGCCTTTTTGATGTCAAACCAGCAGCAAAACACTGAAGATCTGATTAGAATTCTATGTCCAGCTGGTTTCTTGCTTTATTTTAATTTCTTTGTTAGAGCCTATTTTTATTTAAAAAGTTATGCTGAGACATAACTTTCTTTCTTGCTATTAATATCTATTCTCTCCCTGTATGTCCATCTTTTTGCAGTCTTGTGCTTCATGTGATCTATCTTTTTTTTAACTGTTATCTTCAGGAATTAGCGGAATGGCTGCACTTGAGCTAAGAATACATGAACACACAGTTCCAGGAGTGTTCCCAACTGCCAGCTCCTTTACATGGTTATACGTAAACTTTGTGCTGAGTTTGACTGACTTTTTTCCTCTCCTTGGATTCTTTTCTGGATCAGTTCAGTCTTTATTCTGGTTTGTACTAAAATCATTCTTAATAAAATTTGAAAACATTACTGGTACGTCACAGGAAAAGTCCATTTCTTATCTTTATAAAAATCGTGAGCATAGTGGTGAAAGTGCCTTCAGTATGAGTCACCTTTGATCTTCCCCTATTTCTTGCGCTTTGTGTATGCTGCCTTGACAAATGTCTATTAACAATTTTCCTGAACAGTTAACATGATATATAGCTTGCCACAGGCAAAGACTGACATTCTAAACAATGAAAAGTACCCAGATCACAGGGATTTAGGAATGATGATACAAGTTTGGGAATTTGAATACTATTGAGTATTTAGGACTGGATAGCGGTTAGGTAAGGCATGAACAATTCTGTTCATGGTTTTAACTTCTTTTTCAGAACTGAGTAGAAATCTTCCAGAAGTACCACAAATTGATACCGTAAGGGTATCCTTAAAAATTCATAGTTGAAGCAGAGTGTCAGGAAGCTTCCCTATGAAATGGACAAACTTGAAAGTTTGATCATTCAAATGATGTGCCTAGGTAATTTTACCTTTTTTTTTTTCCTTTTTTTTTTTTTTTCCATAGACCTGAGAATCTGCCTCTGGCGGTGATACTTGCAAGAATACTGCAATTCATCTATAGTACTAATAGGGGAAAATATTAGCAGTAGAAGAGATGGGCACTAATACTGCTGGTTGGAGCAGATTGCATGGAAAAATTAATTTATAACAAGAAAGAAAATTGTTCTTTAGAGCAACCAACCTACTTACAGATGCAGGGTAGCAGGAAGCTTTACTGGAGAAGCCAAGTAGCGCTACTTGTAACCTTGTGTGTGTTTCCTACCCCACAATTTCTGGAATATCTTGGGACTTTTATTTTACATAGTACTTGTACTTCATGGACCCATCACTTAACGTATTACTAGTTACTGGTTCAGTTTATCAATTGTAGGTCCAGTCTCTGTGGATAAGGCTCTTCATACTACTGTTACTTTCCTGAATCCTTGTTGATGTTTCCTTTGCCTTGACTATTTTCTCTTTGTCAGTTCCTGTTGTTATGTCTTTCTAATCTAATATATTTTTGCTGTTTCTCAGTCTCAAATGCACTCTTGTATTCCACATTTTTCTCTTCCTTCTTACAAAGTAATCTTTTCCATTGTGTGATAATAAAGGAGGGAAGAGCAGCTTTCAACTCCATGTTACTGTGGGCAGTTACTGAGAACACAGGATGCGCAGTGCCTTGTTGCTTGTTAGTTGAGGTTTACAACTGTAGAGTGAGTCCTCGTCAGTGTTGGAAGCATGGTCAGACTAGAGGGAACCTTAGGTATATTCTGGTGCAAAGAGCTCTCTTAGCCATGCCTCAAGTCCCTGGTGAAAAGTGCAAGAGTGCATTTCATATTGGCTGCAAACCATGGCTTCTACCCCGTGGTGGTTTAAAATCGTATATAGGTAGAACACATCAAGAAAGCAGCAGCAGGAACAGAAATAGTAGGTGGAAGAATTTCTGGAAGAGATGCTCTCTTAAGACAGCTTCACAGAATTAGAAAAGAGTAACTTTGGTTGTATTGCAGTTTTTACTGGGGCAGTTTTTATTTAAATATTTGAAATCAAATGCATGATCACTATAGCTGGTAGGAGAACTGTGTGGCTGTATATGTAAAAACTGACATATTTTCCATGCTGAGTGAGTTTGACTTTTCAGTTAAACATTGAACTTGTTCAGAATGAACTGTTATTTAGCTACCTTTGGTCTTGATAGATTTTGCTAATGATTGTTTTGAATTACTATGGGGACAGCTGGAATAAATTTGTCACTTAATTGTAACAAAAATAAATATCAGGTCTCTAGCATTTGGAAAAATGCACCCAATTAATACAGTAGATCATAACCACCTAAGCATGAGTTTTCTGCACTCAAATTTTTCTGTTCCTATTTTCTAGAGCAAAAGAGGGATTCAACACCAATTTAACCAGATGTTGACTAAAATAAATTAGATGCTGCATACTGTTTCTGAATGTTATAAAAAGAAAATTTACGTTAAAATAAAAATGTGGATCATTAACCCTCCCCTCTGGTGTTATGAAAGCTAATGTTTCATCTAATATAGTATCATTTTGATGTTAAAATGAGTTGTCTGTCTTACTAATGTTGTCTGACACTCCTAATAAAGACTGTATCTCTAGTTGTTGCAAAAATAGTAATGTCTTACTAAGTTACAGAAATCCCTGTTGGAAAAACTTTAGGAATTGTAGGTCAGAAAAATAGTTTGAATCCAGCTTTTTTCCTGGGGAAAAATAAAGTGCTGAGGAAGGTAGAAGTTCACGGTAACTAGGGTGAAACTGCTATACCATATAAAGTGTCATCATGTACCAGAGCATACTTTTTATATGTAACAAAAGTATGCTTTCTTTCATCTAAAGAAATCTGTATGCGATCAAATATTCTGTATCATTATGGGTATGTATGAAGAGCGTGTTTTGAAGGTTATACAGTCATACAATTGTTTTCTGCTTTGTGGTTAGTATTTTAAAATACTTG
The DNA here is from genome assembly GCF_947461875.1 of Haliaeetus albicilla. Classification (NCBI taxonomy): domain Eukaryota; kingdom Metazoa; phylum Chordata; class Aves; order Accipitriformes; family Accipitridae; genus Haliaeetus; species Haliaeetus albicilla. The sequence continues at coordinate 55,941,240 of NC_091483.1, read as the reverse complement.
TCTGTGTAATAAGTATGAAATAAAGAATTGTTGTGCAGACTTACATTTTAGGTTTTTTTTTACTGTCATTTTCGGCAAGAGATGAAAAGTGAATTTTTTGGCATGAGAACAAAGATTCAGTTGGAATAGAAGCTTTGGGTTTCCTATGTGAATGCTGGAAGAACTTGCTATCAAAGGAGCTGTCTCATCAGAGGCAACCAGAATACAAATGGCTTGTAATTACTAGTTTTGTTAACTGAACTTTGTAGTAAAATGGAGATTTTCCTTCTGACGCTCTCAAAATAAACTGGAGGTACCTCAAGAATACTTGCTAGAATTCATTTAATGCACTAATTGCTGAAATTAGTGCATATCATTTAAGTCTTGCAGTGAAAGCTGGAATATAAACTTTCCAGCCTCTATAACTGTCTTTTCACTCTAATTCAAACACTAGTAATATTAACTGGTTTAGACTTCAGAAAGGATCTTTACATGAGGTACAATTTAAGGAATCTGCTGCAAAGTCAACTTCAATTTCTGCTGCTTTTGCCTCTGCGGTGCATTCTGCCATCCATTTGGTTGGATGATACACTCTTTTGGGCGCTACTAAAAACTAATTCACTGGTGCAATCAGTTAAAATACTTGATACTTTTAACCTAAATCCACCTTATTAGGCTGGATAATAGTGCAGCCCTACTATTGCTTGTACTGAATAACTGAGGAGGTAGTGACTGAGAGCAAAGTGGGGTGGGAGGAGGAGCTGAAGCAGGCACTGCTGAAAGCAGCATTTCATGCAACTGTTGCCTCTTTTGGCTTCTTGTAATGTCAAAACAACAACAACAAAATCTTACACTGAATAAAAGAATTTTTAGTAAGCAAATTAGAATTCAATTCTTTTTTTTTTTTAGCTACTACTATTGGTAGCCTAATTAGTACTGCCCTAATTGAAGCCCTTTTTCAGTAACAGAAATGTCACACAATATTCTTTGAATAGCTTAATGCCTTTTCTTTTTTTTTTTTTTTAGAACTGCTTGAGTGTATTGCCATACATTTGCCAGGCCTATTCTTGTCAGTTTATAATATATGTGTATAGTTTCAATACTGTTATGCCTTAAAGAGAGTTTAGTTTTTAGCAGCTAGGTGATCTGCAACTTAATCTAATTTAGATTTACATACCATAAAGTTTGGATCTCTAGCTTTCAGTTTAATGTTTTGCAATTTAATTTGTTCTTTGTTAAAATACAATTCTGTTTGGCATGAAATACTTCCAGCAATGAAGGAACTGGTTTTACCAAAAGTGACCAAATCTCCTTTGGTTCCCACTTCCCCCATTGAAGTTCCATTTTCTATTATACTAAAATAAAATGTAAATTTATGAATAAAATAGTCATTTAAGTAACTATACAAATCATATACCTGGCTACTACAGGAATTGCAGTATTGTACTGAAAATGTTCACCAGTGGTTAAAATTAATCTAAAAATACTTTAGCACTGAAATATTTACAATAAATAGCAAAGTACCCAATTTTAGATCTTAAATTGTGGAAAGGGTTGAACCCCATGGACATAAAAATACCAAAGCATTAGAACAGGAGGTACACAGAAGGGAATAATCCTACAGTCAACTTGCTTTATTGTGCCCAGTAGGTTCATGGTACCCAGAAATATAGATGGAAGCATTTGCCATGCTTAATGGTTTTTCATTTTAGCATATGCTTTGGGGAATTTTATAGGTGGTATTGCTTAGTTCTGCAGTGCCTGTCTTGGGGTTACTGTTGAAATATTGTGTGATCTAGACAGGTCTCTGAATTCTGGAGAACTAGTCTTCATGATGTGCTCTGGTTTGTATGTAATTGTGCGTAGGAGGTATGTTAGCATAGCTTAACTACTACTGTCTTTTGAATTGCTTCCCTCCTCCTTCCCAGTGCCTACATTGAATATCTTGAAGAGAAGAGATCAGTTGTAGTGATCTTGGATCTCATTTTTCCAAGGAAAATATTTGTTGCTACCTTGTCTTGCACTCTTCTCCCACTCCTTCCACGGTATGGTTGTGTCTAGGAGATGAAGAAGTCAGTTTAAAATATTCCTGGTGACTGAAATGTTCTACTGTGAATTGTGTAGTAATTAAATCACACTGAAGATACCGTATAGTATTGTATTCATTTTTCATTGGTTCCTTCAGTATAATTTGTCGCTTTTCTCCTTTTTCATACAGCTCTCAAGAGACAGAGTTTGTACAGCAGCCCTTTCAGTGCGGTCAGTTATGCGAGCTCCTATAGTCCAAATACTAGTAGCCCCTACAGCAGTGGTTTCAACTCTCCCTCCTCAACACCGGTGAAATCTGCTTTAGTGAAACAGCTCATACCTCCTGGTACCTCAGGTAAGTGTGTGTGAGTGTCTGGTCTCTCCCTTTCTTCTTCCTCCTCTTCCTTTCAAAAACATGCTCAAATAGATTACATTTGCGTTGAACTAGAGTAAGAAAGACACTAAAAACTTGTCAGTCTTCTGTAGGATGTTTGCATCATGCAGTATTTAAGCTTTTTAGAAAAGGCTTTTTTACAGACTTTCTGGCATGAGATACATTTAAAATGTTTTCTCTGGATGTCCATGTCCCTAAAATCACTGATGCATATTAGCAGTTAGACCAAAACACATAGCGTTAGTTCTGTGGAGTCCCAACATATGTAAGCTGCTTCTAGGATTGGCCCTGTAATTGTCTGGGATGTAAGTTGCATAGTAGGTGTTTAAAGGTTAGATGTTGGTAATCGTAAAGTCTTTGCAACTAGCCTATTACTTATTAGCTGAAACATTTGGTATGCAATGTATCCATCAGTACCTCTGACATGTGAACAATATAATCTAAGGAAGAAGCATATGTTTTAATTAAAGGCATTCCATGAGGCTTTGCAGTCATCAGTGTAAACACTAACTTCTGGCAATGTTTTCTGCCTTTATACTGCACCATAGACACTTTCTTTGCATCAGAAAAATTGATGCCTGGAACATGATGCCTCTACTCTGACATTCAGAATGTTGGCTTATTGATGCCTCTACTCTCACATCAGAATGTTGGCTTAATATATATACTTTAACTCGAGTTAGCTTGCAGGGAAGATGAAAAAATATTGCATTGACAGTCCAACTATCTGTAGTTTGCTGGGGACTTGTAAGAGAAACCTGCACTGCAGTACATTCACCAGAGCCATTACCCAGGTTTTGTTTTAATCTATGTAGCTCTGCTGTGGGTTGTGTGGTACAATGCTGTATCTGCCTGCAGGACAGAGAGATGAAATGTAACTGGCAATGGGGTGTCAGCCAGAAGGTAGCAAATAGAAAGAGTTTTTTCTGGTATGTTATAGTTTAGCAAAGGTGTATACATAGAACAGGAAGTATTTTCAGATAAACTGTATTTTAAGCATTCCAAACTGAATCAATATTCATTGGATCAGCAAGTCCTTACTGTGAAGAAAGATATAGTCAAGCTTATGTCTTACAAGGTAGTGTGCAGAGACGAAAATGAAAGCACAAATAGAACACGTATGCGGTTGCTCTCTCTGTAAGAGCTATGCAGACTTCATAGCAGTTGAAACTTGGTACAGGTAGACCAGAGTATGTCATTAATTTGTTTTACCACCTTTATAATGATTTTATGAAGTTGCTTATTTTTAGAAGGTAATGGCTAAGCTCTACTTGTGTAAATTATATTTTCAGCCTAGGTTCGCAATCAAATGTTTCAAATGATCTGTGAGTCTCAACATCTCAGTCATAATCTGTTTTCAGATTCGTGGTTCTTTTACTAGGAAAGGAAATACAACTTGCCTTTTTTGCCCCCCCCTTTTTTTTTTCCCCAAACATTTCCTATTACTTTATTTTCTTTCTATAGGTCATCTTAAAAGTTCAGCAGATAGAAATCCTCCGCTAAGTCCACAGTCCTCTCTGGACAGTGAATTAAGTGCATCAGAGATGGATGAAGACTCTATTGGGTCTAATTACAAGCTAAATGATGTTACAGATGTGCAAATTTTAGCACGAATGCAGGAAGAAAGTAAGTATTTTCCATCCTGAAAACGAAGTGGAGCAGCTGATCTTTTTTTGTTGAATAACTGCAGTAACACCTGCTTAGCAGGAAGGGAAAAGGGATGTAGATTCTACTACGGATGTACAAATCTAGTTCTCCTGAGAAGGTTGGCTAAGGACTTCTGCCTCCAGGATAAGGAAAGGAAGTTAGTGTGCAGAAGTGTTCTTTAGGAACAGTGGACAAAAGAAATGCTAGAATATGAATTTGTAGCATATAGTATATACTAAAAAGATGGTGGTTAGACTGGACTGCTGCCTGCCACCAGTCTTCTCAGGAGGTACATGCCTTCCTGATGTAATCCAGTCTTGTTGACATCTGTGCTTAAACCATGATTTAAATCACCAAAATGTAAACTCAATATGACAAAGAATAGTTAAGAAAAGCACCTGTGTAGATATATCTCTTTTATTATAGGTTTAGTTGAGACTTTGTCGTTTTGTCCCTCTGAGACTGCAGAAAGTGGTAGTAATTTCAGTTGTCTAAGTGGTCTCCAGACATTTTTACTGCATACCCCATCAGTGGAAAAGAAACCCAAACGCCCAATATACATTTTTAAATAAATTATATACATGTACTACTGTACTAATATACTACATACACAAAAATACACAAATGTACGCAAAACCACAGATTTTAAGAGGATGAGATAAAGATGAAATAAATGCTATTTTAAAAATACTATGTTGGGAATAGTACAAAATTTTCTTTCTGCACGCCAGTGGATTGTTTTGCATACTCTGTGGGGTGCGTGTACCCCACTTTGGAGACCACTGGTCTAACAACTCTTAAGTTTCTCCATGGGTAGCTTATCATATAGCTTTTTGTTACATTTACTAATACACTGCAATAGACATTTCCTTGTGGCTGCTATAATTGTTATAGGGTGTTACATGATACCAAAGTTAAAGTGTAGCCTGTGTTGCTAGTATCCAGCCTGGGAGAGAAGATGAACAAGTACGCAACACACCTATACTGATGACTGTTGTAATAGGAAAAGGAATGAGCTCACCTAGTTATTTCAAGACACTATCAGCTGGTAGATAACTTCTTTGATACTAATCTGGAATTAATTTAATGTCTCAGATAAAAGTTAAGGTGAACCAAATGTGAGTTTGAGCACTGGGCAGATATATTTGTATGCACTGTCTCTAGTTTGAACCATCTGTGGGCTGGAAGCAAGTAAACAATGTTCTCATTGTTGCCAGGCCTCCGGCAAGAGTATGCAGCAACTGCTTCTCGGCGTAGTTCTGGTTCTTCTTGTAATTCTACAAGGCGAGGCACATTCAGCGATCAGGAGCTCGATGCACAGAGTTTAGAAGATGAAGAAGATGGCACACATCACACAGTACACCCTGCTGTTAACAGGTTCTCACCATCACCTCGCAGTTCTCCCTGGCCTTCACCAAAACAATCTCCAAGAAATTCACCTCGCTCCCGATCACCTGCTCGAAGCATAGAATACAGCAGAGTGTCACCCCAACCTATGATTAGTCGTTTACAGCAACCTCGCCTTTCGCTTCAAGGCCATCCTACAGATTTGCAGACTAGTAATGTCAAAAGTGAAGGTAAAAGCTCTGTCTCAAATTCATTACACAAGTAGTTGTGTAGTTCCTGTAAAGGATTTTGGTCAGTGTGCAGTGCTAAAACTGTATGCCTGTGTAACATCATGGTTTAATCTCAGAGTTGTTGAAGAAAAAGCAGAGCAAGCAAAGCTTAAGTTCTGCTGGGGAACCCTTACAGTTAGATGAGTTGATAGGCTTATATTTATTTTAGCTGTTAACCAGTCACGCCGGGTGTAATTGAGTTTTGTGGTGACCAAGTTCTGTCTTTGGCAGGCAAATGCACTAGAACAAAGCAGAGCCCAAGGGAAACTATCATTCACCAGTAGGGTTAGGCCTTGCAGATGACAGAATAAAATGCAGGGAAAGTAACTGTGGTCATACAAGGGTAACATGGCAATTTATGCATGCTTGTAGCCTCTGAGATAGCTGAATGCTTGCTTCTGGCATTGCAGGACTCTGAACTGTTTGAGCTTAAACATAGCCTTAAAAATATTAGTACTTGTCATGCACTTTTTTGATATTTTAGATATCTCAAAGCTGTGCAGACTGCTGCGTAATAAAAAATAAAGCTTGCAGTAAACTTGACACATTTATACTATATTGGCATAGAACTAAATATTGTAATCCTGATATGATTTTGCTTCTTGAATGTACTTTTTCCTGGTAGCAGTCTGGCGGAAGCTCCTTTAACCGGGCTGAAATTTCATAAGCATATTCCCATTTTAACAACTGTAGTTATCTGGCAAATAAAATCTTAAATTCAGAAAGAATATACATTTAGATATTAAGAATTCACTTAATTTTTTTCATCTTTAAGGTAAGCTGGATGCAAAATGTCTGTAGTAGAAATGCGTTTTTAAACAGTTTATTTTCTGGGTGGTGGTTTTTTGGTTTTTTTTTTTTGTGTGTTGGTGTGTCATCCCTGTCCTCCACCCCACCCCCTCAATACAGCAAAGAGTTCTATGCCACTTACAGAATTTCATTGACTAAGAAATTTTAGAATTTTAATCAGGAAAATCAGCGTGCTAGGCTAGAGCTTTTGGGTAAGAGGATCCTGCAAATGTAATTAGCTATTTGAGAATATATTTGGCATAGTGGTTTGGGGAGATTTTAGGTATATAGGAAAATGTACAATGCAAAAGCTAATCAATTATATTGTGACTTAGTTGAGAATTCCTTTCCCATTCTTTTCTGGGGTTTCAGGAAAGTCTTCTTAATGTATGCTAGATGAGCTACAACAAAAATATCCCATGAGAGGCAAGGTATCAAAAGCTGGTATCCCACATACCAGAGGGATTAAAATAGAGTGTGTGATCATGTGCTTCTGAAACACTTCCAAGGAATTGTCTTACAGTGGGTTTTGTGCAGTTGAATGTTGCTTGGATATTCAGAGTTGATACAGCAGCAGCCAAAAAAAGTTGTTTGGGATTTCTTTTTTTTCTCTAGAATGGTTAGAGGGAAATTTGATTGATAGGGTTCCACAATGTACCAACTGCAGTGCAAAGCAATGTAAGCTACTAAGTGCAGAAAGTAACGCGTGTAGGAATATTCAGCCTATGAAGACTCTTACTTTTGTTTTCATCTTTAGTGCTTGTGCATGGTTAGCATGCTTCTTTTCTGCATCCCTCTACAGAATCAGGTTGGCCATTCCTCCTGACAAGGCATCTGTAGTCTTCTATCCAAAGTATGTCATCAACCCAGCTCTGCGTGGGTTGGAGATACATAGAATGTTATTAGACTTAAGAAATATTTAATGGTGTCTTTTTGTATTCTGTGAGCGATGGTACAAATTTTAGAAGACCCTTGAAGAACCAGTATTAGCTGAATAGTCAAGTCATATGTGAAATATGAAGCATAACTGGACACTTCAATAATTTTGAATGTTGTGTATGAAGAGTTTCTTTCCAAGTGGGTGGCTGTTATTTGTTGTATAATGTGCTGATATGGGACTGAGTAGTCCCAAAAATTGACTCAAAGAATAACCGTGTGTTTTTAATCTTCAGGAAAGCACTCTGTATTATAAATAACTTTCTAGGTAAAGACTTTGAAAACTGTGGAAGAACTGCAAATTAGGTTTGCCTATTCAATTTCCATAACAGTAGAACAAAACCCAGGGAATCATAATCCAGATATGTTTCAATTTCAAAACACACTATGCTTGACTTTTTTCATCACAGGTGAAAACCATACATTCTGCTTTTTTATATAGAAATATTTTTGTATGTGATAGATCTGAGAATAATACAGAACTTTAATTCAGGATAATGGAAGAACTGTAATGTAACAAAATACGCTTTTAAATTGCAATGTAGTTTTATATGGCTAACATTTTGTGTCACTTACATTTGGGATTCAACTATGGATATGGGATAACCTGAAGTTTGTCCAGCATTAGACTACATGTTGTGGTATCTTTGTATTATTTCGTACAGAAAAACTAAGGCGTAGTCTTCCAAACCTGTCCAGGACATCTAACATCCAAGCTGAGTCTGTGAAAAACAGCAGAAGTGACTCAAACTTCCAAGTGCCAAATGGAGGGATACCTCGCATTCAACCTCAAGCCTCAGCCAGTAAGTACCTTTAGTGACACTTCAGTGTATATTTCAGAATTAAGTGATGGTACTCAGCTGGTTTCCAGTTTCATGGCAAAGAGAAATGTTGGATGCCACACTAGAGATGCTAATCTTGATTTTTAATCATACCTGTGAATCTGCTTTTTTGGTACACAAAATCTGGTACTGATTATATTCAAAGAATGTCTGATCTCTTACTAAGGTATCATTCATAGTTTCTTAAAAGTATATGTAGAAGTACTATAAAAAGTATAAATACAGTAGTTAGACATTTCAGAAACTGTTTTCTGTGATTTACAGACGTTATAATGCTCTGTACTGTTGAATTTTACTTTCAGACTACAAAAACTTACTAGGCTATGGAAATATGTACCTAGATGATGTTTATTGCTTTTTTTTTTTAACTAGTGAAACGTGATCTGGAAACATTCATGCAAGTTTAACCCTTGTTTGCAGTTTCTTTTCTTTTGTCACCTGGAAATTATATATTCAGTTGCAGATTTTATTTACTTTTTTTTTTAAGTGTTGGTTACTACTTAGAAAAGGTTTGGATGAACCTGTGTCCCATGAAATAAATTAGCCCATTGCTGGACTAGTGGCCACTAGTTTGTCCAAAAGTGAACTGCTGATATGAGAATGCTGCTAATCTCACAAGTCTCTTGAAAATGGTGACCTTAAATAAGCCAAAGCAAATGCAACTTAAATATGCAGTGCTTCTTTATATATCAATATTGACAGTTCCTGTTGTTTAAATGTTTCCTGACCATTTTATTTTAAAACAAGTTTCAGAATTTAATAATCTTGTGTGACATTTCCAAGGAAAGAACACGTTATGAATATTATTATGTGTAGAGCTTTGAACTATAAAAGTTTTATGATAAAAGTTCATCAGTAATTAAATATTTGACGGGGAATGTAAGATAATATTTGTGAATGAAACCTTTTTTTTTTTTAACCTGTTGAACAGGCATACGAGCATACCTAGTTGGCCTTGTTAACCGGTCCTTTCAAAACAGTGTGTTCATGCAAACAACTACAGTTAAATACAGAATAAGGAATACAGACTATGCTAAAGACTACAAGATTTCTATCTTTGTAGTGGCTCAGACCAGATATAAGGGTTGTGTGGACAGTCGGTCCCAGGTGTGTGATAATGTAGCCAAAGAAGTTAGTATGACCTTGTGATTGTTCATATAGGTTACCCCAGCATCCTTTCACCTTGCCCCCTTCTTCCACTATTCACAAACACTCAAGGTGGGATTTACAACTGAAAGAGCATGTGTGTAGTTCAAATGGAGGATTGTTATCTGTTAGGCAGGCTTATCGAACTATAATGCACTTGGAGCAGTTGGCCAGCAGATCTCCAACTGTGTTATTTTTGTGATAGGAAGAATAATCAAAATGACCTGAAAGAAAATGAAAGAAAAAGTATTTTTAGTAAAAATCTGTACAAATTTTATCTGGTGTCTTAAAATTGAGTGAACTGGGAAGCGAAGAGCACAGAGGGCAGCTTAGTTGGCTAGAAGGCTATTTCCAGTATCAAAAGTATATTCACAGTGAAACTTTATGGAAAGATCAGACAGCAGAAGTCTCAATATTCAATATTTAGTGAGTTACTTCATTGCAGGAACCAAAGTACTGTGACTTATGTTTATACATATATAATTTTTTCAACTTGTGGGTGCACTAAGAATCAAAGAAATCATTATGTAATCACCTAAATAATTAGGTAAATTTGCTTGCCTTTCATGGGAATCTTTCCCCAAATGTGAACCACTCTAGACCAACTTACATTTAAATGTAAGTTAAGTATCACTAATAAAGCCCAGACTTCTAGCTTTTACAGTTTCCCTGCTCTTACAGATGTTTGTCAGAGTCTTGCTATTGACAATCGTAAAACGGTTTGTGTATGAAGTCAATGAGTAAGTATCTTTGCTTAGTCTGGATTAAAAAATTCTCTGCAAAACTGTACATTGTATAAAAATTTCCAGAATTGTGTCCTTTTTATTGTATACTTTTTGTTTTATTGGTTTTATATTTTGTCACCTTGCACAAAGCACTGTTAAATTGCAGCAAATTTTTGTTTTCCCTTGGCAATGACTTCTGGGTCTTGCGATTGAAAGCTTCCTCATATACCTGCTAGTTTTGCATGAGCTTACCTTTGCAAGGATGCTGGCTTGCCACCCGAGGTCACTACTTTTCTCCTTGTCAAAGATCTGCTGTTCATAATTTACTTGCACATTTGCTGTGGCTGCAATACTGAACTTGCTGTGGTTGCTGGCATTCAAAAATGAGTTAGGAATCCAGTAAGTTTCTGAAAAGACAATTCTTGTTATGGTTACACAGGCAAATTGTATATGCTTGTTTAAGAATAGAGGGGAGACACTTAAAATATGTTTAGAGGTACAACTGTAAAACATGAAAACATTTGGCATTATGAGTTTTAGCTGTAATGTGGTGAAAAATCCAAATTCTTTTTGAAAAGAGATTGAGTAAATTAAATAGCAGTTGTAACTTAGAATTTTCATTTACATGTGATTCTCCATGCTGTTGTGCAGAAAGTACTTTTTTATATGAAAGCTATTAAGTATTTCACCTTAAAACACTATAAGATGCTGTAATAGTTGTGTCCTCCAAGGAACAGGTATCTTAGACTTTGAAGTGTTAGAATGACAGGAAGTCTCTGTATTTGGGTCCTACACCACATAGATTGTGCAAAGCTGTAGAACTTCTAGGGTGGCTTCCACATAGGAGCTACATGCTTTCTAGTGGATTGTGTGTGATACTCTTGTGCTTACCTGGCACTATTAGCACATGGATGTCAAATCTTCAAACAGAGTTAAATATAATACTTTTTCAAAGAACTAAGCTGTAGATTGTTCAAGCTATCAGTGAAATAACTAGTCTGCTTGCTAAGATCCAGCTGCTTGGCATGTTCAGAGTAAAAGAAGGGAGTGTATGTTTTGAGGAAACCATTCCAGTATTCCAGTTCAGTTGATGAGAAGTAAACGTAACTACATGTATTCAGCATGCACTATTTGTGACAGGTAGTGTAATAGCATATGGAGCACTTCAAGAGCAGCAAATAGTGTGGGTAAGCATGCATTCCACGCTTATCTCAAACTGCATGTTTCCTCAGCATTGCTCAAGTTGCACTGCCTGAAGTTCTTTTCAGTGATTCAGTGCACAGAATTGTTTAACTGTGGAGTCTACTTCCTGGAGTCTCCATTGGGAAGAAAGGAATTAGATACATGTATTTTAAATCCTTTCCATATCATCCCACATCTCTGACTTGCAAGTAGTGTAAATAATGATGGGGGAAGAAACTTAGTGCCATGTGCAGCAGCATATTTAACTGAATGAATTAGGGCAAACCAAATTCAAGATCATAAATATGAAGGACGAAGCTGTTCTTCATTTTGTGTGGTATAACAAAAACACTGATTCAGTAAAAAATGGTATAATGGAATACTTGTGGACAGCAACACTCTGGCCAGTGGTCTGCCTCACTAAATTCCTAGGAATTGTGCTCATTTTTAAACATCTTGCTGTGCTTAATTGGCTGTTCATAGGTATGCCTTAAAAGTTTATAGCAAGACCATATGCCAGAAGTTGAATAGGAATTACATATTGCTATATGGTTTTTTGCATTAGATTCTAGTTGGTAGAAGGAACAGGGGTTTTTATTCTTAATAGCCAGAGACAGCATTTTATCATGTTTATAAACACTTTAATTCCTTTTTGCTGTTTGTTGAAAATGACAGGTTTTAGTTAGTTATTAAGACTAAAATGAATAGATGACCTAGTCACATTTTCAGAATGAAAGTAAAACACATGATGAACTTCTTTTATAGTTTACAAAATACTGTGAATTTTGCACTGACTGAAGGATAGGAAAGGTGATGGCAGTTACTATATGCTGTCAAGTTTAGAAAAGGATTAACTAATATTATTAGGATTCTAATTGTTCTTCCCCTACCTTCTTCATAGTGATATCTACCAATTGGTGATAGGATTACTGAGCTTCCTTACTCAGGGTCAGGATCTTTATGCACAGCTGTTCCCCCATCTTTCTTCCTTCTCACTATGGAACTAAGCCTTGCTAGTGCAATCAGTTTTATGCTGTTATAAAACTCCATACACTGAGGTGAGCAGAGATGTTTACTCATACATTATCATTTTAAGAAGCCTTTGTGTAGGCAAAGCTTTATTTCATTGACTACTTTCCTCCTACCCCCATTAAATACGCTGTGGTGAAAATATGCTGAGTTGATGCGTTCCTTCTGGCAATAGGTAATTCTCTCCTTGCCAAGATTCTGCAGCTCTTGGAATGTTGGCTTCTCTCTTGGTAACTGGTGGGTAGTGAGGTCATTTCAAGGCAGTATCAGCCCTTGAACATTACTAGAAAAAAGGCAGGACATAGGAGCAATAAAAAACAATTTCTCTCGTGCTGTCTACATGCTGGCAGCTGATAATTCTCAGTGTTACATCTTTGAGACCTCTTGCATACCCTTTTCAAGAGAAAAAACCCAGGCATCTCTCAAAATGGCTTATGTTTGCGTAACTGAAAAATACAATTTGTTTATATGATGATCGCATTTAGACAAAGATTTATGCCTTTGTATAGTGTTAGAATATTTTTTTGAGAACTCCTTTGAAAAGTTTAGTCTTGCTAGGTCAAATATGACAGTTTAATTTTCATCTTTGTATCTAATCTTGCACTCGTATTGCTGTAGCATGTTTGCTAGGTGGCTTGTTCTCCCTTTGGTGTATTAATTTTTTTTGCCTTTCTGGGCGCTTTGCCCTGCAAGAAGCTTTGTACTCTTACAGAATCTGCGCATTTTGCACTGCAAAATTTCTGACACGCTCCTCTGTAACTTTTTGTCATTAAGAGCAAGCACCATTTAAAAAAACCCACCACTTCAAGAGTCATAACAGCTTTTTGAGTGTTTTACTCACTCTGTTCCTTGGTGCTTCACAAGTGGATGCAATTCTGAAATTCCCAGTAAATTTAGTTTTCTTATCTTCTTAGACAAATATAACACTTCTTGTCTTTCAACAGCTCTGCAAAGGCAGAAAAATTTGCCTCGTGCTGCCTTCAAAACCAAACAGTTTCTTCAAACTCCATCTACAAAAGGAGGTAATTAACTTACAACCTCTTATCAAGCTCCAGCAAATCTCAGATAATTGTTCACGTGCATTAAATCCCACATATTCTAGACTAATAAAATGGCTGTTGCATGTTGAGATTAATCAAGTGGTCCTTGATGTATGAAAGTTAACTTTTTGGTCTAAACATTAAAAATACAACCCTGCATTATATAGGAGAAAAAGTATTAAATTGGATTTTGAGATAAAATCCAAGGATTGGTGGCTTTTAGTGTTAATGAGGAAATCTGGATTGGAAAAGTAGACTCCTGAATCCATATTTGTTAGGGCTACATTTGGATAGGAGTTTTTTGAATTGTAAAATACCATTTTTAAAACAAAAGTTGTAAAAGTTGTTCTTTTTTTTGATTGTGCAAAAATACAGCAGGCAAGTGAAAATAGCATCCTTTGTGCTGGAAACAAAAGCGAACAAGTTTATCCTTGAAAAGATGAGCACAGCATGTCAACTTGTTTTGCGTGTACACGCGCACATGCTTGCACTTTCTCTTTTCCTCTCAAAACTGGAAGATTAACCCAACATACAGTAATTTAGATTTGTATTTTTTTCTTAAGGAATTAGAGACTATTGCGTGTAATATTCCAGTTTGCTAATGGCTGAAGTTGGCTTCTTTTTGAGGAGAAAATGAAATATATCGAGTCTCTAATCCAATTAGACAAGTTTTAACTGGTTTTTAATTAATTCTGGCAGCCTTATATGTGACACTGTCTCAGTTTCACTGCTAAGACAAAACTAGTTCATGATTTTGGTTTTAAGCATAATTGGTCCTGTTGTCTATTACAGTCTAAAAGATCTCATCTTAAAGATCATATTTCACTTGAGACCAATTCATAAGCTCTATATATGCTAGAATCCTTTAAGGATTGTAAAAGTCCTTCGTGCAGGTGCTGAGGGTGGCTGACAAAATTCATGCATTTCTTTCAGCAGTTTAACAATGCTAAACTTCTTTGAGTCTACTTCATTCTATGCAGAAAGTTTTAGCAAAGTATAATGACTTTGAAACAGATTCACATGGCTTAATAGGTCTCTAACAGTCCCAATGTTCTGCTTTGGCATAAGACCACCATCTCAATTCCTCTGCAAAGCTTTCAGTGCTGTCCTTCCAGTTGGCCATGCCTTCACCTTCATCTGGATGTCTGGAACGCTTATTAGGTCAATGGCCTAGTCTGGAGCTGTGGAAATGTACAGAAAATTAACTTCTCTTTGAGTTTATATTATTTGTAAAGTTTTACTAAACCTTAGAGAATGAGGAACAGAGCATGTTGCACCACCAGTTATGTATCCCACTTTATAGTTGCTGTCATTCCTCACTGCAGATCAGGACCCAACATGTCCTTTTCAGTTATTTGCTATTTTATTGTCCTTGATCTGTTGATTTTCTTGCTTCTGATCTGAGAATCTCACAAGTATAGATGCATTATGCAGTAATGAAACAAGTATGAATCTACCTTCTTTTAGATTAAAACCATTATGCCTTGTCCTATCACTACAGGCCCTGCTAAAAAGTCTGTCCCCATCTTTCTTATAAGCCCCCTTTAGCTACTGGAAGACTGCAATAAGGCTTCTCTGGAGCCTTCTCTTCTCCAGGCTGAACAACCCCAACTCTCTCAGCCTTTCCTCACAGGAGAGGGGTTCCATCCCCCTGATCATTTTTGTGGCCCTCCTCTGGACCTGCTTCAGCAGGTCCATGTCTTTCATGTAGTGAGGTGGCAGAACAGTTTATCAATTCCCATTG
Organism: Haliaeetus albicilla; assembly: GCF_947461875.1. Classification (NCBI taxonomy): domain Eukaryota; kingdom Metazoa; phylum Chordata; class Aves; order Accipitriformes; family Accipitridae; genus Haliaeetus; species Haliaeetus albicilla. The sequence continues at coordinate 55,926,143 of NC_091483.1, read as the reverse complement.
TTTAGCCTCATCTGTTCTTTTGTATCGGTCTTAATCATCTCATCACGATGGTTATGATTTAACTGCGTTAGAATTGATTCTGGTTTCAAGTCAGCGTGCAGCAGCTGGTCTTGGGGTGCAAGCCAGGTAAGGTGGTAGCTTCACAGCATTCTACTTGGTCAGGTGGGGATCTCTTGCCCCCTGCCCACAATCCAAGACAGAATCTAGAGAGGGTGGGAAATCTAAATGTCATGACGGTACAGTGCCATTTATTTTTATTGTTACCAGATGTTTTAATTGTAGTTGGTTCTAGTTGTTTAGTTTCTAAGGAGATAGAGTTGTGTAAAGTTGTTAAACACTACCCTTACATGTTTACATGTTTTTATTTAACATGGATCAGCTCAATACTGCACATAGGTATACGGTTATCAAATAGCCTTTGACTAAGGCAGTACCTCACTCTTTGTGATCCTGTCTTACAAATAGGCCAAACTGAGTTTTATTAAATATCGAAAACTGCTCTAAGACAAAATTCTTTATATGTAGAGCAGAATTATTAGGCAATTTGCCAGAGATTGCATCATGTGGACTGCTTTGGAGATTGCAGCACATTGGAAGACAATTCATTCCTTTATGTACAAGAATGAATACAGCTCTCAGCAATGTCTGCAATGCTGTGCTGACAGGAAACATTTTATGAATTGACAGCTCAAGTTGGAAGCATGGTAAAATACGGTCAACAGAAAACTGGAGAGAATGGAGAGGACTAATTTACTGGATGCTTACTTTCACTGGGAATGTGACAAGCTTTCTTCACTTACAGCTTTTCATTGCTTATATTCTGTACCTAAAAACCTTTTCCCCATTGTGCCCATAAGAGGCCCAAAGCTGTATTCAGTTTTTATACACTGGCATTGCTCTGTTGGTCAGTTGCTAACATGATGCTGTATCTGTGTTCCAAGCAGGTGTTGTAATGAGAAGTTTAGTGATAAAAGCTCCCTACGTTTACACTGTAGAATCACTTGGAAATTTTGCAGAGTTGATTGAACCAATGTTACAGGCAATGTCACATTTTAAAAACTTCTAATATGTAATCTTAGTCCTGGGAGCACTTTGCTGCTCTTTTTTGTCCAGTCATTCTGCTGTTAATGCTTTCCTTAATCCATCTTCTGGCTTGACACCAAGGTTTTTATTTATTCTCCTTGCTACTTACCAGCTGTCATGTATTGTTGACATCTCTGCCACCTTTTTTGTCAGCTTTTCCCATGAGCGGCTTCATGCTGTGTTTGATATTGCTATTGGTGGAAAGGCCCTCTTGGATAATCCAGAAAGGAATCAAATCCAATTCACATCTGTAATGAGGCACATGTTAATCTTCCTAGACATCCCCTATAAGAAATGGCTTCAAAATACAACCTGAAAACTACCACTTCCTCTGTACCCCATTTAGGATGCCACATTCCTGTCATCACTTGCCTCTTCTCTCACTCATGTTCTTAGTGGATCTACCTTGTAAAATGATAATAAAAGCTATGTGAAGGACCATCTTCTTTATGTACAACATCTGTCAAAGAGGATGCAACTTTGGTCTCTGTGTAAAAAAAAAAAAAAAAAAAGTTTATTTAGTGGAGGAAGGAATAGTTCATGCAAACTCACTAAATGTTAACGTGGTTTTGTTTTACTTTCCTGATTTGATTGTCCTATGTCGACTGTTACTGACCCACCCTAATCAGTTTGAAAAGCTGGTGAAATTCCATTTCAGTATTAAGATGATAGATTAGTGTAAGTATTCTGTTTAGTGATACATAATGCATAATTTGAAAATGTTCCTCATGTGAAGAATTGTGTTTAAGGTTTGGCATTATCAAAGAACTGTTGAATATTCTGGCTTATTAACCTTTCCCAGAAAGGACTTGATAAAGACCTTACATAACAACTCAGATAGAAAGTATTTGAATGTAGATATAAGTGATGCTGATAACTTAGATAATGTTTGCAAGAAGAGGAAGGCTATAAATTGTTATAGTTGTCTGGTTTAAGTTTCATAGCAGCACCTTAATGTCTTTGGTGTTGGGCGTTGGCTGACCTTATTTTTTTTTTCCCCATCAGCCAACAAATCTGCAACATGACTATATCTTTAGGTGAATGCTAATTCAATGCATCTGGTTTAAAAAGAACTGCATAAAAGAAACACTAAGATGCTCTGCACCCAGAATTTCATCATTGAAAGCTAATACACATGTTGAATCTGTATTGCACTAGAACACTGTATTTGTCAGCATGTTCTTTCAGGGATGGGAATTAGGTTCACATGTTTCTGAAGCAGTTATATTTCTTCTTAACAAATATGTTCTCCTCTATTTCTTTTGACCTGACTGATATAACGGTTAGAGCCTTACTAGTATTACTTATAAATCCAGATAAATAAATATTTGTAATAAGCAAATGGGGCATGAGAGTTATGGTATCAAAAACACATGACAAAAAGGACATCTGAATTCCTGTTTCTCATTGCTGCTTGATTGGCTGTATTCCATTATACATTCCATAGTGTTTGAATATTCACATAAAGTAATTTCCTGGTTTTAATTTCAGTTATACCATAACTTAAGCTTGAAAGTAACTTCTGCATTTTATTTTCCAGTACCTTCTTCAAGTAAATTCCGCTCACCTGCAGCACCATCTCCCCTAGCTCTCCGACAACCGGTGAAAGCATTTAGTAACCATGGACCTGGTTCAGTTGCTTCTCCAGAAGCCACACAGCTGACACACAGTAGTTCTTCACCAGGGCCTCTTGCAGCCCAGAGTCCAGGCTTGCCAAGCCCTGCCAGCAGTATTAACAGTACTACTCTTACCAGACCGGCAGGGACAGCAGGGATGAGGAGTGGTTTGCCCAGACCCAGTGCCCCTTCTACAGGGGGCATCCCAGTGCCTCGTAGCAAACTTGCACAGCCTGTTCGCAGGTGAGTATGTGACAGGCAGTCTTAGTTTGAAGTTTTCATAATGAATTTTGTATATTATGTGTTTGTGCTGCTCCTTCTTGCAGTTCTTATTTTGATCTAAAGGTCTCTAGAACAGAAATGGAGATCTCCATGTGAAGTATTTGCCTATGTTTCCAAAATAGTTTTGAAGCAAAACTGAGAGAAAACGATTCTTGAATTAGAGAGCAAAGGTGAAGGAGTGAAAAATGAAATGACTAATGAAAGCTACTGAACTAAGTAAATAAAGTGTTTTAGTCTGGGCTGAGAAGGCAATAAGAATTTGTCTGCATGTGGTAAAAAGTTAGCAAAATGTAGCTGGCAAGTGAAAATTCATTTGTACCACTGAGCGACACATTCTGAAGTAAGAACTAATTTCCTCTTGTAATCCATAAGTCAAGCAGTGGCACCACAGTGAGAACAGTTTCTCTCCTTGGGCAACTAGAAACTTTAGGAAGGAAGACACATGAGGACAGAGGAGGCATCCATAGCATTTGCTAAACTTAACGTAAAAATCAATGCAGTTAACCCACAGGACAAAACAGAATTTTCAGCTTAAACATAACCTTTGTGCTAGCACCCAGCTGTAGAAGTCGCTTAATGTCAGAGTGTTTTGGAAAACGACCACAAGAGAGACTGAGTATTAACTGGAAAGGCTACATGGACAGTTTGTCCTCAGGAGAATCAGAGGGAAGTGATACATAACTTAAAATATATGCTTATAACGCCATGCTGATGTGGATTTTCACTGAAGGTGTTAATTGGAAGCCAGCTGACATAAAGAAGCAGACATCGATGAGAAATATTAAGAATCTCCTTAAACAGAAAGGATAAAGAGTTGGTCTCCAGTACCGTAAAAAAGATAAACCAGCTGTAAATAGCAAAGTGGGAGTTCTGTTCTGCAGTGAGTGCTGGGCAGGGGAGTGACAAGTGACTGTCACAGTATTGACTGTTTTGCAGTCCGAGTCTGCACTGTCAGCAGTATGAAACTTTGTGTAATAAAAAGCAGTTGTTTTTGACAGGAAGTTCTTAATAGTAGTGAAGTGTGGTTGTCCAAATCACAACTTACCTTATAGAAAAGTGTTTCACCTATTAAACTTGGAGAGCTTTTTCTTGTATCTGTACACAATGCAATAATGAAGTATCTATGAATGTCAAGATTTTGATGTAAGCAAAATGTAATACTCTAAACAAGGATTTTCCTGTTTATACATCACTGAAAAAAAATGGCCTGTTTTTAGATGGTGGCAGATTAAGTTTGTATTCTCGCAGAGTATAATAGCAAAAAGTTTTCTGTCTATTTATGCAGATAGTTTTCTGACATGGTAGTTGCCAAGACACAACACACAGAACCTGAAACTGAAAATACTTCGGGGTTTATCTTAAGTAAACGGTATTGCTGAGAAGTAAATGAGCGAAGTGTGTATTTCAATTATTTTTAAAATGTTTAAATTTTTATGTATTGTAGATGGAGACTTTGGCAGTTATGTATGAAACTGAAAAATAATCTCATTTTGTTTTAGATCATTGCCTACTCCCAAAACCTATGGCAACGTGAAAGATGAGAGTTGGAAAGATGGCTGCTACTGAACTGCAAAGTTTAATGCAAAGTTCCAGTGCTCATGGATGCTTCCTCACCAGGCTAAAGGACAGCTTGATTATACAAACTGTTCAGATATGACTTTTGGGATTTGTGAAAATTCCAGATTTCTCTGTCTCTAATTAGCACAAACTGACAGAGATTATAAAGCAGCACTTTAATGACATCTAACATCAGATGTTTGGTGGTCATACAATCACTTCTACATTAAATTGCTATCAGTTCTGGGGGGGGTTTCTTGCTTGCTTAAAACGTATCAATATGAGCATTTATGACAGTGGCCAATGTCTGGGCAAAAACCTAACGAATGCCAAAGAAATGCCCATCTTGAAAAACAGCAAGTATAACAGTCAACTTGCATTGTCCAAAACTTCATTTTCAGACTGTTTTAATTCAGAAAAAAAATTGGTGAATATGTACTATTAAAATAAGGCAACGTTAATCAGAGCTAATATTCTGATTGCAGACTGCTACAGTGCTAGTGAAACATTGCTTTTAACAATTGTATGAGATTCTTGTTGGGGAAAGTGGTACGTACATCCTTCAGAAAGAATCAGAATTTACTCTGGAGGATTAGGCAGAACAGTAAGTAGTAGCCATGGCTTTTATTAACATTAAAGGTTTGAATGTAGCAGACACAAATGCAACAGTACAGATTGCATCTTTCCTATGTTGATTTATCAGCTTTACATGCTCTTATATGTTTGATTGCCAAAAGGGCTTAGTATCAGTTGTACAATCTTTCTAACCTTAAAGTTCCTGGCTCAGGAAAGATGGCCTTTGCTATTGTAGCCACATTTTTAACACATGGCTCACTGTTTGGGGAAAACTTTTTTTTTTATAGCAGGTTTCCTTACAAAGGAAAGAGCAAGTTGTAATGTTAATTTGTTCTAATACCATCCCATTATGCTTGCAGCCTGGAGCAACTGTAAATGCTGATAGTTAAGGAGAAGGAAACACAACTATGCACTTGTAACATAAAAATTTTAGGTAATGAGTTGACTCTTGATGCCAAATGATATTCATTTAGGTGATGTTCCATGGTATGAGGGAGTTTTCTGTATCCTATTTTTTTACTTTCATCCATTTCTTAAATTGGTTTATTTTAAATTGTAAATATTTTTACAGAAGATATTGCCCATGTAAGTGTGTTTAAATATGTACTTTGCCTTACATATGTGTATCTTACTGGTAACAGAGTATGAAACCTGCTATGTCTGTTTACAAGCTATTAAATTCCTCTGGTGGCTCTGACTTATTCTAACACGTTTGCTCAGAACAACTCATTCATATATTTAGCATTTGAACCATTGTTTTCTGTTTTGGAAGACATCATACAAACATTTGTAACTAAAGTCGTATTGGGTGGGACTAGTTAAATGGAAAGGATTTTGTTTGAAGCTTTTTCAGTATTTTGGATGTACAGTTGATGAAGTAAGAGAATGTGAATGGTATATCCTTTGTGCAATGACTGACAAACACTACAAGTTGGATTGGATGGTAGGTAGCCTTCAACCCCATTAGTATCTGAGTTTGGAACTGCTGGTGTATTTTGACTCCCACCACTAAGAGGATAACTAACCCTGAAATTCTAGCACTTGAATTTTAGGCCAGCATTAACATATTCCTGGATGAAAAGCCATGCAAATATTACTTCACTTGGAAGAAGCCAAATAGGAAGGAGTGGAGACTAATTTGCAGCTCTAATTACTCAAGCAGACTTTGGGTTGATGAATGACTTCACACTCCAGACCAAGATCTGTGCTGAGACTTTGAAGTCAGGGTATCAATTATACTGTAATTCAGTAAGATTTCAGCAGGGGTAAAGAAACTACCTTGCACCAGTAGACCAGTACATACCACTAATCTAGCCTTGTGTCATTCACTGGCACAGATAATGGATGTCAATATCTCATATCACTATTAAGCAGAAGAGAGGACAAGATCAAATGCGCATATTCTTACTAAAGCCCAAATTTTAACATTTCAGCATTTTACAAAGCAATGCTGCAGTCTTCGTTGAAAAAAGGTGAATTTTAATCGGTGGATTTTATCGAACACTTGCTTGACTTTTAAATTTTGAAAGTCAGTTTAGATGACGATATTGGGGGTTTTACCATGGCTGCATCAAACTGTTGTGTATGTTTCCTTAAGTTAAGTAATTCATCACTTGGGTAAGTTCAGCTTAGTTTTATAAGGATTCTTTTCTCTGCTGTTCTCCCCTGAAATACAGCAAATGACTTCCTGAAAAGACAGACTGTCTGTTTACTAGAAAGCCTTTGTGCATTACCAGTTTATTGATATCAGGAAATCACGGGGCTCTGTGTTTAGAGATTTACTGCAGAAGTGTGGAAATATGGATTTGATAAACTAGTGCCTATGATTTACTTAACTTATGTTTGATATAGTAGTAAGGGTTTTATGAATGTGGATTATTTTTTGTGCCAACAGCTCGGAATTATTGTATGTGTGTAGGCAGAAGGACTTGTTCTGCTTCCAAAGTTATTTAATTTTTTTGTGTTTGAATGTTTTTGTAAGTGTTAAAAGTGTAAAAAAAAAAAATATATAAAATATTCTTACCACAAAATACTTTCTGGATCATTATTTTTATAACAAATTGTTTTTAAAAGCTTTTAGAAATTTAGAGGGTATTGGTTTAGGGCTTTTTTGGTTGGGTGGGTGGTTTTTCAAGAACCGTATTCACTTTGCGAGAAGTTAGCAACATCAGCTTCTGCCCCCTACAATTCATGAACTGAGTACAATGCTGTATTTGGGTGAAAACTGTGATTTCATTGACAGACTGAGGTAGACTTGTGTTGTGCCTCTACTCTGGAAGGACAATGCGTAATTCAGAATTATGTGAAAAACTGTATTCTGAATTTTCATCCAGAGTGATTTGTTTGTGCAATTCTAAGTACAGAAGCTGCTGTTCTATGTTTACAGGATTTGTGCTCACTTCAAACCACCACACAACACATTTTTCATTTTGAAAATTCTGGAATTTATGCAGAAAATTGAGCAATGTAAAGTGTACCTAGTAAGCCTTCTTTGAATTGTTAGGTATGCGTTTTGTCTAGCTCATATATGAATGCCTCTATCTTTTGGCTCACATACAAGCAAGAAGCGTGTTTTGAACTTGGTAGCTTTCTGTAATCTGCGTTTTGCTACAAAGTAATATATCCAATACTAGTGTGAATGCCATCTTTTTCTTATTTTGGTAAATAAAGTTAAGCTAGATTTACTTCTGTTTGGTTGCCATGTAATAAAATTTAACCCGTGAGGCTCGCTATTAATTGTTTATCCCAGCATAGTCCCCTATTTTGTAATAAAGCTAGTAGATGTTTCCCCCTAGTTAGCTGACCTACTTATGTGGAGCTGGCTTCACACCTACTGCTTCTAAAATGTGATCCCCTACCCCTCCTTTCATTGCTTTTTAGTTCTGCAGTCAAGTACTGTTTGCCCCACACCCCTTCAGGAAAATAGAGCAGTGTCAAAATCACAGGCAATTAATAGCCTTTTGTGCTTCTCTTTTAGTGGGTTTCTGTAACAAACTCTTTTTTATTAAAGTATTGTTTATAATTAGCATCATCATATTGCAAGACTCAAGATAGAAAATATTGTTTCTACAGTTCTCTTTAGTGAAGGTATGACAGCTCCTTTGGTTTTGGTACAGAAGCGCTAGGTCATGTTTTATTTGATAGTGTGTTACCCTCTAGGAGTCTGATTGCCATGGTGAAGAAAAATAAGCGATGAACATGTAAGGAGGCAGAAGGCTGAAGTTGCTTATGCTGCTGAAGTCTCAGGGTGGCTGCAGAGCATGCAGTTTTGATCATTTAAAACATCTTTTCTGAGAAAATATTTCTGAGAAAAATGTGGGAAACAAATATGACAGGGATATGTCTTTAGTTCTCCCTCCTGATCTGTAAGAACAGGAGTAAACTTGAGATTTTTTTAAATTTTAAGTAAAACAGGTGTGATGCGAGGTTGCTTTGATTTTAAGAAACAAAGCAAAAAACCCACCTGCTCTTGCCTATATGCTGTTCTGTAGTACGAGGCTGACACCTACAGGCAGTCTATCTGTAGTTGTCTTGTTTCAGGAAGATGAGGCTGGGATTCGGGTGCTCTCTGGAGTATCCATGTTTTACACAGAACTTCATGGGACAGAAGATGCTCTCTGCTCGAAGAGTTAAAGAACTGAGAGGAGCAGATTCCATTAGACTCACTTTCCACAGATTTGTTTTATAATAGTATTTTCAGCCCTGGTATCTCACACAGTTGTACTGTGCATCACTGTCCTTTTTACACTAAATTATAAACTCTGTTGTGACTACATTAAGCACTTAGAGGACACAAAACATAATTGTAGTGATTAAACTAATTTGCAGATCTTCAGCAGGATTTAAAGGAACAGGTAGCTAAAATGATTCCTTACCAGCAAAGTGATTTTTCAACTCGGTGCATTGTCCACACCTGTTACAAACAGTGAATTAAAAAAATAATTAAAAATTATTAGCTTTGAAAGCTAGAAAGCCTGAGATTCTCTGTGCTGTGTGGCACTCTCACATGAGACCAAAGTGGACTATATGTGTTACAAGACTAAAAAAAGAAGATGCTTCTATTGTAATCTGAGCTCCTATCGTCAGCATAAACATAGGTAATCATGTAAGTCCATTTTCTTTTAGAAAATTATTTTAATACCTTGCAGAGATAAAGCTTAAATGAGAATGTCGTGTGATGCCTTCTCCCCCAGAGTGTTCAGCCCTCCTTGCTTCTTTTAAATTATCCTCGAAAGCTTACTTCTGTTGTCAGCTACAGCAAGTGAGATTCAAAAAATAAGCATATTAGGGATGAGTGGTATATGTCTTATGAGAAGGTGACTGTATGGTCCATCCTCAGTGTTACTTGACTTTTGGTTATCACGCACAACATGCAGAATACAAACTAAGACTTCTGTTCTGTTCTTTTCCATTCTCTTTGCCATGATACACAATCTCGAGATTGTAGCCAAAATTGCAACTTTTCACAGCCCTGCTATGAGAGACTGTTTAAAAACCTTGCTAGTACAAACAACTTGGTCTAATGTCAAACTACTCCCCCCCTGCCCTCACCCAGCCTGACGCCATGTTCCTCCAGCACCAAGGCTGTGAGAAGAACCATGTGAATACCTGCCACCCTGGCCCCCTCAACTGCAAAGTCAGTTTGGGACATACTTGGCGTAATACATTTTTCAAGCTTTCTTATAGCTATGTTCATTGATAAAACTGAAATTAATGGAATCAATTTCATATGATTGATAACTCCTTTCTGAAAACACCAGCATTTCTTGGTCTGACATAGCTATTTTCTCGCTAAAAGTGTTTGGTGAAATTAGTCAAGTAGTATACTTTTCTGTTGGTTTCTACATAAGCTTGCTTTTTTGCATTCAAGGAAAAAGCGTTCATAGAGCAATTTAACTAGTTTCTTTCTATAAGGACAGTTAATTTCTTCAAAAACACTAAAGTGGTCCATGTTAGCCTTTGGAGCTTTTTTGCGTGAGAACTCTCTTATGTAGTAACAGGAAGGTGAATAAGGATACTTTTGTTCTGAGGTGTTCCCTGCCTCTGTCCTGCCAAGAGAAAAAGGGAGCAGGTCATCGGTGACTTGACTTGGGACTCTGCACAGTCTTAGCTGCTTAAAGTCACATAGGTGAACAAGAAATGTCTGGGTTGTGACATGCCGGTGGCAGCAGTGTGGTCAGGGGGATGGGCACGCTGGGCTTCCCCTGGCCTCCTGCTCTTCCCGGGCATCCTGCCTTGGCCATGGACAGTGACAGGCTGCTGGGCTGGACTAGGTGCCCCCTGCTCTAACCCCAGCATCACTGCACTTTCAGTCACCTGTATTTGTCTTGAGGCACTCTTCCTAAGTTTTTTTGTTTCCCTTCAGACATTATCAGCAAACCAACCTGTACAACCCATTACAAAAGCTTAGTTACCCGACTGATCCTTACCTCCCTTCTACTCAGCAGGGTTAATACTGCCATATCATTTCAGAGCTGCTCCTGCTCTCTCTGTGCTTCAGATGGGTGCCAAAATGCTGACGGGAGAAAGTGATGCTGGACCCAGCTCTGCATTACAAGGAGTTTGGTTTGCATCCTGTTCAGGGCTGAGGGTAAGGCCAGCTGCACTGCTGGCTGATCGAACCTGGGACCTGCTGAACTAAAGGAGCGCTAAGTAATCGTTCTTCAAGCAGAACTGTTTGTCTTAACGAAGATCAGCAGGACAGGAGTATCTTGTGCCATCTTAAGTATATCTTCATCACTCTCCTCCTTTAGAAATGAAATTTTGTTGATGCACATGCTGCCATTTTGAGTCCCCTCTCAAAGAAAAGGGGAATGGGGGAGATCAGGCAAACCCTCTGCTCGTCACGCTCTGCCTCAGCTCCTGTCTTAACTTCGCGTTTCTCAGCTCTACAGTTATCCATTTACCCCTGCATTTATTCACCCAACCACTAAGCCTAGAGCAAGGTTGTATTGTTTCTGTTCATCCATTCCCCACGGGGCTAATGCAGACACATAAAACCACTGTTAATGCCGCTTCAACTGACCTGTCTTCAAAGGAGTTATGAAAACCTTGTCCTGATTCTCATCCTTTTAAAGCCATGCCTGGATGTCAGTGACAGCAACATGACGTCCCCGCCGTCTGCCTCAGAAAGCAGCCCGGAGCATTTCCCTCCAGCCATGCCCAGCCTTGCTGGCAGGAACCGGCAGCTCCTGAGCCTGCACACAATGCCCCTGCCTGCACAGGCAGCACAGTCACGGCCGCTACCCTGCAACTCCCTCCTGAGGGTGCAGCTGCGTAGCCATAGCAGCCATTGCTAACATCACCCACCTCTCCCCCCAGGTTGCTGGTGCAGAGCTAGCGCTGTTCAGCCTGCGCACACAGCCCTCCTGAATACCTGTGGGATCAAAAAAAAAATTCATTATGGTGCACGACTGGGCTATAGGAGACCCTCCGTCAGCTCCCTGCTCTGATGTACACTTCTGAGGACACTTCATGTATTTTCTTGAGGCTCAGTTCATCATCACTGAAATAAGTACCAGTCTTTATAATTCACATGCTGGGAGCGAGGGGCAGGTGCGCTGCTATTTAGAGAAAGGGTCAGCAAGTCAGTTCATATCTTGTCTGATACAGTGGGGTAAGTTAAGAACAGAAATTTGGTCGACCTCAGTTTATAAGCCCAAATGTCAGAAAGCAGATAATGTCTGTTGTAAATGTCAGAGTTGAGGGATTTTTCTTTTCCCTTTGAAAAAAAATCAGCAAAGATTTAGTTACTATATTTATGCTGCCATTCACGCAGGCTCAGCTCCACTGAGTGTGAATGGTATTGCCCTAGTACACAAATGTACTGTGGGAATATTAAAAGGGCCTTGCTTAAAGGCATGGGTCTGGTAAAGCACCCAAGCCCAGCTCAGCCCTCTCCTTCAGCAGTAAAGCAGCTTTCAGTAACTCAAGACCCTGCTAAGGGCTGGCAAATTCAGGCTACTTTCTCCTGAGCAGAAGGACACAGGGATTTAATCGCAACCTGGTGGGCTTCTCACCTTTATGATTTATCTCCACATGAAAAATTTGCCCAGGGCAGTGAAATACAGCCTTCTGCAGGCACTTGCACCTCTCTAGCCATCAGTGCCAGCCTTCCTGCCCAATGGCCCACTGTCAGGAGAAGAAATGGAAAAACTCCTTCTCCAAAAACACCTTGCAACCTATTACTCAAAGCTTGCTACTGCGTAGCAGGTGCTACAGATTTCTAACCCTTATTTTCCCACCTTGACAGAGGTACCACGTCAGCTTAGAGCTCCTTTCCATGGGCTGAGTGCCTCAATGGTAGAACTGAAGTATGAAAAATAGGTGGTTCTCGTTAGAAGGCTCAAACCACGTACCCTCTGCAGGGCCTTGGCTCAGCCTATCTCTCCCACTCCTTGCCTGGGCCATTCTTCTGTGCTGCTCTCCCCATCCCAAGTCTCTCAAGTTTTTTTCATTAGCAGATTCTATCAGTGTGTTTCCACTTTCTGCATCCTCCTCATTATGAAGATAATTAAATAACATTAATTACCAAAGCAAATCACTGAAATCTGCCTACCAGGAACCTCAGTTCAAAATTCAAAACAACAGGTAGGTTACATTTATAGCCCATTTATGCACTCTTTTTAGACCTTCTATTTTACTGTCTTTCGTGCCTTTTTTACTCTTATAAATACTGCTGGGTTTTCTTTTTTTGCTCTCTTTGCTTCCTTCCCAAGACTCTCCAGACACTAGAGGGAGGTCTTGCTTTCTCTGTGCTTTTCAGTCCAAAGTTCAGTCTAGTTCAGCTTCAATTCACCACATCATCCTGAACTTACACTAAATTGTCCATGAGATCCTGAACGAATTTAACAGCTGCATTTATGCCAGGAAAGCCCCAGGTTGAGAGAAGACCAAGCCATGCACAGCTGGCTGTAAAAAACACCTCTTGTACAGGTATGTGACTTTATCTAAAAGAGAAGAGATAAAAATTCAGCTTAACTTTCCTGCACATCACCTTTCTTAGAGATGCCAGACTGCACCCCAGGTTATCAGTGACTGCTCCAATGCCAGTTTTGATATTTTAATCTTGTCATCTAGATTTTATGATTTGGGACTTTATTTTTCATATGTATCACAGAGTCTGAAATATCCCCATTAGGCTTTTTACTCAGTATCAGGTAGATTTTAAACCTCCTGAAACATTTAAGATTTCAGAACTATTTTCCCACTGATCTGGGTTTTCCCAACTAAATATGTAGCACCGCACAGCATCATCTCAGGACTGTGGGATGTAAAAAGGCTTGTATTGAGCTACTCAGAACTGGCGTGGATTACACGAGACGTACACTCCTCTCCATGGCAGGTCCCCCTGCAGTTAACACAGCACTTGAGTACAGCTTACTTCCAGAGCAGCACCGCTGAACAACGTAAAGTGTAGCAATGAGCCACCAACTCCCACCGCCACCGGCATGGATGTGAAATTACTGGGGGGGGGGGGGGGGGGGGGAGTTGTAGGAGCCTGTGTTGCACAGAGAGTGCTTCAGCTCTGGGGCAACAGCAGTGACTGCAAACTGATGCCATTGCTACTCTGCAATGGGGAGGATGGGCCAGTCTCCTTTTCTGCGGAGCCTGACTTCTCAGGGCTTCTGCATTTGGACATCTGATCCAAGAAATCTCCTGGGAAGAGCTCAGCTGCAACCTGCATTTTCACACAAGCGACAATGGAATTTGCATTTGGTATATTAGTGCTCAGTACATTGGTTGCCCAACTGCTCTTACTGTTCGTTATGCCCTTAAAATTGAGGTTTTGGTTACTTAAGGTCTTTCTAAAATCTGTCCCTTAGTTCTCGGATAATATCTTGCATTATCTAGTAAAGGTTGAGATCACTGCCAAAAATCTCTTGAATTTGAAAAGAAAAGGACCGGGATGCTAATGGTGAGTACTGGCATGCTGCAGGGACGGGGAGGGAGCAGCCATGAGCTGCAAGGCAGCCTTCTCCACCTGGAGGGACAAAACTGCTTTGCCACTGAATCAAAGGGTTTAAAGAAGTCCGTGCAATGAAATCTCTGTGCTTGGTTATCGCTGCTTGCTGGAGGAGCGCAGCAAGTCGTCCTCACTGTGGAGCCTCTCTGGGAGCAGAGTTCGTATTTGTCTGTAGAGACTGAGGGTGGTTGCTCAAAGCTTACAGCATGTCCTACGGAGTGTGTCAGTAATACCGCTCAAATACGTCAAGAATCTACAAGTGAAGATTGATTCTGTGGGTATTTAGCAGTTGTAGAGACAAATATTTTTTTTTTTTTTGTGATGAAGGGATCACACTGTACATGTTTACTCCTGGGGAGTAAGGTACCCGCTGGAGCTCAGTGCACTTGTCTCCAGCGTGCAGCTTTGCCACTATCTCCAGTGTGATCTCGAGCAGGTGCATTAATCTCAGTGTATTACTTCTCCAGCTGTACATGAGCATAAGACTGTAATGATCCTGTATCTTTGGACTCGATAGTGAACTCTTTGGGGAATGGGGAAGGACAGAAACCCCTCCCTAGCTGGATTTGCCTAGCACCTAGCATTTGGGGACCTGGTTTGTTTGGTTTTTTTTTGTTTGGGCTTCTTGGTGTCAGTTTGAAGCAATTCGCTTTGCAAGGAGTTCTGTATTTCCATGGGAAGTGGCTACTCCATTATCTCCCTGTCCATCCCCGGCTCCAGTTCAGCACAGGGCTCCCTTGCCTGGCAGGGTTTGGGCAGGGTTTGTTTGGGTGGATGTTCCTTCTGGGCCTGGGATTACTGCACAGTATGGCTCACAGCTGGGTGGCAATGCTGAGCACTGATACCTGACATACCTCTTTGGGTAGCTACTCTTACGGTCCTGGTTTGCATTGACTTCAGCAGCAAGACTCTCCTACTGATCATTACTCAGCATTTAGGCTACCCATGTATATATGGGTAAAATATTTTATTTAGAAATTATATGTGCAAAAAAGTGTATGTGTCATAAATGTTATATATTTACTACATTAAAATAAATTCAGTAATATTCCTAATCTTTTGCTTTCTGACATTATCATGGACTGGGCAGACGTCAGGAGCTCTTAAAGTGGCCGTTTTGTACATGTTTGTTCCAATCTTCTGTTTTTCTTGAATTCTTTCACCCTGAAATAAAGGGCTGACTGCTTTTCATTCCCTCCTCTGACTATCCCATCTTAAACAGCTCGGTCCAAACCCTGTTACCTGGCAGGCAGCATGCAAGATGCTGCCATCTTAATAAAATCTGCAAGCAGTTCAGGCCGCAGACGTCAGTTCTGGGCTGCAAACCCCGCCTGACGTTTCCAGCTTGGCCAGACCCCGGTGATCCCCAGCACGCTACCAGCAGCTATGACCGCAAGTGCAGTTACGCCACAAAGAGACGTGAAGTTTTATCAATACCAGCGGGCATCACAGCCCATTCACAGAAGGTACCAGAGAACTGGGTAACTGGAGGCCAGGAGGAGCTTGGCGGGGTCACCCGGTCCCGCCGCAGCACCCCAAAACGAAGTCAGCCACTGCCGCTCACCCTGCCGCGCAGACGCCTGCCTGACCTTCCCTGGGGGATCGTCGCTGCCTCCCCAGGCTGTCCAGCCCTTCAGCACCACTGTTTTTATTTGCCCCTTCCGTATCTAATCTGAGTCTCTCTTACAGCAGCTGCAACCCATTGTACCTCTGTGGACTTGTGAGGTTATTACAAAGAGACTACTTTCAACTAGTGGTAGAGTGGACACCTCAGGCAGGAAGAAACATCCTCCTGGCTTCATCCCCAGCATTTCTGCTTACACACCCCAGAAAGGAAATTAAAAATTTTGTTGACGAAGACGTTCACGCTTTCATCCTCCTGGCAAATCAACAGGTGTACAAAACCTAGGGTACCTCTTCCTCAGCTGCAGCGACATGCAACTTCTTCTGATACCATAGGTCAAAATTCAGAACATTCTTTAGGTTATTAAAAAATGTCCTTCTTTATCGTGGCTTTAAAAGTGCACTTAACACAGTGCATCAAGGCTATTTTCATGGGATTAATATACAACATTACCTAAGGCAAGTTTTAAGAGATTCCTATTATGTTTGAGATTTATTTCTTCCCATTTGCCTGAAGATTTCTTCTAGACAGCTTGAGATTTAATTTAGGTAATAGGACACCTATTTTGAAGGGCTTGCTTATTTGTTGATCAGCGTTACTGATACTAATTTTTATTATGTGGTAAAAATTTGGCAGCAGGACAAGAAGCATTTTTATTCTATGTTTGTACAGTATCTAACACAAAACAGTCTTAGTCCACATTCAGGCACCTTTGATGCAGCGATACAAGTGGCAACTGAGTGCAAAGGGGGTTTTTTTTTGTGTAACCTGAGATAGAATATCGATGCTATTAACTCATATCTTTCTCATGGGGCTCACCATTAACATCCCTTTTAATATGGAGAAAGCTTTGGTGGGAGAGGGATGTAATTTGTCTTTGGAGTGTCTTTCTTCAATTAAATAAATACACTATGAAGCAACTGCTGCTGTAGGTATTATTAAATTTACTTCTGCATTTTTTGACATTTAAACTATTCTGTGGGACAATACAGTCATTTACTCTGATCTGGCATTTTTTTGCAAAACCCAAAATACAGATTTTTCTAGGCACAAAACCACATTTGTGTGATCTACCTCCATATTACCTCCCTTGATTTATGTCCCTAACCCTGACCAGGTTCCTGCACAGGAAATTAAGAAGGGGCTGGAAGCCTCAATGGGAAATGGAAACCAATAAAGCCAGCTGGATCTGGGCCTGCAACTGCACATGCATCCTTTTAAAGCCCCACCATTTATCAGGTTGTGCACATCCCATTTTTAGTGTTCTCCCTGGCCTCGATGACACCACTGTCCCCTCACTGCCATCAGCGTCCCCCCACACCTTCCCCCCGCTCTGCAGATGCTGAACCGGCTGTTTGCAGCACTTGCAGGGAGGTAAATTAGGGCTGCGACATCCAAGACATGCCTGTCTCTAAAGTATGATGAAGACCATCTGCCTGTGAGAGCCCGTGCGAAGTGAGACCTATGTCTGTGGTACAGAATACCATTTGACTTTTAAAACTGAATCCAGTGCCTTCAGAGGCAGCCTCATCTCACCTCTTGTCCCTGCCTGGCTGGACAGGATGCTAATTTTGGCTCTTCTGGACCAAGGCATACATTAGTCATCAGGTCATTTATTTTATTACGACATTTCATCTTAATCCCGATAATACTCCAACTCCAGAAAAAGATCAAATGGCAACAAAAGGGAACAGTGTCTGAGGCGGAATTATTTCTTATTTGAATTTGGGTAAAGGTATCTCACATAAAGGCATTGTAATTGCTTAAGGAAAAAAAACTGCTGCTAGTAATTGCTTTACGGTTGTAGGGGTAGAACTGCCTCAACAAATGACTGTCAGCAATCAATTTACAAAACCTGATTTCATCTCCTTTCATGCACCAGAAGCCTTTTTTCTAATGGGATGGTTGGCAAAAGAGCTCTTCACCTTGTTGTTAAAAGGCAGATCACGCAGCCTTAAACACTTAGTTCTAATTATGAATTATTGGAACATTGCGACCCGAGTTATCATGCACTTACTTGCTGATTAATGGTCTTCAGCCATCTTAAAAATAAACATGGGGGAACACCAAGTATAACAGGAGGGTTTTATTATAATAATTTCTGCCCTTGACTGCTAACCCAGAGCTTCAGTGCAAGGATCTGTCCCCAGCCGCTCAGAGAGACTGAACAGATAGCGGGGACACAAAGGAGTCAGCACAGCTGAGTAATGAGGCTTGTGCTGTTTCCCTTCCACACCACTTCAATTTAATAAAATCTGGGAGGCTGTGAGCTGCAGAGCACTGCTCCCAAGGGAGGCGTAAATACAGAGTAGAGCTGGACTGAAACAGGCGTCATTTGGAAGAGGAATCCGGGGGAGAAGGGGACAGGACTCCCATGAATGGAGAAATCACAGAGGCAGCAGGGAAGAGGAGGAGGCAGAGGCAGCACAGCAGAGGAAGGAGGAGGAGGAGGAGGAGGGTGCCTGGATGCCTTTGCCACCTGGGCCAAGGGGAAGGGAAGGATGATTTGGGGGGATCCCACCTGTAGAGGAGACAACAGGGACACGGTGATGACTTCTGACGAGGAGGGGAGGAAGGGACACGTACCTAATTTTCCCCACCCTGAAATTCAAACCCTGGGTCTGGTCGAGGATGCTGGCCGTGGTATAAAAGATGCTGATTAATGTGGAGATTTACCGAGCAGGATCGAGCTGTGGTGCTGTGCTAAGGGCAGGACAGAGGGGAGTTTAAGAAAAGCAAGCTTGGGATGAAGGGTGACAGGGTTGCAATGGGGCCAGGTGTCATGTTGAAGGGTAGGAGAGAATCCTGGGAGGCAGGGAAGGCAGGTCTGTCCTAGCCCTTCTGCACTACAGACAGCTGCAGGAGCAATGAACTAACGGGAAACCCGTGGCTCTTGTGTGTTCTCCACCGACAGGGTCCAACCGCACACCGCCTTTGTGTGAAACACAGGCCATTTGGGGCAGGAGCAACGTCGACTGATCAGCGCATCCTCACCAAAGCAGTTTCTGTCTGTGTCTGGCTGGGAAGGTTTCTTTGGGACAACTTAATGTCACAGATCTTAACGCTTCATCTTATTTCAAAAATGTATTTTCTCACCTCTTTAGTGAACCAGCTCCCAAACAATATAAAATTAAAAAAAAAAAAAAAGCCACGAGACTGCTAAGATCTTACAGTCGCTGGCTCAGTGAAGGTGAGCTACGGGTGGGGGTGACAAAAGGTGCAAAGTCCTCTCTGTGCTGCTGCTCTTGAGGGAGGGAGAGGCAGCCAGGTACCAGAGAGGGACCTACCTCAGCAAAGGACCAGCTGACGCATCCTTCCGAGCACAAAGATGACCATGGAAGAACAAGCAAAATCACCAGTGTCTCTGCACAATTATGCTCCAGTTCCTAACTCTCCTAAGCCACAAAAATAACCGCTCTGGATCTAAGTTATAAATAAGAACAAGCACATGCATTTCACAGAGTTTACCACAAGTTTACCCTAAACCGCATGTAGGGGATCACACAATACCCTTAAGGAATATTTTAATCCAAGACAATGACAGCAAAGACTTTATTTTTTTCCATGGAAAATGATTACTGTCCTATTAAGTCTTAAATTTCCTCTTTATTTCTATTATATTCTTATTTATTTCTATTTTTATTTCTAACCTAGGTGCGCAGCAAGTAAAGTAGAAACAAAGGGATTGTACATCCCCTGGAAATCAGAAACCACTCCTGCTAGGTCTCACCTGAACATGACTTTCACGGCACTATTTTGCCCCAGCTTCTTTGGCAGCACCACCGCTTCAAGGTGCTGACCGAAAGCCTTCCATCCTCCAGGACTATCCTCCGGAGGCCTCTCTTCCTCTGCAAACGCCCGGCGCAGCTCCACAAATCAGCCAGCACGGACATGCAGAGAGGCGAAGCATGACTTACGGGCGGGTGACGCCATCCCACAGCAGCTGAGCTCCGCCGCTTCCCGCAGACCCGGGCACAGCACGCAACAAGCCGGGGCGGGAGGAGCGGGGAGCTGAAGCGGATACCGAGCTGAAGTGGGAAGAGAGGGAAAAGAGGGGGTGACCACCCTTTGCTTTCTCACCCCACCCCATCGTCCTGCTTTTACGTGGTGCTCACAACCACGGCGTGCACATGCGCCTGAAGTGCAGCGCGGTCGGGATTTAGGCTTCCAAGTCCAAGACCGTGATTTATCCATAACTTGCTTGGGATTTGCAAACCAACCCTTCTTGCCCGAGGCTCCTGAGCACGTGGAGCAACGGGCGTAACAGCTGCACACACCGAACCTCCTCTCGCTGCCCCAAATTCAGCAACACCCACAGCGACTTCCCTTGGGGGCCACTGAGGGGACCTCGGTGCATATACATAGTGATTGCAATTTTATAATGATCCTGGGCTATGCCAGATGCTTTTAATCTCTGGCAGGAGAAGCAAGTGATTCAAACAACGTTTCCATACAACATGCAGGAGCGGTCACTAGCTGAGCGAACAGCAAGGTCGCTTTGCTCATTTCTTAGAGCACTGTCAAAATTCCTTACAAGCCTATCCTCTATTTTTCACCTTTGATTCCAGTTAAATAAAGGGAAGGCACAAAAAAAATCCTCTTATAAAAGAGCAAACAGAATTCCTAGTGGTTGAAGGACTCCTGCTACTCTGGACTGTTTATAGCTATAAAGGGAGGCCTTAAGCCTCATTGTTTCTAAGACTATTCGTATCAGACATATAACTAATGAATAGAGATTGTTTTAGATGTGAATAATAGAATGCAGGTGCTTATAAAACAATATGCATAAGCTGCTTATTTGTCCCTTGTGTAGCCCTCACCATGGCTGGCTTAAAACCCAGTCAAGCTGAATCAACAGAAAAAGGATCATAGATCTTAGACCTAAGACATAAGAATAGATAAGTGATTAACTTTAGAGTAAGATGAATTAATAAAACAACCTGAGTGATTCTCAGAAATTCAAAGGTGATTTCTGATGTGTAAGAAGATAAGTGATTGTGGTGACCAGAGACCTTCTGCCTATGACCACTAACTTCAGAAGAACCGGGACGAGACAATAAGAATCAGCTGAGACAGGAAAATGTATTGGACTTTTGAAACCACTGGAGAGTAGAGAACTGAGAGTTCATGGAAGAACACCTAGAGCTTCTTTTGGCAGATCATCAATTGCGTATTGTTTTGTAAAATTGTATATATATAGGAGGTGTTTTTGAGTTATCTTTTGCCATTCACTGTGGTGGTGGCCCCACTCTGAGTTGTTAATAAAGCAAACCTAGAGAAACCCACATTTGAAAATTCTTTAACAATAGCACAGGTGCTCTCCTGTGGAAATCAAACCGCTCCTAAGAATAACCTAAGGCAATATTATTTATAAAGGTTACAAACTACCAGCAGCTCGTATTTCAATGAGTCCTTTCTCTCTCCCTCTTTTTGCTCTTGCTATCTCTTATCCTCTCGCCCATTTTTCAACAGCAGGACTAACGAGGAGTAATTTGAGAATGATATATGACTGGGTTTATTTGCCACATCTTTTTATATTCAAATAGTCAATCTGTTGCTTCCAGTAATAGCAGGTAGGCAGTATGCTTCCTCCTGCCCTCCACAAAAGAAAACAGAGAAGGAATTAGCCATTGATTCAGATACATCGTGGTGTGCACTACGTGTGAGCTGGCTGCCTTGCAGGCAGATGCTGCAAAACTACTCGGCATCACTCCAGACTCCAGACTGTACTTTAACGATGACATATTGGGAAAGCCTGCAGCAAGTTAAAGAGACAAGAACCATGCTCACCGGCAGATACGATGTTTTTTCACTCTACATGCTGGATGTGAAAAATATGCCGGGTGCTGGCCGGGGTGATGGAACTTACTGGACAGACAATTAGCAAAGCACATCGGCTGGGTTCAGACTTGGCTTATCCTGAAGTCAGCAGTACTGCTCTTGTTTAGACAGAGAGCTAAGTTTGAATTTCAGGTGATAAATTTTAAGAAAAATCTCAAGAGGTCTTGATTTGGTACAATGCATTCATAAAATTTCCCACTAGAAACGCTATAGTTCAGTGACCCTTGAAACTCAAGTTTACGATGACTGGGTGGGCTCTGAAAGAGGACGCATCTGCTTCATGGTATCTAGGTTTACTGAACTCCTCCTATAACTGCCTATACGATATATGTCATACGTTATGACACGAAAATATCTTCCCACGCCCAGCCCTGCTCAAGCAGGGAGTCTGGGGAGTGACACTGGGAGATAAAACAGGAGGCCTGGCCTGTGCCCTTCACACCTGCTCGATAAGCAGCCACCTCGCATTCTGCACGACTGACCCAGCCTGGGCTTGCCCACGGTGGACCCCGCTTGGTCACGCTGCAGGGAAACCGCACGGGCATTGCTTACAAACCAGGGAGGGTATGATAAGCAAATGACCTGCATGTTGTGAAGCCAAATATTGGCTACATGAAGGATGAGAGAAGATACAGCAATGGTTAAGACTTTAAGAAGCACAATAAATACACTGAAAGCGCTTTTCTGCATATGCAGACCTGAAAATTAGGTCCAGAGAACACTGTTGGCTCAGAAAGCCAACCGGACGCTGCGTTTCCCTCCTCTAGCAGCAGAGAGCCCCAAAATATGAATGAACTAAAGCAATCTGGGTCTTATTTGGTTGTTCAGCTCTGATGACACATCTTCCCTGCGCTCTCCCTAGGCTAATGACAAGGAAACAAATACAGGCAGAACAATACTGACCTTGGCATCGTACTGGCAAAGTTGCCGTACCTGGGTTTTTGTCACTAGGTACTACTTGCACTTCTTGTGTCACCTGTGCCCCAAGTAAGAATTAAAGGTTTAATAAGCAAATAGTCTGTTTTTCTCTTGAATCACCAATAATTTCTACTCGAATCCTGGGACAGCCTAAAATTTTACCCAGATAAATTTTTGAGAAACTTGCTGTCTGACAGAGCTTAAGGCAAGCAGCTGGTCAGGGTGGCTCCCGTAGGCTCTCTCCTTAAATTCGGTGCGTCCCCCTTGAGCTGCGACCTGAGACGCTCCACGCGGAGCAGAGCGGCATGCTCAGTGTAGAAGCCAAGGGGCAGCGCCTGGGGGTGCTACGTGCTGAGTCAGCTACTCCCAACCAGGAGTGGTGATGTGAAGCGGCGGCTGCGACCCCTCTAAATCCTCTAAGTGGAAGAAGAAAAGATGGTTATGCTCCCGAGACATGGCCAGTAGCGGTGCCAAGGGCACGGAGTAAGCGTCACCAACATCCACCCTGCTCTCGGAGGCTGCCCTCCTCTCTTGGGAGCTCCTGCCCTTGTGAGCCCAGCCTGGCGTCCCATACAGCGCTTCGCTTTTGAAGGAACAGGGTGACACACAATTATTCAATGGAAAGTATGAAATAAGGGAAACGTGAATGTTGTAAGCACAGTTTTATGACTGACAAGACTATAATCGCCCTTGGATGCGATTTTTGGGTGACGGACTACATTTCTCTCCCTGGTTTGAAGACTTGTGCCCCTGCAGGCTTGCCTGCTTCCTCCACCTGCACTGACTGCCCTGTAAAGGTATCACCTCTCCTTACAAGCTTCTGGGACCCCACCAGCAGAAAGCAGTGCCCCCTCCGACCTCCTAAAAGAGCTTTCCATCCTTCCTCGCCCATTCCGCAGCCTTCACAGCAGCCGGCAATTTGCCTGGGGGGGGGGGGGTACGGACGGACGAGCCTGGCTGTCCCTCAGCAGCGGGGCACCGGCGCTGCCCACCCGCACCGGGTGACACCGGTTGACTTTCGGATGCTGCCGCCGAAGTAAATCCCCCGACAGCACAGTTCCTCCGCCGGAAAAGCCGGGCCCTGCCCCGACCCTCGGGAGGACGCAGGCGGCCGTGCCGGCTCCAGAAGCCGGCTGCCGGCCGCCGCACCGGGGGGGTCCGGCCGTGAGCCCCCGTCGCCGCCTGCGCTTCCCTCCGCCGGGGCCGGGCGGCGCTGTCGGCCGAGCTCTGCCCGCCGTCGAGGCGGCAGCGAGACGCCGCCCACGCCGGGGGTGGCCCCGCGTGGCTCCGGGGACGGGCGGGCGGGCGGCGGCCGCAGCAGACGACAGCCGGCGCGCAGGGACGGACGGCGGCCGCAGCGCGACCGGCAGCGCCCGTCCGGGCTGAGCCGGGCCGGGATGCGGGCTCCGCCGGCCGCCGCGGCGAGCCGCCTGCGCCTCCCGCACTGAGGCCCCCCCCGCTCCTCCGGGGCTCGGCGGGGAGCCGGCGGCTCCCGGGGGCCGAGCAGCCCATGGCCGGCTCCGCGCAGCCCCCGGCGGCGGCGGCGGCGGCGGGGGGCGGCGGCCCCGACGGCGGGTCGGTGGCGGGGGGCGGCGAGGCTTTCGGGGACCGCTCCCTCAGCCAGGGCTTGAGCGTGCTGGTGGGGCTGGCGCTCTGCGTGACCATGCTGGGGCTGGGCTGCGCCGTGGAGCTGGGGCAGCTGGGGCAGCAGCTGCGGCGGCCCGTGGGGCTGCTGCTGGCGCTGCTGGGGCAGTTCGTGGCCATGCCGCTGCTGGCCTTCCTCCTGGCCCTCATCTTCGCCCTGGACGAGGTGGCGGCCGTGGCTGTGCTGCTGTGCGGCTGCTGCCCCGGGGGCAACCTCTCCAACCTCATGTCGGTGCTCGTCGACGGGGACATGAACCTCAGGTAGGCGCCCCGCTCCCCCTCGGCCCCAGCCGGCCGGGGGGCTGCGGCGGCCTCGGGACGCGGGGCGGGTTTGCTGGGCACCCACCGGCGGTGGGACGGGACGGACGGACGGGCACGGCGCGGCTGGGAGCCCCCGGCGCCGCTCTCCTGCCTCTCCCGGGGCGGGCGGCTCTTACACGGACCCCGACCCACGCCTGCTGCCCCCTTCCCTGAAAAGCCAGCCTGCCTGCCTGCGCCCCCGCCGGGGCGGCGGGGGGGTGGGGGGGAGAGGGGCTCTTGCCGTGAGAAACGCCCCGGCCGGCTGCAGAACCCCCCTCCCGCGGGGGCTGCGGCTTCCCGGGGCTGCCCCCCGCCTCCCCCCCCGGCGGGGCGGGCGGTGATCCGGTGTCTCTTCGCTGCTGTCCCCCGGCACAGCATTATCATGACGGCCTCGTCCACGCTGCTGGCCCTCTTCCTGATGCCCCTCTGCCTCTGGGTCTACAGCCGCCACTGGATCAACACGGCCCTGGTGCAGCTGCTGCCCCTGGGGGCGGTGAGCCTGACGCTGGGCAGCACCCTGCTGCCCATCGGCCTGGGGGTGCTCATCCGATACCGGCACCCCCGCGCCGCCGACCTCCTGGTTAAGGTAGGCACGGCCCCGGGGAGACGGGGGGGGGCGGACACGGACGGCCGCGCTGCGGTGGATGGCTGGGGATGCACCGGCCACGGGGCAGGAGGGGGGTGTCCAGCGGCAGTAACCTTTCTGGTCCCTCCGAACCGATGGTAGCTTCACACAGGCATATTCCACTCCTTTAGGTGGAATATAAGGACTTAGAAGCCTTGAAATGAAACGGCGGGGCAGAGTCGGAAAGTGAGGGAGAGGGCTGGTTCCCCCCCCCAGCGCACGGGAAGGAGGGCAGCGCAGCACTGCACCCCGGGAGACACCCCGGGGCCCTGGAGCAGAGGCATTCCCCCGCATCCTGCTCTCTTCCCTGCTCCCGCTGCGCTCAGGGTTAGCAAAACCAACCCACAGGCACAGCAACAACAGGCAAACAAATCAGGTTAATTACTAAAGGAAAAGTGAAGCACAAGCCCTGGCTCTCTAGTTTCCCAGCAAGCCACCCCAAAGCAAGGTGGTGGATGGTGATCTCAGCCCTCTCCTTTCCCAGGATATGATCAAATACCACCAAAGTCTCGAGCCAGGAGCAAACCCGGAAAGGGCAGTGCAACCATGTTTTGCAGTTTAGACTATCAAGCCTCTACCTGCTATGCTTATGTTTTTAAACTAATAACCCCCGTGTTGTTTATCAATGTCTGTATCTGTTGTCAGATTTCCTTGTGGTCCCTCTTGGTGACTCTGGTGATCCTGTTCATCCTGACTGGGACCATGCTGGGCCCAGATCTGATAGCACATATTCCTGCATCTGTCTACGCCATTGCGGTGCTGATGCCTCTAGCGGGATACGCCTTGGGATACGGCTTAGCCACCGTCTTTAAAATGCCCCCACACTGCAGGAGAACAGTGTCTTTGGAAACAGGGTGCCAAAACGTCCAGCTCTGCACCGCCATCCTAAAACTCACCTTCCCCCCAGAGCTCATAGGGAGCATGTACATGTTTCCCTTGCTTTACGCGCTTTTTCAGTCGGCAGAAGCGGGACTCTTTGTGCTGGTATACAAGATGTGTGGAAAAGAGAGCTACAAACAAGATACGCTCGGTGAAGAGGAAGACACGGATATTTCCTACAAGAAACTGAAGGAAGAGGAGGTGGCCGATACTTCGTACGGCACAGTGACCTCGGAGGAGCACAACTCCATTCAGATGGAGGTGACCCAGACGGCGCTTTAGGCGAGATAAGGAGGCGACACCCGGGAGCGAGCAATGTGTGTCGTGCTTGCAACCGGGCTGGGGCTGTGCTCGCCGCGGCGCAAGCGGAGCTGCCCGGTCTCCATCGTTTCTCCAGCTGCTCCCATTGTGCAAGGTGATGTGTTGTTTATTACCGTGACAGTTGTGTTTCCTCAAAAATAAATATGAAACAAATTTCAACAACAAAGGAAAAAGTATCACTGCGACGCAAACCAGTAACCGTACGTCTTCGCGCAAGGAGGTTCCTGCCCGCCCGAGTGCAGCAGGAGTGGGTAGGAGGAAGGAGCCGAGCGTTTGGCAGAGGCGAAGCCAACGCGGCGCCAGTGCGGACGGACGGGCACAGCACCTTGCGCGCGAGCATCTCCGTGCCTCCCACCCGCTGTAAAAGCATTTTGTGCTCGTTGTTCTCACCGCAAATACATGGCGAAGCTGAACCAAATCCGTGTTCCCCCCTGATTAATTCCGCGGGAGCAATTAAGGGCCGCGCTGTCTGGTTCACCGGGGGTGCTGTGCTGGGCGGAAGGGGGGTGGGGGGGGTGGGGGGGATGCCCTGCCCGAGGCCCCGCACCGGGCGGGGATGGGAAGAAGGGGCCGCCGAGGCCGGCGCCCGTCGGGGGCGGGGAAGCCCGGCCCCGGCCCCGGCCCCGGCCCCGGCCCCGCCCCGGGGGTATTTAAGGCCGCCCCCCCCGGGGGTTACTCCGGGTCCGGCGCCATGGCGGAGGACGCGATGGAGAGCTACCTGTACGCCGCGTACCACCCCTACTCCTACCGCTACCCGCCGCCCAAGGGCAAGGGGGGGTCGGCGGGCGGCTGGCGGCCGCGGGGCGGCGGCGGCGGCTACTTCTCGGGCTACGGGGAGGCGGCGGCGGCCGCCGACTACTTCGACAACTACCAGCGGGCGCAGCTGAAGGCCATCCTCTCCCAGGTCAACCCCAACCTGACGCCGCGGCTCCGCAAGGCCAACACCAAGGAGGTGGGCGTCCAGGTCAACCCGCGGCAGGACGCCTCGGTGCAGTGCTCCCTGGGGCCCCGCACGCTGCTGCGCCGCCGCCCCGGCCCCCCCGCCGGGCCGCGGCCCCGCGAGGCGGAGCGGGAGCAGGAGCGGGAGCAGGAGCAGGAGCAGGGCAGCCCCGCCACCACCAGCACCCGCGCCGTCCGCTTCCCCCGCACCATCGCCGTCTACTCGCCCGTGGCGTCCCGCAGACTCACCGCCTTCCTGGAGGAGCCGGAGCGCCGGCCGCAGCAGGAGGAGGCGGCGGCCGCCGTCGAGGACGAGCCGGAGCGGCGGCCGCGGCAGGAGAAGGAGCCGGCGGCGGCGGCCGTCGTCGAGGAGGAGCCGGAGCGGCGCCCGCGGCAGCAGGAGGAGCCGGCGGCGGCGGCCGTCGAGGAGGAGCCGGCCGCGCCGCGGGAGCAGCGGGAGGCGGAGGCGGCCGCCGTGCGGGCGAGCTGGGAGAAGCCCCCCGAGGCCGGCGCCCAGCCGCTGGAGCAGCGCCCGGCCCAGCCGCTAGGGCAGCGCCCGGCCGCGACCCCGGAGCCGCCGGCGGCGGGGCCGGAGGAGAGTCGCGACGAGAAGGCGGCGGCGGCAGCAGCAACAGCGCGGGCAGAGCCGCCGGCCGCCCCCCAGAAGCGGGATCCGGCGGCGGGCAAGACCCGCCTGCGCTTCCAGGTGAGGGCCGGCCCGGGGAGGGGGGAGCGGGGCCGGGCAGGCCCGGGAGACCCCCGCCGCGTGGAGTAACGGCTGTCCCCGGCAGTTCCTGGAGCAGAAGTACGGCTACTACCACTGCAAGGACTGCAACATCCGCTGGGAGAGCGCCTACGTCTGGTGCGTCCAGGGCACCAACAAGGTAGGGCAGGCTCGGACCGGACCGGACCGGCCGCCCCCCGCCCACCCCCCCACCCCCCCCGCTGACCCCGGCCTCCCCCCCGCCCCCTCCAGGTCTATTTCCGGCAGTTCTGCCGGACCTGCCAGAAGTCCTACAACCCGTACCGTGTGGAGGACATCACCTGCCAGGTAAGGGACCCCCTGCCCCGCCCTGGGCCGCCCTGCCCCGGGCCGCCCCCGCCGACCGCCGCCTTCTCCCCCAGAGCTGCAAGCAGACGAGGTGCACCTGCCCCGTGAAGATGCGCCACGTGGATCCCAAGAGGCCCCACCGCCAGGACCTCTGTGGGAGGTGCAAAGGGAAGCGCCTCTCCTGCGATAGCACCTTCAGTTTCAAATACATCATCTGAGTGGGATGGGGGTTTTGGTTTGGTTTAGGGCTCTTCTAGAAAACTGCAAGGAAAGCAGTTTTTGGGGGTTGGTTTTTTTTGGTGGTGGTATTGTTGAAGGTACATGGTGAGGTGTAGCGAGGAAAGCATCCAAATAAAAGTATTGCAAAGCACGCTCAACTGATCAGGTGAGTTTGTGCCCGGCTCAGAGGGTGCATATTGCAGCTTCTGGAGCTTGCACACGGGAAGAGCCTACAAATAATGTTTCGTAAATCAGCGATGGTCTTGGCGGCAGCTGGCTCAGGACCCTGCAGAACCTCAGGTGGGAAAGGATGTCACTGCCCCTACCCTTGAACTAATCAAATGCTTGAAGTTAACATCAAATTGACATCTACAGTAGGTAGTAGAAAATCATTCATGAACAAAACACCTAGTATTATTCACCTACTGTGCACGCTTCTATTACATGTAGGAAGTCTCCTGCGCGTGTTCTTCATCTCTAGAAAATGATTGAGAAATCTTGTGTTACAACTAGGTCACTTCTGGTGCAGCTGGTCTGCATCTTGTTTTGTAGACTAAAGCCAAAGAAAGTTTTTGATTGCTGTGTCTTCAGGGACAGTTCTCACAAACTGCTGGGGAAGGGAGTCACTGATGTTATGGTCTCTTGGTAAACGTGTTGCCCATTTTTACTTCCACAAGGTTATCGAGAGAAGTGACACTTCAAAGGCTCGCAGCATGGTAACTGCATCTGCCTGGCTTCCTCTTGTACCTGCAGGTGATGCACAAGAGCTGTGCACTTAGTGGCTTATACCTGAAGAGTTTGATCTAGTTATGGTTTAGGTGTCTGCCAGCAGGGAAGGATCAAACTCCTGCACCCTTCTGGGGTTGGATTCACAACTAGGAATTGTACTTCTAGTGCTTGGTAGTAATGGCAGAACCAGTGCGGTTACCTCCGGATGATGTTTTCTGAGGCCTGTTGGTGCTGTCAGTGGTAATGGCCTCCGTAGGGACACCACGCTTCAGCAAAGAGTTAGAAGCTGACTCCAGGACTCTAGCATCACCATCTGAGCAGATTCGCAAGCTAGTAAAACCTACACACCACTAGGCTATCCAGTAGCCAGGGCATTGGGTAAACATAGAGGAAAACATACTTTTCTGAGAATGCTAAACTGTTAATTTTGAAGTTGAGCATAATAAAGCACAAAGCCTTTTGCAGAACTCTTGAGGTAGTTTGTATTTGGAAAGACTAATTTTTCTTGGCTATAACAAACTTAACCTACACCTGTACCCAGCCTACTTGAGACCACCCTTAAAGGCTAAAGGGGGAACCAGTCTGAGCCCATGCTGTGTAACTGAGTCAGTTCCAGGTGGTCTTGCATCTCTAAATGGGAGTTAGTATATGGCAGGGTAGGCAAACGTTGTCCTTTATCAGCAAATGTCCATTTAGAGGGGCAGTGAGTGTTAATTCTGTAGGCTTAACTCATCTTGCTGTAGATTCCTGCTTTATTTTAACATGCCCCTTGAGCTTGCTGCAGTAACTAAGGCTTAATGCCTCAGCACCAATTTATTGCCAAGTAATTTTATTTTATTCTTGCTCCAGTCATTATTATAGCAGCATGAGGCATTCTGGGAACAAGTAGACCTACCACCCCCAGAATGGGGTACTGCTTTATTTTGTGCTTCTACCTGAAGCATTTTCCCTTATATCACAGGAAAAGGAAATATCCCTTGCTTTACCAGCTCACTTACTTAGACTTTCACAGTAAGTTCTGTCCTTGCCCTGTTTGACTTGAGAAGTACAACTGCAGCTGGGCAGTTTTTTTCTGTTGTGGATGTGTGTGCCTTGTACTTGCCTGTAGGTAAAGTAATGAGCAGTGGCAAGTCTCCAGCTTGAGGGGAGACACAGCTGAGGCCACCACTGCAGCTGTCTACCCATGGTCTGCCTCAGCTTGCAGTTGCCACTGTGATCTGGGATGTCCTTATTTCTCAGCATGTTTCTAAGGATGTTCTTCAATGTGTTTTCCTGTTTGCCTTCCCCATTCTAACTGCCAGCTGTAGCCTGTTCCTGCTGGCTGCGGTGTGGGAGACTGTGATGAGTCTGTGCACCTTGGTGATGAGTTTGAGAAGGTAAGCTCTGTGCCATGTCAGTGTGAAGTCATATAGCAACTCACAGCAATATAAGCAGTCGAGTGCTTCCTATTTATACAGATGTCCTTGCAAGCATTGCTTTGAGGACTGCTTGCTGTGACTATGGTGACTCTTATGCAATTACTATCAGTAATAGCCCAAAGTTAAATTTAGTACAACTTAAGAGTTGCCATCCCCACTAACTACAGTCAAAGCAGCAGTTGCTTCTGTTTGGTAAGATGTAGAACAGGCCTAGCCAATCTGAACTGTACAGCGTGCTTCAGCAGCAACTGGTCCAAACAAGCAGTGGATAAAGGCTCCAAGTGGCAGGTAGTGGCAAAGAGCTACCCCTGCTTTCATCAGCTACTGCAAGGTTTTGAGGGTTGGAGGAGTGGAGTGCAGTGGGCGGCAATATTAAACAAGCTTTCTTTCATCCTGTAGCATGCCTCAGTTCTGCAGGGAGCTCTACATGTCATTCCTCTTACATAAATACAAGCAATGCTTTTACTGCTTGATGCCAAAGTACAGTTCTGTATCCTTTTCCACTTTACTGCTCTGTCACATCCTTGACAGCATACGCTGCGTATCATGGGCACTGGTTGCTGGACTCAGCAGAAAGAAGGAAAG
This sequence comes from Haliaeetus albicilla, assembly GCF_947461875.1. Lineage (NCBI taxonomy): Eukaryota > Metazoa > Chordata > Aves > Accipitriformes > Accipitridae > Haliaeetus > Haliaeetus albicilla. The sequence goes on along the minus strand of NC_091483.1, from coordinate 55,894,971 downwards.
CTACTCATGACCTATGTGATTATGCAAAGCAGAAAGGAACAGCCTTCGTGCTGCCAGTTCTTCAGAGATATCTTGAACTTGCCCTGTACAGCTTTTTCATGAAGAGATTCTTTTGCACGTGTTAGCTCACACGTGCAGTGCTGTATTTGCTGCATCTTACAGAAGATGCCTGATGTTTTGCTTGTTTCTAGGCAGCTTTACCATAGCTTCAGATTTGGCACACACCTGGCACCAGGTAACGCAGGGTGATAGTTGAGAATGAGTAATTTTGGAAAAGCTTCACAAAGTTAAAGCAGTGTCAAAGAAAGACAGTCAACTAGCATGGGTCTGCTCCATAGGGCAAGTTCCACTAGTCACTGTAAATGGAGGAACATGTATAACATAAGGAATTATGTATATAAATTCAGGTTTGTGTTGCATGAGAAATCCTTTAACAACTTCAGAAGATGCCTAGGAAAATGCTGTTGCATTGACAGCACATAAAAGGAAAAAACATCACTTCAGGGCACCCAGGCCTCTCTTGTCAGTGTTTAGTCTGTTTAGCTAAAGTATCTAAACTCTAGCTTGTAAAAATACACAAAATGACAGATACAATGTCTTTTATTTTTACAAAAAAAGCTGGTAAAAGATGATGTAAATAAGAGTGTAACGCACCACTAAATAAAACTACTTTCCCCCTGTAAATACTTATTAAATAAGAACACCATCTACAGTACCACAAAAACCATCAAAATAATTCAATTTTATCAGGGACAGGGAAAAAAATACAGTGATTATGGATGTGCCTTGACCAGTTACAGAGCTTGTTAGGTTAACATAACTACTGTCAGCAGTCCAACAGCGTGCACAGTGCCTTCAATTAATGCATTTCAGCATAATTACGTTTCTAGTGGGGTCCAATTCCCCCAAAAAGGCAGAGCTAAGAATTTCAATTCTACATTCTAAACTCTGGAATTAGAGCCCATTAAAAAAAAAATCACAGTGGGTAAGAGATATATATAAAAATACTGGGTGTTCCTTTCAAATCACAGGAATCATGGGACTACATTCTTTTTTCTCTGTTTTTTTTCTTTTTTTTTCTTTTTTCTTTAATTTTTTTTTACAAAATGCTATTGGTTTCAACAGAATCCAGTTTGTTTTATGCTACAGACTTTGACACTGAACTATGAGTATATTGCCTGTTTGCATGTTTTGGTAGTCAGTCTTTTTTTTTTTTTTCCTATATAGTCCCAATTCCTTAGGCTTGAGTCGAGTCATGAAGATGCATATACATGCATTCAAACTCTTTGAACCCTGCAGACTACTCAGACTGCAAGTAATGTATATGACTACTGATAGGGAGAACCCCCCCTTCCCCTCATAGCTTTATACACCTACTGTCTTAACAGTGCATTGCACAAATTTACAAGAAAAATACTGGTTTTGCACTATACAGTTTCTAGAATATATACAGAATAAAATAAGTTAACTTCTAATGAGAATTGCTGATGGGCAGCATATATCTTTAATATACATTTTAAAGTCTCTGCAGGCAGCTACTTTTTGGTTAGTTGTTATCAATATTTGTAACATAAGCACTGATCAGAGAACTGAGCAGCATTCCAATAAAGTTAACAGATATATTATTTCTTTTAGAAACACTGGGAAATCCCAGTTTAAAATATTATTAAATGTCCTAACATTTACACACTATGAGGATTAGATCTAATAAAATAAAATTTCTTCAAAAATAATCTTGCAGCTCTTTTAAGCATGCTCTGAGACCTTATTTAACAATCATCCATACCTTCAAAAAACCTCTGTCACATAGCCATACATTCTAACTCACACACATCATTTCCTTGTTACAGACAACAAAAGCAAATAAAACATTGAGAAGTCAATGGTTTTTGCAGTCATAAGTCATTCTACTCATGTTTGACTGCACATTCTTCATGACTTTGCAAAGTGTGTCATTGGGTATTAGTTGATGATTATATCTACCACTGCTGGAAAGCCAGGAAGCCTTGCAGGTCTTCAGCCAAAATGAACCAGCCTTGATTTTAGCCTCATCCCACCTGCAATATTGATTCAACCTTTAGAGGCTGTTGCTGCAAACACCATTTATAGTTCTGTTACAACAGAAGATAATGCACGTCTATGCATTACATTTAAGCCCTTTTCCTTTCATGTAGTTTTTATACATAAATTTAATAAAAAAATACTACTGCCACACAGCTACTGTGTAGAAAGAGCAGTCAAGTAAGATGTTCACTTCAATTTTCAGACTTATACTTGTGGTGAAACAATTTCTTGCTGCGATGAAACTGTGTTGGTTGTCAGGATTGCTGGAGGTTGGCTTTTTTTATGAAAGGTGCTCAATAATAGTCTGAAGCATCTTCATCATCAGTTCTTTTCTAAACGACAGCTGTTCAGAATCCAGTGCTCACAAGATTTATTCCTGGTCTGATTTTCCCTAGAAGCTGATAGGATTGCACCATGCGTAGAGACTCTCGAATTTCTAGATTAAGTTCCATCAGCTTTGAGCTGGCCTCAGACATATCTTGGTTGGAGCCTACTACTGCAAAGCTACCAGTTTGACCAAGTGTCTGATGACGGAAATATATGTGCAGCAATGTTTGAACTGGGTCATCTTCAGAACTGCCAAAGATGTCGTGGGGCCAAATAGATCTGTAAACACACAATTTGGATTTAAACGTTTAAAAAAAAAAAAAAAAAAAGTTTAAATGTTTAAGTATTCTTGTTCTTTAAACAGACATTTGAACGGAAGACATAGGAAAACACAAGAAATTCTTCCATAGAGTCCCAACAGTTAACAGTATCATTTTCTAAGAGATAAATTCTAAAGAATAAGTACTACTAGAATTGCTTCTTTTTAAATTGCAAGATGTGTATGAACAAGCTGTAATGAAGCAACAGTTCTCGTCCTTTTCAAAAAGGACATCTAGCAAGAGCTGAAAAAACCCTGGAATAGTGCCTATCCCTATCTTTAAATTAAAAAGGCCCATTAGCAAACTTGAGTCTAAAAGCAATCCTTAAGCACTTACCTGAAAGCCTTGACCTGTGCTACAGCTGACACAAACTCCTTGTTTCTCAGGGTTTCAATGAGAGAGTGAATAGCTGTTTCTGTGCTAGCTTGGGAAGCCTCTGCAATTTCAATTTCTTCGATGCCGCTATCGGACGCAGCCTCAGCCTCTTTCAGACAGCTCTCCAAAAGAGCAAGTTCTTCAGACATGTTTATGACCTAAAACAAATATGAGAGTTACCCTTTTCTAGTTTAAATGTATTTTCAGCCAAATTAACTTTCAGCAGATCAGACTTACATTTTTCCTCCTCTTTGGAATCATAAATGAGAGGCAGAAAAAGTACATCCAAATATTTGCTGCCGTTGCTTAAGTATGCAGTTAATTTAATGGCCCGAGCATGCATGTCAGGTATTTGGGCTTTCCCTGATTAAGTTTCCACCTTACTTAGTTCTTTTAAAATTTGTTTAAAAAAATACATTTCTCCTCACATCACTTAATAACAATTAAACTGACAAGACGTATTAAACACTGGGGAAAAGTATAGCAGTGATTGTGTTATTACAAGGACAACTTAAATATGAAGAAAAAATCTGGAAGACTGGTAACCCAGCAGAATAACTGTGGTGCAGCCAGTGTATACAATACTATCTTCAGCTTTAGCTCCAATGCATGAGAAAAAGACAAGGCCTTCGCTCAGAACATGATTCTACATCTGACGAACTTAGGCAAGAAGTAGGACTGGTGTGATGCTGAGCTTCCACAACATTCTTCAGATAGAAATGAACTCACTTTTTTTGCAACCTCTACAAAAATCTGGAAATCTAAGCAAGGAACATGCATCACTTTTTCCTAAGCTACTAAAAACCCAAAGGCTTTCACTCCTCTTTTTCATTTTTCCTCCCTACTACATCCAGCAAGACCAGCCCTATTTTTTTTCCTGCTACCTCTATTTATTGCATTTCTGACCCAGTGGAGAACTTTCAGAAGACATTATTAGTAGCATAATGCATTCAGATTAACTCAATTAACATCACATATGTACCACGTGCACAGCTGAAGGAGACATTTTACTTCTAAAGTTAGTACAACTAAAAATCAGGCATAAGATGTCTAGAACACATTGCTAACTGCTAACTTAGGATGGGGACTAAGGTTGCAGAGTAATTGCACGGCAGCTGAAGTGACACAGTTATATAAATCAGCTGGTAGCAAGTGATGGTGTTCGCAACAGGAAACACTGGGGTGATGGAAAGGGGCTTCATCACAGAACTCTGTTGATTGGAGTTGATGTTCCTTGATTGTAGCTTGATTAGAATACACCAGGAGCGCTACTGAAATATTTTAAATCCTTATCACTGGACTCCCTGCATTCCTGTCTATTTAAGAGCTTTCAAGCTGTACAAAAATCAACACAGATAATTGAACATCTCAGAAAATTCTTGTAAGCTCTACTTAAATCTTTTATTAATTGGCTCTAAAACAGCTGGTACCCTCCTTCAGTTTCTAAAAAGATGTACTGCTGATGGAAATGTTATCAAAATGTATTTTAAATGGTTTGGCTTTAAAATGTCAACAATTAGTAGCTAAATAGCATTGTTTTCATTACCTCTGCTTCTTTTTTGATTGTTTTTACTTGGCTGATGAGTTTGCAATAGGCTTGGAACAGAAGCAGCAACTGGAAATGCAACTTGTATAGCCTCCGACACAACTCCAGCTCCTACAAATGTAAACAACATTATTATATTCAGGAAGTGCAAAGCAACTACTATCCAATACAAGAGATGATAAATGACAACTTCTTCAGTATAGAATGTGCAAAATTAGTTACTTGGTTACTAAAGAAAATGCCAAAAAGATTTAGAAGCTAATGTAGCAGGAAGCTAATGAAAAGCAAATGAAAGCTTCATTCAGTTCTAGATTTACAGGTACCCTCTCTCACATAGGTTTAAAGTTTACTTTTTAATCGGAAGTTACATTTCCAAGAAGGGGGTTGGGGTGGGATGTGAAGTGATTCAAAAGGCATTCTGAAATGTCATGTTCCAAGACAGAGTTTCATAGATCACTTACTTTTATTGTTGCTATTTTACTGTTTTAAATTCAAGATCTAATATTCAAAAGAAGCAGTTGTGGTCTGTAAGTATGGAATCTTTCATAACCATTAACATAAATATGTAAGCACAGCATATAACCTGGCCCTTAGCTTACAACTGCCTGATGGAGTAAGAGGAGAATAATTGCATTCTTGGAGGCAAGAATAATGTTTCCTTTATAAAAGGTAGCTCTGATTCTGTTTTTGAAAATACCACGTGATATATTCTTAATGAAATGAAACAGCAGCATTAACTTACGCACTGTCTTGCTTCCATTTTTATGCATCTAAAACACTAGTCCAAGTGCTGACAGTGTTAATACTGCTTCACATACAGACATAAAAGCTAGTGCTAATGGAATAATCCTCTATAATGTTCTACTAACTACAGGATCCTATTATCTACAAAGGACCAACAGTTCAATGGGTTAGATGATGCAAAATTGAAGCACACAGCATTTCTGTAATATTCTATGACAAGACATCACTATGTCACAAATGAACGAGACAGATGGAGACCAGTTTGGTGACTGGCATGGTTAAGTATTTGATAAATCAAGAACCGTCACTTACTGCTAGAATTTCCATTTGCTAAGCAAGAAGATGAGCAGGTCACAAAAATACAAAGAAAGAAAAAAAGATCAAGAATTAGTGTAGGAAATAATTTTAATTAGGGTAAAAGATGTCCCAGGTAAAATGAAGGAAGAAATACAAGTAACATGCTCCAAATACACCCTGAATGGAAAAAATTAACAGGCTGAATTTGAAGTGAAATTACTTGCTGCTATAACTAATGATAGATAGCATTGTTGTCCCACAACATGAGTAACATACTTCACTTACAACCCCCTCTGGTCTTTATACATGGTGTAGTTTTAAAGGTATGCAAATTTAAGGAAATCAGAATGAAGACACTTAGGTATGAACATCTGTACAATGCTTCTTACTATTCTGTACCACTATAGTTTAAACAAAAATAATGCCTTTAAAAATTGGAGATTTAATGTTAATTTAGATTTTGAATCCATTTAGAAAATTCTTGGTTTTGCTAAACTCAATTCTCGACACCTCACTGTGAGATTTCTGTAATTTAACTGCACTTGGTTTTTACAAGCTATTTCAGAAAAACTTTTGGGAAAGAGGGACAGGGAGAGAAATCAGCAGAAAATACATTTTTGAGCCTAGGGACAGGAACTTCACTTCCGTGCTTTGTACGGCACTAAGCATATTGACAGCATTTAAGCAAGCACAGTGGTCATAGTAAACATGAAGATGTAACCGATGCCTGATTCCAACAGGCAGAAGCAGCTGAGCTTTACTAAGCACATAGTTATACACAATGTGTATAGTAAGTTATACATGGTGTGTTTAACACGCTATAAACATTGCATGTTTTTGTTCTGTAGCCTGTATTACCATATACATAGCAACAATTATTATATAAGCAAAAACTACTGATGCACAGAACACTGCGAAGAGATAAGATCTTGAACTGCCAAAGTCAACAAGAATTCTATGACTCACTTTAATGAAGCACAGAGAATCAGATTTTGAGGAATGGCAGTGTCGATTATTTAATATTTTCAGTAATTAAGTTCCAGTGTTCTTTAAGCCAAGTCTCATTACTACCGTAAGCCATAAATAATCCCTCTCCCCAAAATCACACCTTGATAGCTATTCTAAAAATTCAAGAGAGGTTTTCCTTTAAAAACAGCTTTGTACTGCGCTTCAGTGTCTTTCACATAACTTGCTCACTTGAGAAATAATCTGATTTTTCTACCTGCCAGTTCTATACAAACAGTGTAGCCAGAGCCCAGATGCATTCTTTCAGGCTTTCATGTAAGTACTAATAGCAAAAATCCAATAATTAGATTTACTTGCAAGTCTGCTGGCAATGCATGAGCCAGAACAGAATTCATCTCACTATTCCTTAGCTGTATTGACCACAGTGCTAAAAATTAGTAAGAAAATCTTATTTGTTAGTGAATGAAAAATATCTGTTGAATGAAGCAGCTCTGTTTTCCTGAGCAAGACAACACTTACATATTTTTAGCCTTAATTGGTTGACTGGATAGGCTTATCAGCCTCATGCCCCATTTACAAGGACTTTTAAAACAATGATCTTGCACCTGGTAACTTCTTAATCTCCCTCAAGTCACTGTCAGCTTCTGTGAATAAATTTAGAACTTCTGTAAATTGTGTATATTTATGAAGCAGGATAACAGGACTCTGCCTTCTCAATGGATACTATATATTAAAATGATTTTAACTGAACCTGCAAGTGCAAGGAGCACATAAAGAAAAAATTGCCAGCATGCCTTGCAGGCTAGGATCGAAAACCAAAATCAGAACAGGTCCCGACAAACAATCAATGTGAATGGTCACGTAACTCCTTTTCAGAGGCTATCTTCAAACCCTGCAGAAACAGGGAAGAACAGACAAAACTGCCTCACTTGGAATCCTGGATTTTCTCCGTACGAGCTAAATGAAAGCCTGCATGTGGCTTTTCCTCCATTTCTTAGTTTCCTTAGCTATACAGTGGGAACAGTAACATTTACCTTCATGGTAAGAACAGTTATGTTCTAACAGTTAAATGTTAGAACAGTTTCTTGGTGTATATAAACAGCATTCTAAATATGGACTGAAACACATAAATGCTGCTTCTTTATCGGTATATAGAACATCTACTGTATTGTAATAGTAAATGTTGTTATATATTTCTAAACACGTACCAGTCAGTATATGAAGATGTAAACCAAGTGTAAAATGCGCTAAACTTTGTGTTCATAGGCAAAGCAAAAATCCTTGCAAATGGTAGCAAATTATTTTGCTGTATTACCTATGCTTATCCGCATGAAAATTTTTTTTAAAATGTGCAGCTTTGATGCAGTATAAAAATCAACAGTATATTCTCACACGTTGCACTACTCCAAAAATTCAGGTGCATTTTGTGATAGAATTAAAGAAAAAAAACATATATATGAGAGCAAATGAAAACTGTGTAAAAGAATAGTCCATGCACACAGTAGACATTTCTGTTGCTGAACACTACATTTTCAGCAGCAGAAACATGACCAAGTGCATCAATGAATAGAGTTCAGTTGAATAAAAGGAATAAAATTCCTCCTTTTTCAGCTTGGATTTGGGATTTTTGTCAAATTGTGATTGTGAAAAGGTAAGTTCATCTGCTACCTGCAATTCTGCTTTCTTACATCTTTCGCTGTTCCTATTACAGGACTCTAGATGGCAGATTCCTTGTACCGACTAATGATAGTTTTTGGATTTACTTTTTTATCTACAGGGTCATTATGCAGCTATTGTTTATAAAAAAAAAAGTCCGCTTTGGGAAAAGCTACCACTTACTATAGCAATGAGTAATATTAAACATGGATGACTGCCATGCAAATACATACAAAATATTGAACTAATATTAATAGGTTATGTCACCTATTGTTGTTAGATGATATTTTGACAGAAGTCTTTAATGAGGTTTTTGCCATACTGCTACTTTACTCCCTGTTCCCTCCCGCCCAAATACCGGCTCCAGAAAGGTTCTATGTATTTATATAGTACTAATTACATTAAATTCAGTAGAGGTTTTTGGCTAGACAGTTTATCTAAGCATATAAGCAGAATGCTAATCTTTTTTCTTCTAGAAACAGCTGCAGAAAAGCAGACTTGCTCGTACACAGATGGTATCTAGTCTGCTTATCTACTCAGTGTTATTAAGTCTAGAACCCAAGACAGGTTGCCAACTTTTATTAAAACCAGCCCTTTTTATTAGACCACTACTTCATGAGAATCCAAGCTTCCAAAAGATAGGATGATAACTGAAATGAAAAGCTTTTCATACATTTTTAATCTCTCTGCAAATATTGGAATTTTTATGCAATAGATGTTTTTTAATCTCATATCCAGAGACCCTCAAATGACATACACCTACCTGGGCATCTGTGTTAGTGCCATGAATACCATCGTCAGTACCAAATGTTCTTTTGCAGTCTTCTAGCCACTGCAAAATAAATAAAAACAAGATTAAACATCTTCTGAAACAGAGCAAGCTGAAGACTGTGCTAAAACTGCATAAGACACTTCATCAAGTCTTGCACATTCTCAGATTACGTAAGAAATTGTGATACGAAATCAGTTGTTTACCACTGTTGTTTCCACTAACGATTTCCACTCTGATACATCACTTTGTAGTTCTATTGTGCCCCTTCCATTGTAAATTTCCTGTAGCCTTCATTACCCCTGATGGGGATAGTACACTTAGCATAAATACTAATCTGTGATTGAATTTGGGTACTGTTACAGTGAGACGTGTGGGAGGGTGGAAGCAGAAAAATCTCTTTCATTAAATGAGATCGTATTTTCTCTTTACTTAACTGCACAAGGTTTACACCAACATGATTTCTCAGCATTTAAAATAGAGCACTGATTCAAATTACAGAGTAAGAGTAAGCCTGTTACATTTCTTGGGACTACTTTAGAAACAGAAGGAAATAGAGCTCTCCTGTGTAACTAGATGCTAGTGCAGGTTTACTAGGTGGAAAAAAAAAATTCTTCAATAGGAGTTCAGTATCACCTCCAGTTCATACAAGCCAGGGAGAGGAAGTATTCTCACATTATACAATGCACATGCAGATTCTACTCTCTTTCATGAATATAGGGCTGTATTTAACCCCAGTTCCTATAGCAGACAACAAGTTTATTCATTTCAGTAGGTAATTTCTTCTAGCTTTAATGAACCACGCAAATTTAAAAGTGTTAATATAAAGCATTTGCAGAATCAAATATGTTATTGGACAATACGACCTCATCATCTCATCGACACCACCCAGCATATTTTTCTGTACAGTGCAAACAACTGCAAGCATGAGGTAATTCAGGTATTACTGAAATGGGAATGCATCAAGTTGAGATAAAGTGCAGATTATCTTCTGAAATGAAGAACAGGCTCTATACATCCAAAGAAGAATAATTCAGCATACTGTGTGCTTGATATCTTGAGTCTCACAGGAAATCTTAGTGACCTTTTTCTAACCTTTGTCTGATGCAAGAAAAAGAAAAATGTGATTTCCCATCTGCTCAATTTAATAAAGGTTACTTAGTGAATTAACTAGGCCTGTGTGCTTATCAAGAGGAGAAATGGAATTCTCTAAACACCGCGGTGTCAGTTTCAATTAGTGACATGGATACCAACATACACAGCAAATCTCATTTTTCTTTTTATCTGACAGCCTCCATCGGTAACAATGGAATAGGTTTGCACTGAAACAAACAGCATCAGCAATTGGGAAGCTAGTGTTTATTTTCACACACTACCCTTTTAAGATCTTTTTAAAATCTTAAAACCAGTCTGAATAAAGGGTGTGTCTAGAATGTTATGATATACATATAACCTTATATTTTCCATTACATTTATCTGATTCAGTATCTTTGTCCCTAATACACATAATGAAGTCAAAGCAGTTTCCTTGCAAGGAAATAGAACAGTAGCTCCAAAAAGGTGACAAAATCAATTTGCTAAAAATTTTTACAGAATATATGTTCAGTATGGTAGAAGGACCTAAATTTTCTCTTTGGGAACAGCGGTAGATTGTGTGACAAAATGATCTTCATGTTTGCTTTACATCAATTTATGTTTTCCCCATATATCTCCTACAAAGATACAGGGTGAAAAGCATTACTGAAAGCGTAATATAGGGAAGTCTGCGGTTTGTCTTGGTCATAGCACAGGTTGGTTTGCCAGATTAATCCCCAAACAGACATCCCAAACCACCACCTATACTATAGGTACCTTTCTCTCTCTTATCTCAGTGCATAGGTAAGAGTTTCAAGCAAGTGCAGCCCAAGCCTCTTCTTACATTTGATTCATGTGAATGCCAGTACAACACACAGCAGTGATAGTGACAAACATAATCTATTAGGGTAAACTTAAAACAACAATTTTTCATTAAAGAAGTTAATGTACAGAATTTTCCAGTGGTTGATTCTAGAGGATACCAGATTAACATGCAAATTATATTTATTTAAATATCTATTAATTTATACTTATTTATTATACAATAGCCTAACCAGCTTAGTTTGATCATTTTTCTCCATGTTTCTATGAAAAAAGCAAGGATCTGCAATAAGCTTATGTGTTTTGCCTTAATACTTTCAGATTGAACAAGATACATAGCACAATTGCCTGCAGTAACAGAAATTCAGATATGACTTGAGGAAGTCTCCTTCAATCATTCCCTATACTCTGTTTAATAGGACAGAGTAAGAAAACTGATAAAACAGATCTGAGAAGTAGCTTTGGAAGATTCTTAGTCTACATATGCTATATACTACACCAATACCAAAAAAACCTGAGGACCAACAGCTAAAGAAATGCTTTTAAAAAAAGTTTTAGAAAAATAACTTATCTGAGATAATTAGTCACTACTTCTAAATTAACATGCTAAATAAATACTTAATGCACTAAATTAGCTAAATGACATGCTATCAAGACTAAGAAATGATTGATCAAAGCTAAAAATTGCTTCCTTCTCAGTACTGTTTCTTTCTATTTATAAATAATTAAATAAAAATAACCCCCTGGCAAAATGCTGTCAGTTATTTCAGAACAATTCTTTTCATCCTGTAAGCCTTTTTCCTCTTCCAGTCACTCACAAATCCTGTGGCAGAAGACAGGCTGATCACAGAAACATGTTACCGGGCGCCCTTTTGACAGCTGCACTACAGAAGAACAACACTCTTTCACTATGATATAATGACAGAGGCTATCAAACTGATACCCATATTCCTCTATCAAGTAAAATACAAACAAGCTCTTAATATCCAGCATGGATTTATGTTGATATGATGCGTGGCAGTGTAAAATTAGCTAAAGATACATTAAGTGAATTCATCGCCATCTGAAAGGGACTGAATTTTAACTCTGACAAATCAACCAAAAAACACCATTTATCATTGCTATGACACACACATCCCTCCACGCACCCCCACCCACAAGTTCCTCTCTACTCTGCCTCAAATCTTCCTGTCTGACCCTGGGGCAAATCAGTTCACCTCTCTGTGCCTCCGTGTTGCTCTCTAAAATGAGGAATAAAATACATTATTTTCTCATAGCAGTGATGACAGCATTATGCATTGGAGGTTGTCAGCCATTAAATATTACATCGAGCAAGGTAATCTTAGTCATTAGATGAGCACTTTGTTTCTGATTAAACCTAAATGGCAAAATGTAGCTCATTATATTAGACCTCATGAGTTAGTTTACAAATAAATTCTTGTTACCACAGAGCAAGACAAAAACCACAGCAACTCTCTAGCAGAAATGCTGGCTTGGATCCTTGAAACAGTTTATCTACATTAACAGTGCTGCGTGGCATACTTCAGCATTGGTTTTGAGGAAACTGTGCTTCTTTTGAGATCCTTTCCACAAAAAAGTGGATGTCTATTCTATTCAACAGAAGAGCTGTCAGCAATCTTTGCAAGGCAGAGGCCATCATTTCCTAATAAACTCAGCATGATCAAGAAACATGGAGCCACTTGTGCTGCAAAATACAGCTCTGCCAAGATGTCATGGCTTGAATTCTGGTTCTGTTTTGCATCACTCAAACTTCCCTATAGGGCCATTGTCATGGCCTCACAGGCTGCTGAGATCAGTAAAAAATTCCTTCAAATGCATGCTTAATTTTCCTAGGAATCATTTTCTCTCTCCAACAAAAGCCCCATATATTCTCTCTCTCCCTGCACCTGCAAAACTGATTGTAGATCCATGTTTTCTTTTGGCTCTTGAAATAGAAATCTTATCTGTTTCAGTTTTTTGAACTTAGCGTCTTCCTTCCTGAACTTCACAGAAAGGATCACAAAAACAAATATACAGACCCTTGCTACAGAAGTTTTCAACTTTTAAACTTTGTGTTTCTTGGCAAAATGGATATAACCACTAACATATACCTTGAAAACTAAATGGTATTATTCTAAATAACTGACATAAATGTCAGCCTCAATGGGATCCAGTTGCAGGATGAGACACCTAAACTTAAGTCTATGTACGACACAGCTGTTTAAGCCGCCATTACAGTCAGCAGAGATCCAGTCAACAAAAAGAAGTCTAAAGACCTAGTCAGCTGAGCAACAAGTCAATATCTATATTAGGATAAAATGGATTGCTTGCTTGATTTCTTTTATTGTATTGACTTGATCCTTGAATACTATGGGTGTTAAGGTACTTAATTCACATACAGATAGTTATCTGTAAATGTCTTAAATCTGGAGTTGAAACCCACACTTCTAGTCTAATAAAATAAGCCAGAATGTTTATAAAGAAAAAAATTACCATGATTTATTAATATTAGTGTTAAAAATATTTGAATAAATTTTAAAAGAGGATTTTTAAATTAGGAATGCACTTTTCCCAATGCTAGTCCATTTTTGCAATGTTATATTTTCAAAATCAATTTCAGAAATAACGTGCAACAAAAATGAATTAAACATAAGAAAAACCTCAGGTTCAGATTATACACATAGAATAGTGGAAAGAAAAGGAAACAGGATTTTGTTTCAGAATTTTTTCCCACAGTTTACTTTTAGAGACCCATGTTGAGAGATAAAGACCTGCAACATTTCCTTGATGAGTAGGTTCTAATATTTTTTGGTTTGAAATGAGAGACTCACCTGTTCTGCTGCCTCTCTTTTGACATTATAGGTATCCAAGTGTTCTTGGAGCTCTAGAACACTGAACTTCAATGTTTCTAGCAGGCCACAAGACATTAGCTGCAAGATAAAAGCAATCACCTCTGTAGTCATGTAACATCTGACTATAATCCATGTAGTCTAGTATCTAAATTACAGAATATGAAATTCCAAGTCCACATTTGGAAAAACAATCAAATTAGAATTAGTTGGGTATAGATCATTCGTGACACCTTTAGTAAACTAACTCAGGTAGCTGTATCAGTTAAATCAGTGAACAACAGTTTTGATTCCAAAATAAGAAGGGCAGTACCTAGTTAACATCTGAAAGAGTAATTTCAAAGGGATTTTTAGATCTTTCAAAAAGAATAATAATATTTGATATACACACAGCTAGTGTAAATAGAATAGCCTGCACCAGGAAAAAAGGTACTGCTGGATTGCTCCTGTAGCAACCTAAGGAGTGTCCAGTGAGGGTTACTTGCCCTTCTCAACACACAAACTATACCACCAGCAAAGGATTCAGTCTGTAGGAATCAGGAACTATCGAAGCAGCAACTGTTGGGTGTTTGAAGAATTTTCTACCATTAATGACTTTGCCTTTTTCAACATAGTTTCAAAATCTCCTTTACCTCGGCTTTGCTCCACATAATTTCTCCCTGTAGTTTTATTTCCACATCGGTTTTTCTTATTAATCCTTCTCCTGTCACTTTCTGTAATAATCATGCCTCTAACATGATGCTTCCTCCCTCACACTGGTCATCCCTTGCACACATTAAGAGCTCTGTACTTTTCTCCAATCCGTTTTACCTGGTACCTCTTGGTCAGCTTGAATAGTGCAAGCGCAAGACTGTGATCACAAAATTGTGGCACAGAGAGTCACAGTATCCCACATTACTCAGGCAGGGGTGGGAATGATGCTTACATGTTTGTCCAAGTGCATCAAAATTATTATTCCACCACCACATTATAACACTGCTACTCCCAACCTCTATGTATGCATCAACCAAGCAGCAAGTTACAGCTCTGTGGGACGATGCCACTCTGCACTCAATGTGTGCAATAACACCAAAGTGCAAAGAAGTCAGTGGGCTTCTCACATCAGCAGTAGGCCATGGGCCACTCCCAAATCGCTCATGAACCCGTGCTTTGATGTAAGGGGGCATCTTTCTGCTGAAAACTACTTTCTGAATGAATCAAATGCCAAATTTGAACCAAATGCCAATCCTGTGTGCATGACTAGACAACACAAAACCAAAGATTTGTGCGTGAACATTATTTTGGATTAGCCATTCTTTCTTAGTGAGAAGTAATCTGATAGACAAGTAGGTTCATTTCAGTTAAATTATTTGGAGAGGAAAGATTTACCTAACACAGTATTTGCCAACGTAACAACACTAATGTGTGTATATGCATACATATGCACACACACATACATACAAGTCTGTATACTTGTGTGCATATATATTCATTGTTCCTTTTTTATATTTGTATTTATATCTATTTATTTATTTATTTTTTTAAAACACACATGCTGTTATAGCTAGATAGTAGTGTAATTCTTCTGTGGCTTCTTATCCCAAACAAATTTCTTCTTTTGGTTTATTTCTACTGCTTTTCAAGTGGTGTAACTTAAACAAAAAACGTTACACAGGGCTCCCTTGGAAGTCACTATCCATATCATACTGGTTTTGGTGCCAATATTCTAAATTGAGAGTGTAAGAGCAGAATTGCCCCTTAGCACCAAGGGAAAAACCCAAATCGGGAGAAGAGTCTCATACTGGGTCAAGGCCAAAGATCCACCTGTATCAGTAACCCATCTGACAATGTCTAATAACAGTTGCTTAAGGAAGGGAAAAACGGGGCAAGCAGGTGCTTTCTTAGACTCTGTCTGTTGTTCTGCATATTCAAAAACCTATCCAGGGCTATTTCTTTCATGAATCTCTTTAGCTGCTTTTTGAAAACATGAACAGACACTGTAAAAAAGGACATGGTTTCACAGTTTGATTATGTATCACATGAAGGATCACCTATCTTTGGTTCTGTATGTTTTGTAAGTCACTGCTAGCTTAATTTGATCACCCTTACCATCAAATAAGACAACAATACAATAATTTCTATCACTTTTCCATGATAATCAAGACACCTATGGACAGATTTCTCTCCCTAAAGGGCTGAAAAATCCTAGCCTGCATACTCATATGGAAGCCATACCACCTATTTCATAATCCTTGTGATCCTTCTTGGAACCTTTCCCAGTTCACTGTATTTTCTTTGAGAGCAGGGGACCAGAACTGTCCTCAAAATTCAGGATGTAGGTATATCGGGCATATGTACATTAGCTCAGTGATGTTTTGTTTTGCTGTCTCTCTTCTTAATTAACCTAGGATAGCTTTTTTTGACTGCTGCTGAACACTGAGCTAACTTCTCACAGGAATATTTACTATAACCCAAGATTTCAACTTGCATAACAGCAAACAATCTAAAGCCTTCACTACATATTTGTAGCTAGAATATTTTTCCTCATGCATCATTGAATACATTCATAAACAATACAGTTTAAAAAGGCAAAGTTGCTGCTAGATAAGTAGTCTTCCTTTTTTTCCTCTGTGCAAAGAATATAGAATAAATATGAACAAGCAGGGAAGGTAAAGAATAGCAAGGGAATTTAAGTGGTATCTAGTATCAGTAAGTTCCCTCATTGTTCCTTGTTACAGCTGGAGGTTATTTTTGGAGAAAATGCACTTCTCACTTGTGTTTTCAAATGTTTATGATATATAGTGGCCACCTAATATTTTAATTCCTTTCTGATTTAAATTATAAAAAGCATCCTTTTTTTTTTTTACATCTGAATGTTTCAGTTAGTGATGTTAGACAGCAACCTTTTAAAAGGCAAAAATATAATTAACACGTTTCATTCAAACCTTTGAAAAATCTTCCCAAGCATTGCTATTTTCCAAATATTAAAACATCATTTTGTATGTTACATAAAAATGTTTAAGCAGACAGGTATTTCAACGTGTAAGCTTATGAGATTTTTACCGTTTCCGCATCCACAAAGACTGTCGGACATTCTGAACACATCATCATCACTTCCAGAGAACTCCTAAATTTTGTTCCAATGCGCTGTAGACTTTCACCAAGAAAGCTGACTGAATCATTTGTTATCGATACAAACTTTCTCTGAATGGTCTAGAAATCAAATCAGAAAAACATTTATTTTACATTGTATTTTACTACCCCTCCTCTGGCTTTTTAGATTAAGAATTTCAGGGCAAATTTGCAACATGACAGCATGTATTTTTCTAATTAAATTACAAACTAATACATAATTTGCTCTGATTATTTATGTAAAACTAGCTCCAGAAAATGCAATCAATCAATTAATAATACCAGCCTGTATATGTAAAGACAATTACTCCTTTCACATCTAGGTCTTTAGCATCAGTATAGCTGGATGACTATTTGTCTTTATGCAGTATAGACAGTAGTTCAATTCATTTTCAAGTGTTTGTGTTGCAGAAAATTATACACAGAGTTTTATGATTCAGAATACGACCTGTATAGCACTATCTGTGTTCAAAACTGCCACCTGCAGGGTTTCTACCTTCTTCAAAAATCAGTCCTATGTATATCGTGTTCAGTTATGTAGACTGTCAGCTTGGCCTAATACAACGCTGCGCTTTGCAATATATTATTTCATAAATCCTAGAAAGTTACCTGTAGAGTAAAACTACACAAAGATAATATTTACAGCTGCAAAGTTAAACACAGTGTAGGAGCCTGAAGGCAAAATGGAAAGGTCCAGTCAAACGAGGCCTCCAGGGTCTCATTTCATCATTTTAACCCTCCTCTGTACCCAGTAACAACTCCTCAGGAATGCTGCTTTGCCCAGACTCGAGCCCTGGATTGCTATTGCCCCTTTTCCTAGAGTATCCACCTTTCCAGCTGACTGAGGGCTATCCTGTCAAGCCACAGAAAGTTCTACCCTTCTTTCTAGCTCTTTAATGCACACAAGAGAATATGAACTCCCATTTTACCACTTTCAGGAAATGAATGAATGTGTGAAAAGCAACTGCACCTGAACTTTGGTGTAATACAGGGAAACTAAAGCCCTGTTGTCTAGATGAAGCCAAAAGACAAAAATCTAAAACCAGTAACAGGAATGTCACAGTGCTGTGGCAAAATACTTAGTTCAACTAAAAATGGAAAATGGGTACAGATGCACAGACTTGTTATTCAGTGGATAAGGTAGAGTATGAATTCTTCACATGTAAGTTACTTCATGGTACTAACCCTAAACCTGCCCATATATATGGGATAAAATGCATGCTAGCATGGTAAAACAGAGTGAGCCTTTCACTGAGAAATTTATTGATATACCAAACAGCAAGCAAAATGAATATTGGAGACAGAAGAAAGGGTTGGAGTCATAAGGTCTTGGTTTGTAGTACTGAATCTGCTCTTAGCTCACTTGGTGTGTTGCCTGTAAATAAAATGGATTAATTGCGCTTCTCCTATCCCATAAGAAGTTGCAAAGAATAATGTATGTCTAAATGGTACCACTTTGAGAATGTGAAAAACCCACCCCCTACATACAGGGAGGAGGGAGCCAGAAAAATTAAGCCATAAGCATTTTGTGTTGGATACCAGATCTATGAGGTAAATATAGTTAAAGAGAGGCATTTAAAACTTCCAGCTTTGGTGGATCTCCTGGTGTTTCAGTTACTTCTCTGCAGAAAAAAAACTTTTCTCACAAGACAGATGCAAGATAAATTCATAGTGTTTGTCATGGTGTGATCCCATAATAATGAATCCCACAGAAAACCCAGGAGGAAGACATTAATTCTGTAATCAGCACAGAACCTGAGTGACGTTCAGAAAATAAAAGGGACACAGCCTATACTAAGAGCTTACAAGAAACACTGAAATGGTTTTTTCAAGCTGGTTTTTTTTTTTTTCCCTGATTAGAATCACTCCTAGACAATGAATACAGCAGATATTCCATGGAAAAATAGTGTATGACCATATAACATTCTTATAGCAACGTGGGTTTTTTGTCTGCATTTGATTTGCTTTCTAAGGCTTCCGGCTACCATGATCTTGTGGCTTTTGCAGTTATGGAGGGGAAGAATAGTTTTGAAAGCGGGAGGAAAGGATTTCAGACAAACAACCACGCACTGGCAATTCACTGACCTGAAACAGTCTTGAGAAGACGTGAAATGTATAGACGGCACAAGATCCATCTGTATCTGACAGCATTTGATTGACGTGGCAGCGCCAGGCTTGCTCTTCATCGTCGTATGCCACTGGTTGGAAAGCTGCCAATATGGCAGAAAGAAATGGTGAAGGAGGTGGGGAAGTTTGTACTTCTGGGAAACCATCTTGTTCTTCTTCATCTTGGCTATGAATAACAAACAACAGAAATTAACTCCTCAGTAAATTTTTCAGGAAACCCCCCCTTCATTTTGGTAAGAATTAAAAATAAGAATTTGGAGTTCAGAATAGTGATTTGTAAAATAAATAATCAATCAGCTAAGGGAACTATGAACCAAGAAAAGAATAAAAAATCAGAAACTTTTGCTACTGCGATATAAAAAATTGCTTATATTCTTAAATACCTCCAAAGTTTATTAAAGTATGTTACTTCTCTGCATATCTACAGATAAAGGGCTATCTGTAGCTTATATATAGCTATATACAGCATTGTATATATACACCACTCAGAAACTGGTATTTTTTTCTTCCCCCCAATAACTGAATTATCATTATCATTCAATTCTTCAAATTTTTATTCATCTAAACATATGGTCCACCAATATCTGTAACAAATTTTAGCCTTCCTTAAGAGAAACACAAGACCTCATTTAGCAGTGTAATACTGTTTTATAACTGTCTTAAGTTAACATCGTAAGTGAATGGAGATAGATTAGAACACTTTCATTTTTATGGGCAATCGATTTAATGGGGCTTTGTTCAAAGAGCATTCTGCAGTCATACTTTCCATTAGGCACCAAACATCCAATAAAAATATCAAACTATGAATTAATCAATGCTACTACTTAAAATCATTAATTTAATTGTTAAAATTTTCTGTATTACAAGGAATGGTACATTTTGACATTCTTTTTGTATAATTGTACTTACGCAGCAAAAATATATGTGGGAGGACCCCAAGTATAGATAGTTTATTAAAATAATTTTTTTAAACACATAGCGTTTTTCTCTGTAACAACCACCTCATTCACAGCAGTGCCAAGTATGTCTTAAACAAGACTTAAACATGTCTTAAGACCTGTGGGTGCTGTTTTTAGGTATGTTCATTTTAGTAGCACAAAGCTCAAAAGCTAAGATGCAATCCTTTTGAATAATACCTGTAAGCAATGCTTCAAAAAGATTTTCAGGTATTTTCTAACTAGTCTATCAACCCTATAAATAATTACCTCTGTCGCTCTTCAAACTAGAGCTATGGGGTTTTTCGTTTGTTTGCTTAGTGTAAATAAAGTAAAACCTCAAGAGATTTTTCAGTTCCGTATACGGAAATAAACTGCTACTACCTGGTACCAGCCTTTAATTCTTGCAAGGCATATTGCAGTAGGTTGCATATGAGATTACAAGATGCAATTTCTCTGTCTCTGTCCCAGTAGAACCTTCTAAAGCAACTTGGTCTTTTACAGCTCCTGTTGTGTCCTTTTCTGTAAAAGGCTCCTTAAATGATCTCTCTGACAGAATATACACTAAGTCTATGTTCCTATATACACTAAGTCTATATATTATTCAATCTAAACTTCTGAACCAATTTTAAGTATGAACGAGCCTATGAACAATTTGGAATTTTTTTGTTTGTTTTGGTTTGGTGGTTTTTGTTTGTTGGATGATGATGATGATGATTATTATTATTATATTTGGGGTTGTTTGTTGGTTTGGGTTTTTTGGTTTGTTTGGTTTTTTTAAAATTATTATTATTTGTTTGTTTGGGGTTGTTTGTTTTCCCTCCTCCTTAGACTGTTACCTTCAAGGCACTTAGGGTTTCCCTTTAAATATGACTCAACCAGCTAGGACTAACTATTAACTCTTCCTCTCAATAGTTATTTTTGCTCTCCATGTTAAAAAATAGAAAAATGTTATTTCACTTTAAAGTATCTTAGAAATATACAAGAGACTGATTAACCTTAACACTGAAACTAAACCTTGGGCAAAGACAAATGGGTCTGACTCCTACAGGAGGTTTGATTAAGAAAAAACAAACCAAAACAAAACTTTTTTTTTCCTTGTCTTTTCCTGTCTTTGGGTCCAAAATAGGTTCTGCCATAATTCAGAGCAGTTCAAGGGCTTTTCCATGTTATACTGCTTGCAGCTGGTGGCTGCCAAGAAAATGCTCCAAAATGCCCTCTGTCCTCTTTTCACATTTCTGTCCTACTGATGGTGATGAAATGTGCTAGGTTTCTTTTACTCAAGAATTCTCATCGTTTCCTGCATGGGTGTTTTCTCTGTACCAGAAACAACTGCTGAGCTAAGTACTGAGCTTATTTGCTATGACAGGCAAAACCAACCAACCATTATTTCAGATATGCAAAACATCATCTTAGATACTTGTATTATGAGATTCATGGAAAATTGCACACCATAAGAAAGCCTACTTTCTCTGATTCATGCACTGACAACATGTAATTTCTGTTACTTAGAACCAATATTAATGTTACCTAGACAAACCAGAGAAGTCAGCTTCTTCTTCTTCACATCTCTCATCTAGCTCTTTCAAAGCAAGAGTGACATCCTCTTCACAGATAGATTCAGAATAGCTCTCAGGAGCTGCTGCCTCTGCCAATTCTGGGATCTCTTCCAACTCAAGAGATTCATGACAGACCAGACAGTCTTGCTGTTCTTGTAGTAGATACAACCCAGTGTCTTCACTAGCAGTGCTAACCTGTTCATCCCTTACTGCTGAACTTCCTTCCTGTGAATCAAACATACTTTTATTACTTTTATTGTCAGGGCTTACATATTCTTATCAGCTTTTATTATGGTAAAGCCACAAATTTATAAAAAATAGTTTACAAATATCCATTTATACTTCAATCATTCAGCTCTTTCGATTGTTCACATGGTTCTACTTCAGCAAAGACAGGCAGTCTGTTTGTAATGTTTATAACTTCTGGTTAATGTTAATATACTAGAATATGACTTATAGCAAATACAATTTCTCAAATACACTCAGTTAAATCTGTTAAGGGAACAGTCCCAGAAAAATATCTGCAAATAGCCTCAAACATATTTAGATCACAACAAACATGATCAAGACTTTCATATTTTATTTTTCTAGTTAAGGACCAAAATGACTGCCTCGTGCTTGCATTTGGGGTCTGGCACCAGTACAGAACATTTCTTGTCCTTTCTGCTCTCCATTTTAACAGGTTTCTAAAGCATAACTGAGCAACAGTGTAACAGATGAACAAAGGAAACGGGACGTTCCACTATTTTTATTATTTTGCCATTACTGTTAATATGGGGAGCTTTAAGGGTTTAACCCTGAATCTCTAAATGTAGGCTTTCCATCACCAGCAGTTATAAAGAGACAATGATTAAACTCAGGTAGGTAATATCAGAATGACCCTTTCCCTCTTCCTCCATTAGCATTATTATACTCATTAACATTGCTGTGTTGAACAGAGAATGCAGATTTAGTTAAGTTACGATGAATCCATTTGAAACCTTTTACTGGATTTTTCTGTGGAATAAAACCAACACCTTCTTGTACTTGCTATTTCCTAAATTAGGCACAAATTATCACACATTTTCATTCTTAGTGTGCTTGTCTTCCTCTACTGGCATATCCAAGACTGGTCAACAAACCTTTGGACAGCCTCCAAGCACACACATCACTTCATGGCTTTCATCAGTCTAAACAGATCCTCTGACAGATAAATAACTGTACACATATTAGAAAAGATAATTCACCTTTAAACAGAACCTTATAATTTTCTTTCACAGTGATCCTAACCTTATCTCACTTTGACTATGGTACTCCTCAATATGACACTGCTGTCATTTGACACAGCTAGTGACCTCACTTCTAATGCCTCTTTTGTAAAAGTTAAATCTGGGATTTTATTCCACAGAGCTGCCGTTTTGTCACACTGAGCAGCTAAGGCACACGGGAACTTAAGACACTTTTACAATACCGCAGCAAAATAATTTGGATTGAAGCAGTGGTCTGTTTCTATTATAGATGTTAACATATGATACAGAGCTGCACTGATCATGTGTGGTAGATGTACATATGAGGGATACACTTTTAGAAAATACTTAACTGCTAGTTAATAAATTTACAGCTAAGTTAATCTTCATGGTGCCATGACTCCTGATTTCTGAAGTTTTCTGTGTAACACTGGACATGTCTACTACCAACATGAATGTTCTTTAAGTATCTTAAACATGTGATTTATATAGTTGACAACTACACAGAACACAAGGAAAATTACTTCTAGTAAACCATTCCCTCATAAATCCACAGTGCAAGTGAGTAAAATAGAGAATCATTTTAGTCAGAAACTTTCATGTACTTAAGCTTGTAAAACTTATTGTACAAAATTGAAAATATTCTTGTACACTAGACTGTAAATTCCCAACTGGAATGTGAAATGTCCCTTTTGCAAAAATACATGCTATTACTGGGGATCAGCCAAACATATTTAAGTAAACTATTTACTTAACTCTTCAGCATCTCTACAATAGGAACAAGGAACTCAACTGCATCTAAGCAGCACACACACTTGTTTTTAAATAATGGCTTCCATTTTTTTTATTTTACCTTAGATAAATTTTGATACATATTTATTTATATTAAAAACATTTTGATAACTGACACTTGGCATGCAATGAAATGCCTGTGTTGAAAGAGTTATATGTAAAGTATATGAGCATAGGAAAAACCAACTGCACTCTGCTGTAAGTTGTGCAGTATAAGAATTCAGAACAACATTAGTTTTACTGGCTTCACAAATTTTTCACTGAGTTGATAGTGTGCAAATTTTCAAGGTCATTATGTTAAGAGGCATAAAGCCAGCTCTCCCTTTTAACAACAAAATCCAACTTAGATAGCTAACTCTTGTAGAGAGATAACTTTGAGTGTTTGAACTGTGCTTGAAGAACACATGTATTTGACCGATTCCTCTATTCTAACAAGCACAGAATAAACCTGGAACACATCACATTTAGTAATTGTATTTATATGCATTTGCAGCTGCCTTTTTTTTTTTTGATATAGTGACTTTTTTCTGGATGCTGCTTAGTCATGAAATTATTTTACAGCCCAGTTTAAACGTTTTCAATATTTTTAATGACATTGGTGTTTTTTTTATGCGAATGCTTTCACCTGGATTATCAGAAGTATAGTGATTTTATAAAGGGAGCTGCAGAAGAACAATGAATCCAAGTATGAAGGCTGTCTCACAAAGAACTATGAAAACATAAAAATGAGTTACAGCTGAGAATGTGCCACAAGTGAACAACAGCGAAGGCAAAAGTTCTATTGTGGTGAATTTCATTCTATAAAATCCCAGCTTATATATTGCTTCTCCCTTTTGAAATCTTAACATAAAACATCTATGTGGAAAAAAAATCACCCAGATTAAGTGTTCTTCCTCACCCAAAATTCTGTTGGAACACAAATGCATGTTGTAGACAAGCAGATGAAGCGCTAACAGAACAATTTGTTTGACAATCTAAGCACGGGTGCTCTACAAAAGGTAAGACAATTTATCAACTGCAATGTAACCAAACACTTTAAAAAAAGCGTATAGATAATCATAATGGAAAAATACAAAAAATGTGGGAAAAAGCTGCTTTATAAAAGTCACAATATTACACTTTTAGAACATGAGGATTTTAATCACAGGAAACCAGTCACCCATACTTTCCCTTTGTTGTACTCCCAGTATGTCTTTTGTTCTTACAGTTACCTTTATTAAATGTTAGCTAGGTGAGTGGTTTGCCTGTTAATAAGAGTGATTTTCTAGGTAGCAAACAGGTACACTAGAGCCTTTGTTCAGAAACCTCAGTCACTTGAACCAGGCAGCTGACTGCTTAAACTAAGTTGGCTGAAGACTCATTCTTAAGTGTAAACTGTGCAATGGTTATTCAAATGCACATAGGAATAGCTTAATTTTCTGGAAAACTCAATAGAACTGTATGTGCTGTTAAAGATGGGATTAGCAATGCTTATCCAAATAAAAATAAGATTGCCAGCAGCATTAATAATTTTAACTGAAGAGATAAAAAGTCCACCTAAATTGAGCCACTTCAAATCCAAGAAAAAAACAACATATTGAGTTTTAGCTGCAACTGCTAAATATTGTAGGAATTGTAGCAGATGAGAGTTTTATTTTAAATGAATTTTTTAAAATTTTAAATTATTCAAAAGATTTTAAAAATGAAGAAACTGAAGTACTCACAGATTTGCAGGCGGCCATTAGCTTGAAATCTGTCTCAGTCCACACAGGCCTTTCCAAAAAAGTATACCACTAGCATCTGTGGTCCTTTTTAAAGGATTATTTAACGGAACCAACTGCTAACACAGCTGGCCTGAGGTTTTATTCCCACATAGCACCAATCACATTAACCCAAAGAAAGCAAAAAAAAAAAAAAAAAAAGGGGGGGGGGGGGGCTGTGGAGCAGGGATAAAAAAGTATTTGAAAGAAAATGTTGCTCATGAAGGATTTCAACCATATCAAGTAAAAGCATCTTGAATATTTGCCTATTTTCATTCTGCACCATGAAATGATCATTATCAGCCCTTCAAGAATATTTTTAACCTGTGGTAAATTCCCTCAGTCCATCCCAAGTGGTTTTCATACTGAGGGAACATTGTGTATGAACATTCCAACAGGTTAGAAATATTAAAAGCAAATCAAATAATCAGTGTAACAGATGAAAATTCAGTTGAAAAGAAAGGCAAAGTTGCTACTAAACACTAGAAGGAGCCCAAATCAGCCATGCACCAGCCCACATTTCTCCCCACCTCAGGCAGCTGGTTGCTAGAGTTATCTAGAGGAGAAGCCTCCAAACTTGGGGTCTCAGTTCTGATTTGAAGCACCTCTTCTGTTCCCACACTGCTAGTGGAATCTTGAGACTGAAGTGATAAACCAGCATGATCTGATATTGTTTCGTCTATGGCAGAATCACTGTTTAACTAAGAAAAGAAAGAAACGTGAAATTCGTCACAGTTTATTGAACATATAAATTACAGGGAAAAACACATTAGTTTTGAAATAGGCAGTTTCAGTATGGTTAGCTATTTGAATTTATTTACACATTACGAGTTTAACAGCTTTACACTAAAACTGTTAGAAGCATCGCATGCATTTCTGTAACATGTAACTTTGAAGAGAATTTTGAAGCTATCCTTGGGATCCAGAAATTTATTTCCTTTCTTGTTCTTAAAGGTCTTTGGCATTGGTGAAATGCTAGACCAAAACCACTGAAGAGCAGAGCTCTTTGTTATGGGCAACATTAATACAAACTTCACCTAAAGTCTGAAAAGCAGCATACTATCCCTGCTACTCCCTGTCCAGTCAATTTTTTCCTAATTTCATTTATGTAATGCAGACAGACTTCTGAGTGGCCAGCATTCTTGATTTTCCTTAGTTATACGTACACATGCTTCAAAATCCGTAATTAAATTAGCAATTTCGATGGTTAAACACAACTGAGGCTCCCATGGGAGCACTTATTGCTCTTCTTGTTATTTAGTATTTTGGGTTTTTTTTGAAGCTAGGAATCCACAAAGACACACACTTGATATATAACACATGCAATTTTGTGCTTATATTTAAACAAATATAGTAAGTATAAAGACACTAAAACGAATGTTGTACTAGAATTATAAGCCTGTGAGGCACCACCAGTAAGTAAAGTAACTCTTTCCCTTCATTGATGTTGTTATGAAAAAGAAGCTTAGCCACATTAATTTAGTTCCTCTTTAGTTCACTTAGGCTGAAAGTGTGAGCCATACTTATCCATTAAAAGTGCAAGTGAAAGCTTAAGTTCTCAGATTCCTTTCACAGAAAAATAACTTACCATCTGCGAACGAGACAGTATCTGACTTGCAGTCAGGGCTGCTTCTTCTTCTGAAGACTCATCGGTATCTTCCTGGTTGGTCAAGTTCAAGCTGGGTGTGCTACCAGAGTACTGACATTCTTGAAGAGACGGTGTGTCTCCTTTGTCAATACTGTCAAGAGAGCGCCTACGAACGCCCCAGTTGAAGTTGTCCATGCTTTCACCCTGTAATAAAAAAAGTTTGCACACACATCTATATATGAATCTCAACATAATAAAATTAATACACAAATGCAACACAGAAAACACAAGTACTGAATGCATTATGAACAGAGTTTCAATCAGCCCTTTAATTTTATTAAAATTTTAAATACCTTGTTAAATGATGTTTGTAGATAAATTAAAATATATGGCAAATGAAGTAGAAATCTTTTGAATATCTTCTTGGAAAGTAACTCAATATATAATCTAGAACTATATCAGTATCAATTTTATATATCTGACTAGAAAGTACAAACACACCACAGACAACAACAGATGAACAAGCCAGGGCACCAGGCTGCAACTTACCTGCAGCTCCTGGTTAGCAAAAAGGAAAACACATATAATTAGAAAGAACGAGGACAAACACTTAAAGATACTCTAGAACCAGGGGAAAATGTTTTATTACATAAGATTTGCCAACAGTAAAAGACTGATTCAAGCTCTGAAAAAAGCTTTAGTCAAAAAGCTAGTATTGAAAATAATTTCTCTTTCTAATGGGAGATTGATTAAAAAAAAATAAACAAACCGACAACAAAACACTAAAACCAGCATGCTCATGATACATTTTCTCTAGTGTAACATGTAAAGCAACTGTTTCAACAAACATTAGATGAAATTCTTTAACTAACACACATAAATCTAAACTGACCACATCCAACTGACAAAGCACCATCAACATTAATTATGTACAAGTTGTAGAAAAAACGATGCCTTCATTAACTGTTTTAGCAGCTCCTTTGTGCCAGTTTTATGAAATGCACCCTAAACACCACCAATAGCTGGATCCTTTCTGTTTGCACATTGTAAAGCTGGGATACTTGGGTTTCAAACTTCCAACATACTAAGTGAAATCCATATCTTAAAAACACTATTGTTTTAATTCACAAGTACAGTAACGATCTTTGATTTTCTCAAGCACTTTGTCAACCTTCAACAATTCATCTAAGAAAGATGGAAAACCTGATCAGTTCACTTCACCAGTCTACGGACAGTTACTAAAACACCACATCTAGCCCCAGATGTGCAAGACTGTGCAGTTTTCCCAAGATGTGCAGTTTTCCAAAACTGCTCTAACAGAGTGAGTATCTCTTGTGGCAACTTAAAGAGATCTTCATGATGCACTACATATGCAAAGCGAACTGAATGTTTTGTAGTCTCTTTCTCTCTTAGTAATTTGTTTTGCTCCAAGAAAGGTGAAAAGTTATGGCAAAGCAAAAGAATCCCAACTACAACAAAGTACTGCTGCTGTGGGCTGAAGCCCTTAAATTTAATCTGAATATTACTCAGATTTTAATGTAAAAGCTCCAGTTAATACTGTTGACATTTAATTATTAGCAACAAAAAATATTCTGTGGTCTTGGTGCAAACTAGGCTGCTCTTCTATCAAGTGCACAATTTATATGTAATGCCCTAAATTTGTTCAATCCGTGTTTTTTTCTTTTTTTTTTCCCAAGTATAGCACTACATGTTGCATACAGGCAAGTAATGAGAAAGAAACTGTCTTTTCTTCATTATGATCTGCTATTAAAATAATACAGAAAATGAAGTTAAAGATTAACTTGGTTTGGCAATGTTTTCAACTTTTGGCATCCTACCTACAAAGCCCCATATAGCGTTAAAATAATGTTTTACTACTACTGAGCCTTGATTCTGAACTGTTTGACCACTTGCATTCAATATAGGAAATTGGATCTGTATAGTATGTGGTCACATATATGCCATAGACCATGATGAGCCTGTACTTTTCCTACAAGATGCAAATATTGGCTGAAGTGAAGCAATACAGAGGAAGCATGAAGAAAGTGAGATAAAACTAAAGTATTAGGGGGAAAAAAAGCAAGATTTTGTAAAAAGAGATAGATTAATCAGAAGAATAATCTTACTGTTTAGATAGGCAGATATTCTTAGTAGCTTGTTCACTCATGACCTGCAAGGGTCTCCATTACTAATTAAATTATTTTGTATAGACTGTAACAAAAGCACTGAAAGAAACTACAAAGCATTTGATTTCTTCTCCCCAGTCCTTTTGCAGTCATACTTCAGTAAATTCTGGTCTGAAACCTTTTATTTATCCCAAACAAGTAACAAATGTTAACAGAATCTTTACTATTTCTTGATATTTAATTTTATTTTACCTCCTCTCTCTCTTTTTTGACAGGAGAAGTGGAGGAAATTTAAGAACTGCAACAAACCAGATATAATGTCAAAGTCAATGCAAGCAATTATGGTGACCAAATCAATCGTATATAATGAGATAGTGTATCATACAGTTTGTAACTTTAAAAGCTATTGTTCATGTTTTCAAAATGCAGAAACATATCAGGAACAAAGATAATACCATTTTCTTAACATATTGTTCCATAATTAAGTTTTCTACTGCATGATACCCAGGTGTTCATCCCATCATTGGCTTATACTGTCATATCAGTTCATTTTCAGATTAAGTCACTTAACCCACCCCAAAAATCCCAACTCTCTCCCCAAAAACCACCCAACAATTTGCAACAACTTAACACTGCAAAGTTTGTGACATGGGTTTCTTTATCATGCAAATTAAGTTCAATCATGTCATAAATTCTTCCCAATTGGTTTAGTTACAAGAGCTGCCAGTTCCTTAGAATTGCACCAACATAACCTAATTTTTAAAACGTTCTCAAATGGAAATACACAGAAGAAATCCCAAGGTCTCACCTCTGCATCTTCCAATTCAACATCTAAAAAGTCAAAGTCTTTAAAAACTCCAAACTGTTGTTCACTGGTATTGTCTTCTACAGCTACTTCCTCCTCTTGAATCACTTCTTCTGTTGTTGAAATAAGACTAGTTTGTTGATCTCCAACTTCCAAGTCTTCATTAGAAGAAAAGACAACCTGCAGGTATGGGTAAAAATAGAAATAAAAAATTCCAACTTCTGTAACTCCAAAAGTCAGCTATCCTGCTTCCTGCAATTTAATGGCATTAGTGGCAGTCAGTGTGCCGCTATAATGACAATACTAGGGGAAGTGCAGACTGCAATTTGTTTCAAGACTAGTTGGATTTTAAACTACATCTTTAAACTAATGATATCATTCTCTCCTTAATGTAACTGAGAGTTGCAAAGGTACAAATAAAGAGAAAAATATATCCCCAAACCTTCCATTTTCATAACCACAGTATTAGTCAAACTTAAAACCAAAAAAATTCATCATGATAATCATCCACATGACACAGGCCATGTAATTTTTGTCTACCAATTTCTGTGGAAGGACTGTATAAAGGCAGCCAATGCTGGCTTCCAGTGATTATAATCTTCACAAATTACAATTTGCTGTTTATTTCCATTTGAATTTTTTAAAATGTCTTCAGTTTCAGCTTTCAGGCATCTAATTTTATTTATTTTAAACTCCTCCACTAGATTAAAGATCCACCTCCCATCAGTATTCTTCCCCAGCTAAGAACTTCTATGTCACAATAAAAAACAATATTCTAGATCGTAACCCAAGGTAGGCTGTTCACTTTATTTTAAAAGCTCTTAATGCCATCACCGCCATTAAGCTTAGAATGCCAATGGGTGTCTTTTCTATGCCATACACAGAAAGTAACGCCATTGGCCTATTTTTGCTCAATATTTAAGACTATTGTTCCTACTGATATCCATGATAGTTTGAAGGCATGTGATCCACTGGTCATTTTCAATGGATTCTATGGTATTTTCAATACAGCATCAACATCCTTGCAGTCCTCAGCCATTCCTGCCCCTTCTCTCTAAAGTGCATCTTATTTATAATGGACTAGATAAGAGATTTACTCAGAACAGGGGAGACCTAGTTCAATGCCCTCTTCTAGCCAAGACAATTAAAATTCATACAGCCTCAAAGATACAACACACTACTCTGGAGCGGCAGAGTAGCCCTGCTGTTCTGTGAAGAAGTATTAAGGATTAGTCTGATCAACAGAGCTCCTTAGCAGTCAACTAATTTAATCTGGAAAGGACAGATTTGAGTTCCAGTCCAAAGGCTTTAAAAAAAATCTTGTCTTGATAACCATGTAAGATAAGAATTAAGAATTAAACCTAGTAATTTATGTTTGCTTTAAAACATATAGTCCTCCCCTACAAGATGGACCTAAATTCACTGAGATTTTGGCTGAATTTAAATACTGTTTTGAAACCTGACTAGTAAAGAGTGGTGCCCACTGGACTTCTTGAGGAACAACAGTAAATCATTACTTATGATTCCATCTCTTTTTAATTCTTCAACTGGATTTGTGAAGTGTTGAACCAAAACCAGTTTGTCAAAAACCGCTCTTCATAACTTCACCAATACCTGAAAACGCAATAGCATTCTCACTACTGGAATTTAAAAACCAAAACAAACCACCAACACCACTTACTGAAGGATTCTTGGGAAGACCAGATTCTGGACCACACAGAGAAAGTACGTTCATTAGCTTCTCCCTAGTTCTTCTCTGAAAAATATACCAAAGAAAATCACATAGCAAGGCATCTGCTGGAGGTCCAGGTAAAAATGTAAAACATCTGCATTTTGACTAGTCATCTCGCATCCTGACATCCTCTAAAAAGAATCTTACTGTTTTTTTTCTTTTCACCAGTATTAGCTTTTAATTTATGCTATATGCATTTACTGTTTTGCTAAGACACAACACAGACTTCAAATTACACTTAAACAATTTTTTTTATACATTCATAAATAGTGTCTATAATATATGTATAGTACGTTTGAGATACCATGTACCTGAGATAGCTGTGGTCTCTTCCAGCTGACAGGAACTAATGCATTTGAATTAGAGCCTGACGAAGTTGAAGAAGTGCTCCGGGTAACAGCAATGACTTTTGGCTTCCCATTTCTACCAGCTGCGCTGTGTTGATCACCATACTTATTTCCAATAATTGGTGTCTATCAAAGACAACGAACACTTTCTTAAAATTCAAATCTATATTAGTAAAGACCACACATTTGATTTTTGAAATTAGTCTTACATAAAATGTAGGAGGGTTTGCCTGTTTGTTTGTTTTTAAGCTTTGTTTGTTTTAATTCTACAAAGCCCATGCCTAATCCACTGAGCATCAGTACACTGGGAAATACAAAGCTGAATAGTTCTACCCTATGCAGCAGGCTGCCATTCTGCCCACTTTTGTGGTTTTTTCAATTATGCAAGTTTTATGCTGACAATCTAGTTATATTTTTTAAACACACTTTAAAAACAACTGTGTTCTAAGTTTAAAAGATGCAAAGCTTCTCTAAAGAGCCACTCACAGACATGAACAAACTGTTTTCACAGACAAGCAACTTCACTAACACACGCACACTTCTGAAAACCAAAGATCAAATTCAGCCATTTTGACAGCAAATGCTACTCCAGTGAACTCTGTGGGAATTCATCTTGTCTCTCAATTATCTGCATGCACTGAAACTTCCAGTAAGAAATTCACTTACTAATTTAAGTAATGCTCCTAAGACATCTGTATCTCCAATCATTACCTAGGGTCAGCTTCAACCAGGAGCCCTTACTTTTGATTACTTCTAAAGTTTCCACAATTTTAACATCCCTCTATTACACTGCAGTCATTTGGCCATACTCCCTTTTTCAGACATAGAATGAGTATCAGCTGTACTAATATATTATTCTGAGTTCTAATGAACCCTAATTGGGGGGTAGGGGTGTGGTTTTTAACTACAGGAGGTTTTTCTCCAGTTGTGTCCATCTCACACTGAGGTTCCTATATTCTGTATCCTATTCTCTCCTCTAAATTTTCTCCCCCGTTTGAAAGTCACGCCAAAACTGCAGTACAGGGTTTTAATCCTCTCAGCCCTTGAATGCACGACCCTTCACTTGATGAAAGCCTGGAATGTTCAGCTGCAAGCCGCAGCCAGCTGCATTAGCCTGCTCTCTGACACAGCTGAAATACCCTTGAGAGTAATCCTATTGACTTTTAGTAATTAACTCTCCAGACATTCAAAGGGGGGAAAAGGCAAAAACACAACATAAAAGAATTCAAAGTTTATCTTTCGGTATGACTCTAATTACGTGTATGTAAAACTTCAACATCTTCCATTCTTAAAAATGATATTTATTTTAAAATATATAAATGTAGAAGGCTAACAGAAAACAAATCTGAGTTTGCAACAGAAAGTCAGTATTGCATTGTAATTTAAATATAATAATTACCTCTGATATATCAAAATGGAAATCTAAGGTCTTCCCAGGTAGCTCCTTGGAGACATTATTAAAGATTTTCGTGAAAGAGATTTCAGGAGAACCTATGTCACCTCCATAAGTCTTTGGAATATCATTAGGTACAACAAGGCTTGCTGACCGAGACACCACCAGCTTCAAAATATTAAGGGCTTCCTTCCAATATGGACTCTAAAGAGAATGTACACAAATCACAAAACAATCACTTCAAACAAGACAGCCGTTTTTAATGTACAGTAGGATTTTGCACTGATCCGTTGCAAGATTCCCAAACCCAAAAGCTCTAATCTTCTATATGTGGCTGCAATGTACTAACACAGGCGGGCAGCTTCAGACCTTGAAGTGCCAGGAAGGCAGTGGCAAGGTATCAGGTCCTCCCACTGCAGGCAGTCAGGTCCAGCCAGGCAGGCTCACTAGCTCCAGGTCACAGTGCCAGCCACACCAGACTCTTGTTCCATGTCCTTCGCTCCCTGTATTTACACTACATTTTTTACCATTGTCTGAAGTATCTGCCCTTCATGCCCCAGAAGATAAAAACTGATAGCATTTAAAAGCAAAACAACTTCCACCCCCTGGCATCCTTAATTATTTTACACTTATGGGCCGAGTAAACTGAATTTGAAACAGACAAAAATATTTTGTGCTTTATATTTCCTCACACATTTCAAAGATCTTAAAAAAACCAAAAACATTTACAAGGTTTTCATATAGTATCAAACCAATGAAGTGCTTAAAAAAGCCAGGACAAAAGTATGAGAACATACATACATACAAGAAAGTATGAGAGGCAGAGGCCGAGCTGAGTGCACTCTCCTTAAAAAGATGATTAAATAATGTAAATAATTCAGCAGTTTCAACAACAGAGATTGTGGAATGAATCGCAAATGAGACTTACACCAAAAGCAGCACCTTGGGAAGGTTAAGATTTACACTCCTGAAAATGGTAGGATTCTACCTGAAACGTAAACCTGCCAGTGTCTGAAATTAGCAAGATGTCTGCCTTTTTTTTTTTTTTTTAAATTAGGATGCCATGTTTGTTAAATAATTTTTTTTATTGCATTAAAAAAATAAACACCACTTTCAATGCTCTAAGTAGTATATGCTTCCTTGTAGATAATGAGTCTTGAACAATCTCCTGAATTTCTGTGCATCATAAACATAAAAAAAGTAGTCTCAAACTTGAACCATCCTGTAGCAATTTAAATTTGCTATGATGCACTGTGATTGCAGAGGACTAAAAAAATCAGCTTAGTAGCACCACATTTAAACAAGACATGTTAACTTATGATCTTTTCTTTTGTCATTTATAGTAACAAGTTTTACTGTATCAAAAATATATAGGCTCCTCTGGAATATTTTTTTGCTAGTGCCATTATTTTGATAGCTAACATCTAATTAAGATTACATTCCATGGTAGTGTGGGCTTGCATAGAAAGCTCAGATAAAGGTTAGAGGCGAAGGAAGCAGCTGTCAGGCCATAAGAACTATAGTTATGCTAATCATTCCATTTTGCCTAATGCACTCTGACAGGAGCACAATATCTAAAGTACATACCCATCAATAACAAAACATCCAGGGAACACTATTTTTGCTGGTTAATTATGATTAAACCATTTGACTGAAATACATTTGGCAATAATGGCATTCAGGAAAAAAGAAAACGGGGGCAGGGGGGAAGAGAAGAATATTGTGCACTGAAATGGTTTTATGCTCCAGGCATTTTTATAAAATCTTTCAGCAAGATGCTAGACTTTCTTCCATGAAAGATATTTTCAGTAAACTGTATTCCAAGTACAAAGGATCAAATTACCTAGGGCAAAACACTGTTGTTCATCTTTTGGGGATCTTCTTTAATAAAAAATGCACTCAAATTTATTAAGGTGCACCTTAATGTTCCTCACAGATATATTAGTGAAAGTGATTTAAAGATGCATTTAAATGTAAAACTTCCTTTTAAAAACACACACACTTAAATAAAACATTTGTGCAGTATTTAGCAGTAAACATTTCCTTTGAAGGATCATCACCTCTAATTACACATGTAGAGTTGCCTATATCTGTAAAGAGATGCACATTCACCTAGGTAACTTGTCCCACGAGATGTAAATCAAATTGCACAAATACATAAGCATATAGTGAATTAAGTACATTGGAAAAAAATAAAATACCTCAGAATCTGACTTTGAAGAACTATTTTTATATCTGAAACAAATTAACCTCCCCCCCAAATCAAGTGTAATTTCACTACCACTTTGATAATAAGCAGAAAGGCTTTTATAGTTTTTCAGAGTACCTACCTGAACATATTTACCAATAACTTTTATGATTTCCAAATTAAACTGCTTCACTGGTGCTGTGGATAGGTCTATATGACTCAGAAGACTGTAAATGATCTGCAGTAAGGACTGTTGCATACTGGATAACCCTTTCTCTAACAGCTAAAAAAAAAGGTTTTTAAAATACAGAGTTTAATTAGGGCCTTTAATGGTAGCAAAAAGTGAAAACAAACATTAAAATATAGCTAACTTCCATATATATTTATCTTCCCCTTCAAGAAACTTATGTGTACCACTTCCTGTTTTTCAAAACTTTGTTTTAGCATTTAGCATTTGTAATGCAATAGAACAATGTTTTCTGTCCTAATTCAGTTTTTTCCCTTAATTTTGACACATTTGTTAGGACAAATCTAAAGCACTAAATAGAACTGTTCATACAAATTCAAAATCTCAAAGCTGTATGAAAAACAATTACATCTATGCCTTAAAAGAAAGCTGGTAAACACAATCTTACGAACAAAATAAGTACATATAAAGTAATTAATGAGAACCGAAAATATTTTTTTAAATATTTGTACACAGTTTGAAGGGATATACTTCAAGGACAAGCTCTACAAGATTTTCACACGAGGTACTTTTTTTAAAGGTAATAACAGTTTTCCTGTATGAATGCCTGGCAGAATCATACACTGAATTCTATAATTTAAATTATCTTTAATTATATACTATGCAATACTTACAATTAAACTTTGACATTATTTTTTTAAGTTGTGATAAGGACATCTTTAAATGTGTACTTGGATGAAAAAAGGTCTCTTAAAATTTGCCCTAAGTATATTTTGGTAAAGCCAAGACAGTGTGCACATTTTATTCATGTAGCACAGAATATAAATATCTACTACGAAACACTACTATCATAAAAAGGGATCTTTCCTTAGAGGGATTATAGTTTCAAGGTACATTTAAATTGCTGCACTCAAAAAATGGCAGTAGTCATCCCTTTTCTATATCCTAGAACATTTTTATATTATTGTCCCATTATGGAAGATGTGCCCCCCCCCAATATTCAGAACCATGAAAAATAAGGAATTGGCAATAAGTAAATGTAATGTTGATCACAGACCGTCAACATGAGATACACTTTTATTAAGAATTTACCTCTGCAAGATACGTTACGAGGTTAAATGTGGCATCTGAGAAAGAGTCATGCAAATATCTACACACTACATTAATCCAGTTAGAACAGTCTCTGGAGTAACTGTGTGTACTGTATAAACTCATCATATGAGCCAGATTGGCAAGAGTTGGTGATTTCTCCTCTGCACAAACCTGAAAAGCAAAAAGCATATTTAATTATACTAGAAATGACAAATTTTTAACCCAAGCATTGAGAAGTCATTATGCACTTTTCCCAGATTTCACTCTATTTTCTAATAACTGAAATTGAACTAATCACACAAGCAACACCTAGAGTTTCTGTTAAATTTTGGTACTGTGGCATCCATGCTCCAAGTTTATCTACAACTCATACCAAACTTACCTCAACTAGTGTTCCTAGCTAGTAGTGCAAGTATTTAAGGGACGGCAGTAATTTCTGGATTTGCATCAGGCATGTACTCCTTAAGTGATATACGTATCACAGTTGGGCAGCCAGAGGGCTATGACTGCATCTCCTGTGACAGACAGCACTTTCTTCCTCCCTTTTCCGCATTATTCCTTAAAATGCAGACTGTCAGGCCAGCATACCACCAGCCTGGCTTGAGATTGTTGGTGTGTACCATGCACTGATTTAACAGATGCTACAGTTCAAAAACATTCCAAGGTTAATCAGTGCGTACAAGTAATAGTAAGAACATACTAGCTTTTCTTCTCTACCTACCATTCCGAAAGGTAGGGATCACTTCCTTCTCATAAGTGAATTAGGAAGTGTGCTTAAAAATTGATTAAGCTTACGTTTAAAATGAGAAACTGAAAAATCAGAGAAGTAAGAAAAGTAACTGGTATCATTAATAATGAAATTTGTTCTTTACATCTAAATGTTATAGAATAAGCTAAATGTGTTTTTTCATTGACAAAGGGAAACTTGGGGGTCGATATGAGGTCCAACTATATAAATTGGGACTAGATCACATCTTTAAAATAGGAACTTTTATAGTTAGTTCTATATTACTATTATTATCACCTAGAACTATTACATAAGGGAGCAGAAAAATACAGAACCAATGCTGGTATAAACTCCTGGATACTTCTCCAGGCATCATTTTACATACCTTTGCTATCCTGTCAGCTGTTTCTTTACAAAACTGAGTTGGGTTATCAAAATGTTGGATCAGATGAGGAAGTAGGCACAAGATGTTTAGGGGAAATCCTAAACACATACATAAACACAGTTACATGAGCCCTAAAGATTTTTAATAAAACTTAATTTAATGTGGAGTTATCTGGTATTTAAGAACCCTTATAGCATGACACATACATTCACACAGATATATAAATTATATATATGCGTACATGTACCTAAGTGTGTATGTATGTAGAATGTACATAAATGTGTCTGTCTTAGGTATAAATATGTGTAAGATGAAAACAAAATCATCACCAGACCAATTAAGCTATCCAGTTTCATGATAGTTTTGCTTGAGGCAGTACAGTCATATTGTTTCTAAAATGTGCAAATGTTTGAAATGGTACTAATTGAGCTAGTTAGCACAAGATCATGAAAAATAATACATGTGCTTTTAAAACTCACTTGTAAGCAAGTTGAAAGTAAGTTAATAGTCAATACATGAAGTTTATGTGCAGTATTTCTTAGCAGATAATCATAGTGTGTAATGTATTCCCACTATCTAACAGTGTAACATCGACAACTGCCAAAAGCATTTAATGGAACGGGTTTAAGGCAAATGCATAATTACTACAGATTTTGCTTACACATAATTTGATGAAAAAATATTTTTTCATAACACATACATTTACTAAAGATACCTGCTAACTGAGAAGGATCCACCAAAGCATGCCTGGAAATTGTGATGAGTTTACTGAGGAGATGTACTGTCATTTCTTGTGTAGATGCTGAAGTAAAGCCTTTTAGGAAAAGCTGCTGAAGGCCTGGAAAGTTATTCCATTTCAGTTTATTCTGCACCTTTTCTATCTTTTCCCGACTCTCTGATTTATCCAGAGGCAAGTGAATAAGCAGCTTGTTGAGTAGCTTGAGAGCCAAAAGGTATTCATACTCATAATCTGACTCTAGCAACGAAGCTGCAATCCAAAATATGGTGGCCATCAAGTTGACAGGGTCAGTAGTGGGCTGCACATCATACATCCCTCCCTCTCTCAGGGAGGAAAGGCTTCTAGTCCTGGCCAAACTTCCACCATGATTTATCCTTCCATCCATTATATCCAGTGTGTTGCTCCGTCGACGGTCACCTCTCCGCTCAGTGATTAAATTCAGTCTCAGAGAATTACTCCTGGTATTGCTGTAGTACCCCAAACAACTGCCACTATTAATGGGACTTGTGCTTAGATTTATCTGTCCAGTGCTTTTCCTATTAGCTGCATACTTGTTTCCCATTACAGAATCATGATACGAGGTTCTAAAATAAAAATCAGTATTACATATTATTCCATGCAAAATACTTCAATAACATACAGTTTAGAAAAAGAGAAGAAAGGAAAAAGATATTATGCTAATCACATGTATACATACACAGTGAATACTCCGCTTCATCACTGGAAGAGTATTATAATACATGAAAATACAGGATTTCTATATATACACTACTAAAATATCCTTCCGGCATAAGGACAAGACCGTAGAATCCCAGAATACCAAAATAATTACATAACAATTTGGTAAAATCTGAAAAATTAGCCTATAGCATACAGGAGATTATCTGTAAATGAAGATCTAGCATTCCAACTTCCCTATACACGTGATAAAGGTAGAAAAATGAATTGATTAATAAATGAAATTATTTACTTATTACCTTATATTTGTCTGAAGTATCTGACCTAGAGAAACCAACATCTTCCAGTTCTGATGCTGAGAAAGGAATATATTCCTAGAAATCTCAACATTTTCAAAAACTTTGCCAAGAAGTCAAACAAATAAAGATGTCTGTAAATTTAGGGATTTTTTTAAGTTTGCTACAAAGTCATTGAGCTAACCACTCAGACTGTAATGAGACACACAGATGACTCAGGCTGTTCAATTACACTTCTCTCATCTATGGACAAATCATCTGAGGCCTAAGACAGACTAGCAGTTGCTGTAACTGAAGAAATTTCTTCTCTATTAACACTGGAATAAAAGTATTTATAGCAGTACAGCAGTTTTCATCTGTGAACCTTAAATTATTTAAAATTATCTTTTAAAGATTGGTGCCATTACCTTCATTATATATATGGGGAAAAAAATAAGACCCCCTAAAAATTACACTATTAATCAAGGTCAGTAGGGCCTGATTAAAAAAAAAGTTCTAAATGTACTCAGTGCCTTTATTTTTAAGAGGCTCCAGAAGAACTGATGACATTTCAGAATTGAGCCATAAGGAACACCTTTTTTTTTTTTAAATTGGACCCAAGAGGGTAAGTTGGAAAGGCAGCAGAGATCCTTTTCAGAAAATCTAGATTCTTAGGAGTTTTGCTTGAAGCAGAATGATAAATAAATAAAAGAGCAGGCAATTTTGCTATAAGGATACAACTATTCTGCAAAGACAACATGAAATTATTTAATTACATTTGTAATACGGATCTTTAATAATTCAAATGTATAAAAATGTGTAATGTAGCTTGACTAATAAAAGAACTTACTGAGAAAGGGCAGAAAGCAGATCATAATGCTTCATGGTTTCAGCCAACGTATCAATAGCAGACTCTAAGGTCAGAAGCAGTTCTATGACAAAACCCTGGGGAAAGCCACAGGTCATTATAAATTATGCAACATGCACAAGGAAGATCACAGAAAATCTACTGAGTAGTGATACAAATATATAAAATCAGTATCAGTAACTAAATTATTATTTCATGCTTTAATTAGAACATAATTCTGATGAGAGAGCTCAAATTAGCCATATAGCTTCAAGACAGGGAAAAACTTCAATTTATTTCCAAATATTCACAGAATTTATTCTGGTTTGCATTATTTTTAAGGATGGACTTAAGGATGGAGTCATTTAGACTTTCATTTTGCAATATTAAAACATGAGATCCACTTCTTTAGATGTACAATGACATTAAGTTGATGGTTGTTAACACTTTATCAGGTTAAGTTCTTAATAAAAGAAAACAAATTATTTTTTATATGGCTGATCTCAGGATTCTCTAACTATGAAAGACAAAGTGTTTTCAGGAAACAGATGTATCAAACTCTGAAAGTTCCTATTGCTGTAGAAGAGCATGTGCACAGCTCATCTTTTCACCATTTAATTACGTGAAAATTCAGAAAGTGTCACGATTAAAACTGGTTTGATATTTGAAATATCTTTATTTAAAAAGAAAAAGCAACTGAATAAAAAATGCTTTTAAATTTTACTATCATTAAAATAATAATGCAAGTTATGTCATTTAGGCAGACTTAGCTTTCTAAGAAAGTGGGG
This sequence comes from Haliaeetus albicilla, assembly GCF_947461875.1. Lineage (NCBI taxonomy): Eukaryota > Metazoa > Chordata > Aves > Accipitriformes > Accipitridae > Haliaeetus > Haliaeetus albicilla. Next base: position 55,853,776 of record NC_091483.1, on the reverse strand, counting down.
GAAAAATTTCAAATACCTGAGCTTCTTCTCCTGCATCTCCAACAGTTTCTACTAGTCTGGAGAGAACGTCAGAAAGTGTAGATGCAGTAAGAGGCTGCTTCAGAGCCCTGAAAATCTGAAATGACCTCCCAGCATAATGTCGAGAGGAGCACGACAGCGCAGTTTGCAAAGCAACTTCACTGAGACGGTGTTCCAATTGAAATCCTCCTATAAAAGCAAGTAAGTACTCAAGCAACACAATGCTTTATGAAAAACAAAACCACTTGAATTTAATGAAGAGTAAATTGCCAAAGTCATTCCTAACTTTAAAATACTCTCATCTTCTACATTTTTCTCAAGGAGTATTACTCTCTAAAATCTTTCCAGGCATATAAACTTGTATTCCATAATACTTAACACTGGAGAGACTTGTAGAGAATAAAACATTTGTGATTTGAATATTAAGTGTCCACAATAAATTAATAAGATATTTTATCTCATTCCTAAAAGATTATATTTAAATCTGTCTTAATAGAAACTGAAGTGTGCAATACAAAAGAAAAATCTATTATTTAGAAGCAGTAAGCAATCACCTAGAGTGATTTTATAGATAACCCGTAAATTTACAGGCATTCAGAAAAATTCATTTACTTTGCAGACTTGGACATTCTATCATGCATCAACCATTTTCTAACATACCTGAGCTAGACTGTTTAAATATAGATACTACATGCTTTAAAAACACAGTTAACTGTTCAGCACTCTTTATATTAGGGTTCTTGGCCGAAACATCTTCATGATTCCAAAGTGGGCCTCTTTTCCTAAAAACACAAAAATAGAGTAAACAGAACATAAAACATAGGCTTTGTCATTAATATTATTTAAATGTTATTTTAACCTTAAGGTTAGCTGCAAAAGAATCTACTAATTACCACATAAAAGAAACCATGTAGAACTGCAGACACAAATGGAAAGAAATTTGACAACTGCCCAATATTATACAACAATATACAAAAAGTTAAGACAAGGTGAAAAGCAATATATCAGATCCAACTGAAGTAACAGCCTAAGTTTAGGAAAAGATGTTCTCTGTTCAATAATACTTAGTTATCTAATAAAGAACCTGTACAACTAATGCCAGTATACACTTCTTAAAACAATCTCCTTTCTTCCCATTTTCTTCCCATCAATACACCACACTATGGTAAGTTTAGGCTGATGTAAAGCATAAGTAATCAAAAGCTTTCAGAAACAGGCAGGATTTCAGATTTACACAATCTTGAAAGCTTTATATAAACCATCAAACAAACTGCCCAAGTGTTGATGGTTTTACAGGTGTTCTTTGCCACAAATTCCTGGTTTTTGAATAGCCAGCTCTCTACTACTAGGTAATCCATAAACTCCACACAAATCTTGCAGCTCCCTAATTATCTTTATGTATTCCAGCCCTAAACCTTTAGAGGGAAAAGGGAATTTTATAAACTGTGTGGCAAGCAAAGATAACAGACCTGTGTAGAACATGGCAAAAGATTTTTAAACACTCAGGACACAAAAGGGTGGCCAAAATTCTCTGTAATTGTTGGAAAGTTAGAGTTGTTCATAGGCTGTATCATTTAAAAACACTTCAGGATTAAACTATCTCTTACTGCTGATAAAACAGAGACAACAATCAGACAACGTGATGCCAAACAGTAAGGCTTTTGCCATATTTCCACAAAATACATGTCTCAACAAAAATGAAAATTGAAATCTTACCTTGAGGTAATAAATTCTATGAGAGTTTTCACTTTTTCATCCTGCTCTACTGAAATATCAACCTCATTGAGGATTGTGGTGTGCAGATGAGAAATGGCAGCACTTGTATTTCCTAAACTGATGCTAGAAGAGGTAGAACTTGAACTAAGCCCTGAGTCTGTCATTGGGGAGGGCTGGTAATCAGGTATAAAATCATGAACACCTGCTGAAATAAGAAACAAGATGATTATGCGCTCTTAAGCTGACAGTTAATATTAAATATATAAAAAGAAAAAACAGTCCTCAAAAAATCAATACATTAGCAAACATAATGAGAATAATTTAATGGATGCAATAATTTCAATGAAATCAACAAGTCTGATATATGCAAAATCTTCACATGACTGGACCCTTAATAAGCAACTGCTAGATCCTTTTTCAAAACCACTGTATTATGTTTGATTTTATATTGGTAATATGACAGCTTAGTGGTTTCTGAAGCATCTCGTCTTAATAAGTGGAGACAAATGATATAAATTACTTCCTAACACTGTGCAGATAATCTTTTGTTGTTGTTAAAACTCAGTCCCGGTGTAACTGACAGCACTTTAAATAAGCGAACACTAAGTATTAGCTAGCGAATTGACTCTAAGCAGAGCCCTTCTTGCTGCACAAAGTTTCTCTGAAGTTAGCTTAATCTTGCTGCTATAAGATTTTTCTCTCCATGTAAAGAATCACATGGCAATAAAAATACAACTGCAGTAACTCCTCACATTATGCCTCTATCTATCTACGAGTTGCTGGGAGAAAGTAAACTGGCAAGGAAAAGTGGGACGCGAACCTTTGACTGTAATAATTGTACATAAGCTTGAGACTCGCTGACATCCACCACAAATTTTCACTCTACAGGGCCACAGGGTTTGGACTGGCATATTAGCTGGTTCAAATAAATTTTAACATCAGCTTGTCTGACCTTGTGCCAGGCATGCATGCCTGTAATCACCTTATCTTAAATCACCAGGAATAGTGTATAGGTCACCATATAGGTGCACTGGTAAACTTCTGCAAATAGGTTTACATAAAAGAATTCTTCCACTATGCCCACTTTTTAATTTCTCATTGCAATGAATATCAAATTCACAAAACAGACAAGTATTTTTGGTTAGTGACAAAACCACTTCTGATGTGACTAAAACAGGACCAACCCATTGTACAGCAATATGCTGCCACCTACTGAAATAATATGAAATACTAGGTTTCAAAAAACCGAACTATTTCACATTTCTTCAGAAACTACAATAGGCTCACACCATCAAAATATTCCTTTCATAAAGAGATACATAGAAAATATATAGTTTCCTGCATAATTACAATATTGTAATGTTAAGGTGAACATTAAAAGGTCATATCTCGAAAGAGTATTCTCATAGCCTATTGAACAACGCAGTTACAGCTGACAAAAGTCAGAAATTTAAAGTTGCTGCAAACAAGTAAGAGATGTATCTTCTTGGTTTTTACTTTCAAAGGCATCATAAAACCTGCTGTATTACAGATCCAAAACACAGAGCGTGCTCTGTGGTTTTCACTACTATTTAATCATTCAACTGTACTCCCTACTCCAATGACTGAGCACAAAGTGCTAATGTGAACCATATTCACTTTGACTTAATTAAAATCTGAAGAAATACATTTTAATGCTAAGGACTCAGGAAAATATTACAAATAACAGAAATTTTAATAATGCCTGGAAGAAAAGATAACTTTCCTTGTCATTTTAACAAGCAACACTTAATAAATCTAAAGCATACCTGTGAAAGTATAATCTAAATGGGTAGTTTGCTTGACAGTAAGCACCCTGGACTCATTGAACTCTCTGTTTCTGAGTAGGACAGAAGCAACAGACTGGACGTTGCTGCCAGATCCCATCACAATCAGTAGATGCAAAAGCAGCTGTTTACAATGCTCGTAGACTTCAGGGTGACAGTGGTCAAAACCTAACACAAAAGGAAAATGGAAAAGCTTTATTACATTCAAAGGACATGCTGAATTAAATTATTAAAAACCCAGCAGTATTCAAACTGGTCTGTTATACTTTACCAAATAATAGATACATAGTTCACTAGACAATGTTTCTTCAGTGTTTCAATACAAAAACAAAAGCATACAGTTTAACAAACTTTAATATATCCTCTTGTTTCTCACACAGCAGTAAGAACTTAATCTGTGCTCTGTATGAAAATTACTACACAAAGAAACAAAGAAAAAATTTGAATTTTACTGTGTCTTCTACAAGGAGAAAGAAGTAAAAGATGCTCCAACAGAAACTGCCTTCAAACAACTTTAAAAACCTCTTAATTATATTCATATTAATCAAGCTGAAAGATATTTAGTTGAATTTTTTAAAATATTGTAAATATTAACAAATTAATGAGATTTCAGTACCGTGGCAAATGTTAATTTAAATGTGGAAAAGAACAGCTACATAAATAGCTACAGTTCTGAAGTTACTAGACATATTTCTGTAAGAATTGAATTACCTATAAAAATTGCATGAAGCAAAAGATGCAAGTATCCTCCCCATTCCACCTTTACGCTGTGGTCAACTATCAAGTCAGTCAAAAGGATCACTGCTATATTGCATCTAAAAACAAAAAACCAATTTGTTAGAAGAATGTAACATGAACTTTATAAAGAGCTGCAAAGAGCTTAATATGCTACTAACCAGTATTCTTTCTTAGGTCTATAAAAATCCACAAAGTTGTATTACACGGGAAAAGATGAATGCTCATAATGAAGACAGAAAAACTTTAGTCCTCCAAATTAAAAGGCTGAGAAATCTTAAACTGCTAGACTTGTGAGTAAAACTGCAGCAAATGAATGCACTATTTACTGTCTTTAATCTGCTATCTTTAAATTACTATATTTGTGCAACACTAATTAAAATGTAATGAATTGCCATCAGCACTGTTAAAACAGTTACCTGTGAAGAGACATGCCCGGAGGAGAAGTTTCAGGCAAGTAATCCACCAATGGTGACCAGCAACCTCCAGTAGGTGGAAAAGGTAGAGGCTCTCCTTGATTGTGCTCCATCACTTTCAAACGCCAGTTTGAATACAGAGGCATTGAATCACCTAACACAACAGATAATTAAACCAGAGAAATATATATGTAACACATTTCTGTATTATATAGTCTTCTAAAGAAATATTTTTGAATTCTTAAAAAGCTGAGATCCAGGAGGGGGAACCAGCCATAAACAGCAGTAGTTGGGCACAGTTAGAAAAAAAAAAAATAAAAAAAATCGTTATTTCTTTTAGGATAAGGATGATTCTACAGAAGCTACACATATAACAGAGTAAGATTTTGTTGAATAGGTTCATAAAAACGATGGATGCACATAGGGAACATGGATGCACATAAGGAAAAAAAGGCAAAGTGATCTAATATAATTTCCTTGAATTTCATACCTCATGTCAGATAGGAAGTTAAGGCTGGGTCCCAAGATTGTACTGAACTAATTTTGAAGAGCTTCATTTCATTATAGGCTAAGGAAGTATTTCTCAAGAGCACCTCTTTATAGGTCTCGCTAGCAAAAATCCACCAGTTATACATGTCAGATAATGCCAGCCTGATATATGGGGCAACTCAGAACTTGCCACTTTACACCAGCATAGCCTAATCCCACTCCTTGACAAAAGTCACTGCTCAGTAAATCAGCAAATTTGTCAAGAAAACACAGAAAGACATTTAGGTTTTGATTAAGAAAGCTTCAAAAGTGAAAGAAACACATCAGCTATTTGGTGTGAGAGTATACTGTTACACATCCAAAATATTTTTCTGTTTTTAAATGAGATGTCTTGGACTTCAGAACATCAGTAAAAGCTACAAACAAGTAAGGAGACTGCCTCAACAGTTCAGTGTTTCAGTGATTCTACCAGTTGTCCTTTTGGAAGTATAGCTGCAAAAGTTTCAGAAGTTCACACGTGTATCAGCTCATTATCACCTTCTTGACTGGAAGTGACAAACTTGTTACTGATGGAGTATGTGAATCATCATCTGCTTCAGGATACTCTGTGTTGCTATCACAAATAGCAAACAAAGATGAAAATGACCACAACTATGATACTGGACATCACCCATCCAAGCAGTAATAAACACACTGGCTGCCCAGAAGGTCCACCAACCTGACACTGACCCAAAGTTTAGCAGATCTGCATCAGTATGCCCGGCCCTTACAACAAGATCTGTAGAGGACATTATGTTCCTCTTTCTTGAAAGAGGCAATGCAAACCACATATTCACTCCAACCTTTATGGTCTGCAAAGAATCAGTCATTAAGGAGTGCGTAAGCAGATCCTAAGGGAGACTGTTGCTTCGATACAGCATGGGACACACTAGGTTCCATACTGACATGTAATGCTCAAAATGCAGAAATGTACATCCTGTTTTTCAGTAGCACAAGAAAGGTAAGGAAAAGGCAGTACTGTATCATGTGCTGTACCATACCCAGACACCTCCTAGCAAGATCAACTGTCAATAAAAAATTGAGTGAAACCTAAGACAGTCTGTGGGAGCACTATAATGAGCTGGATCAGACCAAAATATATCTGATAATCCCATGCACGGTTAAAGTACAAAGTAATTTTAATTACCAACAGCTTGTTAGCTGAAACGAGTTTCAGTCAAATGAGTACTCTAACAAAGCATACAGAACCCACTAATGTAACCATCATTTACTGTCTTGACCACTGTCCTCATTTTTGCCTGATTACATGAACTGTTTAGCTTTCCCTAGCATTGTCATGATGATTTTATATCTTAGGAACTGGTACAAAAGTAGCTACAGTTAATAAGCCTCTGTTAAGAAAAGTCTCCAAAAGTACATGGAGCTTCAGGAGAAATATCTATCTCTTTTTCCTTACCTCTGCACCTCAGAAAAAAGAGACCATAGATCACAAAAAATAACCCAAAACACATTTTCAAAACAAGCTTGAAAATTAGAGGTATACAACAAGATCCTTTTCCCTGCTGTATTTTCCTTTGCTATGGCTTCTCAGCAAGTTTTGTAGCCTTTTCTTTTTAAACAGGTCAAGGAGTGCTATCATTTAAAAGCACAATTACTTCTAATTTTCTATTTAACTTTTTTTCTGTCATTTTTTTCCTCATTCATGTCATGTTCCTCCTGTTAATCTCTCTCCTGTTTCTTCTGTCTAACCATCTATTTATCTTTGGTGTTGGTACTGGCAAAGAAAATACAAAGTAAAACTGCTTCATTTGGGAAGACGTTCACAACTCATTCCAGAGGACAAGGGAAGGAAAGAAAGTGTGTCATCTTCCTTGCACGTTCTATTGTAATCAAATGGATACTACACTTCAATAGCAGTACTAAGACCAAGGAATGTAAAAGACCCGTATTTTTTAATAAGTTCATGCAAAAAACACTGATGATGCCTATTTCCTCACATTCCAGAACCTTCAGCAAAACTTGTGAAATTTTGGTTTCTAACCATAGGAATATTATGAAATAAAAATATTACTTTTTTCCTCTTCATATGATCCTCCAGAGCTGCTGCTGTAGCGAGATTCTAGTCTGTGGTGCTGGCGGTTTAAGTTACTGTTCAACCCACTGTAGACGTCTAGATGTACATAACTGTAGGAACAAATAAAGCAGCACTAGTAACTGACATTCTGTGACAAAAATTAATAAGCATCTCTCAATATTGCAGCAAAACTAAGTGTTATGCAAAAATATTTCATCTTACAAGGACAATCAATATGACGCCAAAGCTTCTCAGCTGTATAAGACACACCTCTTGTAGCAATGCTAGATAAGGGGGATTCAAGGATATAATCCACTATAAATTATATTTCTGTTAGATCATTTTATTTAAGTACATTAAAATATTTGTTACCATTATACATTAAGTTATTCTCACTCTTGAGCAAAATAATGAAAACCCTATTTGATCTGGCACAGACATATATATACACACACACAGAGTCCAAGATCCCACCGCGCTAATCTGATAAACTATAAAGAAATCAGAGAAATAGGAGTGCCAAAAGCACAATTTCCAAGCTGTTTCTACATAATTTGCTAACACTCTCTCCTCCTGGCAAGTCCAAGATGTACATGGTATATCTTATCAAAAAGCATATACCCTGGGGTGGTGTTAGACAGCCCTACAGCATGTGCCAAAACTTGCAGAGACTTTCAAAACTGCCTTCATTACTTTACAAGTTCCTTCAGCTCCAGCGCCCATAGCAGCCAAATACTTGTCTGTGCCTTGCTAGGCTGAATTCGGAATGACACCTCAGATTCCACAGTCTTCTGTGATTTATTGTCGCACAGCCTCCCCGCCCCCCCCCCCCCCCCCCCCCCGCCATTTCATTGAAGTATTGGGGTTGTCTCTATCAATACATTTACTAATCTAACTATATTGACATAATTATCCTAGGGAAGGAAAAAAGAGTCCAGCTGGGAAATTATGTTGGAAATAGAATTACTACCGCTTTCACACAAGTCGTCACAAAATAAACTGGTTTGTGAATTTACTGCATAGTAGCTACTCTACCATAACAGCACGTGTGCACTTTTTTCTGTGCACACTTTTTCTCATGCTAATCATAGAATCCCTCTTCCCTTTTCACATTGAGATTAGCTATCTCATATTTAACACAAAATGAGAGCATGCCCACAGTCAGCTACTGTCGAGCTCCGAGTCCACACCCTGACTAAGTCTATGTCAGCTGTTTGCTTTCCACCACCCTCACACTGGTACCACTGTCTGGCAAATTTCTCCAAAGGATTGTTCTTAAGAAGCTCAAGAATTAAGGAGGGAGGTATCTGTTTTAAAGCTAGCTGGAAGGGATCTTGCCACAGATACCAGGCATCCAAATACCCTAAATGGGAGAAGAAACCAGCTTTCAACACAGGGGCACTGTTGATTTCTAGCGAGCTAGGAAACCAATTGGTGAATTGACTACATTACTAAACTAATAACATTTGCCCTTGATGTATCTGCAGTATAATTTCTCTTATGTAAACATATACAGTCCGGTGTAATAGTAGCTAATTTGGGCATCAATAACAACATAGCTATAGCAATACAAAGCCTGACCTGGATTAGTCCCTTTATTTATTCAGTTTCCTCTACAGCTTTTCGAGTTCGAATTACAATTGAGGCTGCTACTGTTAATCCCAAATAGTATTCCAGTTCTGTTGCTTAAAACTTACAAAACTTACAGTCAGGTATTTCCTGCAACGTAGACATACCTAGAGCCATTGAGATGCACACATTTATAGTACCTAGAAGGAATTCCTGTAATTCAACTAATAACTGTTTTTTGAGGAGATACTTACTTCTCTTCACTATTGTCTTTTACATGTTTACTGTCAGGGTTGCCATCTGTGGGAGCTACCATTGTATTGCTACTAGAAGTGGTACCTGTGAATTATGGATAAAGAAAAAGATTGGTCAACAGAAAAGAAAAGCAGTCTTAAGCACTACATGATGACCCTTATTTACTTGTCCATGCCAAGAGCCCTAACCAGGTTTACACTACAGCAGCTGGCACAAATACAAACTGAGCCACAGAAATTACTCACATCCAAGAAAAAATTTTTGTTCAGACTAAAAGATTCTGAGCTGCTACCATAATTTCGCTAACTGGAAAAAATCAGAAGAATCCATTCCAGGAATCTCTGAGTCTTCAATGTAAATTAAGTAGAAAGGCTTGTTTTTGAAGCACAATCAAGAGACCCATTTCTTTCTTTCCTGTATGCTATACCTTATAGTAATCCATAAAATGTAGTTGGACTTCGGTATGCAGTTAATTCAAACCACAAACAGATTAGGGATTAAAACCTAACAGCCTGCAGTGAAGCTTCTATCAATTTCTTTTTAAGAGAAACTTGCAAGCATCACACTGAATAGTTTACCACAGTCAGAAATACTTCGGCACTCTCCCCACAAATTTTGCTACTCTCAATTACACTTAAATGCAAGAGCCCCATAATTTTTTTTTCATACTTTTTAAACACTTTCATGAACAAGTGCCAATGCACCCACCTTGTGATCCAGATAGTCCCTATGTGATAGGTCCAGGCTGCTTCGTAACATTGACAGCTTTGCAGCGCAAAAGCTAAGTCCTTGCTTAGATACCCTACCATCCATGTCTTTTGTGGCTTACTTTGAAAGATGCTTCACCAAAAGCACATAGCTTTTCCCCACATTTTTCAGCATGTTCTTGGATTGAAGCATGAGGTAGACACTTTCTGTATTTTCGGTGCGGTTTTTTTTGATGATTGATCTATTGTTAATTGTTAATTATGTCTAAATAAATTCTTCTAAGTAAGTGTACTTAAATCCTCTTGAATAAATTCCTACAGATACAGCCTGTGTCTATAACAGAACTTGAAATATAACAACTTACATGGATTTAAAATTAGATAAATTTTCCCAGTTGTTTGACTGAACTGACTTAAAAGTGATATAGTGAGGGTAAACAGTGTAAGATCTGAACACAGACAAAGTCTAACACATATGTTAATACAAACCTGTTCCTTGTGAACCTATCTGATGTTCTTTAGTAAGAACTCTGGGTGCACCAAAAAACTGCAGATCTTGTAAAGCAAACTTTGTACCTTAATTTATTTTTAGAAACAGAACATTGTACTCCAATTGAATATTTACACATGCACTCCAATATTATAACTGATAATAGCATAGTTATCATTGACAATAATAAAAGTTTAAGTTAAGAAATTCTCACCTGAAGTGACAGAGGGGATTTTGTAACTCGAAGTAATGCGGTAATATGGTGGATTATCCATATGGGTGACTCCTGAACTGACAGGATCTGTAAGCTGAAGTTCACTCACCAGCTCTTCTAGTAGTTGCATTGTTTTATCTCTACCCAAATAAACAATAACTTTCTTTACCTGCCATGAAAAAAAAGTATATGTATGTAAAATAGTATGTACATAAATAAAATTCTTATTGCAGTGACTTGATTTAAAAAAAAGGAAAATAAGAGATTTGAATACAGTGATTTGTTAGAATCAGTATCTACCTGCCCTGCAAGCGAGGATCCTTACTCTAGTTCTAAAGGCAAACGAAAAACCGCTTTCATTGCTTTCAAGAGCAGCAAGCACCAGAAACATAAGAGTAAGAAAGTAAGTCTTCTGAGTTCAATGACAGTTATTTAAGAAGTAAACAATTTTCTTACTAAGGTTTTAGCAACACCTGAGATCAACAATGGAGCAAATGTATTCTGATATAATTTCTTTTCAATACTTCATAGTTGTGTTCTGTTCTTTTCCAGCAGGTATCATATTTTTCCTCAAGCTATTCTGCAGTGCTCTCACATATGCTTTGACAAAAAAATAAAATTAGTTTTGAGGGGGACTTGGGGGGTGTGTGTGTGTGTGTGTGTGTGTGTGTTTTAATACTTGGTCACGTGAGAATAATCACACTGTCCCTACATGGTGTGACAGGTGCTTTATTTTACTATATTATCTGTCTGCTTTTTAGGACTATCCTAAATTATAGCATAGGAAAAAACATTTAATTCCCAAAATGCTCGAGGCCTTTATATACTCTGATAAGAATAAACACATAACTATAGCAATATTTTATTAAGCATATAGTAGTTAAGGATTCTCCACTACGTCTTACTTCAGCAAAAGAATCCTGGTCACTGATAAGCAGCAGCAGATGGGTGCTAGTCAGTGATTACTGTAGACATCAGTAAGTTCTTTTTTTTTTTTTCTGACATTTTCTTGAGACACTACTCCTCAGTGATTTATTTCCATTCTTTAGAGAGAACTCAAAGATGTACAGTAAGCAAGTGATCCAGGGCATTTGATTTGTGGGATTACTTTGTCACCTTGTTCAAACCCTACACGCAAAGATTTTGGGCTACAACATTAAACTAGATTTCCTGATTTGCAATGAAAATGACTGCCAATCAATGAAGAACTTAAGCTGTCCTTAGTAAGAACTTAATATTATAGGTCCTGATTGTTTACTTCATATCCATTTTTTTTCTACTATTAGCAAAACCTATAATAATTTTCTAATGAAAATATTACTTACGGAACAATCTTAATTCTTCCTAACAAACAGAAACCAACTGCTGCAGTAGATTTGCATTTTATGATGGAAAGGAGTTGTTCAGTATATACTCCTAATAAAATTAATCTAAATTTAGCATCAAACTCTTAAGTTTCCTTTTTATGATAAAGGAACAAAAAAATGCTAAGACAGATGTGGATATTTTAATAAGTCTTTTCCATTTTTTATGATTTACTCACTAAATAAGGTCTACGGCCCACCTAGTATATCCTGAATTCTGACAACTCATAACTGATGAAACAGATAGTGGACTGTTTCAAACTTACCACCCTGAGTAAATGCCAATATTCAGTGAGTTGTCTTAAGAAAGCCTCAGCTATCTTTAAGGTGTGATATCCCTTCTGGTTTATTTCCTTTCTCAAACCCATTCCATGAATGCTGGGTTTAACTGAAACCGATACTGAAATTTCAACACAGATGTCCAAAGTAACTCAAACAAAAGAACTGGATTTGTTCGTAGTATTTAGTGGTCACAAAATATGGGGCTATAGATTTTGATACTAGAAATCCAACCTCACATTTTTTGTTTGGTCATCTTTGCTGCTAGACACACAACTAGATTTTAGAATATCAATAGCGCTAAGGAGAGACATATCGCATACTCACGTAAGGCAAAAGGCTGGGTTCACTGTTCACTCCACAGATACTGATCAAGAAGTGCAAAATTATTTTCAGATTCTTTGGCCAGCTGTCTGCCAAAGTAGTCCAGACATTTTCTATCTCTGACCAAGCCACTTCATCACCATACTAGAAAACAAAATAAATAACTCTCCTGAAAACTCCAGTAGAAAACATTGTATTTGAAAGTGATCTGTATTGACCAAGTGGGACAGGCTCTAGAAAAAGGAGACATAAATCCTGTAAGAAGCTGTTGCCATTTTAACATTCCAGAATGAAGCTTTCACATATATTCATTTTTATAAACACATTCGGGAAATAACTATTTTCTTTTATAGCTATAAATATATAAAAATATATCTAAACATATTTGCACATATTATATATTTTATTTATATACAATATAACCTCATATATATAAGTATACACATATTTATCTACATGTAAATTTATTTCTATTTTTATATGTTTATTTATGTATAAATAAAAAAAGCTATCTAAATTTAGCAGAGACCCATTCTCCCAGTTGCTGACAATCCTGAATAAAATTCCACAGATCACAGGCTGCAAAGAGTTTTTACTTTGTAGCTTAAAACATGATCTCTCATCAGTAGGATTCAAAGATATCAAGAACTGGCAGGAGCACTGCATTTGACCAATACTTTTTCTCTGTTGGAAGTAGCTATCACAGGAAGGAGGAGGGCCTGTCAGCCTCTGGCAACAAGATTGGTTCCAAAACTCCACTCTGAGATCATAGGTATACAGGCGACTTGGTATTATCTACCCAGCTAGACATCTATATTGCAAAACAACAGCTATATACTGTTACTATGTCATGATTACTGTAACATTTGTATTACATATTAAGTATTTATCATAATACCTCACAACTATATGGTATAGCTTGGGTATACATAAGCAACTCAACAAATATGAACAACATCTCTTGAAAGTTTTGTATCTCTGAACAGGAATTTCTCACACCCTGAACACAACAATCCACTCACTGGAACAAGACAGAACACTTAATTAGTTTTACCTTTGCTGTCATGTACATCAGATTGTTCAGAACCATAGCTGTAGCCTGCGGTGATCCCCAGCCTTCTCCTCGTAGCCATCGTCTACTGTTCACCATTATTTCTCTGTCTTTCAGAGAATCTTCTTCATCTTCATCTTGCCGACGAATGGTTGGCAAAGGTTTCAAGTCTACCAGCTCAATATTGTTCATCCATGGGAGCAGATAATGCAGCATCACCTGTCTCCCAGCTGGGTGAGCTGTTTGGATTCTCTGACTTACTTCTGTCATTCAAAAATTAGGTACGCGCATGAATTGCAAATCAATAATGAGAACTGTTTCGGTAATAATGACAACAATCATGAGCCCAGTAGACCATACTGATATAAAGTAATGCTGATAAAGGCGTAGTATTTTTGATTAGCTGACTAGTGCCATTTCATAATGAAAAAGTCTGCAGTCTTCAGTAGAGCTAATTGAAGACACTGCTGACAAACAGTATGTTGAAGAAACCATATTAGCATACGCAAACACATATATTCCTCTAATCGGGGAAGGGAACTGAAAACCTAGATTATATAAAAATGTACCAACTTTAGCAAAAAAGCACTTAAAATTTTTTCTTCCTCATATTAGCCCTAGTAGCTTTTAAACTGATGTGAGAAGTTATTACTCTGTAATTGTTTAAAAATGCTATGGAATAATATTTTTAAGCAATCTACAGTAAACAAGAAAACACTAGGAAGAACAATAGAAGAATAATTTTTAAGAACAGTTGCAAATTATTTCTCTAATGTGATTTTTTTCATGGCTATTAGAAAGTCAGTAAAAGTATCTTTGATTCATGTTGTTTCCTCTTGAATATATTTCAAATACAAGTAAACAAAAATTGTAACTCAGTAAATTCCATTTTCTCCATTCATTATGATGTTACCTTGTTGTCTGTTGTCCTGCTTCTAGTGAATTACATATAAATTAATTATTGAAAAATAAGGATTACACATTTTGTACAATGCTTTTGACCCGCTGAAGTTTTCTGTTTTGTTTTAAAACCATACCTGAGAAGATAGCAAGTGTTAGTTCAGGATAAGTCCTTGCCAATTCTTCTGACAGTTGATAATACGACACAGAATACAGATGTGGTAAAGGAGAAGGCTGACCCAAAACCCCATCTGTCCGCTGAACTTCCAGTTTGTGAGCATAACGGAACATCTTTGGTTCCAAGATCTACAACAGTAACATTCAGAATGTGAAGGTAAGTATAGAGCCACAATGGAAATCTTTATATAAAATCACCTTCTCAATTCATGTATCTACTCTCATTTAATATTTCCTATCTGTGCAGATATATTTCCAAACAATATCAATTTCTGCTCATCTATGAGACATTGATAGGAGCAACGTAATCTGTGATGTGGCAGAGATGCAGAAGGAGACTAAAGCAGTCCGATACTTTAAAAGTCAGTTTTGGCTGATCTTAAGCAGTGGTGTTCACTTGAGAAGAAAGATGGGGTTGAAAGGGAGGGTGGTGTGAGTGCTGATATATCAACAGAGGTGTGACTGCAGTGGGGACTTTACTGTTGAATTTAGCTGACAACAAAAACGTTTGAAAAAAAACCCCAAGACTTGTGGTCTGAGCCACAAGCAGCACAGATTTTATTTATTTATTTTTAAACAGTAATGCTGCCTGTAAGATTAAGCTTACCCGCAAATGATCTCAGAAAGGAATATACAAAAGTAAATTAAATGGCTAACAAGATTTTCAATATCATCTCTCCACACAGATAGATGAAAAATGTTTGGTATTAATGTAAAAATCAGAAAACTGACTGCTACCCCAGCAGAGTAAATGGACAGAAAGCAATATACTTCTCTCTGAGGTGCTCTTGGACAAATGGAGCTATATACCACTCTGTTTCAGGGCCAAACCAGAAGAATCTTGATTTAGGTTTTGTCTCTTGAAAAAGCAGGTATTATGAAAATACAAGTTTGGGGCTTAGTTCATGAAAACATGACATGCTGCCACTGAAGCCTATTTGTGCCAGGTAACCATCTGGCCGAACTATGTACTAAAATAGAGAAGAAAAAAAATATATACATTGTATTTCATTACTAAAGGGACAACACTTTTTCTTTTTAAGTACACATGACAATTCTTGTTTTAAAGGAAAAAAATACCAAAATTAGCTTACAAACCTGTAATAGTTGCATAGCAACTTCATAGATAGCCCTAGTAGAATCAGCTGCTTTAAATAGTATCAGATTCAGGAGGGTCACTGTATCACACTGGTAATCCCTAGGAAAAAATTGCAAGTGTGAAATAAGTAAAATTAAATTTGGCTTTTTAAAATTTGAATTTATTAAAATTTAGTTTGCAGGAAATATTGTATGGGATAACATAACATTTTGAAAAGTTTCTCTAGTAACACATACACACAACCAGGGGTGATCTTTTCCCTTTGGGGGAGAAAAACCCAGTTCTACATGAAAGCACACTTTGAAAATGAAAGTTCAAAGTTTTGAAAAAATATTGTAGTACCTGTTTTGGAACACGCTGGCTATGGCTTTAAAACAGCCAGCTGCTACCCGCTTGGAACCTGTGTAACACCGGTCTACGGCCCAGTACATGAGGTTACTCTGGTCAGGGTTGAGTTCCAAGAGCAGCATGACTGCCTCACAGCCTAGCTGGTGAACCTGTATTCCAGAAAAGAACCAATATATATTTATAAATATAGAAAAAAAGACCACCTTACAAAAATAGCATAAAATAGAGAAATAGATATTTAATTAAAAAAACAAACAAAAAAAACCCCAAAACAACTGCAATACACAAAATTTGTTCCACCTAAAAACAATGAGATCACAGCTTAAAATAATAATAGGTAATTCTATCAAACTGTTTAATGTTCAACTTGCACACAGTCATAAATTATTGAAGCAAATAACTAGATAGTTCTACTGACTTTTTTTTTTCCTCAGTTCCAAGGCTACCTTGAGCTATTTACTATTTTCACTTGTCCTACTACAACCTGAACACTGACCTGAAAGCATCAGGTACAGAAAAACACTTATATGCAGGAATTCCAATGGGACACAAGGGATAGATCTATGTTGAGACTTGCATATTCTCTTGAATCAAAGCAGCCCACTGGAGCTGTGTTTTTATGTAGTCATAGTATTAGTGCAATAGAGACCCTATATTTTAAATCTAAAGCTTGCCTTACTGTTCAGATGTAAAGCTTGGTCTTCTCTGCAGGACCCCCAACGGACTCTACAGTCTCACAAGAGCTCACATTCAAAATCTTATCTCCTTTAAATTTCTAAAAGATCTGCTTATTACTACAACTTAGTAGCTGATTAGTTTATAAATAATACACAATGTTTCACTCTTTGCCCATTCCTCTTCCATTCTGTTTTGTCTGTTCTTACACTGTGATTAGGGGCTGCCTTCCTCAACAGGGTGAATACACATATTAAAGACGGTGCAAAAATACGCACTACTAAAACAGCTTTACACTGTTCTAAAGCATTTAGGCCAATCTGACTGCAAAACTCATTAAAGCATATGTTGAAGGCATTGATAGTTGCAAGCCAACGTTGACACTGCCTGTATTACCTTTTTATCTTGTGAATCCAAAATATTATCCAGCCATTTGTATAAGTAGCCATCAGATGAGAGCCCGACGTTATCTGCAACAGGCCCACAACACAGTACAGCAGACATAGCCTTTAGAAAGTAATTGAAAAACACTACATCTTAGTAACTCAGATACAGGAAGTGCTTTTACCAAGTTCATTAAAATATCAGAAAACTAACTTCTATTCAGTCAAGGGAGGAAGACCAAGGCTAATAAAAAACTGTTTAACATCTTAGTCAAGAAATTATCAAATCATATTTTTCTCAACTCCCAAATACAAGGAACTGTCAATACTGAAATGCTGACATATGTAAGAGTTAATAGGTCAGTTTGTTAATTTACTTTTACATGAAAGCCCTTCTCCTCAGGCAACTGAGAACTCCAGTCACTGAAGTGAACATTTAGTATTCATTTTAAGAAATTCCTATAGCAAGTGCTGTTTACAGATTAGAAAAAGCCAAACTGTCATAAATACACATGTAGGCAGAAGAGAAAAAAACCTAAGTCATGAATGGCAACAAGGATGTGAAAACCACATCCAAAAAGCCCAAATGTTAAATTAGCATTAGAAAAGTTAACATAACAATCTGTTTCCAAAATTCAGAAAGTGCTAAAATACCTTTAATGCACAGTATTGGTGTCTGTTTATTCGCATGTTCCTATCACTGTATCTGTCCAGGGGAGTAAACATGATACTAAAAGGACCTGCCCAATGACTGAACAACATAAATAGACTGTGGCGTAGACTCTGCTGCGGAAAGACACTTCTTCTCTGGTGTACTGTAAGAAAAGCACACGGTCAGACACACTCCTCTTGTCATTCTTTAAAATAAAGTACATAAAACAGAAACAGACCCAAAGAATGAATATAGAAAGAAAAATCATTGTAAAGACACATGATTTCAACATCATAACAGCTGGATGTAGGTTTACTATTGTCCTGTTTAATGCCACTAGTGTACAAGAATAAGCTATTTATTAGTCCAGAGAATTTAAATGCACTGCAAACCAACAAGACTTTTGCTAAATCAGAAAGTTACTTATATGCTTCCAAACAGTACCAAAAATCTCTCTTAAAAACTCATGCTGCTAAAGTTCTACTCAAAACTGATGGCATGAATTATTTTTATGAAAGTATTCTGAAACTAAAAAGTCGATTTTAATTTGGTTTTTGTTTGTTTGTTTTTGTTTCTTTAAATGTACTGCATATTAAACACAGTCATCAGAAGTTATTAAAGCATTTTTACATACCTGGAACATTTTGAATTATATTTGCCACTAAGGCACTAAAATGGCATCGGATATCTTTCAATGTATCAGAATCCTTTTCATTTTCTGCTTCTAGGAGTTGTCTTGTTAGATCGACATACTCAAGTAAAGTGTTGTTGAGGGAATGTGTTTCATTATCAAGGCCACCACTTGCACTTAAAAAATAAAATTTTTAAAAAAATCAAATAGTATGACAAATACATACAATGATTTTTGAAAACAATCCTTGTTTTTTTCTCCTTAAAAAACCCTACAACCTCAACACTGCAAATATTTAATTCAAACTCGTTTCTTCACCCAGCTTCTATTTCAGTGTTAAATACAAAGCTCCAGTGAAAGCAAACTAATAACCACTATCAGAAGTCACTCATCCTTCCACAGAATTAGTTCTTATACTGGGGATAAATGTTAAAAAAAATAATAAAAACCCTCAACCAACCAACACCTCCCCCCAACCCACGCTATTTGTAAACCAGAAAAAATAATTACTACTACTTGACTATAGATTTCTATATTACATACTGATTTTTGGGAGTCAGTCAAGATGTTCAGTACTTCATGACATGCTACTGACTATTAGCAGATGAAAGCATTTATTCATTTTATATGTTCATTTCCCATCTTCATTGTTTTAGCATCTGACCAGACGTCTGTATTAAACTAAATAAGGAGATTGAAGACTACATGTGATTCAAACCTGCCCTCCTTTGAAAAACAATTGTTAGAATGGCAATTCCTTTCCTCTCAGCTCCCTCCACCATCTTTCCACATTTGTACTGAAGACAACCAAAAAGCATGCCTTGCACACCAAAAGCAAGATGAGGAGGTTTACGGTAGCCCTTAATTGCTTGCTAGCTTCCACCACAGAGTCAGACTGGCCTCAGAGAGAAAAGCTGACAAAGTTTCAGGGTGCAGAGTGTGGTTAGGAGATATTTTACATACGCTAATTAAACACCAGTGAGTACCTTGAAAGATAAGAAGGGAGAGTACGATTTTAAAGGCTGTACTCTGAAAAAGCATGCCAAAAGGAAGAAAGGCTTTTTAGCAATGCTTCTGAGGCAACATTCTGAAATATGCTGTAGTAGCTTGCTTAAAGATTGAGAACTTCACACTGATTATATTGCTAAGGTTGACAAATAAATCTTTAAGTATCATTGTCTAACAGAATGGGAGGAGCTAGCCTAACCATCTCCTAGCTTACTTCTTCTTATACAATTCCACCTGCATACAAAAAAAAATTTCTAAGAGACTTGTAAAACATATGCCAGAATTTTAAGTCTTCTTTCAAAGTGTCCCTATACAAGTAGGGTAAACTGAGGAAAAAACCCAACCTAGTTAACATTCTGCCTCTCTCTGAAAGAAAAAGGTCCAATATTAACCAGCAGTAGCCTTCTCTGCACAGGACATGCTGACTAGCATAAGGACTCCAGGTGAGGAAGAATTCCAGACTGATTACAGAATAGTTTTAACTTGCGTTTTCTGATTTGCATAACTGGTGTGATGTTTGAGCACACACAGACAAGAAGGAACATGACACACTGCCTGTTCAAAGCAATTTTCTGGGGAATAGCATTTTAAATAAAACACAGACCACAGTGACAAAGAGCACGGGGGAGGGAGGGATTAGAAGGCCAGCAAAATTCCAAGTTTTATAAAACCATGACTATTTATTTAGTGGTATACTAAAACTCACTGAAGAATTTTGCATGCTTGTTATATTGGGTCCTAAGAATACTAATGACTAAATTCAGAAGCATAAAAAGCATCTTATCATCAGTGCTGCCCCTACCTGTGACTAATGACACCAGCATCTGCCAACAGTTCAAATATTCGTACTAGTTGTACTCGTAAAATATCTCGACGCCTGCGCCGTTTCATGTTCTATTCAACAGAGGAAACACAACATTAAATGAAGCAGAGGAAAAACTAAGTATAAAACCAGCATGGCATATAAAAGCATTATTATATCTGTACTACAAGTGGCATCAATTATCAGGGGTACCAACTTTTTAATATGAGGAGTTACCAAAATTGCTAGCAATTTTAATAAACCAGACAATGAACAAAATTTTTCCCTGTTGCAACTCCAAGATATACTAGGTTTGCTATTACACGTATTATCAAAATAATGTTTTTTATCAGTCTCCTGTTGCAAAGTGCAACATATAAAACAATGAAGTACAAACGCCAATCTTTCTACTTATTTTGAGGAGGTGATTCTACATATTTTGAGGGAGGTGAGACCCCACCTGGAGTACTGCATCCAGCTCTGGGGTCCTCAGTACAAGAAAGACATGGACCTATTGGAGCAGGTCCAGAGGAGGGCCACAAAAATGATCAGGGGGATGGAACACCTCTCCTATGAAGACAGGCTGAGAGAGTTGGGGTTGTTCAGCCTGGAGAAAAGAAGGCTCTGGGGAAGACCTTATAGCAGCCTTCCCATACCTGAAGGGGGTCTACAAGAAAGATGAGGACAAACTTTTTAGCACGGCCTGTTGCGATAGGACAAGAGATAATGGTTTTAAACTACAAGAGGGTAGATTAGACTAGATGTAAGGAAGAAGTTTTTTATGGTGAGGGTGGTGAAACACTGGAACAGGTTGCCCAGAGAGGTGGTAGATGCCCCATCCCTGGAAATATTCAAGGTCAGGTTGGATGGAGCTCTGACCAACCTGATGTAGTTGAAGATGTCCCTGCCCATTGCAGGGGGGTTGGACTAGATGACCTTTAAAGGTCCCTTCCAACCCAAACGATTCTATGATTTGCATGCAAGACTGACAAAACACACTACAGCCCAGTAACATTTTGAAACAGCAGTGATGTTCCTTTCCATCATCTGTATTTAATTACAAATTTATTACGAATAAGGATATGACAGTTACCACAAAAAATACTGAATAATCATCTCTGAGTTTGTGTTTGCAGAGTTTATTATTTCTATGAATACCTACTGAGGCTTCTAAACCTTCCTGTAAAACATGCTCTCCATTAGAAAATTTTTAGTCAGAGCAGTCAGGTGAGCTTACAGCCTTTTTCATTTAAAAAAAACAAAACAAAACACAACAAAGTTGGTAGACAGTAAAACTCAATTCTATGTCTTAGGTACTACTAATTGTAGGCATGTTACTGATGACATAATGAAGTAAAAGCTGTGTAAAACTATGCTTAGGTAAAAGGAAATAAAAGAATGTGGAAAAGGTTACAGTAATTTTTTCATTATTTTAAACAAAACCTCTTTGATACAGCAATAATACAGAGCTCAAAACAAACACAAAGCTCTTCTAATGTAAACACCTCACAATCATTTAAAAAAGTAACATCTCACCTCTTTATCTGGTATACTGACAGTTTTTAGGTGCAGAATCGAAGAACATAACTAACATTTGTTTACTACCATTTGTGAGAAGATAGTTAAAACTGTGTACTGAATAGAGTGGAAAATATCTAATTACCTCTGGCCTTCTTTCAAGTGCTTCCTTAATTATAGGATGTAATTCTTCTATTAGTTCCCTGAATTAAAATAAAAGAATTAAATGGATAAAAACAACCATTAAATTAACATCTCAATTGAAAGGTGTTTCACAGCAACTAGTGTTACAATGTAAGTTAAAACACCCTCAGGTTTTCCTTCTGCACCTGCAGCTTTCTGAAGTAAACCAGCATTTAAGAGATGTTTCCCAGAAAGATAATTCCCTAATTTAAAGACAGACTACCAAACGGATACCACTAAATCTGCATTCACCAATTATTATGGCATATTTCTATCACAGATGATTTTCATTTATTTTCATATTCAGAGTTTATCAAAGCCTTATAGTGCAAATAGAGACTACTAGGGGAAAAAAAGATGTTGGCAGCTTATCACACAATGCTCTTTCAGTTGTCATGATGCATTTAGTTGTTAATAAAGATCATTTCGTTAAGGCCAATAACACTATGCTGACAGAAGTCAGACTAGCTCTATGAAAACTGAGAAGCAACATGCTTTGACACTGTCATTAACATTCCCTAGTTATTCTGAAGCTCCGCAGACTTCATTACTACTCAGTTCCTTCTGTGAAACTAAGATTCTCTTATGACTCCAAAAAGGGGGCAGGGAAAGGGGAAGGAGATCGGTAGTATGGATTGACACAGACAAAAAACTAAGGTAGAAACATACTGGGTTTACTTTAATATTTGTTAACATAGTAACAACCACCTGCACTTTAGATCTGTTGGAGTATGACACATTTTTCTACTTCTGGTGCTATTGTAATTCAGACATACAAAAGCATAAACCACTTCCAAGTTTTCATGGTAAATGACTGACTCCTCTGCTACATCATTCAAAGGTTCTTTTCAGAGAAACAGTCCAGGTGATCAGAAAGCTACACAAACTTTTGCAGTGCACTCAGTTACAAGACATTTAAGCATGGTTAGGGATTGTTTTATACTTCCCTTCAAACATAGAAAAAACACAGACAAGAATTTGGAAGTAGCTTTTTTTGTGCTAAAACATAATAAAGGGTCAGCTTCCCATGGAGAGCAAGAGACACCTAGACAAGTTCATGTGATGAGTAACAGAAAACAAAAGAGAAAAAGAATATTCTAGCAAGTTTAAGTGGACTGCATATACATATAATCCATAATGAAAAAAGTTCTCGAGTAAAACATACCAAGTGGGGAGGAACAGTGCTTAAAAAAAACAAAACCAAAACAACAAATCAGTGCAGAGCTGCAATGGTGAAGGGTGGGCTACAGTTAGCATCTGGTGTGAGTGTGCACACTGGACAGAGGAAAAAAGCTGGTCATCGGAAACAAAACAAAATTCAGAATAAAGAAATCAGAAGACTGATGAGAATCAGATTTTATTTTTTTTTAAGTTTGCCAAATGAATTGTTTCTAATTTAGAAAACAAGGATTTCTGGTGAAATCCTTTCTGAAAGCATTTTCTAGATTTGTAGAGCACAATTATGATTTGAACTGTTCAGTATATCTTCAGAGTCATGGGACAAAATCTCGCTTTACTCCTGGTAGGAGAGCAAAGTAAGATATGATATAAAATTAGAAGATTATAAAAGGATTAAAACAGAATACTACAACTAAGGACTTGGTATTACAGTTTAAAATACGTCTTTGGCTCCTCATCTACCATAATGTGGGACACAAGTGATTGGAGAAAAGAAGCATGTCATTCAAAACCTAGAGTGTTAGCGATCCCTGGTTTCTTATGCAGAAGCTGAGTTGGTTGCGATAGCATGATACAACTTCATAACTCCCCATTATAAGAGGCTGCCTGCTGTCAGAGAACATCTGATGCTGAGCACTGGCTTTCCCAGGAAGTTTTCTCCCCCTCAGATGTTCTCCCTCTTCATCCATCCTCCATAAAGACAGAGCTGTCAGTTGAGGACAGTTGCATAGAGATGCATTTTAAATCTCATGGCTTCCTGGCATAGAGCTTCCTTTTCACGTCAGTGGATTTGTAATACATATTGACAATACAGTACATTAGGATCTGAAGAAAAGTGAATTTCAGTTGAGGTAGGAATACCACAATGGCTGGGTAGACTGTTTTGAACTCAACATTTATATGAAGAATTGTCACAATAGGGTAACCAGAAATTCTGGATTATGAGCTGAATCCAAATATGTTGAACATGAATTATGATATTAAGTTGACAGAACAAGTGGCTTGGCACAGATTTAATTCTGCTACAGTAGATCACAGTTACCGGTGCCCAAATTAATCCACATGGACTTGTCATCAATACAATGTATGACAAAGGTGTATTAGTTATGAAGTTACAGAGAAAAAAAAAAAAAGCGGTGAGAGGGATGCACCACAAATTTCAGAAGCTTCAGCACTAGTCAGAAAACAGTTCTAACTGGTATTTTTTTCAGCTTGATCCAAAAATCTCTTTTTAGAATACGGTTATCATTAAACTCCTACACACACAGAGCTCAGAAACACGTTTGTTGCCAATACCAATAAGGAGAGTTTGGTAACTCTTACAAACATGATTATAATTAACATTTCAAATGTTAATAGTCCACAAAGTCTGTTATTTCATATAAGAGCTGCCTTTAATATCAATAAAAGGGAACTGTCTATTGTTTCAACTAACTTCTTTTTCTTTATGCAGACATGACCTCTACATAAAATTATTTCAACCTCAAAAAAGCTTTTCTAACATTTAGTGGTGTGATAAAGACAACTGTAATCAGTTTTCACAGCTTTTAAAAAATTCTTAAAAAAAAAGAAAGCAAACCTTTTTTTCTGAGCTCTGATTCCCCAGCTTCGTAATCAATTAACATAAAAACAGATGAAAGACAACAGTTACCTAAAAGCTCCCGGGTTGGTCCTGCCAAGTCCCAGCACAAGGGATTCTGTAATTTCCATGCTCTCAGAGCGCATCATTGGAACTATGTGCTTAAACAGGGAGGAAGGGGATGGAATGCCAATGATCTAAGAAGAAAACCAGAATAAAACAGAATGAAGTAGTTACCAAACAATCAGGTGGTGTGACATTAAAACATCTGCTGTAATTTTACAGTCTTCTCGCACTGATCAGTGACTTAAAATGCTAACAATGAAATTTTTGACCTTTGACATGGAAAAACTTTCTGAAATAGTAAACTAGTATTAATTACTTCTCCATTCCTTGTATAACTGAATTTTCATTGTCAAATGACAATGAATGCCTCAACACGATAAACAGACGCTTTGCATGTTTATCCACCCTCCTTAGGGAGGGGAAGCAGACTTCTGGTGTCCAACTCCTTAGACTCCATTCCGGCTCTCAGAGTGAACAAAGCTTTCAGTCTACAGTTCCTCAGATTTAGGGAAAGGATCTCGGTAACAAACAAGTGGAATAGGCTGCTTCTCCCCAAAATCTGCTGTATAGTCCATGAGTTATCTTCACCTCTACTGTACCTTCTACAAGAAGCCAAAAAGGAGAAGAACAAGGCAGGCAGAAAACCATAGTTGGGAAAAATATAACAAGATACATCATGCCTAAATAGGTCACTGCTTCAGTTACTGAAGTGAGCGGCTATTTGCTCAGAATTGCAGAAGTCTACTGACAGCAACCCCCCCCCCCCAAAAAACCACACACAACCCCCCCCCCAAATCAAACCAACCCCCCCCCCCCCCCAATCCTTAACGGTAAACAAAACATTTCCTCATTAACTCTAGGTAAGACTTTGAGATTGGGTTACAAAACATAAGCAGAAAAGCCTCTGCAACACGGATTGGGAGAAGCAAACTGAAACACTATCCTAAACAAATGAGAAATGTGTACTAAAACATGTTTTCAGACAAATTACACCAGTTTCTGAAAATCATGATAGTTACTATAAGCCTCAGGTGTTTCTACTTTCAATAACATGTAGACTTATTTACAGTAAGAAGAACCTACTCTTGAATCAATGCTATAACCACTGTCAGGAGTAGACGCCAGCGTCTCAGGAGGGGAACATCTCACAGAGCCTGTGGAGGTGGAGGAGTTTGAAGAAGATGCTGCACTGCAGCAAAGAATCAGGTAGTTTCTCCAGAGCCCAATATAGGAGTCACTGCTTGTAGTAGTATTCACTTTCTTTGCATTGATAGGGCTGCTATTAAAAATAAAATGAAAAAAACAAAACCTCAGTATAGTAAATGAAGCTTACCAGATTTCACTTTGCTTTTCTACTGAATTTATATTTTCAAATATGTATATGCCATTGCTTCCAAAATTGTTTACATGGTAAGCTGAAGAAATTGTTCAGAATAGACCTGTACATGAATAATATATGTTTTTATAGTCAAATCTGTTTAACTATGATATGGCCAAAGGCATGAATTAATTAATTTTTAGAGTAGAAAACTTTTTTTCCAGATAGAACTGCTTTAATTTATTGTTACATAAAGCTGAATTAAATCCACAGAAAACATTATCAGTCCATATGTCACCTCACTGAAACATAATGACATTACAATGATGATAAATCTTGAAAGAATACTCAATATAATTTATTGTATTTACATTAGAAATTAACTTACTTGATATCCACTTGTGGAGACAGCAGTTGGAGTCTGGTGTAAGCAAATGTCCAAGCATAGCTTACAGCTGTTGGGCAGTGTTTTGGAAGATTTTCCTGTTTCATAAAACTTGAGAGGCTTATAATCCATGGATCTTGGCCTTGAGTCACATGTGCAAATATCCATATATGTGATGGACTGACCACATCAAACTGGTGGCTGATTGGGGAAGAATTCCAGTCAGCCAGAGTTTGTAAATCTATTGAACTGGGACAGTACAGTAAAGTAGTCTGTGTGCATAAAAAAAGAGAACAAAGCAATATTTAATAACCATGTATATTAAGTAACAATTTCTTCATTGTTAAATATCTAAGTATCAGTGTCAAAACCACATTTGGAATAGATAAAACACATTACTTAATTTATGGGTTTTTTACACAAGTTCCTAATGTGGACAGTTATATAAACATGCTGTTTGGGAAGGAACTGGATATTAGGAAATAGTAACTTCTAGAAAAAGGCCTTTTCACTCATGATGACTTAGTTCTTCCCAAAGATTCTGGACTCTAAAAACCTTACTACTGAATTCCAACTTGCTTGCTAAACCTAAAATCAGAAAAGCTTTTCCCTGATACTTAAGAGTTAACGATAAATATATAAATATGGAATTCAATTGTTATTCACTGATAGTTATAGCTTTCATCATGAATAAGACATTGTATTGCTGCAGAAAAAGGCAGTGGTCTTTGCTTCAGAGAAATTCTAATCTATGAGCAAGATATAGATACAGCTGGCTGTGTGTATATGGTGGACATAATGACACACTTGTTGATCAGAAAGCATACAATGGCAGTGTCAGCCTCGCAACACTCCTCAAGTTTTTTGAGGATTTTCGTTTGGTTGGTTGGGTTTTTAAGGTGATAAATTGCTGATAAAGTTTGCATGATCATAGTGACACGATTATTTAACATATATACAATTTATTTGGGACAATTTTGCAGAATTACCTCATCTTACATCCAATTTAACATAAAAACTCTCCTACCTGGTCAGCCCCAGTGAGATGTATGAAACTCTCCAGGATAGTAGCACTTTGTCTGTCCATTACATCTATAGCCAATTCATCATCACTCTACAAAAGACAAAACACAAAAAGCTCAAAGAAAGCCAAGATAAAAGCACTTTCATTAAGCAGTCACAAGAATGGGTCATCAACTCTTACCTTAGAAATTTCTAGAAGTGTGAACAAGGCCCTTATTTCTCTGAGAACACTGACAGCTAATCTCCTGGTGGCAGGCCTTGTGCTGCAAAGGATAACCAAAGCAAAGCCTTCCACCACGTGAAATACACTGGAATAAAGGGTCCTCTCCAGAGGAAGGGTATGGGCAGCCCCATTGGATACACCACGCTAAGAAAAAGATCACAGAATTTAAGAAAATTAAGAAAAAAGTAAACACAATCAAGCTATAGTTCCATTATTAGCAATGGCAGTATAGATCATAAGGTATTTAGATCTTTGGCTACTAGTCAAATTTTGCATTATGAGAATGGCATAATATCAGCTACTTTGGTTTTTTTGGTATCTCTCTGAATTCAGTCCAAACAAATACACAAGAAAGTCTTTCTTATTTCACTTTCTCATTAGAATGATGCAGTGAGAGCAAAATTAAAAATAAATAGGTAATACTCTTACATATAGAACTGTAAAAAATTAAATTATTTGAACACTTTCTGTTTGCTAGTAAAAATGATGTTTCTTTCTAGTTCTACTGTCTTACCATTCCTACTTAATTTATTTCCAGTTACAGATGATGAATTTTGATGTAAGCAAAGATGTGGCCATGAATTAGTGTTTCGGTAATACTTGGTAATATTAAAGTAATTTTTTGGCAAAAATACTGATTTAAAATAATAGGTCTAAAAATCTTCAAGCACTGTAAGAAAGTAAGCTGAATTTTTATTACTTAACAAAAAAATAAAAGCTACTAATAGAACTGCATGTGCATTCAAACCACGTGTTAACATCAAAGGACCTTATTTAGAAATACCTGAGAATCTTGGGTTTTATTGTGCATTTGGGCTGCTTGTTTCCACTGATTTATGAGCTGCACTAACATTTTTACTGCATTGTCAAGAAGCGTTGGGTGGATGTCAGTCACTTCACGCACAATAAAATATACAAATCCTGAAAGAACATCTTCCCGCCAATCTGGAAAATCAAGCATTAATGCTTGGAGAGTATTGAAAGCCAAGGCACGAAGTTCTTCATCCATATGAATTGTCAGCCTGTTTAGAAAAAATAGCGGTATCATCACCCCAGATTGGCATAGTCTTAACCAGCCTTCATAAATTAAACTTTGGTGTTAACTCTTCTTTCTTTACTGTATAATGTGGAATACTTCCACATAGATGCATTTTCTGCACTGAATACATCTGAAACTGGCTACTAATTGAAGGTGCTAATACTATAGCAAAATAATGCAAGACTTCACAAAACTTAGTATAAACAAATAATTTTCAAGAGACATCGTCAAGTATTTCATATAGGCACATCTTTGCATGCATCTGAGCAACCACCTTAGAGCTCAGTACGTAGGCACGCTGTGATGTACAGGTTATTTTCTTCAAATAAAAATTGAAAACAACAGATTATTATTGCAGATAAAGCAGCTTTACTTTGGATATGAGAAAAAACTTGCAAAAACCCCCTTTGCATATATACTTAAAAATATGTCTCAGCCCACTATGGTAGATGAAACTTGCCCAGTACTGCATTATTACTTAATACTTTATGTCTTTTATGTGATTTTTGACACTGAAGAAAAAGTGTTAGAAAAATCTTATTCTTTCACATTATTACTAACTTTTTAATATATGTAACTCAACACATTATATGCAAATGAATTTCAAAGCTAAAAGCTATACTATATTTCTGCACCAACACCATTCTTGTATTAAAAATAAAAAAATTAAAAGGAGGAAGGTTTATCACTCTAGTAATATGTAAAGACTGTCTGCATATACCACAACTATACATTCTCACTGAATGCTCAGTTTACCCATAGGGATGGATAAATATGGGTAGTATTGGATCAAAAAACTGGAAAAAGGAAGCAGGATTAGAAGAGAACAAGGAAAAAAAAGTTTCCCATAAATGCCTGTCTCACATTTTGGTAATGTCAAACACGAATGACTTTATGATAATTTACAGTATTAGCAATAGGAAGAAAAAAAAAAAGAAAAGATAAAAGAGGAAAAAAGTATGATAATAGTAACAAAAAGATAAGAACAAGTTCAAAAAACAAAGCAACAGAAATAAATTCCTACTTTTCAAGAAAATTCTCTCTAAAAATAAGTGCAAGATCTTCAGGATAAATTCACCTCCTGCTATTCTGGCCAGTAACACTTGAACAACTGCAGAAGGTAAGCAGGAATAGGAAGAATGGATTCTGTATGCAGTGGACTCACACTACATAGTGCACTGACAAACTCTTACACACACAGATTTAAAAAGGAACATCCACTAAGAGCAGAATTTTATCTCCCTTACCTTGCAAGCAATTCAATGAGGTCAGTCCTGCTCATGCCATCTGGAATCAGTCTTGGGATAGCAGCAATACAGGTTCTGAACAAATCTATCTTAGGTTTTCTCTCACCCCTACAAAAACAGTTCATAACCAAGAAAACAACAGGAAAATCTCCTTCAGTACACCACAAATATTTTCAATTTCATGTCAAAACTACGGAGCTATCAAAAACTTCAGTCATTAATTAATGAAATTAGCATTCATTTAATAGTCAAGTAAGAAGCCAACAATTGTAGTACATTAATGATGGCATCTGCAACATTACATCATAAAAATAGTATGACATAACTGTGACAGTAAAATATTGTAATTCAGTACATACGTAATCATGTCTTCAGGTTCTTTATTGGACATCTGCACACTAGTCATGCACATGGGCCTTCCAACTTCTTTGTCCAAATGCCTAAGAATGCTATCTAGTGCTTTTCTGACTTGAGGGTAGTAGATGGACATTCCTGAAAAGCCAAAGAGTTCCAATCACCTCTTTCAGTTGTTCTCATTTAATTTTCACATTTTTATTAAAATATTTGCCACTGATTCAGCTTCGGACAAATTTCTTCTTGTACCAAAGATTACATGAAACACACTTTAAGTGTCAAAAGAAATGCATGTTAAATAAGTACTGGGAGGTATTACACGAAAGTATAAGTTTCCTTCAGAAAGAACATAAACAGGGAAGAAACCGTTAGTTGCTTCTCTGTTTTCTCAATTCTGAGCATTTTAATTCTTGTTTAAATTTTGAACATGTTGAAACAGTCCTTTAGAGATGCCTAGCTCATCCACAGAAGACCAATAGAGCACAGTGGTCAAAATTGTCTTACTCCACTTCAGCTGTGGGACGTTTGGAACGTTCTAGAGTAACATCAAGAGAACAAAAATTGCCATGCTATTTACCACACTAATTGCATTCAGGCTTCTTTGTGCTAATTTGGCAGCGCAAACACTTCAAAAAAAGCCATGGATTTGGTCTCAGACACCAGAAGGTCAATATTGTCTAGCAGCCCTCTCTATAAAGAATCAAAGCAATTCTGTTAAAACACACTGCCAACTCACAAAAGAATACAACATACCTATAACTTTTGCTTCCTCATCTGTCAGCGTTTTATTCAGAAAAATTTTCTTCACACGCAGAGTATTTCCTGAGGGAAGAACAACTCCTGTTGTTGGCATTGGTGGTTCACCATCCTTCTGCTGCAAGCTATCTGCTATGACAAGGAAGACTCTGAGGCCGATATTCATCCTCTTCAAGAGCAAAAAAGAGAAGAAAAAGGAAAGAGAAAACAGAAGACATTGTAATATTAAAGTAACAGAGATAAGGCAAAACACAAATTGCATTTTGTCTCTCTTTTAAACAGACAGCGGCATGGTTCCAGTAGGACAGGCATTATTTTAATGTTACATATTAAGGTAATGAAAGTAACAAGAATCAAGTTTAAGCCTTCAGTGCCTTCCCACAACTCTTATTCCAGTTAACTGAATTGGCACAGGCTAATATACCAAATGTTTTATAGTACAGAGCACTAAAGGACTTAATATGAATGTCGAGAATGACATACTGAAGACAGACATTGCTTAAACATCTCATCTGTTAGACTGGGTCTTGAACCTTAAAAGCTAGGTACAGCTTCCCTGAAAAAAGGCTTTACAGTTATACTGTAACAAAAATTCACACATACTTACTGAAATTATTGTTGAAATGAGTCTGAACTGTAGTACGCTGCTAGCTTACTCAGTGGAAATAAAACAGCAATTGTGCATGACTAAAATTACTTCTTTCGTTTTAGCAGAACGCCCCTTCAGATATTCATTAATCTGCTTTCATCCTGGCTCCAAAATAGTTAACCACTTTCCCCCACAAAATCCCCCAATGCCCTGTTCTCACTGCATGCAAGTAATGAGCTTTTTTTACCTCTGGATTAATAGTGAAGGTTTTAGGTGATTTTCCAACACTAAGAAGATCAAATATTATTTCTTTCATTGCGAAATCCAAACGTTCCTATAAAGGAAAATGGATTGATATGATCATCTCTTTTCTGGTAAAATGCATAGTTTAATTTCTTGGCTTTGCATAGGTGCTGGGTATCATGTCTTAAAAGTTTAAAAAAACAAAAAAGTTTTAAAAAAATATTCATTTTTTCCTGTTTGTTCTTATGACTTAATGTTCTTTTTTAAATATAGTACGATTCAACACAGCTTATCCCCTGATATGGTTGAACCATTTCTCTTAAAAAAATTCCCAGATAGTTCTGCTCAGGTCAAACACATTTCAACAAACGAGCTGAATTGTTTTAGATAACTGAATATTAGTAATAAAAAGAGGAGCCCTAGGAAACAAATATGTATCAGTGAAGGGCTGTGTGTCCTGCCTCATCCCTGTATGACCAGGGGCAAATAATTCTGGAAGCTGAAACACAGACAAGCTATCTGTAAGACAGGAAAACATGTCTCTAATCTATAAGATTATAGATGAATGAGAGTTTATCTTGTGAGATCATATCCTGCATTTTGATATTAGGACAACAGAAGCACCTAGAATAATATAAATCATAATGCAATGCTAACTACACACACTGCATGCATTGCATATTTTTTCTGTCTACAGAGGCTAGTCTCCAGGCTAAATATAAGTGGATATTACTGTTTGAATGCTTTGCCCCTTACAAAAATATTATAATGGAATATACTAATTATATTAGTATTATATTTATATAATATAAATATATTATATTTTTCATATACATATATATACAACCCCCCACAACAATGCAATACAAATGTAAATAGTAATCATCACAATGTTCATACACAACAGTTATTGAAGTTTAGGTAAATTAATTTTGCCACTAGTAGAAACAGAACGAGTCATTTCATTTGCTATACATATTTGGGGAAATTCTACTCAAGATATAAGACCATTAATTCAGTGCAAATATTTCAAAAACTAACCTTAAATTTACATTTCTTGGAAATAATGTTCATCCTATTCTTATAGCTCTACCTAGACGTATTCTTACCTGAGCAATGAACTGAATAATCTTCACAAATATATTCAGAGGTGTGTCTCGTGGGACCACACTACGTGATCCTTTTGGAAAAAGTGCTGATACGATGCTCATGAGACGGCTACAAGAATTTAGAAACAGAGAGAGATAAAAAAACCTTCAAAAAAAGAACTTTTTATAATAGCATAGATGTTACAGCTCAAATCTGGAAGAGTGTGGGGGGTTACTACTAAACAGTACAGAAGCATATGACAGGTAGGACTACCTACAGAGAGTACAGCCCTCTACTGCCAGAGGCAACAGCATCATGGGTTCATTTAAAAAGTGAATAAGATCTTGCTTTAAACTAGTTAGTAATAGTCAGGAGGAGGGGCAAAATCTGAATGGCTATTCCAAATTGTCATGATGCTAATTTATAAAGAAAACCTTTTCATTTCCAGCCCATACTTAGTGATAGCTACTTCATACCCTACTTGTTCTGGTACCACTAGTGCCTTTTAACTTTAATAAATATCCTGCTTCTTATCTCTCCGCCCTCTTCTATCCCTGCATATCCCCGCAAAGACTATCATAGACTCTATTCCTTCTCCTCCTCAAAGTAATCAAGTTCTTTTGGTTTCCTCTATTAAGATGAAGTCTTTGTTCCCCTGTTCACCTGACTAGACCATTCCTGAGCTGGCTTCAAGATCTCTTCTGATATCACTAGGGGGGGAAAAAACCCCAGCAATCAATAGTTGAAAATCCTTTACATAATGAACTTACCTTTGAGTTACAGTGTTGCTTTCACATTTTATTCTAATAACATAAACCCACAATAACCTATACAAAGATTCCAGTGCAACTCGAGACATTTTGGGATCTTTATTCTGTAAAATAAATGAAAAATCCAGTTACTGTTGCCTGTGAGACACTCAGAAAAATTCTATTATTACACTTTTGACTTTTAAGAATATTTTCAATTTTTTTTAACAATGAAAACTGCTGTGTTTAATACTGACTACAAGTTTTAATATGTTTTCATAAAAACAACCCTGCATTGCATATTTTCAATACTACCTGAATATTTAACTAGTAATTCCAGATTATTTTACATGGCTTTCACTCTGAGAGCAGAGGAGTAACTGAAAAGCAGATATTCCTCTTGAGATTAACACCAAGAGTGTATTGCTTCCAAGAACTTTTCTCAGAAAGCCACTGTAACTAATACCTACTCTAAAGCAAACCAACTTATAGTTTGTCTAAAATATTGGAGTAGCTGCTTTGGATCAGGCATGAAGTCTAAGTCCATCATTCAGTTTATGACAGCAGACAGTAGCAGGTGCAGAAGAAAAGAATGCAAAACAGGGCAGGCACACAAAGATGCTTCTCTGAGTGTGCACTCCAGGCTTCACCCAACTTAGCCATTTTCTGTGGGCTGTGTTAGTGTTTACTCACTTCCAGTGGATTTTTACTGTAACAATTAAACTAGCTTTTTCTTGAATTAATATAAAATCTTGTGGCATATTTTAGTTTAAATTATGCACTGTATGAAAAACAATTATTTTTTTTTCTTAAAGCTGCTTTGCTCCTCCTAGCTCTTAAACTGTGTAAAACAGTACGTAACTATCATCCTTTGTACCAACTCCAGCAACCCCTTTTCCAACTAGGGATTCTTGGTGTATTTATAATCTTGAAGTGTCGAGTGAGATTCTTGGAATTGGCCATAAGTATGAGCTTATGAACAGAATAAATGATTCCCAGTTGTCATCCTTCTAGGCATTCTCTCAGTTAAAAAAACCCAAACAACACCCCCCCCCAACCCCACCCCCCACCCAAACAAAACCAACAGAAGAACCCCCAAAACACACCTTCCCCATCTTCAGTGAAGTCTTTCTGCTTCAAGACGTATCTATATAACGCTTGAACCTAAGCCATTTCACATTTTGTGGCCTCTACCACAAGCCAGTAAGTCAGAATAGCAGACTACTTTGCCCTCCCAGGACAAAGGGAGCGCAATTTCACAAAGGGTGTAAGTGGATCTAAGACCACACTGTTCAAAAAGAGATGGTCTCATCCTAGGTTCCTTCCTCTCCAATCTCACTGCTCCCTTTGCATTGACTCTAGCAGTAAGAAAGTCCAACTCACACCAGTAAATTGATCCAAGTAATTTCATGGCCATGTCTGTGCAATGGACTATACAAAGGAGAGTAATTTGGATAGCTTTAACGTGGGTGGGTCAGGACAATTGGTTCTGGCAGCAGCTTACTTTAAGAAAGGCTAAAAGCCTATCACAAAATCACTAGAGGCAAAAGTGGTACTTCACAGACAAATAACATGCATGACTGTTTATCAGAAATTAGAGGGAATAACTTAACCCAGTCTACATCAGTGACAGACTGTTGTAGAGTGCTGTTCTACTTTCCCTTCACACTCATCAATGTGCTCCTGCCATCGCCTCTGAATTAGCACACCTGCAACTAGGCAGTGGGTAAATTCAGGAAGGTGATCTGGACAAAATCTAACTAGTAAGAAGTTACACCTGTCCCTGGTTAGTATTTAGACAGTAACTGTCCCACTGTCCAGTTAATTTACCAGCAGTGCTACTGTGAGGAAGAAGGAAACACTCATAATTGTATGAGAGGGTGAGACTGTGATAGCTTTGATTTTAAACAGCAAAACCCCATGGTATTATTCCTCATTTAATCTATAGGCCAACAGTTCTTGATGTAGAAAGTAGGCTAGTGAATTCATTGGTACACGTGTTATCAAAGTCTATCTGAAATGCAGTGTCTAGAACTGAGTAATACTTCAATTTTCTTATTTCTGATATTTCAAAGGGGAGCTTAATTTACAGGTCCAGAAGAAAACAAAAAATTTACTATAGGCTTTCAAACATCTAATAAAAAAAATGGTATAGGTAGCAGAAATTTTACAATGTGTTAACAACATTCCCTCTGTATAGGACGTATATAGCTACTCCTGATTAGTTATGACGAAGTTTGCTTCTTTGTTAAAAAAAAAAAAAAAAGTATAAGGAGGCATTCACCTTTCAAAAAGGGTTACAAAATAAATACAGCAGTACTTTTAATTTCTTAAGCATTGGAAATTTTCATTATCTCTTCCTACAACTCAGAACTAAACAAATATGCTAGAAGAAAATGGCTTTTGGGGTCTAATTTATGGCACACTTCTTGTATACTTGGTGTTAATATGTCAGTATCTCCTTTTCTCTTTGAGATTACTCCGACTAGAATACAGTATATATGGCTATGTAATTCACCAGCCTGGCTGAATATCAGTCTTTTAGCTGATGCCTGTTAGATTTTAAAGCGCTCTACCTGGGATTTTTTTTTTTCCAAATGTAGTTTTGTTTAAAATCCTAAAACTTTTAACATAAATTCTATCAGCAGACTATGGAATAAGCTGTCAAGAACTGTATCTCTGTTACAAAACCAAAAAAGTAAGAGCAAATCCACAGTGGTCTTACATGACACATTAAGATGAGTCAATGAAACATATCTCAATGAAGGCAAGAAACAAAACAGCATTTTTTCCATGTTAGTCAAATGTAGTCACTTACTGAAGAAAGTACTTTTTAATACTGATGTTAAACTTTTCTTCTGTTCTGAACTAAAACAATTTCTACTTTTTAAAACCTGCAAAACCAACAGTGTAAAAGTCTTTCAAGTTAGTGCACTGCAAGTTGTTACAGTAAATCAGTTTCACATTTTTTTATTGTGAAAACTTTTTCAAGTTTGCTCGCATGCAAGACACTTTTTGAAATGAATTAACAGAAAAAACCATACATCTGAACCAGTGGAAACATGCACTGCTGTTGAGGGAAACCAGCTATGATATTGATACTCAGTCTCATAAAGCCACATTTTCACCCCCAAGGAACAACTGGTATTAGATAATTTTCTGATCTTTTTCCTCTACTCCCTGGCAAGAAAAAGAGATCTTTGAAATTAGCTACTCTTAGTCCTGCTGCTTCTGAACAGTACTAACAGCAATTTTACAAAAAAGAAAGCACAAAACACAACAATTAACATAAAAAACCCAAACAAAGTATTTACATGAGACAAAGCAATGTTTCACTGAGTTATAACAACATATTAACTCACCTGCAGTGTTTCTATTTGTTTTCTGATACTGTTGTTAGATGGCATCTAAATAAAGCAATGTGAGACAGCAAAACATAACAAACATGAGAATGGAAGGCACATGCATGTTAGATGAAAAAAAGCACAAAAACAACAGATAGCTGTCTAGTAAGGACTCTATTCAGTAGAAATACAGGTTTTGCTACAGCGGCAGAAAACGTTCCTCCAACTTTCAAGGTTTTGTGGCAACAGACACTGAAGTTAAACTGTGAAAAAAAAATATATTCTTTTCCACCCAACAGTGGTACAGAATGATAGACACTTTCCTCTCTCATTTCAGCAGCTTGCTTAAATGTTCCTTCCTCTCCCCAGAAGGGGTGGTAAGGATACCACAACAACTCAGCTTCATCCAAGAATCTATCTGCTTTCTGACAAACCTGCTAGAATTAGTCTATCTAAATAGTAGTCAAAAAGTAAGCAAAACGTTTCACAATACTGACCCAGTGTTATTGCCTGCTGAATAAATTCAGAATTTTGCTTACACTACAGTGTGTAAAGAAATGCCCTGCTGGGCTCAATGCTGAAACAGCATCCCAACCGCTTTGTGGGACAAGGCCAGCTATACGTATACCAAGAAACACCCGTTGGTACACTCCTGGTCTAAACTGACACTTACAACTCACTTATCTGCTATTTGCATCAGTCCAGTCCCCTAAGCTTCCTCCTTTCAGCAAGGCTAGGATGTTTTCCCCATACAATAAGCCTGCTTTGAGGATAAGTGAAGGTCGTGTGCACTGAAACCCAGTACAAAGAGTTTACAGGGGCAATAAATATTGCTAGTACTGGATTAGGATTCAGCGCGCTCTCAGGAACATTATCAAGTAGAACGTAGCACAGAAATACTGCAGGGTAAGGCAAGGTATGAATATACTATGCATCAGGTACTATGGGGCAACTGCAGAGATGTGAGCTTTCACAACACAGCAAATGGGAAATTACTTATTTCTGTCACCAAAGTGCGACCATACAGTGTTCATTGCTAGGTAAGAATTTGCACTGGGCAGTCACCAGGGAATAAAATGAGCACCATAAATCCATGACCTACATTACCTCTTGGCAACTTACTAATGGGCCTGTACTTTTCATAGAATATCCCTGCGACAGTCTCAGTGTTGTTGTTCTTTCAAACATTAGTTTGTTAATTTTAACTAATACAGTAGGGGTGGATAAACCTTTTCAGTACTCTCAAGTATCTTCCAGTAACTCTCAAAATTACTTTATTAAATAACAAAGACACTGGAGACAATGGATGTGGAATCCTTATTGCATTTTACATATTTAGGTAACTGCAAATAAAATAACTTTAGTCATTAGGAAATCAGGAAATAAAAATGCGGAAGGGGAAATCTAAGACTAAACTGCTGTGAACTCAGATTTATAAATTAATGAGATTACTTATTACAGAGTGCATGCATTTAATTAGCTTCAGAAACAAAGGAACACAGTAATTCATAAGACACATTAGGACAGTCAGGGTGTATTTCTCAAGATTAAACTCAACAAAGTTTCTGAATAAGGTAGGCACCCAAAAAAACAATAGTATTCAGTGGGTCAAATTAAACCAAACCATAAAATATCCTAAATATCTCACTGATGGCACAGCATCATAAAACTGCAAATTCTGAATTGCAGAAATTCATATGTAGGATTTCTGCTGAATAGAGCCTTACAGTAAACGTGTTAAGCTGTTAGTGGTTAACAGAACTAAGTAAAATATAAAATGCATGCTCAGCAACTACCAGTTAAACTTACTGGCATTTATAGTTTTAATACGTCCATTATCAGCAATGGACATTATGCCAGAAAAACGCAACTCCTAGACTGTAAGAATTGTTTTAAAGCTTTAAAAACAAAAGCCAAAGCAGCCTCCATAAGCAAAATAAACAACAAAACAAAAATCAAGGCAAATATTGCAAAAGAACTGCAATGTTAGATGAAAAATATACAAAAACCCAACAAGCAACAGAAAAGTGTGAAAGATGTCATGAAAACAAAATGACCCTTAAAAACCAATCCAAGCAGCTAAACCTGTTTCCTTTTGATTTCATGCTGGTTTACGTATTTTACTAATAAGCTTCGCAATTGTCACTCATACTTAACCAGAATGAATATTGTGAAGGTGGATCAAATAATTTATTAAAATTATCAAAATCAATACACTAGGCAAAATCATGAACTATGTTAATCGAAATTAAGGAAAGAGCATGTACAACAATTAATGCTACAGGAAAGTCACTAATACAAATCCCTAATTTCTAAGTAACTCGATCTCTTTATGAACCTACTCATGTTTACAATGCTATCAAGTGAAGCCATGATTTAAAGGGACACTGTAATTTTTATTTGGAAAATATATATCACAGGCTGTAGATATTATCTCTTTTCTGGACTCCCAATTCATTTTCTATTCCTTCAAAAAGTGAAGAAGAGAAAGAAATTTTGCACTTACTATACATTCTACTTATTTTCTCACACATAATTTGCACATGAAGAATCACAGTTTGTACTTTCTCTGGCATAAATAGCGTTTATTAGCAGATACTCCTCCTGCAGATTCTACTCAATAAAACCGATAGCCCCCAAGTGAGCCACATCCGTTTCCAGCATTACATAGCATCACAAATACTTACTACTAAGTTTAATACTAATGGAGACTTAAGGCATTTAATTAAAAAAAACAAAACAAAACAAAACCAAAATTCACAGTGTCCTTTTAAACAGCCAAATATTCATTGCTTATTTGGCATGACGAGAACATATTGGAATAAACGCTATTGATTTGCAACAGTTCCTGAATCGAAAAGGATTCTTACCTTTAGATGTGACAAACAGTTCTGCAGGAAAACGTGCCAGTTATTTAAAAAAAACTGTTTCTGACTGACACACAACAGGCAGGTGATCAATGGATACAAAGCCTATGAGTAGGGGGGAAAAAGAATTGATCAAATTGCTCTTTGCATACCTCCCAAGTTTTGTACACTGAGAATGAGACACACAGTCGGTTCTTGTCTCACAGTTTTAGCATTGCACGGCAGCCTTTCCCCTGCACTAGGACACGCATGCCAGGCGTAGTGTCCTGGGTATAACCTACGTGCTGTAAGAGCTCATGGTGTAAGACTGGGGCAGTGGGACCACAGTGAAGCTCATCTCCTAGCAAGGTCTGATCTCAAGCAAAGACTGAGAGCAGATCTCACCCTTCATACAACATTTGCTCTTTCCCTGCAACCACATGATCCAATTCAAGGGGTCCTACATGCTGGGAGAGGGAACTGCCTTTAAGAAGAATATTCAGGAGAAACATCATCAGCTCAGTAAAGACCAAGGCAGACTTTAGGTTGTCAGATACGTTACTTCTACTTAAGGTCTACTTTAAGTAAGGAATGAAGCACAATTTAATGAAGCCTGTGAATATGCAGACTAGCATGACTTTGCTTTGCTTTAGTAACATAAGATTTGTTTAAACACTACATACTTTAACGGAACACACAATGGTCATTAATACCAAATCTGACTGCAGATTATCTTGTTATGGAGCAAAACTAAAGAATGAGGATGAATAGGCAAACTGTAATCTTGATGTAACCATGTTTCTGACTCCATAAATAAAATCACATTGTGAATACTAACATCAACTACTTTATGTTATTCTTGCATAAGGAGTTTAACCATGTACAATGACATATGCTTTATATGCTC
Source organism: Haliaeetus albicilla (assembly GCF_947461875.1). Classification (NCBI taxonomy): domain Eukaryota; kingdom Metazoa; phylum Chordata; class Aves; order Accipitriformes; family Accipitridae; genus Haliaeetus; species Haliaeetus albicilla. The sequence goes on along the minus strand of NC_091483.1, from coordinate 55,812,958 downwards.
AGAATACCAGAAAGTAAAGCTCATCTCTAACATGAAAGTGAGAATACATAATTTTAAGTTCACTTGCATTTACTGAAAAACATAATTTTAAATTCACTTGCATTTACTGAATATGCCAACTGTGATTCAAAATTTAGGTCTACATTTCCAGCAAGGTGAAGTGAATCAACTTGAAACATGGCTGCCATGGTCATCAAGAGTTACCAAATTCTGCATTAGTAAGCGATTTAAATCCTTGCTAAGATGCAGTTTTAGGGGAAAAACTAAGATGCAGTCTTAGGGGAAAAGAAACCCACAGATATTTATATCTGAAAGAGATAATAAAAAATACTGGAAAAAGAAAAACAAAGCATATGAGGAGAGGAGAAAACAAGCAGAGCAGGGCTATTAACAGGCTGCTATTTTGCTGGAAAAGTCTTGTCTGACACTTCTATCTTTTAATTAAACATAATTTAAATACACAGATTCCCTGAATGCAAGTTCTTTTTAGAAGAGACGTTAGGTTAAATAACTCTGTGCTAAAACCCACTAAAATAAACAGAAACAAGCATTGATTTCAAGACAACCTCACAAGTGAGATAACAGAGCATGTATCTTGCACAAAGAAACAAATCAAAATTAGAGCAAATGCCCATACACTGTGAATTTAATTATACTTGAACTGAGGAGTTAAGATTTAAATTAATACAGCTGTTAGCTTTTCCTCATATAATGTTCTAGCATAAAAGTCTAAGATGAGCAAAATGGAGAAGTTGAAATATTTCTTTAAAATACCAGCGAATGCTTCTTTCTTGAACTCAATTCAAAGGTAGTCTGATAAAGCATCTCCACAAAATTTTTCAAACATGGCACATTCACTTCATTTTTAACAGCCTATTAAAAAAAATACACACATAAATGGGTTTAAAATTTTATACAGAAGGCAATTTAAATATACATTAAGATGTCCATGAATTCAAGAACATTCAAAAGTTAAATCTCACATTAGGTTAGTATTTAAGGGTACTTATCTTAAATATAAACAGAAGCAAAAGAAATCATATCATACACTACAACCATACAGTTAAAAACAAGCCAACAAACCCACAACAAAGCAAACCCAAAACCCATTAAAAAACCCACTATTTTAAGAACATGGCCTGTATTCTGTACTTGAAGAAAAAGTATCTGCCATCAACTAACAAATAAAAACTACACTGAAACTCTTCATAAGCATAATTACATATATTTAAAAAAATAATATCCATAACTTTTTCACTGTTGCCCTCTTCAATGTTCCCCTTTTCTTTTAAGTTCACCAGTTCTGAAAACTGAAAACTTAGGAAATGATACACAGGGTTACCAGCCAACTAACCACGTAAGTTGTCTTTGTTCAGCTTCCAGAATTAATGAAACAGATAACACGGAGCCCTACACCTTTTTTACCCACTCTGTCCTTACACACAGAACAGCCTTCCTTCCACAAACCAGGCAGCTACCTTCTTTATAAAAACCTCTGCTAGTCTCTTAGGCTTCTCTTTGGATACCTGTGATGATCCACTTAAACATTATTCTCAACCTACTGTTTAATACTGTTTCTGCTTTATTTATCAAATTGGCGGGTGGAGTGTTGGAGAGGGGGTTGGCTTTTCTGGAAGAGATCCTCTATACTTGTAACTCCCCTATAAGGTAATTTTTTGTTAGTTTTTATTATTCAGAGTTATTAGAAGATATGTCATGTCCACCTTGCTAAGAACACTCTGAAAACATTCATGATGGGGAAGCATAAAAAATAGTATGTAATATCTCTGTAATCTGTGTACAAATCCAAAAAGAAAGAACTGAGAAAGTAGCTGTGTTTTAAATCACTTCCTACATACCCTCAAATTATTTATCTTTTGCTATTCTTAAGCTATAAATTGATCAGTACCCCACTAGCTCCACATGAGAAATTATTTGTGGCCAGCACCACACCATTGCTTTGGGATATAACCTTGGGCTTACAGATCAGCCTTAACTTCCCCACTGTAAAATATGCTGTCAGGCGTCATACCTGCAGGGTCCAAATCAGGCCACATTTTTTAAAATGCCTGAATGACTAAGCAGGAGAATGACAGTAAAGAGGTCACAATGCCAAAACCCAACACCTTCCTCACTTAAGCAATTTTCTGTATCCAAGTTACAGAAAAATCTAGATTCATTCCTTCGTCTGCTTCAAAAAGATTCAAACTTGCATCTTGCATCTTCCAAGAGAATGACTAACCCTCTCAACTGCATCTCAATCTGGGATGGGGCTCTCCGCTTCTATTTAAGAAGCTCCATTTGTATGGAACAATTAGAGACTCAATGAGTCAGAAGGAAATATCAAGCCCCCCTCACCAACCATTTAAAGCGCTGATTCAGGCTATGCTTGTAGGAAGCGATCCACAAAACAACACACGTGCTCTGCACAGCCAGTGTGCGTGCCTCCATGGTTACCACTGGATAGTCCCAATTCCCAAATGCTGTTTCTGTCTCATTACTGTACGTGCAGTTTTCACTGTATTTAAATTACGATTTTGCAAACTAATATTCGTGTTTACCTAAATGCTCAGTACTTTCACTATGCACTGCCCACTCCAACTGCCAACCAACTACGGAGTTCAAAATGACAAATGTGTTCACTTTTTAACAGGACAAGAAATTCTTCTCTAAAAGAGTGTAAGTATGGCCAGGTAAGATCAAGAATTCAGTCAATAAACAGCTACTACTAACACCACCTCTTTGTGGTCATGCCTTAAAAAGAAAGATTGTCTCCCTTCTAATTTTAAAAAACGCATACGCCCAAGGTTGAGACCAGTGAAGGGAGAGAAGCATTTCCCCATGGCTCAGGGCAAGGCAGATCGTTTGAAAGAGAATGCAGAGTGCAGAGAGATTTCTCTTTTTTTTCCTACGAGCTTGCTTAGATGGGATCCCCACCCAGCCTGCTAGTCTTAGTAGATGCCGTTCTACGAAACGGGATCTACACCTCCCAGTTCTCCATATATAGCAAGATACAGCCCTATAATCAGTCATAACATGGAGCCATGACCTGCCATTTTTCAGGACAGCACACAGAACACACTGTGGCCTAGCATTTGCTAATACAACTATCATTTCAGACAACCATCACAGCAAGTATCCATCTACTACAATGGAACTTCCTGAGCTTGTGGTAAATGGTCAGCTTGAGGTACACTGAGCTGCCGTAACTTCCCGTTGACTTGTTGACCAAGCTTTACACAACTGAGCGAAGCAGCCTGGGATGAAGGGGGAGAACCTGTCCTGACTGAAAGCATTCTCACAAGCAGCATTATGGGCACTGTACATCCAACACTGTGATGATATCGAGGTTTTTTCTTGTTCATGGCTGCTGAGTAAGATTTCTGGCTTTAGATTTAAGACACATATGGGAGATGATTGACTGCTCTTCCACTTGAAGGATTACATCTAGTGGACACTCACCTCTACGAACAATTTTTTTTTAATTAGCTAAAACCTATATTCTTCCTTCCTGCATAGGAGTTCACACTCTCCCTATTAGACTGTAAAAACGTTACATATCTCAGTTTATTCTAGAAAGAACCTAACAGGTTTCAGCTAATAAAGAAAAGTCAATGGGACCCTTGAGTGAACAAGTATTAGACCAAGGAAATTTCAAATTTTTAGAGCAAACATAAGATTACACAGTGGTCTGGTGATAAAAGGGCCTAGAAAATAGACAGTTTTAAGAAGTTCTGAAAAAAGACTGGGAACTAGCAAATACAGAAATCACACTGACCCATTTCCCTTCAAAAGATTATGTAGGTGCTTGTAATTTACTTAATAAGTCTTTTTGAATCTGTAAAAATGTAATATTGTGATGATTAATGGAAGCAATTTTAACAATGATAGCCTAATTGAAAGTGATCAGAATAGCAAGGAAGAAAAAAAAAAAATACTTACAGCAGCCACAGGGATAAGAATTTCCACAAACAAACCAGCAAGTGCATGTTTTATATCTTTATCTTTTACTTCCAGGAAGTACTGAGCACATTCCTTAATAAGGAAGCATTAGAAAAATATTTAGAAAAAAGGTGACAAATGTCGTTATGCCATAAAAACGACTAGCAGCATCACACTAATTGTCAGTTTGAATTTAAAACATGCGATGTGTTTAAATTATTTTGATATTCCTTGAGAATATCAACTTTGCAAAACATTAGAAACTCTAAATCCTGTTTTTCTAGCAATTAAAAAGAAATTGAAAGAACATTTGTAATACCAGATAGCTATTTACTTTCTACTCAGAATATAAAGAGTACTCAGAATATAAAAGAATATAAATATGCACATTTTTCTTCAGATTATTCTGAAGTTTTAAAAAATAAACTTATCTCTGTTGAATGATTAAAAAATAATTTTTTTATATACTCATTTTCATTTTCAAGATGACCTTGACGCAAAGAAAATTTTACAGAGGAATAACTATTCCATACACGTTTGCACACCAAACTTACCACTCTGAACACAATCTAAAGCACTTGTGTATGTGTCATTTTTTTCAGGATTGAGATCAATGTCAATGGCTGTTAAATAGCTCTAGTGAAATTTATGAATAAGTTGCAGTAACTTCAGTTAATGTGGAATGGGCAAGTTATTCATTAGGACAATTTTTAATCCACAATCGAGAGCAGCAAACAAAGAGATTTTTAAGTCTCTGAAAATTAACTGTAGTGTTTTTTAAACAAAAGTGTTTCTTGGCATCTCAGCTATTAAAAAAAGATATATCAAGTAACTTTTTTCTTTAACCCACTGCTTTCATAAAGAAAGAAAATTATTCGATTGCTACCCATTTTCATTTAGTCGAATAAATTCATACATTACAGGTTTGCCACATTACTGAGACAACTGAGAATGAGTTCTCATTATGCTAGGTACTCACGAACTGCAGAGAAACAAATGATTCATACCTCTGAGAACTTACAAACTAAACAGAAAAGGATGAAGGACGACACACAAGTAGAATGAGCGACTGATCACAGCAAGCATCATTGTAGCTTCATGACTTGATCAAAATTACACTCATTTCAGTTTTCTGTAATATTCATTTACCTGCATGAACTGAAATGATGCTTCAAAATCCTCCACAGGATACATCTTTACTCGAAAAAACTTCATTCCCATAATCAAACTGATGATACTTTGTACTACATGAGGACTCTGCTCTTTTTGTCGCAGTTCTTTTAATTCAGTGACAAACTTCTTCCTAACAGCTTGAAACCTGAACAAGCAATATAGATGGCAATTATTTGCATTCTTAGTTACTTTTATATGTTGTCTATAATTTTGAACCAATTTCTTTTGTCTGTTAGTGATAACAGCACCTACAGTAAAAGAAACACAAGTAAGATGAACCCTGATACTTTATATCTAGTTATAGAGTGCCTATGATGATCAGCACATTAGAATATACTCGATAACTCAACAACCACTATTGACCGATACCAGGCCTCCCTCCCCTGCACCTACAACTTGACAGCAAAGCAATTCAGTATTATACTAAAGAGTATTTCTTGATTTGTTCAAATTTATTGTGCTGGAACATGAGACAGACATGCCAGAACACACTCAACTACACTTGACACTTAAGGGATTAGTTACTGCGGTCATTAATAAATGCTGCTATATTAAATAGTCTTTAAGTCTAGAGTGATTTTTTCCCCAAATGCAGAAGAGTCAGAGACTGAACTTACTTTGATTGAGCAAGAACCCCTGTCACTTCTGCATATAAGTCTGCAATTATATGCACATTCCCAGTGTTGGTTCCTGAATACCTGAAGAGAAAAAAAAGGGGGGGGAGTTTTAAATACAACTTTGTTCTTCTAAACCCCAAGCCTGTTCTCAATTACAAACAAAAAGTTTGTTCCATAGCAAAGGCAGATTGTTACCATAAAAACAATGAAAGTCAAACATAAAATGCATGGATTAACATTTAAAGTGATGTAGTTTTATTGAGTGAACATAAGAGACATACTCTGCATAAGAAGTTTACCTCTAGTTATCGAAACTCAAGACTTTTCTTACTCTGGCTGGCTGTGCAAATCATTCTGCATATTCTAAGCAAAATAAACTTAGCATTATATTGAACACATCTGTGTTCTTTCAAGATATGTTTTCAGTTTAAAGATATCAACCAGTGTTCATTTACAGTATTATCACCAACATGTTACATGTGAGGCAAAGGAGAACAATCACAACAATCAAGCACAGGCTGGTAATACACACAAAATATTTTAAAGTACACAAATGAAACTTACCCTTCCTTATGTTTAAAGTGCTTAAAAGCCAAGTTTAGAACTTCATGTACTAAAGGATCTGGCACTGGATGAACAGGTATCTGAAATGCAGATATCATTTATATGTATGTAACTATGCATGTAAATACACACGTAGGTATGAATGAAGTAAATAAACAGTACTGTGAGATGCCCTGTAGAAATCTCTCCTACTAGTGTCAAAGGACACATCCTTTGTTGACATATGATATCAAGTTAATTCTGCAATATATGAACATTTACACAACCTGTACTGGCATTCTCTTAAAGTATTTTGCATACTGGCTTTTAGGGATTAAATCCATAATAAATAAACAACAGTAATGTAAACACTATGGATTTGTCATCAAAATTTATCAGACTAGGTTAACTATGCATCCTTCCACTCTTTCTTTTTGTGTGGTGTTACTATCACAGATTTAACCTCAAAATGCAATTCATCTCGATATAAAGGAGGACAAAACCAAAAAATAAGAATGCAGAAGAGACATCATCTCCATTTCAGACTTTCTGCAGATGAAAGCAGCCCAAACATATAAAAATCTTCCTAACAATAAATAACAATTTAGTAAGAAACAAAAACCAACCATTGATTAGAAGACCCTTTTTTACTGAAGTTCTCTTTGACATCACCACTGTTCTCAGAAAGAAAGAACATTTGCTTAAAAACCAAATGTAATCTTAAAAAAAGCACGATATATAATTATGAAGTCATAGTATCTTTCAAATTTCAAAGCAGTTTAGGTAGGGACTAGAATAACCCTATTAAACACTACTGCTTAAGAGTGATTACGATTTTCACTAAAATACATTAGAAGAAAAGATTACTGTCTCATCTACAGAAAATGAAGCACACGCTGCTTGAGAATTTCATACTCTTCTTCATCAAGCAAGCTATTTGTCCAAGAACTTCCAGTTACTGGAACTGGCTATTTACATGCATATTCATACAATGAGTAATATGTACTCATTTAAGCAAAAGATTTTTGTTCTTACATAGGTCATGTCTATCACCCTCTCTCTGGTTGCTCTGGGCATATTACAGAAAGGGCTGTATCGTACCCTTTGCATCCTCTAAAACCAGTTTTTAAGAATTAAACAATGACAGGGCTCCCAGGAAGACAGGAAGATGGATGTAATGTGAATGTAAATATGTTTATTGATAAAAAGCCATCCTTTCGGCGCTTTGCCTAATTGCAGAGTCATGTTACAGGCAGAACATACAAACGCTCCTTTAGGTAACTTTTAATATTAAATTGACCAAAAGAGTCTCTTAAGTGGCGTATCTATGTTTAGTGGCCCATTGCAGGTCTTTAGCAGAGGAAAATATCCTTATCAGAAAAATACCTATCTTGTCTGGAGTACAAGCATGAGAGGCTCACCAAGCATTACAGGAATCACCACAGACTCTCTTCAAGACCAAAACTTTGGCACCTCTCCTGACATCTGAATCACTGGCAACATGTACTCTACTTAACAGAAAAACTAATACCAGTTCAAAATACAGAAGCTACCCATACAACCCTGCAATCCTAAACAAGCAATTCCATTTCCCTTTTTCTTTCACACCAATAGAAAATTTAGGCAGGGACAGAGCACAAACTAAAGATTTTCTGTAAAACGCTAACACATGACAGTTTGATGGTTTTAATATTGTTCTCTGCATCTCTGCGCATGCAGTATAGGAATATCACTTTGGATGATTGGTCGGTGTCTCAAAGAAGGATAGGCAGCTTTTTTGTTTTACTGTTTTCATTTTTCCCTATATCACAAACATGCCATACATAACCACATAAACAGAAATCACCTACAAATTATTTGCAAACTAAACCACAGTCCTTGCTTTACTTAGTACAGAAAGCCATTTAATTTTCATGTACTTATACATAAAAGACATAAACTACTTAAGTATTTGAAACGTGAAATTTGGTCAATTCTGCTTCATGTTTCAACTGTTTCTTACAGTAATCTTTTTCTTCTCTCAAAAAATGTGAGGAAAAAAATGCTGCTACTTGAAGCCAAACTCTATCCTTTTGTCCATACACCAATGCAAATTTTATATTAACAGAAATTGTGCATGACATCATCTAGCACTACACTATAAGGCCAAGCAAAATTACATACCCTTTCTAATTTTTTTAAAAAGTGACATTTGAATGTTGTCATTCAATGATTTCACTCTGTATTTTAAAAATGTTTAAGCAGACAAAAGGTACTGAATATAAATAAAATATTATTTTTTACAGTTTTGCTTTTTGCAGTACATCAGCAGCTTTGACTTAGTGGGTCCAAGACATGTGAATAAGATAAGGCAGGCATATAAAGAAAAGACAGGAGAGGCGAAAGGCTTTATGCAACTGAGAGTATATTTACAGCCTTGCATATGCTCATCATATATATGCTCCAGTTTTTAATATAAACATTTAAAGGAGACGATCAAAACTGACGTTAAAAGCAAAAGATTAAAAGAAGTTTGCCAATGCAAAAGAGCTTACCTGTTTTAGAACCTCTATTAAAACTAAACAAAAAATGAAATCTACAGCTAAGTCCCTCCTTTCAAGTAGATAATCTCTTTCACGTTGTTGGTCATCTCTAAAATAAGAAATCAAGAACACACGTATCATACACCAGACTGAATATAAATATTGCAGAGAAGGGGTATACATGTCTTTCATGCAATCATTGTTGCACATGTATAAAATGGATGGTTAGAAAGACTTTGGGGTTTAGTGCAGCACTGACATCTTGCCCCCTCCTAAAAGGGCCTGCTAACAACCAAAACAATTCAAAAAGGGACAAACTAGCTTGGAATTATCAGCATCCAACTTCCTTCTATAAATCAACCCCAAAATCATTAAGTCACTTCTTGCGTATCATCTACGCAAGTTAAATACACTACCTCAAATAAGCCCATGCTCTTTCTCAAAGACTTAGGTAATGACAGATCCAAATACAAAATACTTGTCAAAAAATTACAAAGCATGCATTTTCTTACAAGAAAGCACACAAAAATTAAACAGACTTTTGCAATGAAAACTCTTACCCCTTCGATTTTGTGCTAGACCGAGGTCTATATTCGTAAGATTCATCTTCTGTTCCATTTTGACGCCTGTACCAGTCAAACAAGGTGCGTAATAAGGAGGGGAGACAGTGCTCTGCTACTGAGCTCATAGAGCTTATCAACTGAAAAAAAAGTAAGAAAAGTAATTTAGCATGATAAAGCAATCTAAAAATCTTAGCATTATAATCATTCTTTCAAATGGTTTTTAATGTTAAAAACCATGTGTCATATAATTTTACAAAGTGGCAACTTAATGTATCATTTTCACCTAGGACAATTACTGTAAATATGACACACTAAGTCAATTACGATGATAAATTTAAGCAAAGTGTTCTGAAGCTCACAGGGATCACAGAATCCTAAATTTATACAGATAATCCATATAAAGCCATTGAGAAAACAGCAGAGATTTTAGGATGCCCTTGAATGTTGCCACATGTATCTCTGAAGTATATGTACCTTTACATTACAAATGACAGATAAGAGGTTACCCTCCTGAACTGAGGCAGTATGTAACCTTCAAAAACATGCTTCTTTGGTTATTAGACAAACAAAAATAAGACCCTTTTAGATATTCTATTCTACTTTTAATACATTTGACTGGTCTAGATCTCAAGCTACATTTACTTACTTTCAGCATAACTCCCCTATCTAGTGCTGTCTTCTAGAAAACCCGCATGAGCTGTAAAGTTCTCTGTGCAACAGTGGCAATAGAAACCATTATAGAAGGAAGACTTTAACATGGTATGAAACTTAAATTCTCTAGGCTTCCTTTAACTTAAACAGAACTCGTCAGTGCTCAAGCTTGGAGAGGGGAAGAATGACTGGAGAAAGACAGCATAAAACAGCTATAAACTCCCTGCGAGGAGGCAGCAGGGAGCAAGCCCATCCCCAAAACACTGGCTGGAAAAGGAGAGTTACCTACCACATTTGTCACTGATACCATGTATTAATTACCTCTTGCATCTTTCAAATAAGAGGTTTCAATGGAAGCCATCCTCATGCTATAACTTATCTATTATTCGTTATTCCGGAAAACCAAGATAACATCAATGCCATTACCTCTTTGTCCTCATTTGAAGCATCTTGGTTTTTCAGGTTTGGGGAAGGGATGGGGGCAGGTGAACCATATGGAAACCTCAGGAGGATCTCTTTCAACCATCTGAATACTCTACTCAGCTTGTTAACCAGTCAGCTATTCAAATCACAATAATTAAGTAGCATTCTTGACTCTCTGAAAAATCCTTTAATTATATAAACAAGAGGAGAAACTTCCTCAAAATAAGTAAAATCATATTCTTATTCTGTAAGTTCATAAAATTTTAAATTCCAGTATACAATACAAACTACATATATTCCAAATCTGAACAGGAAGTAGGTTTCATTAAGAAATTTTTACTAGAATGATGAGATTACTTTTTCTCTTACTACTCTTGTCTCTCAATAGGACACTCACTAAAAAGGGATTCAATGTAAAAACCAGGCATGCCTGCTGGAGGAGGAGCACGCACATTGAGCTAATTGCACAAAAAGATGAAGGCAGTTATTGCAGGCAACACAAAAGCATACAAAGCCTTTTTAACACAGAAAAGAAACAAAAGCTAGAAATACTCTGTAGGCTTGCTATAATGCCTTGCATCTCAGAACAAAGGCTAAATTTTTAGAATACCTTCATTCTTACACTAATATATGTTGAAATCTTCATGACATGCTTTGGAAACCAAGCATGTTGTAAGCCTGTTCCTTGTGCACTGATATCCATAAAAGAATAAATAGCCAGTCAACTAACCAACCTACATTCGACTTCTAGAAGTGGACAGTAAAAACCAGCTCAGTTTTACCACTTTGAAGTTAGATTGTGATCTGAAATGAAGCAGTGCGTGATGAAGAGGAATGCATACAAATTAAGATGTTGCTCAAGAGAATTTTCTGATGTGGCAGAGGTCTGACAAATTTCCTTGGAAAAAAACAAGATGGAGAAGACAAGAGGAAAGAAAAATTATGAGGAAATTTGAGATACTTGTGGGCTACTATTAAAACCATCATCCTTCAGTGAGAGAAAGCATCCAAAAAAGGAACTCAAAAGACCCATTTGTATTGATAAAGCTTCAAAAAATTTTCACTGAGACTTCATGGGCAAGAAATGCCTGTTGCTTGCATCAGCCTGGGGTACTCAACCACCTCTGTTGAACTCACTCCAGCCATGAGCAGAAATCACAAGTTAAAACCATTAATATATTTTGGAATTTAAAAAAAAAAAAAGATTCAGAAAGAACCATTCTCATGAGTTACTAAACTGAAAGTATTAGACTCAGCATAAAATCATCAATGTAACTGGTAATCCTTAGAATGAAAGCTAAAGCTAAACTTGATGAAGAAGGGATCTATCACCAACCACAGCAATCCAAAACCTGTTTTGCCTTCAGAATTTACTGTCAATACCCATACCCCAAACAACCTAAACACTGGGGAAATACTTCAATATCTTTCTCTAAAAATAACAATTTCTCTTTCTTTAAAAATAATGATATATCTAATAGGTTGCACAGAGCTATGTTCATACAGCAACTACACACACAAGAAGACAGGAACAGATTAAGTGAACACTTAAATTACGCTGTGCTGTCAATGTAAAATGACCCCACAAAGCACTTCTACTTCTCTGCCCTCCTTCTGAAATGATGGGTTTATTAGTAGAAGAAAAAGGAAAGCTGCATTTTAAGCTTTACTAAACCTTTTCCTGAGGTTTTCCTGCAAATTTACAGAGTATATTAATACTACTATCATTCATAAATGTTCCAGCAGTTAGGCAATTTACATCATCTTCCACAGAAACAAGCTGTATCACATGCATTAAAAAATTTGTCATTGGTTAAGTGCTAAACCCAGAAACGACTGGCATTATAAAGCATTTTTCTCTGGAAACGAAAAATCAGTTTTACATTATGATTATTTATTTCCTGTCAAGTTCTGCATCCATATCATTCTAATGAAAAGGCATTGGAATTATCAGGAAGGTGAAATCTTTGTTCATATTACATAGCTGCTAAGTAGAACATGAGCTACATGCTTATTGTTCTTATTTAATATAATTACCATACTGCTTTGATACTAAATTCAAGTTCACCTGGTATAAAAATTGTAAGAAACCCATTTTAGTTTAGCATTAAATTATGCCTAGGTTGAAAACAGCGATCCAGACAAAGAGATCCTGTAATGCCCAAGAGAACAGGGCTGCGATAGTCATCATGACGTATACTTACATTCCTCACAATGAAACAGCAAAGCATGCTCCAGTCTTAAAAGGCCGTAGCACATTGCTAATTGCTGCACTTAACATACCCAACAGTATATTGAGAGGTAAGAAGAGAGATATGCAAAATTATAATAAGACGCTAGAGGCCAAATTCCAGCTATGGCCAAAATCCTGATCCTGAGAACATTGCTCAAGTTGTGCCTAATAATGAACAAGCCTGAACCCGAGAGACACATCTGCTCTCAGTCACTGAGATGGCCAAGATATGCTTCTGCGTGATCATAACGTTTTGGTATCTTAGGACAAGAGTCGGAAATTGCCAAGTATGATTCCTACAACAAACAAAAGATGAAAAACACAAGCTATTTCAGTTTCAAGCTGTACAAGCAAAAATATTTTAAGAAATGTAATATATGCTCTAAAAAAAAATTCCTCTCCGGTAGCTTCTTGATGCACTGGGAATGATAAAGGGAAAGCACTGGTACTAAAATGCTAAGATTTTTTAACAGTTTAGAAGTGTAACAACATAAAAATTCCCTTCTCATTTTCCAAATTTTCATCTCTCCTAGCTAAATTTACATTTTTATTTCAATTAAAACCTCAGTGACAAATAAAAGAATTGTACTATTTGAAAATTAGAAACTCTTGATTTTGCACACTCAGATATAATAGCAGCCCTCTTGATCTGGTTACGCTTCCAACAGAAACAGCTTACAATCCCATTAAACAGCTGTTATTCTTTTTCATGATAGAGACAGGCAATGCTACACACCTTCCTCCTCCATCCCTCTTAGAGCTGAGAGAATGCGTGTTAACTAGATACCTTCTTACTCCCAGAGCCCCTCCTGTGTTTCAGTCATGCTCTTTTTATTCACAAAGTGTAACACTTACTAGCTCAGACACCGTATCAGTACAGCTAAAGCCACTTTTTAGACTCAAATTCCTAACTCCATAAAGATCTCTGGGTGAACAAGGTTGGCCCAGCAACAGCTCTAGCTTCTCTGCTAGATGCTATGGCCGTGTACTCTGGATCCTCCTCTCTCCCGTACTTTGTCAGTCTCTTTTTCCTCTGCAGTCTTCTGCACTCGCGGAGAATTGATCTTAATATGGGTTTCATACACCCAGCAATGAACAGAGAGAAGCAATCTTAATCCCTTTTGCCAAACAACGTTCAAAATTCCCTATCAAAATTCACAATCTCTGTCACCAGAAGGGAGACATTCTGCTCTGACTTTCTAAAGTAGTTATTCAGTACCATTAAAATTCAGATCTCAGTGGATCCAAAGTAGATTACCAATAGAAAAAGAACAAAATAAGAACTCACACACACATATACACATACACAATCAAATCAAATTATTTTAAGAGTACTACATTTTCAGGAAAACAAGTTTATTTGTATATTACAAGATTTCAAAAGTTATATGTTTTATTTTTTACTTTTCTTCACTCAGCATATTTTTAGAACCTCATGTAGTTTAATACACAACTACTACTGATTTATAAAAAACATCCTTGAGGAAAAATGTGGTAAGGTGGGAGTTAGTAGAAAAATTAGTAATATTACTGATTTACAGATTTCCTTAGTTCATCCCCATCATGCATATTATTTAGCTTTTGGTCAGCTTTACAATAAAATACTGTAGCTACCAAAGAATTTATGCCCTAACCCCCCTCACCCATTTTCCTTGCTTATGAGTAAACTTTCATTTAGGAGATAATGGCCTTACAGCAGGTTAGATTAGAAAACATTAAAAGGCTACGTGAGGTTTTTGGTGGTGGTTTTGTTTTTGTTTTTCTTTGAAAAGGAAATTATACATCAAATATTACATGCTATTATTTGTTTCTCTTTTGGGAGGAGGGAGAAGAGGTGCATGGATGGCATTAACTGAAAAGTAGGGGCAGGTCCACAGATTTCACTGCAATGTCTAATACCTATATCCAAGGAGTAATGCAAAGCATTAAACAAAAATCCAGATACAGAGATATGGACAGAACACTAAACTTCATGCAGTAAGATGCTGTTCGGTAACAGTTAAGAACAGGAACAGGCACATAATGGGGCTTCATCCGAATGCTGCCTCTCCATTTCAAGGAAGTAGTTACGGGACAAAAACATGCCTATACTATGAAAGAATTAGAAATACAGACAATAAACATGAATAAATTGAACAGAGAGTTATTCCATGTACAGTTCACTTATAGCAAGTGAAACAGAATAGCCTCACAATGTGACTATACACTCAGTAAAGGACAAAGTAGCATTTAAAATCTATCTTGTGCCTTCTGCCATAGAACTAAAAAGCCCTCAGTAAAGCTGTGTTACTAAAATTAACACTATTTGCTTATAAAAACAGAACCCCAAACACAGAAACAATAAGTGATATAGGCTGAGGTTACACAAAGCTTGTTAACAGGAATATAAATAAAGTCTTCTCATCCCCTACCATATTTCAGCATCTTTCCTCCAGCATCTTTCACTGCTACCTTCAAATAATTATTCTATTCTAGTAGTTTCTTACTATCATATTCTACAATGGAAGATAAAGTCTAACTAACATTCAAGGTCTAAATCTTGTGACACTGATTCAGACGTGGATGTTCCATGTCATTTCAACAGTGGAACCACTATTCTGCAAAAACAGAGGCCACCTTAATCCAATAAAAACTGCCTTCAACTACATGTTTCCTACCTGATCAAACTGAAGATCTTCACCTCTTTGAAGAGATCTGGACAAGAGCTTTTCCTGTAAAGAAAAAAAATAAAAAGAAACGTGAATGTCACAGTGCAATTGACTGTTATCAATGATAGATTCCTTCTTTCTCAGTTAAATCACAGAACAAAGAAACAACTTTTAATGTGAATATTTGCATTATTTTTAACGTACAACCATTTCTGAAGATGTGAAGTGTACTCACAAAATAGAAGAATACAGATCTAAAATTAATTTGGTAGCTTAATAGCAATAACGTTAAAGACTGACAAACAGAAAATGTCAAACACCTCTCCCAAACAGCAGGGCCTACAGCTCAACAGAGATAGCTGGCAGTGGGTGCCAAGTGTAACTTAGAAGGAAAGCCATTCCCATCTGAATTAACAAGCATATTCATGTTCATATAAGGCAGTTATTGTAAGCTACAAGAATGAATTTTAAAATGCCTTCACAAAGGCAGAGACAATTGTTGAAGTCATTTCCAGTCTGCGCTTTTCCTGAACTACAATGAAAAACAGCGAGAAAACCTATGTCAATAATAACTTGCTTTACATTTGAAATAACTTTGTAAGGTACAGAAAAGATGCAATATTACTAGAGTTTAATCATTACAATATTTCATTGCTACCAGTACCATAAGACATAATTTAATTTTACTTTTAACAGAGCAGTATATTCCTGACAAAATAATTTAGTGAGAATTATAGCATTAAGAAAACAAAACACTCATGAACTGTAATAGTAATGTAACAGTAATTCTTACTAGTCACTGTGGAGAGTACCAAATTATACAGTTACAAGAAATACTTATAGTCTCTTGCTAGGGTATCCTGGAAAGTAAAAAAAGAAAAGGGGAAGTGGGGGAGAGGGGAAGGAGGGGGTGGGGTGGTCAGCAAGGGGTTTGGGGAAAAAAAAAAAAAAAGTAAGTCCCGTGTACTGGCTCTGAGGGTCAATGATTTATGGTAAGCCGAGTGCCACAGTAACGGCTTTAAGGGCATACTACAAAGCAGTAAGTAAGATATATAAAGATGCAATGAGCATTTCTTGCTACTTAAAGAAATTTTAAACTATTTTTCACTTTATTGTAAATGAATCAAAAATGTTATCTTTGATGAAGAAAGTAAAAAAAGTACTCAAGGTAAGGAGTTAATACCTCACATTAAATTGCAGTAAGCAAACAAAGAGCCTTTATGGAGCAAATTAAGTCAAGTAGTAAGCTGGAAGAGCTGTTACCTTGCCCGGTCTGGGATGTAAAAGGAGGTGTCAGCAATACTGATAGCCAGTACTGCTCTCAACAGGTTGTGCCTCAGTTAACACAAAATAACTGCTCAGTAGTTTAGTAAGAGACAACACCCATGCTGTCAAGGCTGTTGACAAAAATTTTAAAAGTCAATATTGCTTGGCATTTAACACTTACAAGGCTGCAACAGAGAGGTTATATGTTAAAACAGATAAAAATTGGGATTTCATGTACCAAGTCTAAGATTCAAACTGGCGGCTTATTTTCACTTGTCCTAATCATAATCTTGAAAATATGAGACAATTTCTGGCATTTTCTGTGATGAGTGCAGCTGTATTTGGTGTTCAAAAGGACACAATCTCTGGCAACTATTACAGCCTCTGAAAACTTGAATTCAACATTGCCCAGGCAAAAAGCATTTGCTCACTCTGGAAGTATAAACTGAAATAATATAGGTACCAATTCACAAGTCAGACTATTTTCACTTTCTATAATCCAAAGAAACTCACTTAATTGTCTAAGAAAACACTGCCATTTATGTATACTTCCAGTATGCCTAAATAAAAAATATCTCAAAAAAGAAAGTGGTTTCAGGAAAATGCATTTAATATTCTGAAATAGTTCTATTTGTTCATCAATTGAATGTTCTTTCACTGTGCAAAGAGGAGAGCAAAGGGGGAAAGGTTTCAGAAGCTGGTAAATAAACACTTCTTTGAGTCCTATAAATTCATATAATTTTACATGTTATGTCTGTTCAAAATACTGTTATGAGAACTGACATTTTGCAGCAGATACTAAAAGCTCCAGAGAGCACTGGCAAATCAGAATTCCCTTTTAACTAGAACTCCTCCCTACCCTTTTCTTATAAGGAAACGCCTACTGTAGGTGAATTCATGTTATCTGTATTATGCTTTTAGATAAACTGCACAAATAATTGTAATCTTATCTATAAAGCAGAAACACGAGAAATGTTCCACCCTATATAAACATTGTATATTACTAAATAAGCTGAAGGAAAATAACCAGAAAACTATTTCCTGAGAAGATGGAGAAATTACTTTCCTGTAAGAAGACAGTAAAAGTCAGGTTCCTTAAGTCTTCTTTGATACAATGCCCCAACATGCCACGTTTCCAGCATGGTACTATGAAACTATTATACAGGTGAACAAACACTGGGTTTATTATACCCATTGCATGTGTCTAAAACCAGAAATAGCTAAAGAAAAGAATGATAACAAATCAAAGAGAAGTGAAATAATCTCCAAGTCTTCAGATGAAGTGAAATCCATGTCAATAGATAGCAAACTATTTTTAAGTTAGTTCTGAAAGTTTAGCTTCCCCCCCCATTCTATACTAATTGAGACACTTCTGTACATTAGATGTTGATATAACTTTTAAGATTTTTAGTATCAGAAAGAATGAAGACCTTGCAAGTTCATAATACTCTCTATTATTTTTCCTCAGCATTAAAGATCCTAACTGCTAAAAGGTAAATATCACTGTAGTTGATGTAACACCGACCAAACAAATGTGACATAAGCAAATAATACCCTCTAACCCAGTCTCAGGTTTATCAAGGCCTTTGAGTTATTTGTATGGCTTTAAAATTTATTTTCCTTCAATGCTGTTTTCTAACTCTGCTTTGTCATGGCCCCAGTCATCTCACATGACTTACAAAAATCTATCCAACAGCATAAAGTAAAGGTCTGGAAACTTTCACTGAATTAATAATTTAAGATTTATTTTCCTGGCTTCCTGAAATTCAGAGAATGATGGAAATAATAGGTCTACATTTGTCTTTTACAAGTGAAATGAAAACAAAACAAAACAAAAAACCCAAACCAACCTACTATTGAATTAACCAAAGAGCAGTTTGCATGCATTGTGTAAAGCAGAAATGTCAACATATGGCAGGCAGCAGAGATCAGGATGTAGACAGACATGTGTGTGCTGTGCAAACAACTGCACCCCTGGAAAAACGTACCACCCATTGGCTCCTCTCCAGTATTCACCAGCACCATCCTCTGGTGGCTACTGCACCTCAGCAGGGTGGCTCAGGTGAATGCAGCAGAACTAGAGCACTTGTTTCTGTCCTCCGAGCTGCAAGTAAGGGACCAGAGAAGTGATGCTGCCGTGCCTCCTGCAGCCCAATTGCTGGGCAGCACCCGCGTTCTTGCCTCCGCGTCAGAGCAGCATAGGAGAAAGGCTGTGCTGAAGAAATGCGGTGTGCTAAATTCTAGACTTCAGACAAGCTTTTGAAAGCACCTTGGCAAGACTTAGAAAAGCGTACAGTGCTAGTCTGAGTTTAGTTTCTCCATGATGGAATAAAATCATTGGTGTTGGCCACAGGCTTAAATATTCTTGCTAGTTTTGACTTAAACGTGAGACTGACTACAGTTTAGTAAGTTAGCAGTGTAACCAGTTAACAACAGCTTGGTGACTTGGTGGCACCATGTTAAACTCTCTGCTTGAATTCTAACCATCTATATTTACATGCAGCCTGACAAAATAGAAGGTAACTGAGTTTATCACTAATCTTTTTCACTGGTATAGTTTGTTCCACATTTGGGAAAGGCTGGTATCATGCCTTACAGTCATCCTTGCTCAGCTGAGGAAGAGTATTTTAAGCTACAATAAATTGTGTCTGAGCCCTTTTTCCTTTAAAACTATATATTACTACAAAAGACTTAGAAGATTTTTTTTTTTTTAAAGTGTTTTAATTTAATTTACTTACTAAAAGGATGATCTTCCTTCCTGTGGTTACACTCGCTACTTGAATCATTTATTTTAAGCATTTGCTGATAAGCTCTTTCTGTAACTTTGGAAACTGCAGTATTGAAATTTTGCAAGCAGAGAACTCTTAATTAAATCAGTGAAAGGAAACTACTTTGTTACTCACTGAGTATGGTAAGTGAATTCACAGCCAGAGAAACCATTTAGTTACTTTTTAAAATCACAAGTCAGTTACTTCTCAATGAAACCCATACATCTAGCTAAAACAGTACTGTCCCCTCACCCCCAGGTGCTGTCTTGATCTGAAGTTACTTTTTTTTTTTTTAGTTATTTTTTAATTAATTTTTGCTCCCCTACTGGCATGTTCATCTTCAAGTTTTAAAAAGTGCCTAGCTCCTAACTTTAATTGGTCTGGCTCCAAATTCTCTCCAACAGCCTAGCTTCATCTAACACATTAAAGATTTATGTAACACTATATATATTCTCCACATTATTATTTGTGGCCAAGCCATCCCACAAAATCAAATCACACTAAAATGATAAAAGGCTTTCCTCTCTTCCATTAAAGCCTTTTCTCCAGTCTCAGTCAGTGCCTTTCCTGTGCCCTTTCAGACTTTTATCCTTCTTTTTAAATGTCATACACTAGAACTGAATAGTCAGTATTTCTATCAAATACTACGTACAAAAATAAAACCACTTCAGCACTTTAGTATTTCCTTCCACTGAGACACCTAAGGATTCCCTTCTATCTCTTTGTGTTACAGAGGCTCAGGTTGTTTCACTTTTCCAAAGCTTTTGGCACCTCTTTTAAATTGCTGGTTTTCTGTATAGTCTGTCCTTCCCACCAACATAAAATAAGGAAAGCTGGCTATATGTATAAATTTACATTTGATTGCATTAAAAAACATTTTGTTTAAAGGAATTCAACTTAGCAAATGAACCCAGACAGAAGTGTTAAAGACCTTCACAAATTACTACTCCAGCAATATTTATAATTTTTTATTTTATCCCAAAGAATTTTATACATACTGTATACACACAAAATACCAATTTCAGAATCTTATTAGTAAAAGATCCTAAGGCAGACTTCATGCAATCACCACAAAACCTCACCAGACAACAGAGGTGGGAATCACTCTTCTTGTTTTGCAGCACAAGCGAACTCCGGGGCTATTACATTTACCTTGCTACCAGTATTCCGGTTAGGAGATTTAACCCCAAACTAGCTGTGTCTGAGGAAGAGCCCTCTTCAGCTCACCTGAATTACAGCCAGTCCATGTCATTCTGGCCAAGCACTACCCTCCCCGTACGTTTAGGGGCTGAGGGAGCGGCATTCGCAGCAGTAGGCACGCAGACCGCCCCAAGCAGAGCTGTTTGCCTTTCCACCCACAGCACCACCACCCCTAGAGCTCTCCTCTCATTTCTTAGCTACGTACCCTTCACCATTTGCGTGCCCCTTTTCCTACAAAGTTTCTGTGCTTTCTTATCAAACCCTCCCAAACACCTGACTCTTGGATGTCTGTAAGGAAACAGACAAGTTATGTTTAAGTTGTAGGCTTGCCTGGTATACACACAAACACACACACGTATATATAATGTATACCTAGGTAGGTGTGTATAAAGAAATGTTTGCTTTTCTTCAGCCTTTGATCTAATGGTTTTAGTTGAAGATGATTCCATCAGTGACACCACAAAAGATGTTTAGCCACATTTTTGTGTTCTTTTGGACTGCTGCTTAACAACATTTTTTCCTACTAAAGTTTCGAAACTGGGGCTCGAGTGCTCACATGTGCATTTCTGCACATGAACACTTCTGCAAGCAGCAGTTGCAAACAGAGGCCTTGTGTGAGCCAGCCCTCTGTGAGCTGCAGCATCCCACCTGCTCAGCAAATTTCCAAGTTAAAAAAAAAACTTTTTTTTTCCCCCAGAAATTTCCAAGTTTAAAAAAAAAAAAAATCCTTTTACTTCAAGATCATGTGATCTGGATCATCAACAGAATTTTCCATTTTGCCTAATCTGCAATATATGCTGGCTACTTTATTCTTCCAGGTGTTCGCGTCATTACTTTGGAAAACAAACCAGATGTATCTTTTCTTGAAAGTATATTGTCAAAGTATTATTTCAAAGAAACATCAACACGAAATACACTTCGCAGTGTTAATGAAGGAACATTTTTTGTTGTCGCTATTTCCTTTTGTATCTTTACAGAACTTATGAATACGAAGAGGTCTTGTTTCCAGTAACCACTACGTAACAGTTTTGAAGGAAGTCAATAAAACTTAATCCAGGTAGCAACCCTATTTATTCTTGAAATAATCCCTTTGAAAAGCCAACAATATCTGGGGGATGTTTTTTTCAGTAACCATACATACAATAAATCAGCCTATTTTTTAAAAAAAGCAGGATGATTTCAAGGGATACTATGAAAAAAAGGACTCACCAAAGGTTCAGCCATTACAACTTCAATTTTCTTTTCAGCTTGAACAGCAAATTCAGCAAAGAGGCTTTTGATGACGTACTCGCCAGGTTTGACATCTGGATCAATAGTAATGTTAGACATGATGATGCCTCTCTTTTCCCAGGTGGAAACAACACTTGGAGAAACTCTGCGTTTATTTACTCTGCTGTGTGGCGTGGAGGCTAGAGGAAAAAAAAAAGAAAAATAAAGAGCTATAAAGCAGAGCTTCTAAACACAGTGCCTGTCATTTCTTTATTTACCCGTCTACCACACGGACGTATTCACATGGTAAATTCTGTAAACCAGGAGGAAATAACTAGCTATAACATCCAACAAGAATTTTTTTTTTAAATTAGGTGGGAAATTCTACTCAAAGTTGCATACAGGTTTACAGTGCAACTCATTTTTGTCATTGCTAAAATGCATAACTGTCGTACACTGTGCGAACCACCCCATTCTGAATACAACTGTATGATGATCAGGATAAAGATTACAGCTGGTAATATCTGATATCTTCAGTTCAAGTATGACTAAAAAAATCAAAAGGTCCAATGTAAAGGGTTATGTCCCTATATTGTGAGAGGCATCAGCTTGATTCAACTTTTATAAATTGGCCATGAAGTTCAATTTTCTACTTGGTATCCAAATATCTTCAAGAGAAATATTTCCTTGGCCCCCTGGCACTTTTTGTCAGTACACTGATTTTCCTAACAAGAATGCAAACCCTTTTGAGACATGTCATGCTAACTCTTTATCTTCATTCTCTAGTCACAAATCTAAAAGACTTGCTCCTTACGAGAAATATTAATTAATCGATCAATATAAATAACACTGGATATGTTAATCTCCCTCTCTAAGGATTAGTACTTTCACCTTTTTACTGAAATTGTCATATACTAAGTTTACATATATTTATCCACCTTTAATTTTATTTTTCTCTCTAAGCACTCAAAAACTTCTTTATTATCACAGCTGCCACCCAATGTGAATTGCAGTACCAAAAATCAGGTATCAGAATGCATTCACACATGAATTTAACATACACATAACAATTAGAGTAAATAATTACAATTCTTGTTTTGCACACTATAAATCAAAGTCACTATTGACATGTCCAATGATGCCCCAAATCTACCCAGAAAGGTCTGATATTTCTCAAGCATATTCCATGACTGCAGACATTTTTTTATTACTATTAGGAATTCATATTAAGAATTCATACCTATTGATATTAAGATTTTATTTTCCTAAGGTAGCTGTATAGAGACCCTAGTCTCAGTCCTTTTTATTGTATTACATATCGTGATTTGTTCAGGTAAGCTTCTTTAAGGCTTTTTGCAGTTAAAGTGTGAGGAGATACGCTTGGCCAATTTTGATGAACTTGCAAAATTTTTGTGTGTTTTCAACTTGTATATGTGCAATTCCTATTAGCCAAATATTATCCACAACTTTTACTCAAACATTTTTTCAATGTTCAACTCATTCATGAAAATACTGGTTGCCATGGAGACCAAACCTTTGGTACTTCACTTCACTTCTTCCCAAGTTTGAGTCTCAGCCATTCATAATTTCTTCTATCAGTTCAGAAAGTTACATTTTATGTAACACAGACTTCCTCAACATCCACTGAAAGTAATCATTCCTCAAACGCATTAGTGAAGTGAGCAATTCAGCAGGAGTGAAATCAGAATGGTCACAACTACATTAGCCTCTACTGAAAAAGGAAGGTTACCTTGCATAATGTTGTGAGTACTACATACAACCTGTGTTTTTTCCCCTAAGTTTTTGTACAAACTTGCTGTTTAGTTGGAGTAATGCATATTTTTTCCTGTACATAAATTGCAGTATGCCGTCTTCAAGGCTGGAAGGACTTGCCAAGGTCACAGAGCTGAGTTCCCAGCAGCCAGGGCAACACTAGAACGACATGCACGCACACCACATGCCATAGAGCATTTCTGAACATCCTCCAACACTTTGATCTAGCACTTTGATCTCAGTAACAGAGGTCCTAAAAGACATAGAAGAGCGTGTGCCACACAGTGCAGGCAATGGAAGATCAAAGACACTGCCGTGTTCTAGATCCCTATGGTGGAAGCTCACTAGATAAAAGTACGCAAAGGCATTAAGAAACAGAATGACGTGCATGCTGCAAAAGAAAGACGACAACCCAAAACATCTGCCTTTAAAGAAAAATTCTTTCTTGTCCCATATCTGACGATTGTCTTGTCCCTCAGTACAGAAGCATAAATGTGTCAGGCGCTTTAAAAAATATTTCATTTCTTTACAATATCCACATTCTCCAGCATCCGTGCTCTTGTCATTCTTTAACCCCGGTGCTTCCAAAGGCAGCCCAGGAAACAAGAGAGATGCATTAAGTGTCAAGAACGAGAGCATAGAGGTTTGAAGAGAGAGGAGGTGCAAAGGTGGAATATATACTTCCACGCCATGCCAGGTAACAAACAGAAACACCTAAATATGAGAGATTCTAAGAAAGCTAAAGCTTTGTTCTACGCAACAGACAAATTGGTCTCTATTATTTTAAATCACACAGTGAAGTGGGAACGGACTGGAAAGAAATGCGAGAAGTTTAAATCTCCTTTTTTGAACATCACTAGCTGTGTCTGGTCACAAGAAATTTAGCAAAGCAGCTGCTTTGGCTCCTTCCATACTCACCTACTGGAGTATGCCACAATCCCCACATTATCAGGACTGGGGACTTAAGGGAACACGCCACAGCTCCGGTCCAGTCCACACGCCTGAACAATGAGAAGCTGGTACTCAACCAGCTCTTGTCACTCTATAGAGAAACCGAGAAGGACTAACATGCTCCTTAGCCTAAATTTGCTTTATGTAGACAAGTCTTAAGAATGTGTTTACATAATACATTTCTGTCTCTAGTTTCCAAAAGATCACCTTAAAAAGCCCCTGTCATTTAAGAATTGGGAAAACATTGAAAGCTGATAATCTTCAAAGTACTATCTTTACTTTCTTTGCATTAGTAAACTAATCCTCAGTAAAAGACCATCTTAGCGTGTTAATTTTCAAAGCTACAAAACAGCTTTTCTCACTAAGGATGAAACACCAAGGCTGTTCAGACTGACTAAACCCAGGCATACTTCAGGCAAATCCTCCCGCCAGACACGACAACAGAAGGTAAACTCGGTAGCCAAATGGGTAAACTGGACAAAAACCTAACCCTGACAAGAAAAAAAGAAGCAACTGGCCTACAACCAGACCAGCTCCCAGAAGTGTTGCAGAAATTTCAGTGCAAGGCAGAGGGCATGACCGTGAAGCCAGGGAAATGTGGTGCCAGGACAGCCTTACATCAGCCTGCAATGCCACGGACCCCACTCCTTCGCTATAGTTTCACACAGCCCCTTCAGATGGCATAAACTGCAGTATTGTCAAAGGATGCAATCCCCCCCAGCCAGCTATCTCCTTTCCTGCACCATCCTCCTCCTGTGCAAGCAAACACAAGTGTGCAGTTGTGCAAAGAACTGAACTGGAAAAGCAGCATACGTATTAATTTTTTTTTCCCCCGGGTTAATTTTGACACAATCAGTTGTCCAATTTGCTCACCACATGACTGCACATACACTTGCACCAGCGCAAAGGGGAGAGTCAATGCAGGGACAGCACTTGCCTTTTTACTCTTCCAGCAGCAAAGCAGAGTTAAGGCTATCCTACGGTTGTACATGTTACTAATCTCTGTGTTCACATGCATAAACTGTTCACTTGGTAATAAACCTCCCTGAAAAATCAAAGGGAAAATGTCAGACTGAAGCAATTACAAATGCTGCCATGAGAGGATTACAAATATTTTAGTTTTGCTGAAATGCCAGTGTATTCAAAAGGCAGAATAAATGACTAGGATTTACTTTCATCTGTGAACTTGCTGAGGACTCTAATTCGTGACACCATTAATGGTTCACATTAATGACTCCTGCCTTGCATATGACAATGTTCATGGCTTTATCTGCTATGTAAAAATAGTGAAGTTAGTTAAACACACACAGGAAAAAAAACCACATAGGAGGGAAAAAGGGGAGGGAGCTTGACTGTGTTTAATAAGTTCCTTAAAGAAAAGCCAAAATCTATTATCAGATTCCTTAACTAGGTCAAACAACATTATTATCTGGTATAATTATGTTCAGTGGGATTCATTTACTCATGAACTTGCAATCGATAACACAGTAGGAAAGGTCTATGTGGATTTTAAATAGCATGTTTAATGGAAAAAAAAATATGATTACAGGACAGGATTAAATAATTTCTTTCTGCTATTCGTTGCCATCAAAGCATAAGCCACTCTCTGGTCTTAGCTGCCAGAGAAATTTTAAGTTTCAAATATTGTTCTGAATCTTCAAAACATGGACCATTCTACAGAAGTTCAGATGAAATCTGGAACCAAAAATCATACCACTCGCAACAGTTCAAAAACAAAAAACTACTTTCATAAATCGCTTGAAAACACTGAATGTTTTTCACTTGAAACAATATCCTGTTTGTTTGCTCTGATGCAAGCTAGCGCTACGTGGGAAATCTGGGAGTAAGTGCCATAGGAAATCTCTGTTAAACAGTATTGTTTGGTTGCTAGGGCCACACCAAATTGTTTGGATAGTTTCAAGGAACAGTAAAACAATCCAAAGCATAATTACACAGACAACATACTCCTAGGTCAAAAGGCAACATGCCCTGATGTATGCTAAATGAGAGACAAAGTTGTTTCATGTTAAAACACAAGTGTCCAGAACTAGGAAAGGTTACTTAATACCCAAGTTGATATTAAAGAATGCTATTATTATCATCCTGCTTCTCTCTGTATAGCCCAAGTGCATCAAGTATTTGAGGATATCAGTAGTGTCCTATTTACTAATGAGATTATTCAGGATTCAAACATACAAAGCAGGTACCAAAAGGTAACAAACGCACCCCAGCCTGTGACAGTCAATGAGTGCATTTTAATTCATGGCTAATATGAAATGATGATTGTTAGCTTTTTAGCTTTTGTATACTTTTTTTGGTACTACTTTACACTTAGCCAAGTGTTGACACTTCATATGTGCTTTAAATAGTACTTTCTAAGTTTTTCATGTCTTTTCCTTTAACAGAAATTTGCCTTCAGTCGCAGCTGTTTCTCAGGAAGTTGGAATGGTCAGACTGAAGCAAAACTTCAATCAGGTATCTCCCCTCTTTCGAGATACCTGAAAATACATCTAGAATTATTTTATGTTTTTTAAATAAGGTATCCAACTATAAAATAAGGGTACTTAACACGCTTTTGAGACAGCCTCCATAGTTTTCATCAAGGAGATCATTTTCTTGGTTGCTATTTTTAAATTCATTGCTAAGGTAGTAAATCATTTTACACACATTTACATTTAATGATTAAGTGTTTTATTATTATTTTTGCAGCACACATAATACCACAGGCACTTTAAGTCTTCTGTGATACTTGTTGCGGAATAGGGTTTGCATGTCCAACTGACAATATGAAAACTCCCAAAGACTGAAAATATTATCTGTGTGGTTACTTAAAGGAGTTTTAATTAAGCTTTTTGTCTTCTACTCTGATAAACATCTGGAACATTTCATCCTACCTCACAGAAGTGATATTAACGTACATGGAAACAGATCTGTAACAATTGTTACAGTGCTTCATAGCAACAGATGTTCAGTTATTTTACCAGATTAATTATTTTTTGCCTAATAAGGATGTCAATGCTCAAAAGAGATGGCAACCTATCCAGTATCATCCCAACAAATTATAAGCAGGGCCAAACAGTTAAACCTAGGTTTCCTGTATCCCAGACCAGCAGTCTGTTTTCTAGAGAAGACAACTTCTTCAATAACCTTATCATTATTTCACAATTCTACAATTCCTGTAGACCATCAGGTTTCTATTGCTTCCAAAGTCTCCTTACTCTTATCAGTGAAAAAACCTCATGATTTCAATGAGAGAAATGGTGAACACCTTTATGAAGACAAAGAAGTTCAACATACACTGCTCTAGTAACAGATGCACATTCCAAATCTTGACCTCTGGTCTATAGACAAATATAAAGGAAGAGCCATTCTTCACTTAAATCTCTTGGATTTGCTTCCAGACTAGCGATGGGAGGATGCAGTTGCTATTCATTTACCCAGCCAGTTTACCTGGGTTGCCAAAGCGTGTGACAGCAGAGTAGACCGGCCAGATCTACTTCACCAGTTTTTGTCCAAACTATGTACCACTAGTGATAGTGCATGGAGCCTGTCTGTAAGCTGGATTTATTACTGCCTTACTAGCTCTAGCTGTACTGAATCCCAGCTGATTTCATGCACAGCCAGCACTGCTGCACACGCGGCTCTGGCTGGTTCCTTGGTTCCCCAGCATCACACAAGTGCTGGAGTCAGCAGCCTTTGCAGAAATGGTGGATACTTCTGCATTATACTGCATTTACCCAGGTTTTTCCATTTCTTTCATTAACACTCATTTACCAGAAAAATGTTACTCATTTTAAACTGTGCTAATAGCTTACAATAAAAAAGAAGAAATTGCAAACTTGTAAAATATACTTATATACTTATTTTAACCACTTCCAGTTATATATAAATGCTATTCCAATTTTTTCAGTGATGTGTATTATTCTCAGTAATGTGCTTAGATGGGCTAATATATTGAGTTTCTGCGAGACGACATTTTTGAGGCATTCTTAGGATGCGTTTAAAAAAAAAAAAGTACCTAATAAAATATTATTCTTGATACTGGTATGAAAATCTGAAAGCGAAGGGAGAGGCATAGCAGCCTCCTGACACCATAGTTATGTCACTTTACAAGGTAACCTAAAATATGAATAAAATCCACATTTGTTGCCAGTATATATCTATTAAGGGCCACTGACCGCACAAATTTTCATAGATTGTGTTATCTAGATATGCCTTTGCTTTACATAATATACACCTACTGATCGGTAACACCACAAATATAAACACAGTAGTTGAAACTGAAATCAGTCCCAATACATTAGAATATACATGACTAAGGAAAAAAAAACCAAATCTGCTCTTTCTCCCATATTTCTCATATCTTAGTCTAGATACATAGTTCCTGATGAACAAACATCCTATTATTTTCAATACAGACTACACAACTAATTCATCCAGTGACACGAGGTATGGCATGCTTTCTTCTTTCTCTGCGTTGGCAGTATACAGTGAATTATCTCTGGAAAATGCTTAACAAAGATCGTGGCTCCACATGTCTAATTACACTACATGAACAGGCAAAGAAGAACCATTATCTCATTAGCAAGCCACATGGACTAAAAGCCCAGATTGCAAATTCTTATTCATCTCACTCTCTTTTGCTGATTTTACGTGAAGTAGATGAAAATAATTAAATAACCAGCAGTACCAGCTGGTACTTCTGTCATGCATTTATGAAACGTCACGTGTTAATAAGATGAATGGATTACCCACCTGTGAAGTAAAAACAGGCTTAGAACTGACTTAGTTCAGTGGTATGGTTCAGTGTAATGTTTGTAAAGCCAAGTCAATCCTTTCAGTGAGAGGAAGTTATACGTGTATTGATAACTTCCCCTCCATGTCTAAATCGGAACTTACATTTTACTTCTGCAGTAGAAACACTTCCCTAATGACAATTTATCCAAAGACCTTCAGATATGTTAATACTACATTCTAGCCAAGCTCTGGAACAAAGAAACATAAATGAATACTGCATCAATAAACAGAAGATAAGTTTATTTCAACAAGTACCTAATTAAGCACATGGCCCTGGGAGGGAATACAGAAAGGAAAGAAAAGTTTTCTGAGTGTATTGTGGGAACTGGTACTATGACAGCTGAGCTTTCATTTGGACTCAAAAAAACACAGAACAAAAACCTCACAGAAATCTTCTGAAGCTTTATCATACAAATAATTTTTCTACACCCAACAAACATGAACATCCTTTCCTTATGGGAAGTTGACTCAACAGGGAGAGCAGCTGCCAATTTGTCTAGTTACAGGTACTCACATGAAGCTTGTTTTCTGCTTTCAAAGCCTCTGAAACCACAGGCAAGAAATTTAATCTTAGCTTTCCCCAAAATGCAGACTCCTCTGCTAGTAAACGGTAACAGAAACATTACTTCAGGCCAACACAGAGACACAGCAGAAATTCTAAGGCATAAAAACTTAATCTGGCAATATCTAGTTTTCTAGGTATCTGGGCCAGATTACAATCCCTTAGCAGATACAGTCTTGCTGCTACTGATGATCCTCAAACTTGAAGTTCTGCCTTGTAACTAGGTAGTTTTGTCTTTCCAAAGATTCAGCAGTGTTTTTCCCCACTGCTGTTAATATCTCTGAGAAATGCATTGATAAACTGTAATTTTTAGATTTTCATTTAGCATAATGCTTTCTAGAAATCTAGCCAGTCTCCTGCAAGAGAGAAACCAGAAGAGAAATATGTTTTGGTAGTATTGCTTCAAACTTAAAAGTGATGGTTTTTGTTATTTAAAAAAAAATAATATAAAAATCATCAACTTAAGTTTAGAAGAAAATTTCTCCTCCATCTTTTCCACACCTATGAACATGGTCTGAGATGTATGAAGTCAGTCCCCTGTGTGTCAAACACAGACAAGTCCTTGAAAGGTCTTTCTCCCCCTTCTAAACAACCCATCACCAAAATCTTCCGAAGACTTTTTGCTGTATTATCTGCCACATAGCACTTTTCCCCCTTTTTCGTACTAATATTCAGACACTCCTTGAGGAAGTATTGTGAAGAGAACAAGAAATTCTTCTTGCCTAGCTGCTTTAATGGCTGATCAAATTCTAACCAGCAAATATTCCAGTCTCTCTACAGGACCTTCATATCTTGCAGTCTCTTCCCTACTTTACTTTGAGAAGCCTCAAAATAAAATAGGTATATTATTTCTTCACTGAAACTCTAGAACAGGCAGAAAGACAAAATACATTACAGATATAAAATCAGGAAGATTATATTTTTAGAATGCTTCTTTTGCCTAAACTTAGATACATGAGAAGAGAGAAACTGGGCTATGCATTTCCCCAGGTAAATCCTACTGGCTTTGCCACTTCTTAAAGAAGGACTATGCTAGTCATTCCTCTTACCTTTATACATAGGTGAGAAGTAGCAACCCCACAAAACCTTCTTTCTAAAGCTCTCTCATCTGTGGAAAGCAGCACGACTACTGAATTGCAAAATACCAATTTAAGTGTTTATCCCTGAGCAAAGCTTTCTTTTGGGTCCAACCCCACCCCCCAAAAAAACCCCCCCACAGCAATCTTTAAAAATTGTTAGCAGAGTAACACATATCCTCATACTGTATACAGAGAGCCTGATTCCCTACAGAATTGTGACTGAACATGATGAACAACAGCCACGTATATCACATGTAATCACCTAAATCAGACGGGTGGGTATTTTATATCTACGGAAGGTAGAAAACACACATACTTTTATTAAGAAATTTAATGGTTGAAAAAGAGGTCAGATCTGACATTCAGGACAGTGTAAGGACATCCAGGGCAGCCAGTCAGAAACAGACTGTTAGTCGTTGCTGGGCTCACTCTGTCCACAGAGAATGTCGGACTCGAGAGCAGCAAAAGCTGCTACGAGCTACAGTCTCAAAGATATTTGCTGAAGCTCACCTGATCTCTCATGCTATGTAATTCTAAGTCAGTTACTATGGGATGGCAGGGCAGAATGTCCCATCTGTGGTGCAAGTAACTACCTTTACAAACAAGAAATTTAAAATTAAATTTCAAAAAAATCACTAAGATGTATGTAAGACCAATTTTACATATTTACACTTTAAAAAATCCTTAACAACATAACAGCTAGGACATAGATGGGAAATACTGTCTGAAACTGCTAGGAGCATATGCAAGGAGTACAACTTGTGAATCACTTTATAGAGTCTTCTACGGTAGACCATGCATGTAGACTATTATCAGACAGGAAAAAAAAAGAAGAAATTAAAAAATAATTTTGATAGCACAAGATGCCAAAAGACCAAACCATACACACTGGAAAACAATGTGATAAAGCATAAAAATTGGAGGAGGAAGAGGAAATCGGTTTGAACTCAATTGTCTCAAGTCCTGCCCAGTCATTCTTGATTATGGCATGCCATCAGGAAATCCTGACCATTAAAGTGTCAGACCATTAAAAATGTAGTTTATGTAATACCTTCTCTAGAACAACTGCCAGAATAGAAACCCCTTCAGATAAACCATTTTAATTAAAAATCATATTTTGAGTTTCACAGAAACCTCCACCTAAAGAGACATAAAATTTATTTAATAGCATATTTCTAAATTGCTAATATATTTAACATGCTTTGCTTCAACGTCAGAAGGCTGTTCTCATGCAAGATCAGCTTAAAAGAATGTAAAGGATAAGTCTCTTTCATTTGTCCATGGTCTAGAACACAACCCATCACATATGGAAGTAGGATAACGGCAGGACTGTAAAGGTTCAGAGCTGTAAGTTAGATTCCCAATGGTAATTTTCAGAAATGCTTTTACTGTCCTGAAGTTTTATACAACTGTAGCTTTCAATTCAATTTAAAGCCGCACATATAATAAAGCAACCTAAGACTTAATATATGAATTTCTGCTGGAAAACAGTTCTGTAATCAAGTTGCAAACTTCTCAGTGAAAAGATACCACCCCAAGCACACATCTGTTACCTACTGTCTTCTTTCCCAGTCGACTTATTGTGAAGACTTAACATGATCCTACTGTCAAAATACTTTACACAGCAGCAGCAAAGTACTAGTGCTGTGTTGTCAAGAGGTATGTATTCTGATCTCAGTTTCCTTCAAAACACTGAACTGTAATAACTGAGCATATATAACTGCCAAGTTTCACTCATTTACAAATTTTGTATTCCCTCAAAAGAGTAAACACATAAGCACAAAAAAACCTAAACTTGTTTCTTTACTTCCTATACGTCAATGTTAGGCCTTCTACAGCATTGTAAATCATACCTTCAGTAACGGTGCAAACACAGAAGCAATTCTATTCCAGTATGATTAAATTGCAAAAAAAGGCTTACACTACTAATTTTAAAGAGCAGTACCTGGTGCTTATTTTTTATTCAAAATTATTACTGCAACAGGAGAAAAGATGTCAACTTCCTTTTGAATACGGAGAGCAAGGATAGAGTAGCATAACTTTGGCTTGCTCTGTTAGTTCTTCTGATCCACTTGCCCTTAGGTAAATGTAAACCAAGCCACCACTAAGTCTGAGCTAGTAGTATTCCCTGGCTTTCAAGGGGACCTATAAGCTCAGGCTCATCACCGTACCAGTCACGGTTATCATGCTTTTAGATAGTACTGTGCATTCACGTAATTGCCACAACTTGTGAAAGCACCACACATCTTTCCCTCAGTTCTAACTCCTGGAGTCAGAAGGACAGCTGGAAGGAGCTCAGCTCAGATGTCTAGTTATCTGGCACCAATTCCAATGAATCACACTACCAATTTTTTCTCTAAACACAAGCAGTTACAACTTTCTCTGATGATATAAAAGGTAAAAATGTTGACACCATCCCATGGCTCATTGCTGGATTCCCAGCCTGGCTACAGCATTGACCCAAACTTCACCAATAAGGACCCAGAAATGAGGTAACCATTTGAGCCTATCAGGTATGTATAATCCTATCACCTATATCAATATTTTCCAGTATTTTGCCATTAGCAGACGTTTTTCTTTTTTTTTCTTTTTTCTTTTGTTTTAAAGAGGAAGTTTCTGAGGGAGATGCAGATTCCTGTTGAGCAAATTTAAGCTTGCTAGGAGCAGTTTGGTTTCTCTCCATTCCCTCTCCCAGCTGATGGACTGCAGTTTGAGAGCCACAGAACAGCGGTCAATTTCTCAAGTGACAGGTAAGTCTGTGGGTAAATTTGCACGCACACTTTCTCCCCCTTGCCCTTTCTGCTTAGCATGGACAGCGTGCCCTGCTCAGCCCACGGGAGTGAGGGAAGCGGGGCAGAGAACAGAACATCTACTGCTAACAGAGAAATCCAGTTTTTCCTTCCCGGGCTATCAAATTGAAGGCTGCACCAGGCTGGAAACACACTGATGCTCTGAATCCTATCTTAAGCATGAGCCAACAAAGGCAATAAAATTATATCAATGCTTGGCTAAGTGATGTTAAATTAAAAAGCAGACAGGAGGCAAAGGCAGCAGTGGGAAGATACAGCAGTCAGGCCTGGGGACTAGAAGAGTAGAAAGAGAAGGAAAAAGAATTATATTTGCTAGTGTTTGTACCATATACACTGTTCTAGAAGTTAAGGAAGCACACGTTTCTACAGCAATGCTAAGAGCGACTTTACTCTGAATTAAGACTTCATTTTTCTGGTATGCTAATTACGTGAAGAGAAAGAAAACCACAAACTCAACCCTAAATCTAAAGTTTTACGAAGTAATACCTAAAAAACTAAAGCTAAGGCAAGGATATAGCATCAAAGGAATACAAACACACTGATATATGGGCTGCACAGGCAACTTAATTCTAACACTTGTCACTGCAAACACGTCATCTATGATAAGGTTTTGTTTCCTTTCAATATATTAACAGATACATATACACCACACACACAAAAAAAAATGCATCAAGTTACAAGGTCAAAGTGATCATAGGCATGTCTTTGTTAACCAGCAAACAGAAAAAGAAACTTAAATACCTTCTGTCATCTTTCCTAATCCACAATTCTCTGGAAAAACAAAACTCCACATCCTCGGTTTGAAGAATTAAGGCTATAAAAAAACCCTATTGATGCACTGTACTGAAAGAAAAAAAAACAATGTCAAAATGCTCAACAAATTTGTTTTCTATTCTTTCCAAAAAGATAGCGTCAGAAGCCAGACAGCTTTTGCAAAAAGTTCCCTCGCTGAGCACAACCCAAGGTAGTTTGTTTAAACCTCCCCCTCTTACTGCCTGCTTATTCTTTCCTTGTGAGAAGTGGGCAATTCCAGCTCCCAGTAGAAAGAGGAAAAGACTTTTCCTCATTATCCTCATTATGTTCATTATCCTCAATTATCCTCATTAATGTCAAACTGATACCTTCCCTGCATAAATGCAAAAAGTAATGAATACTGGCAGCTTTGCTGTAAAAAGCTATTTTGGAAAAGGACTACGGAGCATCAGTTATAAAGTAACCAATAACTTCAAATCATACATCATTAAAAAAAAAACCTCTTTGAAAAAAATCTGTAAAGGAACTACATTAATTTCTTTTAATATGCTCCATATAAGCACATTAATATTTCAGATGAAAAATATTTCTACAAGTTAAAGCTCAAAAACATTACATTTGCCCAGACTGGGTCCATTTACAGAGCATTTTCACATCTTTGTAACTGCCTAGTGAAGTATACAGAAATATTATAATAGTATTTCTGATATTGAGGTATAGTTTGAAAATTAAAGTGTTTGATATAAACACAAGGATTAAAAAAAGAGAATAAACAAATTAATTTGAGCATTGGAATATGCTTAAGCATACATAAATCAGGGTTAGAATAAGTCTCACACATTAAGTATCAATTTCAGGAAAGAACAACTGTTCTATGCTCCGATTCTGTCAGTTTTGCCTAGTAATCCTCCATATGAACATACGAGCTGAAAAGGGAAATAAACCTCTGAAGACTAACTCAATCTGTCACGTTTAACACAAACATGCTGAGGAACAAAAAAAGAAACCCAAACAAAATCAACATTTTCAAAAGTA
Organism: Haliaeetus albicilla; assembly: GCF_947461875.1. NCBI lineage: Eukaryota > Metazoa > Chordata > Aves > Accipitriformes > Accipitridae > Haliaeetus > Haliaeetus albicilla. The sequence continues at coordinate 55,777,440 of NC_091483.1, read as the reverse complement.
TGGTCTTACAATAAGTTTGCTGAAGAGTCAAAACAAAACAACAAAAAACAATTTTTTGCACATCCAGGTAACTACCTAAATTTGTCAAAAAAAAAAAAAATCCTATCTGAACATATTCCCTAAACAAAGTTCTCTGCCCTGCACTGAGGGGATCAGCCCTTCTGTAAATTCAACTTTGATGGGTTTCAGCTCCCAGCGCAACTAACGAAAGAGTTAGCACATAGGAGAGGTTGATTATTTTTCAACTAGAGCATAAATTTCCTTGTGATGGCACATACGTATCTTACAATGTTGTAAATGCTCTGTTTTTAAATTAGGTGTAGCTGTCTCTATTTTTCTGTTTAACAAATGTACTCCTCTGAGCCAAGTCCTTTCATTCACCAAACTCTACAGAAAAACAGCAATGTCAACTGCTGAGTTGGTGATGGTCTGGGATGTCTATTTTCATTTTTTCTTGAAGAAAAAAGTTTGGTGAATATGAAAATTAGCAAATATCTATCTAGAAGAATGTGCTGGTTTTGGCTGGGATAGAGTTGGTTTTCTTCAGAGTGGTTGGTACGGGGCTATGTTTTGGATTTGTGCTGGAAACAGTGTTGATGACGCAGGGATGTTTTCGTTGTTGCCGCACAGTGCTTATACAGCATCAGGGCCTTTTCTGCTTCTCACGCTGCCCCGCCAGCCGGTGGGCTGGGGGTGCACGGGAAGCTGGGGGGGACACAGCTAGGACAGCTGACCCCAACTGACCAAAGGGATATTCCAGACCATAGGACATCATGCTCAGCATATAAAGCTGGAGGAAGAAGAAGGAAGGGGGGGACATTTGGAGCGATGGCGTTTTGTCTTCCCAAGTAACCGTTACATGTGATAGAGCCCTGCTTTCCTGGAGATGGCTGAACACCTGCCTGCCGATGGGAAGTGCTGAATGAATTCCTTGTTTTGCTTTGCTTGCACACGTGGCTTTTGCTTTATTTATTAAACCGTCTATCTCAACTCACGAATTTTCTCACTTTGACACTTCTGATCCGTCCCCTATACCACCAGGGAGGAGTGAGTGAGCAGCTGGATGGTGCTTAGTTGCTGGCTGGGGTTAAACCACAACAGTCCTTTTTGGCACCCAACATGGAGTTCAAACCCGTGATAGTGAGATTAAGAGTCTCATGCTCTATCAACATAGTCCCATACTATGAAGAAAATTAACTCTGTCCCAGCCAAAACCAGCACAAAGATACAGGATTGTTCACTAGGTCACTTTTCCAAATTCGTTTTACTTCTGTGCTTAGTGTAAGAACTGTATTTTGAGGCTCCTCAGCACTTCTAAGGTCTTTAACAGCATAAGGTAGTGCTGAGTTCACATGAAGCCCTAGTTAACAATATTTTTTTAAAAGTAAGCATGAGACACTTGTATTTCTAACCAGACCTTCTGAAGAAATTAATCTATGCCAACTGCAAATAGAAGTGAACTAAACTAGCAAGAATCTGCAGTTGTGCAACTCCTTAGAAAAACAGACAACAGCCTTCAGGGCTTTAAGTCCTCAGAGAATGTGCAAGGGCACAGCACAAACCTTCTGAGGAATATCTCACGTAGCATGCAGACATAGCCAGTGCTTGAACTGGACTTCTGTAAGAAGACAATACTAAGTGCCATGCAGCATTATTCTTAGCCACCATAAACACACTGAGCTTTCAGAGTTAACAGCTTCTTTGTCAGTTGCAGGGGAGGAGACTAGTCACATCTGAAGTAAAAATAGGTTATCATATGCTTGTTCGTGGAACTCCAAAATACGTGGCTAAATTGGTCACTTAGAAGATTTGAGCTGTATGTATTAGAACTCGAAGGAAAAAGAAAAAGCTTTTTTCTCCTACCTTCCTCAACTTTCATTCCAACTTTTTATCTGACTCTAATTTACTTCAGAAAGTAGTTTCCTTTCTCCACAATACATTCTTATAAGCTCTAAAAAGCATTGCGAAGAACTGTAACTGAGGGGCTCAGACTGGTACGAATGGGAAGGTCTGGCTGTTGGAGGCACTGGGGGAAGTGGGGGTCCCATCGTGGCCTGCATGAACAGCACCCAGGTGGAGCAGGTCATGGAGACCCCCCGCACATCTACCTGCAGTTTCACAATACACCGGGATCTGGAGCCAAAGAACCATAGCGACTCACAATGACTCACAGAGGTGGGACAGGATGGAGACACTGATCCCTCTCAGCTCCAAAAACTCATATGCAAAATCTGTCGGCAACTGAAGAGGAACCCGGGACATGAGGAGAATGTGGCACCTGGCATCCTTACCTCCCATACCATGGCCACAGATTCCAGACCTAACAGCTGGACACAAGCATCGTGGTGCCTTTTTGCTGGACAGACACCTTGAACACCCCTGCCCTGGTGCCCGGCTGCTGGACAGACCTCTTGGACACACATGCTCCGGGGCTTGAGAGACTGAGAGAGTGAGTGAAAACCCTTTTTTCCCCTCAGTTCTTACTTGAAATAACATCTCCTTTCCTTCTTACAAAGTCTTACATTTACATCCGCTACATGGTTTATACGATGTTGCAACAGTATTTCCTACACTGTTTTCTGACAAAAATTAAACAGTAGGATTCATATTTTGAAGGAAGACACAGAAAATATCCACAGTCTAACAGCAGAGTAACAGAGACGCTCGCCTACAAAATGAAGTACGGTAAAATCTGTTCTAAAGTCTTCCATGCTGATGGACAGGAATAAAAATATGTTTACACATAAAACCATATTTTGAAGAGAGCAGCCTGTGAGGCAGGACTAGTGCATCACAGCTACATTCAGAACTGTTTGAATACTACAAGGTTTTGAGGCTTGAGAAGTAACTAAGCATCTAACTGTATGCACTGACACCAACTATGGCTTGGCCATTAACGACAGGAGCAGTATTTGGGTGGTATTTAGAAGACTACACAGTTCACCACAAATACAAAAAGAAGAAAAGAAGGAATAAAACTGGAAGAAAGATATGAAACTATTAAGATTCTGCTTTAAAAATTCTCCAAGGTCCAGCCCTCTTCAGGAACAGAGGTAAAATTTCCTAGAAGAGGATGTCACAAAAAAATGGTTGTATAATCCCTAACACTCCTTCCTACTGCTACATGAAGAAAAAAAGAATTAAGGTCACTTAGGTTACTGACCAGGATCAGCACAGATAGCTAGTCAATGCTACCACCTCCCAAACTGCAATATATAAATACACTGGTAGCATTATTTTGAAGATGGAGCAATACTTGCTTCATTCTTGCTCAGGTATACTATTATCAAAACTGGTTTTATGTGTTGCCCAACTATTCCCACTCAACCCTGGAAATCTCAGCTTCTCTGGTCATGGCTTTGGACCTCAAGCTTCCTCAGTATATCGAAGTTACACAGGCAAAAGCTGTAATGCATCCTAAGAAAACATTACCTCATTAATCATTCTACCGTAATAAAACACAGATTAGATTAACAACTGAACAACTTTTGAGAGGGACAGAAGCAGAGAGGAGGGAAGCAGTGCGGCGGTGGTGGGGCTGTGCAGTGACTAGGGCGCTCGGTCGGGGGTTAGGGCCTCAAAGCAGGGAGCACTCTGGTCCTGGCGCCGGGAAGGAGACCAAATGCAAACCAGGAAACGGTAACGAGCTCTGGCCTCTGCTGAGTTACGCTCTCAGCCAGTGACCTAGAAACTTGAGTTTCACATCCAGAGCTCATTGCTCATCTTTTTTCCCCAATGATGTGGTATTTAAGTTTGTATGGTGACGTACTGACAACACCCTACAACACCAAGCTGTTTTAATCATGCAATAAAAGCCCACTTCACTTCTGAGCCGACTATAAGTTTGCTAGACCCACAGAAGAACGAGATTACAGTTTTCGTCCTCTGCAGGTAGAGAACAGGAGGCAGTTTGACCAGCAACACGCTGCTTCTCCACAGCCACAACTCAATGGGAGGAGCAGCCTTTAATCTCCAGAAATATGTTATCAATAATACCCTGCTGAAGCAGCTGCATTTGGCAAGAAGCACACGACAGGAAAACAGAGGAAACTCAAGAGAAATCTACCGGGGTTTTTTTCTAATTGTAGATGCCGATGAAAATTTGTCACCCTTCATGAGGCTCTGCCACCTCAATGGAGTCACAGTGCAGACCACACATGAGCAAACATCTTCAAGTTAACGAGACAAACCAATACATTTAAAGGTTAGAAACATCCTCTCCCCCTCTCACAAGACTTTTTTTAGGTAAGACACATGCTAAGCACACATACATTAGTGCCATTAACTCGGAAGGTTAACTGAGGCCTAGCCTACAGCTTCTAGGCAGTACTCCCAGTCAGCAAGAATTGGGGACTGAGGGTCCTGAGAATTATAACCCTGCAGAAAAAAATCCTGTCAAGACAGCAGAGCTGGTCTTTCGCACCTCCATGGGTCTCTGTCACCTCTCCCAGTCCCCAAATAGCTACAGCTATCCAATACTCACAATCACTTTTTGGCAGTCAGTCTTTGTAACCTTACTCTTAAAACTGCAAATATAAAATGAAACCAAGTAATTCTCAAGGACTTGACACCTTTTTTCTCAGCACTATTAATGTAAATGGTCTTAGCAGAAGTAAGGAAGTACAGAAGATACACAAAAGCTTGAGAAAGACCTAAAAAAGCACAAGAGTATTTCTAATAAACCAGTATCTAAACTAAAAATAACTGAGGAATCAGTACTTCCTCACTTCAGGTCTTCAGATTCTGAAGCAATGCATACTATTTTTTTTATTCTAAAAACTTGCATCTCCAGAAAGACACCAGTTAGGCACAGCGAGATTCAATTTAGTGAGGCTGAACTTCAGCTCAATATGCTTCAAAAAGTTTTCATGCTCAGTGGCGGCATAATTCACGTCCTTCACTGCATTTTTGATAGTGAAATCCTACAGGCTTGCTTCCAAAAATACAGAACCAATGTCTGTGCCCTCCCTAGGGCCCTCCCAGGCCCTGTCCTGCCATCCTCTCCCCTACTCAATTAAACAGTTACGTTCTTGTTTCCCCTGTCCTCTCCAAGATGAGCACTGTAGTTTTCCAGTTACACTATCCCCTTCAGGGATAATGCAGCCATAAAAGACAGGCACAAATTATAAATTACAAGTAAATAAATAAGTAAAAACTATTCAGACAATCCTTTCAACAGTACTACAGTGACAGATGCTAAGAAAACTTTTAACAGTGTCCTTTCACTTTCCTTTTAGTCACCTTTCACCATATCTGTGAAACCTGGTTTTGCTCATATTGTTTTGCTTAATATAATTCTTTCAGAATTAGTAATATACTTTTACTTTCTTTCCTGTGGAGGAATAATTACAGCTTGAAGTACCCTTTCAGGGGTTTTAAAATTATTATTTAAGATTGAAAAAAAAAGAGAAAAGGACTCCAAAATCTCTCTCATCCATGCACTTCTGCTAGGAAATTTCTAGGTTTCGGATTCCTCCTTCCTCTTTTCTTATCCTGTTAATTTCTGAAGAGAAAGAGGTTCAAAGATAAGAATACCCCTACAAGCAGAACAATGCGAGACTCCATCTTTAATATGCCCTGATCAGTCTATCATGCGTTTCTGGCCACAGTGTCTTCGAACAGCTTGCAAAAAAATTTTGAACTTCTCAGCCAAACCTCAGTACATCTGGGTTAGCTTCCTTCTTTCTTTGCTTTGATGTCATAAAAACAAAGTGCCAGTTGCCAGCCTCTCTTTTTTTTCCCACGACAAGACCTCATTTGTAGCTGAAAGAACAGTAAAAATCTGGTGATATTTGGCCCAACTGCTATGTCCTGCTGACAGCCAGCACAAACAAGATGTTAAGAGAGAAAAAGCAGGCAGGTTTCCACTGAGATGTCAGACACTCAGTTTTCTAAGCCTAACATTGGCTGCATCAAGAGCCGCTGAATTGTTACTGACCAGTGACCCTGGTGCACCGGCATCCTCACAAACATCACAGCTCCTAACCTGAAGATCTTAAGTTCTAGTTCAGCAGCGTGAACAAAGGAAGCAACCAGGGATGATGAATAAAAGAAGCAAAAGGAAGAAAATCAACAATTCCTAAAGCTACTTATGCTGCTTTGATAGTACTGTGAATATAAGACTTCTTTCCAATACCCATTAATTAATTAGCATTGATTTGCAAGGGTTTAAGGCATTCATACATCTTCTTAGACCAGCATTCTGGTCTCTAGCAATTGTCTACAAAGGAAACTTCAAAAAGTAAAGTTGAAAATATCCCCAAATCACATGCCAGCTGTGCCCAACGGGCAGAACCAGAGTCATCATTTATACTTCCCATGCTGTGCTTTCCTAAGATATCTTTGAGAAATTAATTACTTGAACTTGAACTATTTCTGGAGCAAGAAACCTATAAATATTAATGTTTTAAATGAAAATTTTTATTTTAGAAGCTTGAAACTATTGGGTTTTTAAACTCTTAGCAGCCTATTTCTGAGGCTATGTAAATCTGAAGAAAAGTACTCTTTCTCCTCTTTAGATTTTCAAATTCTTGATTCTTAAAAGAAGGATGAGTAAAGGTAAAGAATGAGGGAAAATTTTTAAACTCCTGTTGTTTTCTGCTACTACTATGAAAGCATTATATATTCATTAGTAGCATTTATTCTGAACTGAGTAAAATCTGTCCTACAAATACTGCTTTTCTTGTTTGTTCTAACTATACCTACTTAGGGCATCAAGTCTAAAACCTGATAAAAACAAATAAAGAGTCATAAAACATGTAATTTTGTAACTGTATTTAAATGTTTTCCACCTCTAGCTTTTTGGCCATCGCCATTTTTTAAATACTTCTTGACCAGTCCATAAAAACCCCTGGATTTGTCTAATGAGAGTTATAAATGCAAAGTCAATGATACAAAGTTTATTTTTTTCTATACCTTAATTTTTCAATAATTAATACTCTAATATTAAAAGTAAATAAAACAAAGCCATTCTATGCCTTAACATTTTATTTTCTTCTGTTATTGCAGTTTGGCAGCCTATTATACAAATCATATTTCAGTAAACTCCCCTGAAATTTCTCCCAGAAAGTAGTTTTTACCAGACCTACTAATGTAAACCTTTGCTTGCGACATTCACACAGGCAACTGGGAACGTCAGAGTTCAAGCATTTAATTCATATTTACAGTAACATGCCCCAGTGTGTTTTAGGTTCCAACTGAACCTTTTGACTTAGAATGGCCTCTTCCTCCTTAAGTTTAAATTCACCCTTTATTTTGCACTGTACCTAACAGAATTTCAAAGCTCCCTTTGACTAGCATCATTACTCTTCGTAAAGGAATGAGGAAGAATATTTCTTTCCACGTGGGGGAAAACCTGTAACTACATGCAAACAGGATGTAATATAGCAAACAACAGTTTTGCTCCACAGAGTGTTCTAAAGTTGGCAGTCACCTTTCTAAATAAATAAATACTGTTTTGTCAGTGATCTCTTAAATGCTATTAAATCTCTAGTGTCTGAACCTTTCCCCTTCAAATACAAAAGCACCAGAGCTAGAGTTTAAAAAAAAAAAAAAGAAAAAAAAGAAGTCAGCAGAAATGGGGTATTTGATATGGGTTGTTGCAATTGGTTTATCTGGAGCTTTCCTGAAGTCCATGCAGAGCATGCAGTTTATTCTAGCAACAGTAGCTGACAGAGTAGTTTGCATGTGGGACGCTTTCTCCTTTCAATAGCATTCTCTTCTGCAATTTGAATCATTACAGAATCTAGTTATGGGTTTAGCAAAAGTATATTGCTTTAATAGAAAGAATGCCCCAGAGGAAAGCTTATTCTAGCATAGCCACGCCTGATGAAGATAAATTATGTATATCCCAACACATTATGTACTTAATGCAATGCAGAATTTTATTTAAAAATTAATATGAAGAACTTCACACATAACAATCTTATAACAAAAAAATTGCAGTTCAAGATTTTCCATGTTGATACGCAGGGAAGTCCAAAGTAAGGCCCAAAACTTTATATAACCTTATCTACTTATGATTGCTAAAAATCTGGTTACATACACTTCCCTAATGAGGATCCATGCCCTTACACCCAATCTACACAAAAAGTGCTATAAAATAGACTGTAGGCAAAGATAAGGCAGGGAAAAAGTATACATGTAGGTATGAATGTTTAGCAACAGTGAAAGCTAGACCAACTCGAAAATACTGAAAAATAATCACACAGCTTCAGTCATGCAGAAGAAAAATGAGCAAATATAAAGAAGGCTTCTACACAATACACGTGAGAGCAAGGCTCAATGATCCAGCTGAGCTGAGACACCCATACACATCCACCAAAAGAGGCAGTCAGCCTCTCACTGCTAGGCAGGTAGTCCTGACCCTTCTTTCACACCAGCCCTCACGACCACCCTCCTTGCCTTGAGATGATTCAGTTGGATAACCAAAAAAAACCCTCTCCACCTTCCTAAGAAAATTTCTGCTGATGTAATGACCCAAAACAGCTCACTGAAAGGATGAGACAAGTACCACAGTTGGCAGGTGAAAAGGTGACAAGGCTGCACTGCAGGGGACAAAGCCACCACTTTCGGCAAAAGTGATGTGATGAGCTCAGCCATCTTATAAAACTTCCCTCATCTTCATCCTGCCCGCTTGACCCACATCTAATGGAGTGGGAATGAGAAAGTTTGACAACTTCAAAACTTTCACTTATATATATACTGGGTATTCTTCAGCTTCAGGGTGGTACGTTGGTTTGTCTAGATTGGATGATCTACTTATAGCCTAGTTGTCTCCTTCCAGCCTACATCCATTTATAGACCTTGTTATTTCAGCCCTACCCTGAAGGAAATGAAAAATAACAAAGCTATCTTCTCTTTACGTAGCAGATTATACCACACAGAATATTACTGGCCTTTCATTTAATTGAATGCATGCCAACACACCATGTATCAGGAAATGCAGTGACTCATGACCTCATGTGCTCCAAGATGTACTGCACAAGTGGCCATCATTAAAGATCACCTAAGTTCATAAATAGGGCCAAATATGGAGGTTACACTCCATAATCCCTTAAAAAAATTTTTTTTCACACATTCACATTTTATTGGGTGATTAACTACTGACAAAAACTTGCTTTTCCCATGACAACTGACAGGCTGTGGAGAAGCCATCATAAGCACTACGTCCCTTCTACAGCAAACAAACATGCTGCTCCAGCGGGACAGGAATCTCTAAGTACATTTACTGTCACAAGGTACACAAATACATTAAAAAAAAAAGGGGGGGGGGGGATTTAGTAACTTTTTCAAAACTTAACGCAAATTTAGATTCAACTTTAATTTTTAAATTTCACTTTTCAGTATGTCAAAATGATTTTGGAAGATATAATCATGAGGAAAAATGGGTACATTCCCTGGAGACAGTCTGTGGAGTTTTAGTATTCAAGATGACTACTAACTGTCATGATTTTTTGAAGTCAAGGTTACAATTAATAAAAAGTTTCCTACAAAAACACTGAACATATTATTATTTGGGATGTTTAATGTTGGAGAAATAAAGTTAACACCCTACTTAATATTGTACTTATTTAATTACTGTTATTGTTTTGAAAGGCACCAGAAATAGTATCTCATTAAAATAAGATTTCTCTTGATTGTGAAGTAACACTGATTTTGCCACTGGAATATACACCTGCCATTAAAAGATGTCTGAAAGTTTTCTAGAGCACTGTACTGCCACTGATAACTCCTACCCCAAAGGACAGTTTGGAGGAAAAGCAATAGCATAACATCTCAGACCAATTTTTTCCCCAGGTTTTATTTTTCTTTGCAGTTTAACAGTTGCTGGGAAAACAAGTTGAAATGTATCATACAATAATGATTCCCAAAGTATTAACAAATTGTACTTTTATCGCTTTTAAAAAGTATAATCCACTAGCAAACTGCAAAAGAAGGAGCAAATCTGTCCTTTTGCTAAAGCCACGCACACCTCCGCATACACTCCACCTCACCCCATCTCCTCCCAAAGAACAAGACTGGCAACAAAACATTTGTTCCACAAGCCTTCATACGGTCCTTTTTCATACACGTTCCTATCATGGCACTGCAAGGTGATCTCACCTTTCTTATTTAAATTACAGTTTCATTGCTGTCGTCAAATGACAAGCCATAGGATAAAAATTAATTCATTACATCTACTTTGTTAAATACTGTATTATCAGAGCAGAACCTCTCTTGAGAGCCAAGAGTTCATTTTTGGTTGGTAAAGGAGGAAATAATCTTCAGTCAAGCTAATCCTATGGGAAGGTAAGCAATTCTTCAACTCCAAGTGCTTTTTTCATTCACATAAAGAATGATTCAGAAGTATCTGCCAGGCAACTCCCCAGTTTTCACATGCTTGTCAGCACCTGGCAGCCGTAGCCCCAATAATTCACTTCCTTTTAAAGTTGCTCCATTTCTTTCAGATTTTATAACACGTTTTCAAAAATGACTGCTGTACAGGCCGATACAGCTCGCTTTCTTGCCATGACTTTGTTCTGACACTCACAAGTCTAAGTAACTTTGAAAATCACTGTCACAAACCCTTACCAAAAAGAGGTCTAGGGCAATGACCTTGATGTAGCTTTGGCAGGTACGACATTAAGAGCAGCCCTGTTCTCTTAACCAGTATGAGTTCTTGAAATATATGTATGACTTCTGAATCAAGCTGAGCAAGACAATACGAAAATCTCATAGACCACCTCCAACACTGATTTACCAGAAGGAGGTAGGGACAAGTTCAAGGACAGAGAAGCACCCACAGGACAGGTGTACCCTTCTGTTCACCAGACAGACACACCACAACTGCAGCACAGCAACAGAAAGCTGCGTATTTGTTATTAGAAGGGCAACAGATACATCTTTTGTTCTTTTTCATTATCCAGAAATAATTCTTTATTTCTGAACCAGACAATATTATTAATACACCAAGTATTAGAGAAACAGAGGAGCTTTTAAGAAAGCAGTAATGGGTCGTACTCATGTTTACTGGAAAGCAGTTGTTCCTGTCGAGACTGTAAGCCTGAGAAATACATGCATAGTTTTCATTAAAACATATGTCATATCTTACAGAAAGGTATTCATTACATAATGCTTTCCATTGTAAGCAGCACCACGTTTGGTTTTTGAACCCATAGATTGCATTACTAAAAGTAATTCTCACGGCATCCAGACCTCCTTAAGCAAAAAAAGGTTTTTGTGGACAAAATATGACAGCTTTCTTACACCTATCTACAGAAATAACATCCAAAATCAGTATTTTTGCTACGAAACCAGAAACCTCAGAAGAATGGTTAAACAGACCACATATTCAAACTGCAATGGACTAAACAACAGAATCCATAACTTTAAGAACATTTAAGTTACATTATCACAGTTAAGATTCCTTAAATACTATGCAGCCAAGCAACCTCAGGACAAGCCTTGTAAAGCCTCCATTACATCCACAACTTCAGTAAGCAAATAATTCTTAAGCGGGAACATCCTCACTTCACTGTTGGATTAAAAGAACATTCCTGACTCCATTTAAAAAGAAGTAATGCCTAAAATTGTTGGCACAGAGACAGCATTCTGAAACTAGGCCATATGAATGTCACTTCATTGTTGTTACTGAAAGGAAAAAGATCAACTACAATAAAACCTTAGCCAGCACTGCAACAACATTATGCCAGCTAAGCAAGCCCTCAACCAGACCCATGGAGCTTTGCTGCCCTGCTGTTACATACTTAAACGCTCTCTACAGATGCTTATTTTTATGTACATGGAAATGCATGCAAGCATACCCACTCCTCCTCTGATGTTCTTTAGTATACAAAATACTGAAGTTATCATATAAACCATTGGCGTATGGAAATTTTATGAAAACACAGGAAAAACCTTTCTCAGGTAATGTCTTAGCATATACATGTTTATTGAATTTCCAAACACATACACAACATAAATACTGCGTAATTCCTTGTTCTGCACATACTGCATCACTTGATTGGAAAACATTTTAGGAAAAAAGCGACTGGCTTGCCCGCTTCAGCTCAATTCACTAAGCTATCCATGTGAATCACGACACTTAAACCCAGCACAGGCTGCATAGAGAGGTCTGCTCCTGGCCGGTCTGCACCGTGGAAAGCCATCAGAATGCAACCCTCACACACTTACAGAGCAGACATGCAGCTATGCTGTAATCACGGTAATTTTCACAAACGGAGTGACAATACTGGAAAAAAGTGAAATAAACCCCAGCTGTCTTATCAGCGTGCACAGAAAATTAGTTTGTTCGTAGACAATCCAAGCACCACTTGCTGACGAAAGAGTCAGAAAGATCTTCCTCCGTTGTGCTTACATAACAGAGGACATAAAGGAGAAAATGTAGCATCATATATAACCTCTTCTCAGATACCTTTTTTTAATATTATTACTCTCTCTTATTACAGCTGACAATCATCTAGTCTAGATTCTGCAATTCATCTCCTGATCTATACAGCAATTTGCCTAGTTGTAGATTGAATTTATTGTAACTAAATGTACTGTATGGTTTACTTTAGTTTGGAAACAATATAGATTAATAAACTCAACTTTAAGGATTTTTAACCGTTTTCATGAGACACCTTCAACTTCTACTATAAAATATTAGAAAAACCCTTCTGGTTATCTTTATTTCAGCAAGAACAATAATAACTACCAAGTACTATTACAAGGTATAATTTAGAACAGATACAGTTAATCTGCAAGGCACAAACTAAACAAAGTGAAAAGCAAAACCTATAAGGATGCCTATTTTGAAATATTCATTGCTTTAACTTGGAAGTTGTAAGTCTAGAAGTTATTAGTCCAAAACGTGAATTACAGCAGTTACTGCAAAAAGCAAATCTCACGTCTGAATAAGCTATTAGGACAAACTAAATATCTGCATACTCTCCTAGCACTGATTAGTACGCTGTACAATAAACTTGCTACTAATTCCTTCAAACAAGCCAGACAAGTGAAATAAACAATGCTGTACTGGGGTAAAAATCCCAACGGAGACATTTTGATGAAGTGTTTGGTGAGTGGAAACCGTGCATCCCAGTACACCTCAAACAGCAATTAATGAAACGTAACTTAAAGCTGAGGTTCCCGACGCCTCCTGCTTTTGACTTTTTAAATTTTTTACAAACACAAGAAACTTGAGACGTGTGAAATACTTAGCTGACGTACAATTACGTCATCTTTAGCATCCCCTGGCATCCTGTCATTAAGCTGCTGCGCTTAGGGTAGCAGAGCCAGCCACAGAGCGCAAGGCAGCTCCGGGGCCTGAGACCCTGCATTGAAGCGTGTGGAAGGGGTGATCTGAGGACAGGCTGGCTGTCTTCACGGAGAGCAGCATCCTTGCCTTCGGTGGTTCGATTAAGACAAGAAATCCTCGCAGAAACTCTAGATCCGGGCCATTCAGAAGATCAAAGTGGGAGCTTTTTGCAGGTGTAATAACGGGTTTGAGGTACAAAAATAATACCCCCTGTAAAACACTCGGTCCGAAGACGACTGTTTTGCTTCAAAGGAGCATTTGGAGCTTGGCAGAACTAAGCCACGGTGTCAGCATCTGATAACTCTGCAGAGACGAGCACCTACTTGTCACCTCTCCTGGACAGCAAAGGGTGCAAAGAACTTTATCAGGCTGAAACAACTGCAGCCTAAGAAAATTAGAATATATATATATATATATGATCTTACATGACAACTAGGAAGCAGCGCACTTTGCTCACCTCTCACACCGGCTATGCCAAGTTGCGCCAGCACACAGGACCGCCAAGAACCTGCTTCTGAAGCATAATTTCACGCAGCAGCAGCAGGCAAAAAAAACCCAAACCGAGGCAAACCACCAGAAAAACCAAACCCCAAACCCCATCCGCTATGACGCTGAGGCTCTCGGTGCCAGCGACGTACTTACTGCTGCTGCTGCTCCAGGATTTCAGCAGAGACTTTATGTTAATTTCGAAGAAGAGGGAATCCTGCAGGCTGAGCATGGTGCCGGGGGCGGGGGCGGGAGCGGGGCGCCGGCCGGCTGCGGGGCGGCTGCGGGGCGGCTGCGGGGCGGCGGCGGCAGCACCAGCACCAGCACGAGGAGCCTGCCGGCGCCCGCGCCGCTGCCGCGCGGCCTCCCGGTGACGCAGGGCCCGGGGGGCGCGCGCTGAAGGCGGAGGCGGGCGGCAGCGGCGGCGGGGGCGGAGCCGGCGGCTCCTCACGGGACCCCCTCCTCGCCCGCCAGGCCCCGCCTACAGCCACGCCCCGCCGCCGCAGGGGCCCGGCGGGTCCGCCGGGGGCAACGGCTCTTCGCGCCTGTCAGGGTGCGGCGGGTGCCGCCGCGCTCAGCGAGGAGAGCGTGTGAGAGAGCGCGGCGGCCGGAGGCGGGCTCTGCTCCGCCTTCCCCAACTCCCCCCGAGGGACGCTGCCAGATGACACCGACCGACCGACCGGCGCGCACACACACCCCCCCGGCAGCCGAACTACACAACCGCTTACCACTGAACCCGAAAAGGGCTGCGAAAGGCTGCCTGCGCTTCACCGAGTTTTAAATAAACTTCCAGCCGGTCTGCTAAAAGTCTAGCGAATTAAAGAAACCGCCCGGCAGCCCTCCGCACGGCGCCAAAAGCACGACAAGCTTTCTACACCGAGAGAGCAGCAACATAAAAGGGGGGAAAAAAAATAATAATCCCAACGTCGGAAGCAGGCGCACGGCGGCGGGCAGGAAGGCCACAAGCAGCATTCCCAGGCTGGACGCCGGCAACAGAACTACGGGCAGTTTAGCTTTGACACCTACAGCTATTAGCAGTTTGGGTGGTTTGGGGTTGTTTTTTTTTTCTTCCCATCTTTTAAAGGACTTGACAACACCATTTTGACATTTCTGCTGGTTTACTTCGTCCAGTATCATCTCACGGGCCACGATGAAAAGTATCTCAGCTGTGAAGTTTCAGGATTCCTAGGGATGCAATCCAACACCGCCTTTCGATAGGGCTCAGGATTTACCACCGTTCTTTTGGGGAAAAAGCAAGGCACCCCATCAACAGCCTATGCCCATTTTCAGCACAGGGTAAAGCACTATCAGCTTTATCACACTACCAGCTGCAACCAAAACGTGGTGGCCCTCCGTCAGCTTGAGGCACCGTTATCTTACACAGGTCAAAAACACATCTGAAAGCGTCTCAAGATTGTGATGGACGAATCTGAAAGTAGTTGAAAATTTCAGAAAGACTTCTGCATAGTGACAGGAAGAAATGATACAGAGAAAATAGTGCTTGTTTCCGTAACTGCCACCAAACTATACACATAACACTACCCTTGGGTCAAATACAGAAAATTGAAAGAACTGGACACTGACACCACTGTGACACCGGCTGCTAACAGTAGTTTAATTAGGTCTATTTAAACTGCAACTTGACCCACACCATACATATTAACAAAAAAATTAATCATAGGGGTCCCAGGTATGCTGATTAAGTCTGCTTTAAGTTAATTTTTAAAAAACCTACATAGTTTCAGAACTGCCGCCACCCTGTACTAAGAGTACACCAGCCATGAGGAAGAAATCATATCTGTGCCCTCAGATAAACTAGAATTATCTAAAGTTGTTGAAAAGATGTAAGAATGATGTACATCAAATACTTTCAAGTTTTGTTTTTTGTGGTTTTGGTTTGTTGGGGGTTTTGTTTGTTTGTTTGTTTTTTAAATCTACACAGACAGCCCTCCCCCAAAAGACAAAATAATTATCACCAATGGGGAGGTAACATAGACCAGTCGATGTCCAGCTAAACGGTTCTAAACGACAGGTCTAACACACCAGTGGAAGGACAGTGGAGAAAGAGCGAGTGAAGCGTGTCACTGCACTAGCCTGTTCAACCATCCAGACAGCTACTGTCTGACAACTGTTCAGGAGATGAATAGTTTTATTAAAAGAGACTGGTGTGATCACTCAGTTTTCATAGATTAAAAATAATCCAAATTTCCCCATGCAAAAAAAATTTTTTTCTATAATCAGGTATGAAGTTGCTACCTTTATCTGGATAGTCCTTTATGTTTCTGCCCAGATCAGGTACAGAATGTGCATCCACCCAGAGTACCTCTTTGGGACACTGCATCAAACTTTCTTTCACAACCCTGTTTCAGGTATGTCATACCTCCCATTACCTCACAGTCCTTTTTCATCACTTTTTATGAATACATGCAAAGTTATACTTCAAACATTCCTTTTTCCTCTTACTAAAAAAGATACAACTTTTGTTATGAGTAGGATACAAAGGTCAGATTTTGGAACTGGCTGATGAATTTCATCACTAATTTGAAAGACTGTATTAATTACGGTTGGTCTCTGACTGCCTTTAACACTGGGCTACAGAGAGTTCTTCAAAGGAATCCTTGTTAACAGCATGCATTCCAAAATCATGAGCCAACTCTCCCAGCACCTCAAAAATAAGGACTTTTTAAAATACACTTTGGATTCTTTGTAGTTAACACCCCCCCCCCAGCTTTTATTCTTTAAGTTATTAGCACCAGAAACTTATTAAAAAACAATCATCCCAGAAACCCCAGGAGATACACTAAAACAACCCCACAGAAATACTAATCATAATGTTCCACCTTCTGGAGTCCTGTTAAGACAACTTTCAACAAACAGAAGAGCTGCCAGTATTTCTGTAAAGCAGTGTTTCAAAAGTTAATGAATGTTAGGAAATCTTTTTTAAAATTTGCATTTATTTATGATATTGATGAGTTTGGTCAAACAACTTACACAGCTTTCCACCATGGCATCTGAGATTTTGTTGCACTATTATTTATTCATAATATCAACTACTGATCACTGTTGATAGGGCTTCCTCAAGGATACTTGCAATTAATTTTAAACGCAGTTAGCTCAGTAGAAAATACTAGCCCATTAAGAACTTCCAGGATGTTAAGAATATTTGAGAACTGTATGTACCAAGAGTGTAAGCTTTTCCTTCTGAAGATTTCAGAAGTAGTACTGAAGACTAGGAATATTTAATATTAGAAACAAAAATATGTTGAAAAAATCTTTTAATACTACATGAATATACGTAATATGTATGTTTTTGTACATATATGCACAGACATAGGAATTTTGATTCAATGGACACCATTAATTTAAAAGATTTAAGAATGGCATATACCAAATACTTTTACTGCCCCCCTCCCCCCCCAAAAAAGAGAAAACAAATACAAATCAACTTAACAAGAGGGGTAAAGTATCTGTCAGTATCTTAGCATTATCATATAAGCATCAAGTGTCATAAGCATTATCTTATTATACAACTGTGCACAAACCTTCTAACATTTCTTCTTCCTCACAACCCAATGTACATGCTTTTATAATAAAAGATGCACAGATGACAAATACGCAATTTTGGACCTCTTGGGTTTTGCGTTGCCTTTGAGTTAAGTTAATGAAATAACCTACCAGATACTAGAATAAACAGAAGATTTCAGGATAAACCACAAGTTTAAAATGTAACCTTTTATTTTTAATCAAAACAAGAATAGTAGAAAAGGAAAGAAAAAACATGGATTACAAGCCTCTGAACCTTGCCAAGCACAGACAAGGCTAATTCACTGAGAAGAGCCCAATAAAACTCATCGTGTAGAGTTACAAGATATCATCATCATGTATTTCTAAAACAGTGTTAAGAAAGTGTCATTTACAGCATGGATTCTTTTCCAGTTCCTGATTTTTCAGACAGAAAAATGAAATAGACTTCTGGAAAGTACACAGTGTTTAAAATTGAGAGCAACAAGTATGTCCACTATAAAGGAGTCTAAAAATACCTATCAGTTTGGAGTACTTATATGGGAAGTCTTCCATAATATTATTATTTTACTACCCAGAGAGAAGACAGAAAAGAAAGCACTTGCATTTAACTATAAGCCAATAGGTTTGATCTGGAGCTGGTTCATGTAAGAAAAACAATCCAAAAAGAAACTCAAACTGAGGACTTGTGCATACTTACATTAGTACGCTGGACATTACAGAATTCCAATAGTTTATATACTGATCCCAATATCTGCATACCTTTTGATTCTGAACCGGTTATAAATTTCACTATTAAAGGGAACAGATTACTATAAAGTCTATGTTTTTGGTACTTTCTCAAGAGTCACGGTGAGGCATGTGTGAATGAACACACTGGTATCAGTAAGCTCTTAAAAGAACATGACAAGCGTAGGACTGTAGGTGTAGTAAAGCAGAAGCGCTCAATCTGCAAACGCAAGCTGTTTGCACTCTACTAAAATGATTAATGCAAGTGTCCAGCCCCCACCACGCTTTTTGCTCAGATATGAAAACCTTTTAGTAAAGAGGATGGCTAAAAGCAAATTGCTTGAGTCACTTCAGCAACCTAAGTCTGCAGACTTCAGGCTGCAAATAGACCTATAACATTGTAAGATTCACACGCAATAAGCCCAGCTGCTCTGGGAAGTATTAGACTGTCCATTCGTGGTACTGTTCATTCATAGCACACTTGACCTATACAAGCGAAGTCAATTCAGCACTTCAGGAACACATACCTTGTAGATGTAATATTCAGTACATGTACAGTAAGCCCAGTCACACAACAGGGAAGATTTGCCCCGGGTGTTATAAGTAGCTACAGGACCCAAGCAATATAAGAGACCAGACATTATCGTGCTGTAGATAGTACAGATAACAGACGTTTCCTTTTCTTTATTTGTAGAATTTGGAGTTTAATAAAATAATTTCTAAAAGGATCACTGTACTTGCTAGGATCAAGACATTTACTACAAATGTGTATGCAAAGACTGTTTGTACAGCTTTTCTTTAATTAAAGTAGCATCATGCCATTTTCTTGAAGCTGCCCAGAAACATCGCTAGCAACTGTTTTGAACAATGTACATAACGTAAGTGCAATGCATAACAACTGCTGGTTTTATAACTGCCAGAGCTCTGGCCTGTGGCAAAGACCAAAAAAAAAATTTAATGTTGTTTCAGCTTCACCTCTACAGGCTGAAAAGGTAGGGGGATTTTCATGACTGAAGTATTGCTGAATAAGCTATCTTAAAAGAGCAATATTTGTCATTTAAAAGCAAACTTTAAAAAGTCAAAGAAACAACATTTTATGTGTCATTAATTATGTTTCACAGGGAACATTACAGGTTTTTAGCCCCATTTCCTTTGGGTTTTTGGGTTTTTTTCCATTTGAAGTGTTATTCCCCAGTTCTACAATTGTTTTATTTCTCTAGGAGTATATTCATATCATACTACCTCCCTCCTCCAACCCCCAATGTAGTTCTTGCTCTTTTCTACTGGGATGGCCAAGGTAACAGAATTATGATTTGTCTACTTATCTCTCTACGAAATAATTTGCATTAATCATTCCAGCATAAATATTCCATTTTAAAACCACACCTAAAGGCATTAAGTTATGTAAAAAACATGCAGTCACTGTTGCTTCCAAAAGTTTATTTGAGGTTCTCAGTCCTACTACATTCATATTCGGAATTGTATGGACTGACAGAAAAGGTATTCAGGCAAAGAACTACAAATAATAATTCCCATTAAAAGTAAATTATGAGTTTTCCAACTAGTTCTGAAAGTACACTGAAGATGCACATGTTCTTGCAGAACATAGTCTTTGAGTAAGATCAAAGAGGATACGGTTAATATTTAACTTTTCAGTAAATTCACATTATCTTGATGGAATAGCAATCCTACTTTAAAAAAAAAAAAAAGAAAAAGAAAAAAACCCACAAAACCTAAACAAAACCCACCAAAAAAATTCCCCATGACTTTAAAGAAAGAATAATTAAATCCTGAAAAATCAAACAGCTTTCAAGGTATTTTAACAAAGACCTTACCAAGTTCGTAAGGATTTAGACTAAACAGATTTCAATCTGGCCCTTCCTGAAAATCTAGCTTTCCAGATCAGCAGTTACAAGGAAGCAAATTACAAAGATTATAAGGAAACGAATCAGTAATAAAAAAGGTGAAACATTTCAAACAACGCAGCAGGCAGTTCTGAGATGATGTTTAACCAACCTCTCTCCAAGAGGAAATGAGACAAGTAAAGCGATACACAAACCTATAGCTGTTACTGTATCTCATGAGCCTGACAAATCCGAGTTTCTCAATTTTCACAGGCATCCCTGTAGTTGAAATTCTAGAGAACTCAGTGATTTACTCCCTCTCAGATGCTCAATTTCGACCTTCCACGACCGCAAATAAACCTTAAAGGTCTAAAGCCTGGTTAGTACGGTTCTGTCTCTGTCAGACAACCTGAAATAACTGACTTAAGATCTGATTTGCCCAATTCTGTACCGTGTCAGCCTCCTTACTATGCTTCAGCATTAATGTAGCAACGTACTGGTTTTGGGGAACCACTACTCTAGTATTCACCAACCTTTTAAATGGAACCTGGAAACAGTTACGGAGCTACACAGAAAATCCCTGCTTAGTTGCTGGGCGTTTAAATGGATAGAGTAGGGAAAGGCTTAACTCTGTTACCCTACAAGGCCTTAAGACAACTGCTAAGAATCAGTTATGTTTCTATTTTTGTTGCTCCTCCCAAGCTGCTGGATGTCTGTCCCACTTTTACAGGAAACATCATATTTGCATTATGTGAGGATCACCTACTCTATCCCTATAGAAAGCATTGGGGAAAAAAACACCAAGAGTTTAGGATTCATCTGGGAATACTTTAAAAAAAAAAAAGTTAAAGTGAATTACCTATGGGAGTAAACTCAGCACAGAAGTCCCAAGTCTGTTAAGCCTCATGAGTGCAATAGTACTTGGGTAGAAAACATTCTCAGATGCAGACTCCCACCAGACTCGCACAGCAGCTGAAGTTACTCGCGTATTTGCCTTGCCCTGCACCAGGAGATAAATTTCTGCCTTCCTCCCTCTGCCATAAGCAAAGTTGAACATTTGCTCCTGAGCCACTGCCGTTGGCAGCCCGCAGCCCATTTCTGTTTATGCATTAAAGCACTTTACAGCCCCACGTAATGCAGATGTATGTCTGGTTCAGCCACCTCTGCCACGGAGTGCTAATAGTAGGCAGAGGGATGGGGGACTGCACAGTTACAAGTGGGAACTACCCCAAGTGTCTGTGCTAAACCTCCTCACAAGCCCAAGCCTACCAACTTACTCCACTGTAGCTTAAATCCCCACACAGGTAACAGTTTCACAAGCTCCGTACACACAGTATAAGGACTTTGAAAGCTGTAGTTACAGGCCAGAGAAGCAAAGCAAGCAGGGGCAAGGCATGGATGGGCAACTTTCTCTCAAGGTTTCAACTCCTGAAACTGCCATTCCTGATGTTTCAGTTACCCAGGGTAGGAGCATAAGGAGCTCCGTCACCCAATATCATAAATAAATAAAAAATTACATTAACATGGCATTCTTCATAGTTGAACTAAATTGGCATATTTCTTCACTCCAAAGCCAGCAACTGTTTACAGTGCATTTTTTAATGCTTTAGTTACCAGGATTTAAACAATTAAATGCTTTTAATGCTGAATTTTACAGCTTTCCCATCTCTGTGAAACAACAGATATTCTTGTAGGAACCTGAAGCAGAAATACAAAATAGAAATGCTTTTAAGATTTAAAAAAGTAATTAATACATACACATTGATTTGCAAGTCAGAATTAACAGAATTCACGAGTGCCATTTCTGAACCTTTATCCTCAGCAAGCGCGCTGTTACATTGAAGAAAAGCGAGAAAAGAAATAAAAAAATCAGGAAGGGAGAAAACAAGAAGTAACCACAAATGTAAAGGCAGCTAAACGCAACAGTTAGATACCAAATACCTAACACACACTAAAACTTTACAACAAGGCAACACTTGTCTGGAAGTTCTGCAAGTAGTCCACAGCACAAAGTTCCTTAAAGTGCCTCAGCTGGTGGACTACAAAATAGTCTCGGCCAGCAGATGCACCTGTGTCAGCACTGGGAGAGACCACGCAGCAGCTACAAAGCTCATCACTTCACCTGCAATGTCACACACAGCTCTCCATCCACACACCTGCATCTGGCAGAGCAGATCACATGGAAAGGGACAGTATCACTCCACTGTAATCCCTACCACTTAAAGAAAAATTAAGAACTGAAAATGGGTGGTAGAAACATGTTCAGATAATCAGGTAAAATGGAGAATATCCTTAGGCTTTTTCTGTTCATGGAACTGGCTCCTCTCTATTTATCAGTCATGTTATTTCTTGATAGAGCACTAGCATACTGTTCATTTCTCTCAGTAATTAGCATGAACGTGTCAACTTTCCAAATGTACAATCTACCTAGAAATGTGTATGGTATAATTCCATCAACTTCTAGGCAAATTCAACTAGTCAGTTCTACACAGTCCTTCCATGAAATAAGACTTTATGGAAACCCTAACCAAAGAATAAAGAAAAATTACTTTAAAACTAATTCTAGCCAACAGAAGACAACATACTGGAGAAACACAATATTTTTATACAAGTTATAAGCTGCTTTTATGTGTTTTACTTCCTGTTTTTCCTGCTTTCAAGTTAGAAAATATTTTGAAATTAAAAACATTCTTCCTTCAGCCAGTCATCTTCTCAAAGAAGTAACTGAGACAAGGCTCACCCCAGTGGATCTTAAAAGATGCCAAGAGACACCAGTCAGTTTGGGGTCAGTGTCTAATACGACTGTGCAACAGCATCCTGATGCTAAAGTATCTTAAGCTCATGTTGCCATACTGGTCTTATCAACGAGCAATGAAAGTCTCCCAAGCAATCAGGGTCCAACACAGACGCTTGTCACTACAGACCTCAATGGTACTAATGAGCTAAAGAATTATTATTATTTAGGTAGCATCTCTATATAAGGGGTATCACACAGATCATAAAGTGAGGGTACACCAAGTCCTGAGCATCCAGAGTCTCATGAAACACTGCTGCAGACAGGAACTTAATCCCTTTAGAAGGTACCATTGCTAAAGTGATGAGGCCTTCTGAAAGTTTCACCAATCTCTTCAAATCAGTAGTGCATATGGATTTCTCACAACAAAACCTGCCCTTTATAAATAAATACAAACACCAAAAACCTTCAAGCACGAGCCAAGAACTCTCTTGTCTGGGAGAGTCTCTGCTTGCAGGGGCCTTTTAGAACTTGGCTGGAGAGCAAGAAGATGCATGTTGAGTAAAACATCCGAGGCCATGAACACTACTTCCCAAATCACAGGTATTCTTCAACAGCACTTACTAATTGAGAAAACACTCCCCACTGAAGAAAGCATTTCTGACATTTCCTTACTTGAAGAGCAACTAAAAGCTTTTCAGTGCTAAGTTAGAGACACAAAGAATGCCATTTACTGAAAATGGAAAGGCTTTCCAAATTAGTCCTTGATTAAGATGAGATAGCCGAAATTATTATCCCTCAGTCTGGATCCACATAATACTTTTTAGAAGGAACACATATAAAGTTAGCACTCACAGGGTAAGAATCATTCTGTTATTGGAGACCTTAAAACAAAAGAAACTGGAAGCATGGAAGTCTACAAATCAAGACATAAAACAGCTAACAAGCGCAGCTAACAAACTGTCAACAGCCATCAGAAGTATCATGACTTACTGAAAAATGTCATGTCATAGCTGCCTCTTCCATTCACAACTCACATTTTCATTAGAAACAGAAAAAACACCCCTAGAGGAGATTAAGGCTAGTTAAATCACCCATAAACTAAAACTTTTTCATTTGAAACATGGACTTTTTTCCTTTTCAACTGAAAAGTGAGGAACTGTGTAACAAAATGTTTGAATTATAATCTTTCTGTTATCTTAAATCTGAATTGCTAATGTCACTAGCATGGCATCTTCATATGCAACTGCTGATTTAATTCTGTTGATAAATACTATATTGACCTTGCAAATACTTTCTTCATCATAACGGGGGTGTTATTTTGAAGTTTTCAGTCCAGTGATCGATTTTAATGTGTTTTAAGGGATAACAGTTTTTTATTTAAAGGAAAATGGCTCCTTAAAAATAAGCTGAGATTTTGATTCTAGACACTGTCCAGCCTCTTACAGACCCTACCTTGGATCGCAGGCAGACATTATAGAAAACAGATAGATAGCAGTGTCACAGGTATGTTTTAAAATCTGTTCTACATGAAAGAGATTTACAGTGTGAATCAAAAAGGAACAACATGCTAAACCCTTCTCTCCCTCTCAAAATGTCGCTTTCAAGACCTGTGGACAATTTAGACACAAAGAATTTCAAATACTTTTATGTCCTTGTATTACCAGTAAATCATAGAGAGAATGGGTTTACAGTAGCATATGTAATTATTTTTGACGAGTTTCTCCATATCTTGTTGACTTCAGCACTTCGCAGCTCCCCTTAATCGGCTATTGCAGAATCTTCTGAAGACTTTTTTGTTTTTCTGGCTATGTTAAATTTTCTTTCATCTTCCCCATACTATCACCTCTCTCCCCCTCTCCTTCAAGTCAAAAGCTTTATTTTGTGCCTTTCCCAACTATCTTAAAGTAATTGTGGATTGCAAAGGTTAAGAGATAATTGCTTTATTTACAATCCCTCCCACTAACTTTTAACTGCATTATCTTGAAGAATTAGCCTAAAGATAATATTAAATATTGTCCAATTTCACCTCTAATATTTTTTTCCCCTTAATAAACTGGAGTTCTCATTACTTCTGACTTTTCAGCTTATAATATGCAGGACAAAGACAAAAAGAACAGAAAAAAGACCAAACGCCAGGATTACTGACACTCACTTCCTAAATTTGCTGTTGGTTTGCTCTCACAGTGTTCCAGCTTGCTGCCTGTCCATTGGTATTGGGAGGGAAGGGATGCTTCCTCTTGGCTTAGCAAGTTGAACAGTCTCACCAAGGAAAGACATGCACCAGGACCACCACAAATGAATATACAAGACAGTTATATAGGTGAAAGGATACAACCTCCTTTTTGTAGCATTGCGGCATTACATTGGTTCAGCTGTCATATGAAACCTTAGACTAACATACTTAAGCTTCAGAAAACCTTTTAAGAGCTTAAAGTCCAGAAGATGCATTAAAAAAAAACCCTGCAAATGTGATGCAGAGGTAATCTATTAAGTGAACAACAGCATTAAAAAAGTTGTAAGCTCTGTTCACCGTATCTCAGAGGAAAACAAATTACCTCGTCATGAAATCCATACGAGTAGCTATTAAGTATGAAGAAAAGGCCCTTCTAGGTCTACCTTTGAGTTGTACTGACGCCCCCCCTTGAAAAAAGCACTAAGTTACAATTACTTTGTCACTCTTTTGGATGAGATAAAGGTAAGTTTTGGCAAAAAAACCCACAAACAAACAAAACCCCAACCAACCCACAAACACTGTAGGAAAAAAGAATATTTATATTCATTGTAAACTCCTGCATGTCTATTCTTCAGATGAAACCCTGAGACAACGACAGTAAAAGCGTATTAGGCATACAGCCAAGTACACAATACAATTAAAAAAAAAGCAAATCTCAAAAAAATAGGGCAAAAACATTTGAGATATCTCCTAGAACTAAGTCATACCATCTTTTTTTTTTTAAACAATTAAGTATAACTATAGTCGATTTTCCACATTAATGGTAAAATGAAAAAGTCAGAGGCGTACTCCCTTTGCACACGGCCTTACTTTTAAAAAGACTAGCTGGGCGTTATTTCAGTTCATTATTGACTCCATCTTAAGCAAATGCCTTACTTAAACATTTACCCAATGGTCATTGTATCTGCTTATAAGCAGTAATAATAAAGCATATCATCACTGCACTTAAAATAAAAGTCTGGAGAGATGCTTGTGTTTCCATTTATCTAAAATATTAAAGAGTTCATTTTCCACAAATCAATATATTTAAACAGAGGGTATCCAGAAGGTGACTGCTACTTTTGGTGATGGTAAGACATCTAATGCTGCCCCCACTACTGACCAAAAAGGCACTCTCAGAGAGTTGATTCCCCTTGCCAATTCATCTCAAAAATAGTGCCCCAAAAACATTAGAACATTTTTTCTGCTGGCTTTGTGAAATGCATCATCTCAGGGAAAGGCTACACCAGCGCCCAACAGGAGATGGGAAAGGGCTGCACAGCTGGGAGCGAGATTGCCCTTTTCACTGGCAGCAAATGGTTAGATCAGCCTGATCCGCTTGTAAAACCGCACTCAAAAATCTAACCAAATCCCCTTTCCCTATGTTTTGTTGCAATGAGCTTCAAGAGCAGGTTCCAGAGGCCCTTAGGAAAGGTTCCTTATTACTTCTTATGGAAAATATAAACAGAAAAATTTCCTGGGGCATTAGTCAAGCAAAACAATGCTATCTGCTGTGATAAGAAAACAAGAGAGAGGGTTAGACATTTTCATGTAAATAGCATTCTGGATCCCAAACAGTACTATGGAGCAGTTTCTGAATGTAAGCGAGACGCAAACAGAGATTGGAGTTGGGGGGAAGCCATGGTACTTAGTTGCCCACTAACCCCTCCAGTCTTCTCTAACCAAAACTCAGAACTCAGGTACAGAAACTAACTTTTATTGCAGATAAGTGCTGGGCCTCCTGGTCATCCTCTGCTGTACAAGGCTGATCAGAGATGCAACACGGAGCTGAATATGCCCTGCAGAGTTGCTGGTATTACAGAGATGCAGTGCTTATAAGGCAGTTTACGTCTATCCAGCCCCTGCTGTTAGCCCCTGAGGCAATTACAGCTATAATACTCTTTTTTTTTTTTTTTTAACCACCAAAGAACACAATTCTGTTGGCTTATTTCTGTTCCCCTAGCAGAGGCACTTGAAGGGAAGCAGGTTTAATGTTTGCAAAAGGAGACGCTTTCCATACACAGAAATAATGTGGACGCTGCGAGCAATGCAAATACTCACATCACTGATAAATTTAACATCTCTTGGGCAGTTATTGCAGATTTGACTTACACAGTTGGCCATTAAGACTGTTCCACAGTATTAGCTACCCTGCCCTACAACACAACCGAAGCACAGAGCTGCAACAGGGCACATTTCACACATCACAGGTACAGCTGCCATTTGCTACTTTGCACAGAGCAGCCATGGCGTTCCCCTTCTTTAATGCTACAAACAGCAAAAGGGAGAATATGAAATATTTTCTAGATGGGTCTGTACATGTATGCATCTGCATGTGTTTTTTGGTACATGAAAATACTTTCTCTGGATCCTCCAAGTTCATCTTTCTGTTTGATTTGGATTGTAGCTTTGAAATTTTTAAAACTGGGAGCATGTCAACTCTTAAATGCTACAGCAAATTTAAAATAACTGCCTGTTCTTTTACTAACATCTATTAAGTGTTGTGATGCACACATTCATATGCAAATACTTCAGCAAGTGAGATGTGGTTTTTTTCTAGAGTTCTAATAATCTTGTAAATCTAAAAAGACAGTTACGAAAGATTACCAAAATATACTTGAAACTATTCTGACAGAAGCTACATATTTTAAAAGATGTGTCACAGACCGTATATTTCTAAGGTTTTGTTTTCGGCTATAAAACAAAGGATATACTAATTGAGTTAACATTTTGGAAGGCGACACTGATTAATGTTTTAATCTTAAAAAAAAAAAAAAAATCTCATCACTTGAATTCCACACAAAAAAAATTTAGGTCAGATATATGCAAACCCAACTATGTGGTATTATCAAAATAATACTATTATGCTTTGAATACCAGGAATAGGTTTTTTGTTTGGTTGGCTGGTTTAAGACCTTCTAAAATACTTTTATACTTTAAAATAGTTGTCAGACTTGGTATTTCACCTAAATTCTCATTAATACAAAAATGTTCCTAAACAGCAGCAATAAGGAACAGAAAGGAAAAAGAAAAAAGAAAAAAGAAAAAAAAAACCACCACAAACAACCCAGTTTCGAACTCAAAACGTATCTACAGGACGAACCACCTTAGCTTTAAAAATCTACTGAGCTCCTTAACAGCTTCATTATATTAAATTTGGTGGTGCATTAACACCACATCTGCTGACATTAAGCAAGTAAACATTTACAAATTTTTTTCAAATCATTTTGTTGTTTTATTACCTGTTTTGTCGGCACCCGCCTTCTGCAGCATACCCAACTGGTAAACGCAGTACTTCTTTTGCTCTATTTCAGCAGAGCAGTTCATTCCATTACCAAGATACAAAAATAGAAATAAGCAGATAATTTAAAGAGGATTCAGCTACTATCTGCTATGGTAAAAGCATGATCCCAGAACAGAATATAAGTCTGCATTTCGCAAATGATGACATCACACTATTATGTGATATTAGTCAGGCACTACTGATTTCCACAAAATCACTCCTAATAATCACCATTTGGCAAATATTTAATGACCAAGAAAGAGGAATTCATCTTCAATAGTAGGACTGGTGTATTCTATGTTTATTATCCTCATTTGCTCGAGCTATCAACAAAACATTGAACAAAATTAGATGAATGCATCTGTTTTGTCTACAAACTTCAGCCTATAGAATTTTCTTTTAAGCCAGCACAAAGACAATTCTATTTACTCTGAAATTATAACATTTGAAATAAAATATTATTTAAAAGTGAGAGCTATAAAGAAACCACAATACAGCATATGAAAGCAGAATTAAGGAGATATGCCTATGGAGATATTAAGCTGTGCACATTCACAGTGATACCCAATGACAAACTTCAAGGCTCTACAGCATTCAAAGTTAAATGAGGACATGAACCTGGCTAAAAGAGCATCACTCTTTGAGATACCATAATACCATGATCAGAGTTTTCAAGTGTATAGGCAGCAACAGTCTTAACAGACCTTATTCTGTAAGAAGTCTTCAATAGTCCGTACAATTACATTGATTTGTTCTAATTTGTTATACACAGAACAACTTGTTTAACAAAACAGAACTGTCCCCGCTTTCCCCAGCTGCCAACATTACTCAACCTGACACATTAAAAAAAAAAAAAAAAAAAAAAAAAAAGTGGTTTATATTACAATCAGAAAGGCTAAGAAAAGTCCTTCCAAGGAAACCCCTTTCTCCCACCACCACCACAAACTTAATTCCATAGTTAAGGCTATAAGTTCACCACCCAAGAAGATGAATGTCACCATCTCCCAACTTCACAGTTAAACACATAAGGGAAAAAGTTTCAAGGCCACACTAATTCCTGAAAATAGCCACCACGTAGCAAAGGGTAAAAACTGTGCATCAGATAGCCATCAGGATCCAAGTCCATAAAGGTTCAAGACCTTACTATTTTAGCTGAAGGCAAAAAGAAAAAAAAAAAAGTAAAACTGGATTTTCCGTTGCCGCCCAGTTGAACTGTCTGAAAAAGGAACATTAACTCATTCTACTTCTTTTTATTAACACTGTAATATTTAGACGCTAACAGGTAGTTAAAAAAACCACTTCATACAAGCAAGTTTACCCATGTTCTTAAGTTAAAAATTCTCTATACAATGTCCAGATTTTACTTGACTTCTTTAATTTACGTATTATGTTTATTTAAAAAAATCTGCAATCTTCAAAACGCTAAAAAAGGAAAGCATAAACATTTTTGAAATTAAAAAGCTCTTAAAAGGAAAGCCTTCGAAAACTTTGGGGATTTGAAAAACAGGGAGAGAAAAGATGACACAAAACTTGAACCCTGCACTGCAGTCAGAGCTCCGTGCAGCACACATCTGTCTAGACAACTCTTGGTGCCTAATCATAGCTACATTACAAATTAAAAGCTTACACAGGGATACTTATCCCAAAAAGGGAAAAAAAAGTCACACAGGCATGCAAAGACAAGGAGCACATTAGAAATCCTGTAAAATTGCTTTCAAATAGGTCACTAAGACATGACAGTGTGTCAATGATAAAACAGTTCTAAAACTAAAGACACCATTATCATACTGACTGTGATAAAAAGGCCTTTTATAATCTAATTCATCAATTTAGCAAAATAATCATGATCTGAAGAAAAAGCTTAGTAATCGGTTTTTACCAGGTTGATGACACGGATACATACTGTAATCAGGATGTAAAACATGTGTCTCATCGTCTTCATCTATTGTCTGTCCTAAGGAAAACAGCCTGACACGTCTCATCTTCAGGAGCCTTGGGGAGCTTTCACGGGCAGTACTGCCAACATCCGGAACTACATCTCCAGAAACGACAGTGGGAACAATTTTTTTCAGGAATTCCATTTTTACACGCCCTCCGCGTTCTCAGCATTCACTAAATTCAGCAGTTTAGCTGCACGTTACAGAGCGTGGCTCCCACCTCGACTTCCTTGAGCACAGAGGTAGACTTCTCCTACTGATGTCACGGTGAACCTGGGTGGTGCCAACGCCAGCTGCCAGCTGCCCCAAGGCAGATTTTAAAGACATCTAACTGTACCGACCGATAAGAAAACCAAACAACAACAAGCCTCTAGATTAACCAACACACGCTAAACTCTGCGCTGGTAGAAGACACCGTATTTAGCACTGCAACAATTTTAAGCACTAATAAAATGCACGGTGTATTTTCAAATTCCTATCTGACAGAGTTCAATAGCTTTTAATTTTCATTAAGTGCACAGAGAGCGTTCATCTGCACTTGAAAGATAACACTTATCATTCAGAAAGTCTCCGCACCAGCTTTATAAACAAAGTGTCTACAGCACAGTTTGAACCATTTGCATTCTCACATGGTTTTAACTACTAGCTATGAAGACACTAACATTTATTAAATATTAAGTTCTGTTTTGCAGAGACTCTGATGCTGTATTTACCACTTAAAATACTCAAACCACCTTCCAGAAAACACCAAGTACAGAAATAACCTGTCTCATTTTGTCCAAACAGCCATTTTATCCCTAAGGCTACTTCTCCGTACGTGCCTGGTTTAGCCGAGTTTTTTGTTTTTATTTGGGGGAAGTTAAAATGTTGTTCTATATTTAGCTTAAAGAAGCCATTATGAAAGATGCCTTGCATTTGGAGCAGAAAGCTCAAAGGGAAAAAAGAGACATTGGCATAGAAGAGTATTCCTTAATGCTTTCTACATTTGGGAATATGTATCATTGTATGATTGAAAGTATTACTTTATTTATTAGACTTGGAGTGGAGATCCACAGACTTACTACTAGGTAATATTCCCACCTCACTTGCCTCCAAAGATTGTATACATCACCCAGAGGAAATCAACTAATACCCACTCTGAATGTCTGAGGAGCAGCCTGCACACTTCTGTTATTTTTATGAAAGCAGCTCAGTGTCCGAAGACATTTCTGAATGCATTCAACACGGTTATCCAACCTTAGCCTGAAGTATACCACACTACTATACAAAAATTCACTACTGTGTCTAGCTCCTAACAACAACAACAACAAAAAAACCCACCAGAAAACAAAAAAACCAAAAACCACAAAACATACCACAAAAAAACCCAAACAAAAACTTCAATGAAAAAGTAACTTGCTTCAGGTCACAGAGCTCCAGTAGTTCAATGCTCACAAGGGGCTGCTCAACTGGATTAAGCTGTAACTCCTTTACTGACCAACTCTACTGTCACACTTCTTAAGTATTAAATCGAGTTAAGAATGCCACAACTTGAAAAATTTGGTACAAGTTCATTGAAGTGGCCACCTAAGATATTTTGCAAGTTCTGTATAGACTGAAAACATGATATCTTTTGGATTCCACTCTGCATTAAAAATCCCCAAATACTCAAGTTAGTCTGTATTTCTCTTCTAAATGAACACAAAATTCTACACAGATTTTTCCCTGTAGAGGAATACAAAATTCTGACCTTATCATAAAAGACACATTGTTAGAATATTATTTCCTGCAGTGAAAGATTTGGGAGATCAAGCAAAAAAATTGTCCCTATAATGATTTCATTCACAGTATTTTTTGCACCAATACAAAAAAAATTACACAGAATATATTTTCAGAAAAGCGTTTTATGTGTTTTCAGAACAAATAATAAGATACCACAGAGATAATTTGGGATTATAAAAGATCATGAGTAATTACAAACTGAAGCAATCATTTATTCATAATAGCATTATTTTCTATAGAATTTCTTTTTTTTTTTTTTTCCCCTTAAAATCTTGCCACAAACCTAATAGTTTCTATCATTTGGGAACAACAGAGGAATTCAGACACTTCTGTGAGACTGAGAACACTTCCAACCAGCCACCTGCCAAACTGCAGTTTACAAAGGAGGGGGTAATCAGATATTTCAAGTTGTATCTAACTTAAACACCCTCTGAAAGGGTCACACTAGATACCAAAGTGCTCTTAACCATGCTATGGAGATTTTATTATGCATGTGGACACAGGGTGGAGAGGACAGATGAAGTGCAAGTACCTAGTGCGTCACTTCAGTTAAATGCATAAGGTGTGACTTTCTACACAACATGCAGCATATGTGTATTGGCTGTGAATAAAAAAAACCTAAGGGTTGAAACTATACTTTTTTTAATGAGAAAACCTAACAGCCTTTCAAGTAACAGGATTTATACACAAAACACAAACAAGGAATAAAGACCACCCACCACACACATGATCGTATTTCAATATTAAACTTGATAAACTAATAAAGATTATATAACGCAGATGTAACCAAAAAGCTTTTGATTCATTTTTTTTCTTTCAGGATGGCTTTTGTTTGACTCTTAAGAAAAGGACATCAAAGAATTTTCTATAAAAGATAATTGGGGATATATACATACGTATATATTTTTTTTATTATTATTATTTATATATGTATATGGATGGATGGTAGTTAAGTCCAGGACTTCCACACTTCATTACACTCTATGAAAGCAGAATTTTATAAATAGAGAAGGTAAGATACAAAGTTTACGTTTCTGCCTATGTCATTTCACATACACTCCTCTCACAGTTGCTCTTGCCATCTTCCTTAAACAGTACAATGTACAACTGTGGTTTTTATACAATCTGAGTGAGCTTTACAGATAATCTGTCAGGGGAAAACATATGAGAAGTCTTACAATGGTTATACTCAAATTCATCTTTAAACAAAAGAAACTAAACAGGCTACAAAAAGCCTTATTTGATAAATTTTAATACTTTCTTTTTCTGGAATCTCTAAATAAAAAAAAGAATGGGAGACTTGAGCATCTACAGAATTATTATCTGTATTACAGTGAGTCCTTTGATGTCCTTCCATGTGTATTTCACTTCTGTTACACTCAAAGGACGACTCCAGCTCTGCACTGAAGTGCCTGCTGAGGTCATTCAGGCTTCCCGTCGCAATTCCACTGCTAGCGATATAAACGGCAAGAAGATAACGTCCAAGCTCCACGCCCCTCACTAACAGGAATCCACATCCGCAGGACATCGCATCAGAAGGGAACATGAACGGATCATGAAACGTGCAGAAGTACCGCACCGGGAGACGCAGTGAGTGATCAGAGGGTAACCGCACTTCTCAGAGCACCGTCCCTTTGGATTAGGCCTTTCAGGACACAAACGGCAAAGCTGTTCGGCGGGGGTGCACAGGAAGAGCGGCTACGTGGGAATTCTGTTAGAGCAGGTGAACCTGCTGATGCAGGAACATCCTAACAATGAGAAATGCTGAGAAAACAGAACACGATCAATGACAGGAAGATCCACGTAGGAGAAAACTACTCACAAGTGCCTTGCCGTCTAGAGAATTTTTAAAGTTAGCAATAATGGTAGTACAAGACAACTGTGAAACGGACAACGTACCGGGAAGCATAATTTTAGAAGAGAGCCTAGATGCCCTGTGACCTACCGTAAACACGCATTATTTGATGGGTCTCTTTGCGAACGAGCCTGCATTACAAACCCTCGGTTTTGTACCAACGAATGTTCTTAAAACTATCCCACCCTGCTACGGCAAACCCACCGCGGTCCTACTTGCGGCGGGAGAGAGGACGCGAAACTTCCTTTAGCTCTCACAGGTCCTAGGGGGTTCTGGAGGCCGGGAGGAAGCGCGGTGACCACGACAAGGCAATCAGCGGGTTCCGAACGGGGACCCCCCGCCCGGCCGGCGCGGCGCGGCGCGGTTTGGCCGCAGCGCCCCCAGCCGGCGGCGGCGCCGCCAAGCTGCTCCCCCCGCCGCCGCCCTCCTCCTCCTCCTCCGGCTTCCTCGCCGCCGCGCCGGGCCAGGCCCGAGGAGCTGGTACCGCCGACCCCGAAAGGGGCCTGACCGGCTTCAACCCGGACTCGCCCGTCGGGCTGCGCGGGCTGCCCCGACACCGGCAGCGGTCGACGCTCCCGGGCAGCCTCGTCGGCGCGGCGGCAGCGCGTCTCCCAGCGCCCCGAGCCGCCACGGCGCGGGCGGAGCAGCAGCGTCAGGCGGCCCGCGGCCAGCACGGGGGGAGCGGGATCCCCCCCCCGGGGCAGCCGCTGCCGCGGGGCACGTCTCCGGCTGCCGCACCGAGGGAGCCCTTGCTCTCTCCCGGCTTCTCAGCGACACGACCACGTCGGTAGGACAAAAACCAACGCCGAGGGGAAGGAAAAAAAAAAAAAAAAAAAAAAGAAAGCGAAACTGTCCCTCCTGCTGGGACGCCGGTACTGCAGGTGCTGCCAAAGCAGTTCCGACAGCAAAGACCCAGCGGTACGGAAAGGGCGAAAAAGCGAGGGGCCCAGGCTGTGCAAAGTGGTCTCCACCTCAGTTTGCAGGCCTTCAAGAAGTGTTATTATTCCTTGAGCTCAAGGGTTTTAACTACACATCTTTGAGCCCATACTGCACACAGCATTAGTGTGCACCAGATAAGCATCATTACCATTTTCTCCAATTTGCTAATTTAAACCCGACATCACTGTTTCAAGCGGGAGTGAATCTGCTAAGGAAACACAGCAACTACAAGAGCACCCAAGTATTTTGGGGAAAAAAAAAAAAAAGTACGGGAAGTTTTTCCTTCTTGAATCTCAGAATAGAAGCCTAATTCATAAGAATTTGTCTTATCCCAATGAAAACAATCTGCTCTTCCCCCCAGAAAAGTGAGGATCAGAGACATGTAACTGGAAGCAGAATAAAACAGTAGAGCTAGAAATTGAACCTGCAGTCCAGCCTGTAAGTATAAATCAACACACCTGCATTAAACTCATGAGAGGTACTGGGTACTAGACAGCTGCATTATACTTGTTAGCCGATTAGCAGGACACCGTCATAATTTCACGCAGAAGACTGTAGGGATAAGGAAGACAAAATCCATTTCTTTCTCTGTATACACTGCACTTTTTTTGCTTTACAACTAGTACAGAGTCACATATCTCTTTTTTTTTTTCTTTAAAAACAGAAATTGAACAGACAACATAACCTAGCAAAATGTAGGCACAGGGAGAAAACAATTTATTTGTCATATTGTGGAGTCATCTCACCTTTCAGAAGTTTGGACTAACCACTTGCAAGAACCTGACATATTTAAAGGAATTAACTTTACATGTCAGAAAGTTTCAAAGTTTTAGAAGATATTTAAGATAACAGGCTATCCTTGATATAATTTAAAATCATGCTTTACAGTTAATTCCAAAGCTACTTAGCATTAATGGTTTCCTTGGTCCAGTTCAATTAATGAATTTCACAGAAAAAAAAAAACTAAGGACCAGTATAAACAGGGACAAAGCAATGTACAATTTTGCAATAAACCATCTCTGTATCAGTGTAAACTTGTAGCCATTATTTTGCATTAAAAAATACTTTAAACCTAAGCCATTTACCTTTCTATAATTTCATTTTATTGGTTTTTTTTAATGTAAACATGCGAATAGTTTCAGTTGTCCCCACGCTCTTCTCAAAGAAAGTCTAGCTTTCTGTTTCCTGAGAAATGAAAGGAAAGTAACAAACAACGGTTAGCTTTTGGTGAAGTTTCGATTTCCTTCCAGTCACTTAAGCTGTAATTGCTCTTTATGGAGGGTTTTTTGGAGAAAGTTGTGGGGCTTTTTCTTTGGAAGTTTGGGGATTTCTGGAGTGCTTGCTTTGTTTTGGTTATTTTTAAGAGCTTGGCTTTACTTAGCATTAGTAGAAGTGAAATACAAGTAGAAATAAAATACCTGGCAAAATACATCCATCAGAAGAAGCTGAACATAAAACAACTGTTATGTTCACTGAGGGAGTGCAATATTATCCCATTTAATAAAAAAGCCCCCAAATCTTTACCGTTTATGTATTAGGTAATAAACGTTATTATCTTGAAGTTGCATGCAAGAATACAATGCTTTCCTGAACTCATTAGGAGTTCCTGAGAAGATCAAGGTATTGTCTATCCCACCGCTTCTACAATCCTCAGTCAGGATACGGATCTGGGCTTCCTGTCGCTAACCTCTTGCTTGTTCCAAGTACTGACGTATCACACAAGATCTTCCAAACCTGTGAGTTTCTTCCACCAGCAGATTTTCTTCAAACAAGAACTTGTATTTCAAAGCAAATCCCAGAGTAGTACATGCTCTGAATCATACCTATTCCCATGTAAGTAGGAACACCAAGGGAAGACATCATTATACAATCCCGTAACAACAGAAATGGCCAGATTTTTTCCCTTATAAAAGGATCAAAGTGAATGATGACAAGCATGATGTTGATGTTTCTATGCACAGGACATTTTAAAAAAAAATTTAAAAAACCAAAAAGCTGCTCTGTGGAACAGCTACCAGTAAGCCAGACCAGCAATAGCAACACTGCTATGAAATTGGATCTCTAAGGAATCGAGAGCTGAAAACCTTTACCGAAAGCTTTTAAAGTGTGCAACAGAAATACAAAGAATGGAGTTGCCAACCTACATTAATGTAGGTTTACCTATAGAAAAGCCAGAACATAGACAGTAAGCGATAACCAGAGACCAAGCACATACATACATCTCCAGAATTACTAAAGAACAAAAGTGGTTCAACACACCTTTCTTAAATATTTTGGTTGATGGCTATTTTCACAGCCATTGTCACTGTTTCTGTTAGACTTTTCTCTGGCACTACATGGAAGTACACATCTGTAGAAGAATTTCCTCATGTTTGAATGGCCAACTTTTAAAATCATGCCCAAAGCATAAAAGTCAAATGGCCAGGGAAAGAATCTACAGTTTATTGTTCAAAATAACCTTCATTCCAATCCCAAAAGTGCATACAGCACCAGTTTATCTTGCTTCCCTTACCAAGCTTGACCTAATCTCAGTTTATTGCTTAAAATTTTATACAAGGAATATTTAAAATATTACTGACCTGTGGAAACTATAATTATCCTTTTTTCATTGCGACTCATCTCCATAGCTTCTATTATTTTAAAAAAGCAGGCTTACTGAGTTCACAATAAGCAGGACAAGCTCAGTTTCCGACACCAATGAAAATCCTCTGCACATCTAGATTAAATATAGGTTCTGTCTTGGTTTACATAGCATTCATCCACTCTAATCTACTTTAGTTCTTCCCTTGCAAAATGGACAGTTTTTGAAACATGGTCACAGAAGGTTTATCTATACTGCAAAACAGAAAGTAGAAATTAATACTCAACCTAGTAAAAAAAAACCTGAGTGGGTAAATTCACAAGTCCATTCGCATGGACTGACATGCTCAAGTCTCTACTAGTTTAGCTGTACATCCTCTGTGCTCCATTATACAGACCATACTACTAAAACTCTGGAATACTACATATATTATCTAGTATTACAGTGAAATATTTGTATCACAAGATTCACATTAGCCGAGGAGCAATGTATTTTTAAATCTCATATAATATATAGTCCTCCTATATAAAATTTCAGTGTTATCTCTTTCTCATAACAAAACCACAGTGCCAAAGAAGGATGTACAACTAGAGATCAAGATTCACATGTTAATATTAAAATTAGTCATAGAAGAAATAAGAACTTAATTTTCTTAAGTTACATCTTTGTTCAGCAACAAGGGTAGCTAAATCAAGTTGCTGAACATAAATTATTTCTCACACACGAGATGCTATCTGTGGGACCTCACAAGGTTGCTCTTAGCCAGAGGACATAGGTAGTTAAAACTAATATATCTATTTTCTTAGCAGATTATCAGAAAAAAGAATTAGATATCATGTATGCTTGCCCACAGATATGCTGGGACATAACTTTAAAACTTCTCCCTTCTCATCTCTCCTATCTCAAAGGCAGAAATAATAATCTCTATAGTGTTACAAGATTTTTCTAGTGGAAATATATAAGCTTAGATTTTAAAATGGTAGTAGGTTTCCTCTTTAAATCCTAAATGAAAGATTTCCTTCAGTGTAAAGCAACAGCACTCCAATTCTTCTGCAAAATACAGATGTCTTTGCCCCTTCTTTTTACTTATAACTTGAATGCATTTCCACTTGCATATAATCTGAACATAACCAGAAAGAATAAATGCTGCTGCCAGAACTATGTAATTTGGTTTAAATAGAAAACAGCCCAATCTATCAGTTCTTACAATGAACGTAGTTGTATTAGGTACTCTGGGCTGAAGTCTTCAACATTTATGGCTTACAGAAAGATTGGCACCTGTATTAAATGAAAACAAATTCACTCCTGCTCAGATCAAGATGCCTTCCTTACCTATTAGGGACATATAATGATTATATTAAATTCAAGGCAGTGGAAAAGAAAGATACTTAAGAAACTTACTTAACAGACAGTACCTGATCTGAGTATGATTTACCATAGTAATACATCAGATGAATAGCAGCTATTAATTTAGAACAAATCTTTTATGTAAATTTTGTAACCCTAAAAGAGAGTAAAGGTTTTTTTCTGTATGCAAACATTGAATGTTTATGGATATTCTTTCCATTGAACAAGTTTTTTTAATTAACATTTCAATTGCCTCCTGTCTTAAGGAGAAAATAAAAAAAATTAAAAAAAAAAAAAAAAAACAATCAGTAACAACAACCAGACCACCAGATGCAGCAGAGGATGCTCCCACAGGAGCTCCATGTGGGCCTATGGGAACCCCCAGTATTGTAGCTTTAGTGCATAAACATTTTACAAATGTCATTCATGTTTAACAGAAAACAGAGCTATCCTTTCAATGCTACAGATGTTCACATACAGCAGAACTAGAGTATTTTAAGTGACTGTATAAATTTCTAAAAGAAAAAAGGCAGGCAATTTGCACTTTTATAATTTCTAGAAAGGAAAGAGAATAGATGTAATGCAGGTTTGTTTGGCAAAGTTTTCATTTCAGGGCTTAAGCACAGGAGAGAAAATAGTAACTTTCAGTGTCAGATGTTGGATAAAATCTCATTTACTCTTCCTATTTGGAAAGCTACAGTACACTTGAGATGAAACAGAGGTCTGACTAAAGTAGGTACTAAATTAAGGTCCAAAAATGTTTCTAGTAAGCAGGGGAGAAAAAAAAGAATGTAAGTTCAAAACCCAGCAATTTTGGATTATTAGCAAATAAGAAAACACAGTTGCTAAATGCACTGCTAGAATAAATAAATAAATCTCAGCACATCAAACTCACTAAACAAACAAATACGTGGGAAGATGAAGGAACCTAAGCCAACAAATTGCTGAGCCACCCAAGAGAAAGCTTCCATTTTTATCCTGTACGGAACATTTATGTACTTATGCACACCCATGCAGGTTTCCTTGCTAAAATGAGTTGTATTATCACAGTAAAGCTTATGAAATTGCAGAGAGATAAACAAGACCACCATAAATAATAAAAAAAAAACCAAACAACGCAGAAACAATACATGGCACACTAACTATGCAGCTTCAGAAACGGGGTGAACAGACCTTCCCTAAAAGACAGCAATCAAGGCAAAGGTACTGCTCCTTCACACAGGCTGCACTGCTCAGGCTTTCTGACAAGTGACCTGGGGGCAACAAACAGAAAAGCTCAAGGAGCACCTTTATGTATTAGTTCTTTCCAAGTACCACAAATTAAGATGGATCTCTAGAACAGACAGATGCATCATGAATGATGAACTTGAAAAATACAGATTAAGACAAAATAGTGATAGTGTAGATGTAAATAACACATATCATCAGATTGAAAAGGATTATTCTAACACCAGAAGAAGCATTATGTGAGATTAGCATGTGTTGTGAAAAAAATTAAGAAAAACATTCCTTATTTGGATTTGGAAGAGAACTGCTGCATTACACCTGTCTGAAGGAGAGGTTAAGCCTGTTCCTATTCCAGAAGCAACAAGAAAAAAAACCTGCCTTTGAAGAGCAGAAAGAGGCAACCATTGAAATTTAAGGACATAGCTGAACATGATCACCCAGGAAGGCAAGGATTCCTTTATTTAAAGAAAAACTGACACCCCAGTCATCTGATTAGAATATAAAGACTAAAATGACCTGTGTCCTTTCCTCACTTGTGACTTTTTAAATAGACTAATAAAAGACTTCTAACTGTCATAGTGAAAGACAGGAGGATTCTTTTTCAAAAAGGTTTCAGAGGCTGGAATTACTTCCTCCTTAAGGAAGATACCATAACGCGAACTTTACTGCTTTCCATTACTTAATAACTAATTTTCAAAAACACCTATTCAAGTTGCTGTGTTAAACAGGAAGAGAAAAATTCTCTACAGAATGTTACACGCACTTTTTTAACACATGCAGGTCAGCGTCTAATAAGATTGTTTCAAGCCAGCAGACTATCTACAAATGGAAATACACAGAGGCATCAAGACTGTGATTTTACCCACACTAGGATTCTTTTTCATCACTCACGCAGAAAAGCCAATGAAAAGTGGTTAAAATTACGAATATTAGCTATGTAAACCTTAAAGAGAGGGGGCCCTCTTCCTTGCACAACATTGTTATTCCTCCCTTGACTCCGCTGTACATTTTAGCCTGAATCCTTATATCCTTTAAGGCATGCCTCAAATCAGAGGATCAGGGACTTGTGGGTTTTTTTTGGTTGTTTGTTTGTTTTTGTTTTTTTTACACTGCATTGTCTGCATCAGGAGTGAGCCTTGCTCCGCATCATAAGCCATTTCAGAGCCAGAGATACTTATTGAGGAGGAGATAAGGAGGACAGCAGAGGTGAGAACTTCATGATCAGCGGTGGGCTGCACGTGGAAAGTGCCCTGGGCCAAGCAAGGCAGGATGTGTTAAGCCATGCGGGGCAGTAGCACAAGGGAGGGGAACTCACAGAGAATTTCCACAGGAAAGCTCTGCAACTACGTAGGAGATACCAGAAGTAGCTGCATCACTTGTGCTTTACCCAAACCTCTGAAAAACCGCCTATCATTGTCTCCCCGTCTTTGAAGTACTTGTTTTGTAAAGACATACGGTGTTTTCATTAGCTACTAGCCAAGGGATAGGCATTTTCCAGTTCCCTAAAGACTTCTGGTTTCCATTCCACTACATATCATAGATTTAAACTGCAATACAGAGTCTTTACTGTAACTTGTGGAGTTACTCTACACCTTGATAAAGAAGTTGCTGTTTCTTTTAAATTAAGCACCTCTTCAAGTGAATTCTTTTCAAGCGGAACAGTTGCTGGCTGCACATGGAGAACAGCAGCATCTCCACAACCAACAGTAAAATAGTTGTCTGACCAAAAAGAGTGTTAAATATAAGATTTTAAGATACATATGCATACAGATAGCTGTATATAAATAAATTTCAGAGCTGTAATAGTGCAAAGTTAATCAAGATCAAAGTTAGTTAGCAGACAAGTTTCTTTCTCCACCGTCTTCTTGCTGATGCATACCCAGACTTCTCAAAGAAATCTACAACAGTTCCAAGTCTCTTTGAAGGCCAAATGTATTTCATTTTAGGTGTTAAAGTACACCACTGATAGAGCCTTGTATATGATGTTCAATATACAAGTAGATAACATTAAAACAAAAATACGTTCATAAAGAAATCTTAATCAAACTAAAAATTACAATTCATGATAAAGATACATAGCTGTTCTCTGTGACAGAAAGTAAGTTCAAAAAGAAAAAGCTTTATAAAAGGTTGAAAACAGGTTGGATGTTGCTACCAAAACAAAAACAAAACAAACAAAAAAAAACCATAACAAATGAAAAAAAACCCGAACAACACACCCTGACATTATAGACAAGAGCAGCACCAAAAAAAAAAAAAATCCCTGGAATCCTGGGGAAGGGAAAACCTACAAAACAGGTTCAACAGTCCCCATCCCCCTGTCCCCCCCAAGTCTGACACACACAGCTTTCCCACTTCACAGGTTAAGCAGCTTTTCGGTGTCCCTATTAGCACTTCCATCTCCTCTTTTCTTGCAGATGTGTCTCATGTTCCACATTATTTGAACAACATGAGGCATCACTTGTGAGGCATTCTGCAAGTCATTTGTCACTGCAAGTGAGCATGGTCTGCAAAGCTCTTCAGCAGAAGCATACCTCTAGTCAGGCACCAGAGTGAGAACTAATGTTCAAATGAAGCACGAAGAGGGGAAAAAAGTCCACAAAAAGCCCTATTAAAAGTTGGTGAATGCCACTGAGCTATGTAAAATATAAAACATCTTAACAGAAACTTTCTAATGAAAAAGAACTTAAATGTTTCCATTTATTTCCCCAACATCCATCTTACAATTTATATAGACAGAGCTAATGAAACTGCTGGACAGGGTAGTAAGTACCAAGTTACTTTAACCCTAAATGATTATTTAAGGAGAAGAAAGAAAGAAAAAAAAACCAAACAAACCACCTTTTCTCCTCTTCATGGTCCTTTATTTTCTTAATTAGTTTGATTAAGGTTTTTTTTCCCCAGCATAAGTGCTACACCTGCAAACACACTTGTAATGTATGAACAGGTATATTAATTGTTCTGAATACTGTTTAGCAATTTCATGTTTAGGCAGAAATAGGCTTTTCAGCATAACTGATGCTCCAGACAATTTTTCAGAGAGGTCATGTAGTCTTCACCATGAGAGGTTTTTTGAGACCTGACTGGATAAAGCCCTGAACAACCAGGTCTGCTGATCAGGGAACCAATTTCAGGGAGTAAATTAGTAACACAGAAGAAGAATGGCAGCTGGCACATTTTTCCAGCTATGTATTATTTTTCCTTCTCACATGTATTTTTAAAGTGAAACACTTGAGATAAGACTCTCTGCATTCTCTGACAGGAAAATACACCCTGACAGACAACTTGTCTTTACCTTTTGCTGAAGTGGAAAAAAAAAAAACAAAACAAAGAAACCCCAAACCACCATGTTTATTGCCTACACACAACACAATAGGTTTTTAATACTGAAGACAGACGATAGATAAAAAAGCTAAGGACCCAAAGCTAAGGATATTTTTTTAAACCTACGACCTGATTGCTTTTTAAACATCTAGCAGTAAATATAGGAAGTACAATTACTGAGAAGTATTCCAAGAACTAGATCAGCACTGAACAGCCTTGTTTCCAATAAGGAAAAACTACACAACTCAACCTTGAACACTCAATGTTTGTCTATATAGAAAACGTGCTTCAGTGACATAAAGAAACGTAGAAACACACATAATCGTTAAAACCTTTTAAATTGAGGTAAAACTAGAGTTGTCCAAAGCATGATAAGCACCCACAAGAGAACAACTTACAGTAAAAAATGATACTAACATCCTCAAACCCTCTGCCTCCATTTTCTGTTTCATTTAAAAGATTGATTCGGAGTTCCTACTCTAATGTTAAAAAGTGTATTTGCCTTCCTTGAGCAACAGAAAGATATGGATGTTCAAAGTAAACTTCTGCAGCAACAAATTTATTATCTTTTGAGAGAAAGAATACATACAACAGAACAAAAATAATTATGGTATAAAATTCTAACAAAAGACAGCGAGCAAGTCAGCATGTTTTATAAGTAGAAATGAAAGCCAGTGACGGAGGCAAACAACAGGGATATGACACACTGGAGATGATCCAACAGCAGAACTTATGATACATTCAAATTCTATTTTATTATATACTTCTCCTGTAAAGAATACCTAGGACAATACAATACAGGAAAGTGAGAACTATGCTAAAAATATTATAGAATATATAATATTCTAATTATTAATGATAATTAGTTGATAATAGAACATATAATATTCTATTACACTCTATAAAGTAATATTATAGAATACATAATTAATATAGAATGTCTTGAATATGAAAGTCTACATAGCAAATACCATAGCAACAACTGCACTTCAATATTTTCCTCCTGTCACACCAATATACTTTCTGTTCTCAAAGGCCAAAAGGAAGTACAGTCTATCAGTTTTACCACTTGACTATAGGGAAACAGTACACTGCATTATTTTTTAAGGAAAGTTTAGATGTTGGATTAGTTAGATCTATCCATATCCATTTCAGCTCAGAAGGGCTTTATCCATAATAATTGCCCTGTGCTTGACAGCAATACAGATCTATTTACTACTGATAAAATGCTTAAGTGAAGGGCACTACAGAAAAGAGCACCTATACAAGGAATTGTGATGGCTTTTACTAATTAGCTGCATTACCTGGCTTCAGCCACAAGAGGACAGAGCTCAGACACCTGCGCGCACATTGTAAAGGAGGACTCTATTAGTACCAAGAAGTCTGATTTGTATTGAGCACATAAGTTGGTGAAAGAAAACTTGAGAGAATTATTGAACATGCAGAAATTATACGAGAGAATTACTACACGTACAATTTGAGGATTACTAAATGTACAGG
This sequence comes from Haliaeetus albicilla, assembly GCF_947461875.1. Classification (NCBI taxonomy): domain Eukaryota; kingdom Metazoa; phylum Chordata; class Aves; order Accipitriformes; family Accipitridae; genus Haliaeetus; species Haliaeetus albicilla. The sequence goes on along the minus strand of NC_091483.1, from coordinate 55,732,856 downwards.
AACCACATCTCACTTAGGAAGTCCCCGAGCTGCAGATGATTGGAAGATGGGAGGCTGCTTGCCCTGTTCTTAACTTCTTCCTTAGACATTCACTTTTGGCCATGATTAGTTACTATGCTGTGTTAAATCAAATGTTCGCATTTGATTTAACACAGTACAGACACCCTTCTATTCAGATAACTGATATCTGAAGTAGTAGTTCAAAGTGTATTAACAGTACAATATAGATAACAAAGACATAAGCAAAAAGGAAAAAAATTAGATCTGTGAAAATTTATTTATGACAGAATTGTGAAAAAGGCCTTACCACTTAGAAGCCATTGTTAACCACCGACGAGAGCCGTTAGCATATCACACTTAGGATGGCTCCATCAAGACATTTTCCCCAGAGTCCAACGTGTGCTTAGAGATGCAAGAGTAGACAAAGATGTAAACAGCTACAAGTCGGCTGGTATGTAGCCAGATATTGGAGAAAGGTCTCCAAACACAGTACAGACAAATGAAGTACAGAACGCTGAAAAGAAAATGAGAAAAAACATAGTCAAACCCTAGACACTTACTCAATGGAGATGTCAACATTTTCCAAAAGCTTTAGAATTCTGATTTTTTTCACTGAAAAGTCATAAACAATAAAAATCTGTTACGTATGTCTTCAGAATTGCTGTTCTGCTCAGAAGCTGATGATTCTTAATGATTTTTTCCCCATGAAAAATTAAAACTGACACCAAAATAAAATCTAGCTTCCCACACTCAGCCTATTTTACATACGTCATTCTTTATGTAGAGTTTTAATTGCACTTTAATTACGAACATACTTTTTTAATCATATACACAATCACTCTCAAATGCAAGTCATTCTGAATCAAAATCTTCATATTAGTCCTTTTATTTCTTTCTGATTTTTGTTGATTTCCCCCCCCCCCCCCGCTTGGTTAGCATGAGGATGTGGTCAGAAAAAGAAACAAACAATCCTTCAGCTGTGTCTCCCTAACAAAGCCTTGAGAACTTCTGGAGATTCCTACACCACAGAAGTTTGTATGCAACTTGCATACTTGTCACAACTTGCCTAAACAGCATAGGTTCTTTTTGTTCTTCCATACCACCAAACTACAGCAAAAGCACTTCAGCATTTTTAATTTTACCCTGGAGGCAGACCAAGCACTTTTAACTGATTTTAACAACTCAAGTCTTAACGTGCAGCAACAATCCACCACTCCTGATCATCTAGTTGGGGGGGGGGGGGGGGGGGGGATTTTTTTTTTTTTTTTTTTTTAATTTTTTTTATTAAAGTCATAGCCTGAAAAATTACAGGTAAAAAGACCTGTACACCCAACATGACTTTATCCATGCTCTGATGCAACACGAATGCACTACTTTCCTTTAGGGATGTGTGAACCATTCAGTCATGATCAATTCTCTTATGTATGGTTTGTTCTACTTCTTAATTAGCATTTCCAAAAATACAAGAGAAACCCACGTAATAAGTGTAACCGAAAAGTAAAAAGCCACATCCTGAAAATGTTAAGATGTAAAACAAAGTTTAAAAGTGGGACTTAGAGACAAGCAGGAAAATTAAAAAAGCTTTTGCAAATAGGAAGCAAGCTGATGTATATATATAAATTGGGAACATACTACACAATTCCTTGAAAAAGCAAGTCAAGTTTTTAAAAAATTTGACCAGTTATAAAGGGAAGCATTTAAAGACAGATAAAATTCTAACATTGACTTTTACCTGCTAAACTGCAACTCTTTAATAAAAAAGTCAACTGCTTTCTGTAGTTTGTGCATTTGACAGTACTGCGCATCAAATCAGCATCACTTTTTCCTCTTTAGACAACTAGGGCAGGCAAACCATTTTCTGTGCGGCAGAAACGTACGGCCTTTCATCCTGCCTACATTAATAAACAGCACTGTTCACTCATTTCTTTTCCCCCCTTTTTTAGAAAAGGGAAAACCTTACATCCACTCCAGTTTGGAAGCGAGTGAGTTGGCTGTCCTTTAACTCCTCCCCAATTACACTAACTGTGAACAGCACTTACCATGCCATATTACTCTCCATAAAATTGAAAGAATACCCAGACAGAAAAGCACCTTGGCGTATGCTGACATTTTAGCTCACTTTCTCAAGTGAAACATACATTCACAGATACATAATCCATTCTGTTTAGAGGCTTCCCTTCTCACTGTCTCCAGAGCAAACACATACAAACACATACATCTTCATTCAGTACGTCAGATTCAATCTCCCCCCTTGCCCCAGCACGCTACCCAATAGCCCAGCTGCTTAATGGACAAAATAAAGCTAAGCTGAGAACTAACTTGACTGTCCAAGCTTTAGGACAAGATACTGACTTTTCAGTTCAGCTGGCAGAGTGTTAGAAAAGAGCCCAGAGGGTGGGAGGCATAGGAAAACTCATTTGAGGTATTCAGGTTTTTTAATGGTACATACTCAGCAATAATAAACTTAAAATTGCAGCTGCTGCCCAGAACTTCCAAGTACAACTACTTGGTTGAATTCAAATACAACCTAAGGCATCCTACTGAATCAATCTGATCAGATTAAGTCTGACTGCTGGGAAAAAAGGTATCAGTAAAGGTAGCAGGAAGGTTGAAAGTCTCCAAACAGATGTGAGCAAAGATTACAGTAACTACAGCATTTTGCTGGAACCCAGTTCATTGGGCTTCATGTCCTAACTGCAGCTTACAACTTGAAGTTAAAATGTAACTACACATTATCAGAGTTGAAGTCAAAGGTATCACACAGGTGGAGGTTCAGTGTTTGGGGTTCACTCCTATGAAAACATTATGAAAAGCTAAGAAGCAGAACATGACAAAACTATATAACAAAGTACAAGAGGTTAGCTATCATAAGGTTTAAAAAAAATAATTCAAAGGACGCTGCTGCTACCCCTAAGTTTTCATACCAAAAAAAATTTCAGAACTCCTCTAACATCTGGAATTGGAAAACACAGCTAAAAATCCAGCCAACCTCAAACCCGTCTGAGAAACAGAATATATAACATTTATTAGGTGAGCATTTGGGGGGGGATGTGTTTAAAAGAGAATCTCAATTATTTTCAGGTTGATGTATTATATTCACAGAGTAGCTGCTATGATGTTGGCTACTACGCATGACTGAACTCAACTTTACCTTTTGAGCAGCAATTAGATGCTCCAATACAGCATGCTTTTTGCCATTGCTAAACATAGGAGAGGTGGTACAGAAGACCACTTCCAAAAACTTCAGGGAAGGGAATTAAAACCAATGTTGCAGGAAATCAGTGTCAGCACCTGCATTTAAGAAGATATGTACAACACACTAAATTAGGGCCTTTTTATAATTACTGGCCCAAAAGACTTAATGAGATACTTCAGAAGAAAGAAAGAAATATTAATAGTTTTAGTCAATCTCTGTAAGTAGTGTTTTCCATGCTACAAACCCTATGCAGACTTCAATATGCTATGTGTTTCCTTTTACAAAGGTAGAATAAAGGCAAAGATTAATTATATTAGTTTTTAAAGACATCATTTTAAAAAATAAAAGAAAAAGTTGCTAATAAACATGTTTAGGGGCAAAGATTTACAGAATGGCACCATGGTCACTGAAATGTGGCTGACCTGTACCTTCAGCATCTCATAGAGCTTGGCTAAGTAACTTGCTGTGACAAGTGCTCCTAACATAACACACTACCCCTTGTGAGCTCTGGTGCTCTGTCACTGTCCCCCTTGTTCCCTCCCCAAAGTGACGGCAGATGCAGTAAGAGCCCATACAATGGAGAAACGTATCAGGCCAAAGAGCAAAGTAAAGTCAGGCTTCAGCCCAAGGCTCACGACTTACAACTACCCCTCACACAAGGGGTGGAAGGGAAAAAAAATATTATAACTATAACCCAGATTTATTACACAACATATTGACCATATATAAGACTTTTCTGTTACAGGCCAATTAAGCAATTTTTCCACTACAGCACTGGGAGATGCTACCAGCAGGCTGAAAGATTTTCAGGGGCTGCTCAGTTCCTCCGTTCTCCCAACCTTCTTTCAGCAATGGCCTGCACAGCTAGACCGTACCTAGCTTACCACTTGCTTTCCTCCCAAATAAGTTATATTAGTGGCTGTACCAGAAATGACAAAAAAAGAGTTTGAGAGCACCTGAATGTTACAGAAGACATTTCTAAGATAACTACCCCATGAGACTGGATCTTACAAGAATAAAAAGGGGGAATGAAGCTTTCCAGGTTGCTGATATCCAAATTTGCCCCCTTTCTTCACCGAAGCTTGGCACACTTTGTCTTAACAGAATATTTTTAGTAATTATTTGGTTCTTTTGTTTCTTGCAAGAGTTTCAGATATATTAATAATTTAACAAAAGTACAACAATATTTAATACCACAACCTAAAACCAGTTGCATGACTAATTGAGTGTTATTAAATGCTGTAAAGAACATGGTGGTCATGCAGTACTTTCCCAATTTCACCTACCTCCTTACTGAAACACAGTCTTTTTTCCACACCGCAATCCACACAACCAGTGAGGCTGGGTGGCTGCTGATCAATTAACTGTGGGGAAGCATGGAAGTCATAACCAGGAGAGAAGCAGGGGCTCCCAATGCAAAAAGCAAGCCTTTTGGAAGCTGGGGGGGGGGGGGGGGGAAGGTGGGGACAACTTCATTAAACACAGATATTGCAGCCGGAAGATGCATAGGTCATAAACAAGAAATTGAGGTAGGTTCAGCTTCTACGTAACTGATGCGGAAATGAGATAACACTCAGGAGGCAGATCAAAATCGCCTAAGAGGAATCATGGGAAAAGAAGAAAAGGATGCATCTCTCAGTCATACCAAAACTTTGGAATATAGCCAAACATCTGCACCTGAGAACTATATTTGTTATACTGCTTCAACACTTTCTCCTCTTAAGAATTATAAATAGCTCTCCATTTACAAACTAACAAAGTTCAATTGAAAAGACTCCCATACAATCCCCACTCGTAGTTGAGAAGGATTTGCAAGATAAACTTCAGAGGAGGGCTTGGTGCCAAATGTAATAACTTGAACATGATAACTCAAAATTTAAAAATGTGTATTTGCATTATTCTTTCCTTTGTTAGCACAAAAAGGGACTAAGAATAGTAGGTGAATCACAAATCATGTCCATTGGGCCAGTGCTACAAAACCTGCCTGTTCTTTAAATTTTTATTATAACTTTTTATGTTTCAGAATCTCATTTCAGAGTATTAGAAATATGCCAAAACTCAAACTGTGTTTTTACCAGAGTACAGTGGATACTTCCATCTAGGCACAAGACCTTTCAAGTCTCTCAGATTAGCCTCTTAATAAAAATTGCCTTTATTAGTGCCACAGCCCAAGGAACCCACTACTTTCAGAAACCAGGGTGATGCAAGACTTGCTCAGTTACACCTCTCCCTTGCGCTAACGCCCTCTGTCTCCCGCCTTCACCCCTGCTATTTTCCAGTTGTTGACTTAGAGGAGTGTTTCCTCAGCTGTAATACAGAACCAATGATTTTATTTTGGGCCCCAAAAAAGTAACTGTACTGGTTTCAGCTGGGATGGAGTTAATTTTCTTCCTAGTAGCTGGTAGCGTTATGTTTCGGATTCAGTATGAGAAGAATGTTGATAACAGACTGATGTTTTCAGCTGTTGCTAAGTAGTGTTTGGACTAAGTCAAGGATTTTTCAGCCTCTCATGCCCAGCCAGCAAGAAGGCTGGAGGGACACAAGAAGTCGGGAGGGGACACAGCCAGGGCAGCTGACCTAAACTGGCCAAAGGGGTATTCCATACTGTGTGACATCACACCTAGTATATAAACTGGGGGGAGTTGGCTGAGGCAGGGTGGGTGGATCACTGTTTGGGAACTGACCAGGCATTGGTCAGTGAGTGGTGAGCAACTGCATTGTGCATCACTTTTGTATATTCAAATTATTTTTTTATCATTATTGTCATTATTATTTTCTTCCTTTCTGTCCTATTAAAACTGTCTTTATCTCAACCCATGAGTTTTACTTTTTTCCCCTGATTCTCTCCTCCATACCACTGGAGGGAGGGAGGGAGGGGGGAAGTGAGCAAGTGGCTACGTGGTGCCTAGTTGCTGGCTGGGGTTAAACCACAACAGCAACCTTAGTTATTTTCTCTTATAGCAATTTTAAGTTGGGACTAGCTATCTGAGACAAAGTATTTCTGTGCTGCTTTTCAAGAAACTGCAAAATAAGAATGTCCAATCTGCAAGTGATCTGCAGAGGACCAAAAAATTATAGCTCTCTTCTTTCAGCGTCAGACATTGTAAGCAATCCATATATTAGGACTACCTCAAACGGATGTTGCTTCCACCAGAAAAACAGCCAAAACTAAGTCTGTGTCAGGACAAATTTTTAAATAGTACACACAAGTATTTCAAAGGGAAGTAATGAATAAGACTCCAGCTTGCCTAATCTTACGTCACCTAGACATTTACCATCACTTGTTCTTTCTTACTTCACATGCACTGGGGAGGGGAAATGGCAGACCATAACCAAGAGCAACAACCATCTTCTTCCTCAGACGCACTGCTGCCTGCAACAAAACAAAACAGTGCATCTAGAGCATTTGCAGTGGCTCCTACCAAGGCTCTTGCAGCCATTGATCTGAACACCATTGTTCACCTTATCTACATTAACAAAGTTTCTGCAACAGCAAAAGCGAGAACTTCCATGAGCGTGCAGTGTAGGCAAGAAGCCTCGAATTCCAACCTCTGTACCACCACCTCTATAGCAACAACAGGGAAAATGCAAAAAATGCCAAATGGCTCTACAAACTAAACTCCTTTTTCTCCTTTTTACAAAATGAATTGCAAGCACAGACTAAACTAAAAAACAGTCTATAAACATGAAACTAAATAATTAAATCTGAAGAACAGGAACTTATATCACACTTTCAAACTGCTTTTGGCAATTTCCTACTTTTGAAAGTATCTCAAACCAAAACCAACAATCCTTTTCAATTCAATAAGTTTTTGGACACCAACATCTAGCAGGGTTCAAGCACTTGGAACTACTGAATGAAAAATCAACAGCTTACGTACTACTTTTCCTCCCTTAACAGACTGTTAAAGCTAAAAATACATTCTCTTTCTCAAAAAGTGCCAAAAACTATTAAATCACTGACCAGTTTTATTACTGTGCCTGTACAAAGAAAAAGAAAAATACGTGGCAATAAAATTTTTCTTTAGCTATTATATACCATTAGGAGGAACCAACATGAACTTTACACACATTCAGTACCGAAGTCTATATGGATTTAAATAAAAAAAATTTAAAAATAAAAAACCACCACCACAAAAAAACCCCCACTTTACTCCCTTGAACAAAGTAGGAAGCTGCTTTCCCCACTCCCTTCCCTCAAAGCAACCTCAACAGAGATTAATCTCAGGTCCTATATACAAAATGCTCATAGTTCTTCAAATATGCTGACCAGACAATGTTGAAGTATAACAGCTAGCAGATCTCTTATCTACTCAAGCAGTTGCAGAAAAACATGCTTATATCTGATATACCCCAATCTAGTGCAATATTCTCTGGCCTCTGGAAATCTGATACAAACACTATATAAAAGGCAGTAGTGGTAATTGCTTTTGTAATACAACAACTGGAATGAGGACTTCATTGTACTTGTAGACCATGTCTACCCATTCTTTTCTCTTAAACAGCATTCAACCTGAAGAGTTCAGAGGGTCTGTATTTACATGGGCTGAGACGTGAACTTGCTGTTTCAGTTTAACAGAAGCCCACATCAGGCCAGTCTGCATTCTCCAGCATGACAATAAGATAAACAGAAGAGTAGTTGAAATATTCTTCTTGTTTCTACGCACAAAACATTATAAAAGCCCTACTGATATTCTCTCTCTCTCCTATGCATCCTACTCTTCTCATAACAAATGCATACTAGTTTTCAAACAGTCATCTGCTAAATTCAAAATACCTTTTGAGAACTTGTGTCACTAACATATGCCAATTCTTAAACTTAGAACACCTGCATCACTCTAACTAGAGTCACATAAAGATTTTATGTCTTTCAACTATATAGTTATATGCAAGAGTTTTATATACTAGATATGGTTTTAAGGGAGCATGCAACAAAAGCTACTATAAAATTATAGGGGCTAGGAAATACTTGAAAACAGAACTATTTATTCTTCATTTAAAAATGCAAGTCAAATTGGATCAAATCAGTTTCACACAATCTACCCCCCCGACCACAAAAATACAAGTATAATCTTGTGCCTACCTGATAGCTTAGAGATTTTGAATAACAGACTATAATATCAAAGTTTGATCATGACATACAGTAACAGACACATTCTTAAATGTTTTTAAATCATGGTTGGTTTTTTTTCCCCTAGTACAGCAAAGGTCCAAAAGTATACAAGTATTAAATAAATGTGTATAACTGCAGGTAAAGACTCTCAGATTCCTGCCCCAAAAGCTTGTTCTATTCATTTTGTACTTGTATCTACCCAGCTTACTGTTCCCACGCTTGCTATCCACTACTTCTCACCTGTACCAGCTGTTCTATATTCACCTATTAATTCTGCAAGTAGGTACATGTAACTACATATATACACACACAAACATATCTATCAAATCCATCTGAAGAATCAGCTCTGACCCTCAGTTTTATATGCAACATCTACCACCAAGTAGGTTCAAATGGGGAGACAGAGGTGAGGTCTAAACTGAAGGAACAGAGGGAATGAGGCAGGATCTCCATGATCTCTGTGTCTACAGGAAACAGAGAAACAGGTTTGCCATATCCAAGTGAAGGTGTCGGGGAGACCTACCCTTATTGCTACTCCTCCAGAGATCAAGAGCTCTCATTCCCAACTCCTTTCTCTTTATGAGCTGAGGTGGGGTATCCAGGAGCTCCCCAAGTCACTCCACCAGCACCAGCCATCATGGGACCAGCTACTACTCATCACCCTACCCCAGGGAATAAACAGGCCAGTCAGCAGTCACAGTGCACATGACACTAATTCTTCAGCTTTGTGGACAACATTTTTTTTGGATGACATCTACAGAGGTAGAAATCTTACCATTTTTGCTTACAGTAATCTTTAAGATGATCAGTTCAATTTAAATAATGAAAATTCTGTCAATGTCAAAATGTTCAGCTGCCACAGACACAACCCTAACAGTTGTTTCTAATTTAGCACAAGAACAGAAGTGGTGTTGATAAGGACTATTCTCATGCAAGACAGAAAGAAATGCCTAGGAACACTTCAACCTATCTTTCATGCTAGCTTCTCTACAGAGAAATCAGTCTTTGTCTAGGTCTACTGTTAACTACAAGTCCCCTTTAGGGCATGGCATTTACAAAAGAAGATGCTGCTTCATTTTGCAAAACTGGGCAACATCACTGGAGAAATAAAGTCAATCTTAGCAACATCAACTTCAAATGTGAATTCCCAAGACCTGATCTTATCATAACATTCTCAAGCCGTATGGTATAGATATTCCTTCACTTTTTTTTTTTTTAATGAATTACGCTTCTTTTAATATCTTTTAACAGTCTCCCACATTGAATTACTAGAGCCTTATCTTTTGGACCAAGTACAACAAACTATCTGTATTTGTAGTTTTCACCACTCTCCCCAGCTCTTATTTTATAAACTTATCCAACATTATATTCAGCTACTCCAAACAAATAAACTTAACTGCACAGGGCTGGCAAAACACACACAATTGTTGTCTTTGAGACTACTACAAAAAACAAGCAGTGAAAGGTCAACAGCAGTAAGTCTTATGTGAAAGGCTAAACAAGTGGGGTTGAATATTGCAGAGCAGGTCTTACCCATATTCTCATAAGGATCTTTTCAGCACATTCTTGTCTCTAAAAACGGTACCTAGATTTTCTTTCCACTCTTCTCCCTTGCTTATTCACACATTGCTAGGTGTACCTTTGAGCTCCTTGAATACTTCCTGCATGAGTATGACTAACATCATTCCCACCACGATCGGAACTATGGTAAGCCCAAGGACTGTTAGCAACAGTGATACTTACCAGTGCTGTATTTAACCTGTCGCTTCTCATCCCATTTAACATAACACAGTTGAGTAGTAATATTTTTTGTTATAAGTTGCAGCTTATGAAGACAAAGCAGAGAAGCCTTGAGAGGACTGAGGAAAGAAAACAGGATCCTAAGGTTTACCAGCAAGGTACTTCCACCAGAGCATTAAGAGACCTCGATAAAGTCTCCCTGGAACCTTCTCTGGAATACTTCATACAAGTCTGGTCAATGTGTGCTAAAAAGACTAATTCATATATTAAAGAAGGCAACAATGGGATTTTAGGATGATCGGGTGAACAGGAAACATCTCACCCAAACAAGAGAGAGTCTGGTTTATCTGGTTTAGCAAAATTATACTACTCTCTCTAGAAATATACTGAAGATAAGCAAAATAAACATGGCTATTTAAGCTAAAAAAATAATGTTGGCGACTGCCACTGATGTAAACTGCTTTAACATACAACCTCAAAATTACAAATACTCCCAAGCATCAGTTATTTAAATCTGAAGTAATCTTCCAATAGTTAGATGGCAAAACACACCCAATAGTTAGATGGCAAAACACACAAAGCTTGTTTTATCATCATCTCATGTAATTTTAATTAAAAATCAAAGGGAAGAGGAGATAAAAATGCCCAAACCAGGAGTCTTCTCCCATTTTATGGAAAAAAGGGAGAAAGAAGAAAATAGGTCACCACACTAACTCCAAAGTGACCAGCAGTACCACTAAAGTGTTCATATCAATAGTCCCAAGCCTCCTGCTACAGACCCTGCTGAAAAGCCAGCTATTTTAGACTAACCCAGCACCAGCTCTGAAAAAGTACAGTTCACTTACACTTGTACAGACATCTGCCAAAGCAGAGCCGGCATGGCAGAATAAAGGGATGCCTGTACGGAGATCTGTGCAAACTCCACACAGATCAGCTTCGTCTATCGTCACTAACTGCAAAAAACCATTCACGTTGCTCACATTGACAAGGGCAACAATAACCTGTAAAGAACAAATCATTAAAACCCCAAGGCTTACAGTAACAGCTTCTGGGCACTAGGCCATTTTATCAGACCAAATACTTAGACATTTCAGAGAACCTCAAACTCAACTTCAGAAGTTCTTTTTTTTAAAATATTTGTTCCTCTTCCATTTTTGCATGCAAACATAAATCACTAGGAAAAACTAGGGAAGAACACAAAAATCCCTCAAAACTGTAGCCACGTCAAGAGCAGACACTTGAGGGGATTTATTCCTTTCTGATATCTTCCAGGGATGGTACTGGACACTTGCTATCTGAGATTGTATTCTGTCATTCTTCCTGGGAGGTGTTCATGTCAGAGGGAATTAGGGATTATAATAGATAATTATTGGGGTAGGGGAAGGAAGGAAGGAAGGACAACACAAGTCTTAGACGAGACGGAGCTATACGGCAGTACACAGATACTTAGAGAATTAACTGTCAAACACTGAGGGTAAGTGAGCTAAATACTAGAAAGAACTGCTATTTTAATCAATAAAAAAAGGCAGAAGCAACCCTAGCTGAGTCAGTCTGGCTAACATCTATTACTGGAGCTCACTGGGATTTGGAGCGAGACTGGACAAGAATAACACTGAATCCTAAAGCCTTCTAACATTGCAACACTTCCTCTCCAGCCCATAGTCATTCCTGGGAGGATTATTACAGATATAACAGTCATAAAGGTTCAAAGTTGTTTGGGTGCGAGCATGCAGAAGCAGTACAAAGCAGTAAACCAGTTAGGCTGTGCACTAGGCCAGCTGCCCTCCTACTGATGGATAAGCTACATTGCATTTCCTACCAGTAAGGCAATGCAAGTCAGTAATTACAGTTACGGGGTCACAAACCCAGAACTATTACCCTCATTTTTCTCACAGTAACTCACGCAACTCATGTGTGCATATAGCACCTTCCTCTCACGTTATTATTTGCATATGACACCCATGGTTTCTGTTAAGCTAAGGCTTAAATATAGACAGAAATTGCTAAAAGCTCACAGCTCTCTAAGCCAGAGGGAACATATTACATACCCGTGTTCTGTATTACGCGAGTCCACTGGTAAAGTTTGCCTACATGCCTCTTAAGGAACTCAGACACACACACAAAAAAAAAAGTCATTTAGTCCTCTGTGCAATAATGAAGTAGCCGTCATTAGACAAGATGACCAAGATAAAACTCCCTGAAATACAAAACTACATATAAAATAGGCAACTCCTGATGCAGAACATGCTGTTTTCCAAGTTGTTTCCTTTGACGCATAGCCACTGGGGGGGGTGGGGGATGTAATAATAATCTTCTTAAGTTCTTAGAAAAAGTAAATACAGACAGTGTGTTCTCAATTGTATTAGCAAAAACTTTCAGCATACCAATTAATTTTACCTCCCAAAATTAGAGACAAACACTCACAGTGAAAAAAACATTTGAGGACCATTCTTGAGCTGTTGAGGCCTAGCAGGATGACACTGGAAAGTGTTAATACAGTGACATGAAAAACGGAACAATTCTACTTTTTGCCTTACAGTGCTACAACCCTCAACTTCCCTCCTCAAAGATACTATGCTATTACATGAGAACCAGCTATCACCGTGCTTTGGTTTGCCTAGGCCAGCTAAACAGAAACAGAATTAGTTGAATATTTCAACTTTACCTTAACTAACCCCACAGAAGAATTAAACAACTTTTCTTTTGAAATGAAGTTCAGCAACAGTTTTCTACAACATCCCAAAGCAACATACCACCACTTTGCTCCAAGGAAACCACTTCCAGAAAGAAGTCAGCACAGGCTTTAACCAAATCCATTTTGGAATATAAATAAGGAGCCATTCACAGCAGCAATTCACCCAGGGAAGTCAGTTGTCTGCTGACAACAACTGCCATCAAGTACCACTAACTAAGGGCCTCTACAAACCGCAGATAGAGGAAGCTTTTGACAGAGAGAATGTCGCTCTCATCTTTAAATACTTAACTTAATAAACCTGCAACACAGTTTTTACCGAGGGGTTTTTTCCTTCCTGTGACAGCATCACAAGATAAGAATCGGTGTGTGGTTTCCCAGCGCCTGCTCAACAATCTTCCACACAGATTCTGAAGTATTCAGGGCATATCCTCAGCATGACAGTAACAACACAGAAGCAAAGCGACACAAACAGCCTACTGAGGAAACAACTTATTGAGGAAATACTTAAGAACTACAGTTAATTTCACTCTTTGCTCAACCCACAATCAGCAAGTCCCCTTCTTTATCACAGCACTCTATATGTTCCATACTGCTTGCTCCTGCTCACGTGAGTGGCTCTTCGCCTACTACCACAACAACTTATAAACACCTTGCTCTTTCTGGTCTGCATTTAGTGGCTTAGCATCTAAGTCTTTCTCCCTACACAAAGTCTGAGCTTGGGAGATGTGCAGTGCACGTAAGAGCAAAGAGAAACTTGCTTTCTGCTTTAGTATATCTCTTTCCTAAGGCACATTTCAGAACTGTGATTCTGAAGGAAATCTAGGTTATACTCTTGCTACCTCACCTCCGGACTGTCTTACTATTCCTTAAAACTGATTAGCAAACTGCTTTCGCAACTCATTCAGTACGAGCGACCACCAAAATATTTTGGGGTTGGGGTTTTGGAGGGGGTTTTTATGTTTTCCATGTAAATCCTTAGGACGTTTTACCTGGAATTATCCTGATCGCCGGCCCAGTGATTTCTGGTTAAGACACAAACCGAATTGTTCGCTGAGCAGCTGAGTGTCATTACAGTCAACAAAAATCATCACATAGCCAAAACACTGGAAGCGTATGTATGAAAGCGGGGGGGGGGGGGGGGACACGACTAATTAAGCCCCTGCACTACTTACAGCCTCGCCGATAACGCCTACGCGAGAACGTAAAAACGAGTCTTCAATGGGCCGGCAGGACCAAGTTCGGTCCTGCCGGCCCCTTACAGCGACTCCTTCAGCGAAGCGCTCCACAGGCAGCGCAGGGCGCGCACACGCGTACCTTCGCCTGGACGCTCGGGATTTTGCAGCAAGTTTCGCCGAAGGGCAGGCGAGCGAGCGCGGCAGGCGGCAGGGTCGCCGCCCGGCTGCGCCGCCTTCTCCACCCCAAGCCGGGGCTCCCCCGCGTTTCTCCGCCGGAGCCCCGCCGCGCCCGCGCAGCCCCCGGGCACCCCCCGGCGGCGGCGGCAGCGGCGGCGGGGCGGGGCCGGGAACAAAGCCCGGCTCCGTGCCACCCTCCCCGCTCCGTCCCGCCATTCCCGGGCGGCCTGCCGCACGCCCGGCCCCGCCGTCGCCCGCGGCGGTGGCTGCCTCGGCGGCCGCCGAGCGCCGCGGGCCGGCGGCGGCCGCCCGGCCCCGCTGCCGCGGGGGACGACCGGAGCCAGTCGGACGGGTGCGGGCGCGGGGCGGGAGGAGCCCGGCGGCGGCTGCTGCTTTCCGCTCGGCCCGCGGGGGATGTGCCAGCGCCGCGCCCGCCCCGGGGGCTCCGGGGGGCCGCAGACCGCGCCGGGAGCGGGGGGGGGGAGGCCGGGCAGGCACCCCGCCGCCGGCCGCGCTGCGCGGGCGGGGCCGGGGCGGAAGGGCGGGAGGAGACAGGGCGCGGGCCGCGGAGGGGGCCGGCGGAGGCTCCGTCTCCCCAGAGAAGGAGGGCCGGAGCCCCGGCCCGGTGGGGAGGCGGCCGAGAGGCGCCAGGCGCACGCCAGCTCCGCCGAGCCCTCCCCGCCTCGGCCCCGCGTCCCGTCCGTCCCCCCCCCGGCGGCGGGCAGGGCCGCCCGGCGGCACGCTGCCCTGCCCTCCCCGCCGTAAACAAAGCGGCGCGGGCCGCGCGCGGCGCAACACCCCACCGCTCCCCCCGCCCCGGCCCGGCCCGCGCGCTCCGCTTCCACCGGGGCGGGCGGCCCCTTCCTTCCCCCCCCCCCCCCCCAGCCACGACCGGGTCCCAGCTCCGCCGCCTCACCTCTCCCGCCGGTGCGAAGCGCTGCCTCCCGCCGCAGCCCCGGGCAGCCGCCGCCTGAGCGCGGCTACGGTCCCCTTCAGAGCGACTCTGGTGGGAGCCGGTGAGCGACTCGCGCCGCCGGCATCCCCCGCCGGCTTTATCCCGACGCCGCCTCTCCCCTCCGGTAACTCGACGGTCCGGCTCGTCCCTCCCGCCCCCCCCCCCCGCCTCCCCATTGGCACGCGCCGCTCCACCAGGAACCGACGCTCACTGGGGCAGGCGCGCAGCACTCACGCGGCACCGCCCCCCCGCCTCTTCCCCGTTGGCTCCCGAGCGTCCGGCCCGCCCTCCGGGCCCCGCCCCCGCCCGACGCCTCGGCCAAGCGCAAGGCCGCGAGGGAGGAGCCGAGCTTCCCATTGGCGGCGCCCCGCCAGCTTCCTGCGCCTGCGATAGGCCGCGGCGGCAGCCAGTTCCGCGTCCCGGCCGTGGGAGCGCTCTGAGGCGCCGTTGCCGGCCCTCCCCCCCCCCCCCCCCCGCGGATCTCCCCCGGCGCCTGAGGGACGGCGGACGAACTCCCGCCCGGGCAGCCTGGCCGCGGCGGGGGGCGCCCCGGCCCCCAGCGGCTCCCCGCAGGTGCGGCGGCGGGCTCGCCTGGCGGGAGGGCGGCCTCAGACGCCGGCGGGACAGGTGCAGGCCCCTGCCGGCCCGGGAAGCCTCCCCGCCACCGGCGACAGCAGGACCGATCCCCGTCGTTAACAACCAGTTAAGGCGGCCGGTATCGGCCAGGGATAGGGGACTAAGACGGCCCTCCGGGCACGCAGCGGCGTGGCTGGGGAACATCCAGGAAGTTTCCTCGCTAACGAAACGAGGAGGCCCTGCAGGGGTGCCGCCGGACAGGCCGCGCCGTGCCCGCCCTCCTCACGGCCTCCCTTTCGCCCCTCGCCAACCGCCGGAAAAGACGCCCTTCCCCCTCCCCCCCGCCACCGGGAATAAGGGCAAATACTTGTGTCTCGGCCAGCTCCGCAAATGCACAGATGCCGCCTTTTTGCCAGGAATTAATTCGCCTTGTTCTACCAACGCGAACGGCTGGGCTTCCCCCGCAGAAGTAGCCTGGCTGGCTCCGACGAAGACTGCGGGGCAGGGCAGGGCGGGGGGCCGCTTCCACCACCCCTGCACAGCAGACAAAACGCTCCGGCTGCTTTTGCCATTGGCACTCGACTTTGGCGCCTGGGGGAAGTACGTGAAATCAATCTGCAAGGTCTATCGTAATGCAAGTGACACAGACGGAAAGGCAAGGTAATGAGATAATTCACCACAACATCCTCAGAAAAGTCATCCCATACTAGGGCTGGCTAGGATTTCACCAGTACAACGCGTCTGGTGGCTGAATGTAACAACGCGTTTCTAGACAATGCAAAGATTTGGGAGCCGATAGTAATAAAAACAGAAACAGTACCAACATTAACATCTTAAGTGGTTAGAAAGTTACTATATATTTTCTGTTGAAGTGCCTTAAAAGTTCCAGGCTTGAAAAGGTTAAAAAAAAAAAACAAACAAAAGGCAGGAAAAAAAGGAAAAATAAATACATGTCAAGCATGATAAAATAACACCAGATCTGCAGAACAGTATTAGAAAGAATCCTGAAGTCACCATTTTTCCTACTGTCAAATATAAGCCTGTCTTGCAAGTATTGTACTATAATAAGCATACCCAACAAAAACGGAACTGTAAAAAGCATACTTTTTACTCAAAAAACAAATGCGCCAGCACAACAGCTGCCAGTCTCAGTTAAGAGAAGCTCCAAGTTCTATTACATGCTTTGTACAACTCTGGTTTATTGGAGTAAAAGGTCCCTCCCTTCATGGTCAACTACTTACGTCCATGTGCTGCATTCCCTTAAGACAGATAATGTACATCAACTTGCAGGAACCAGTAGGAACAAGAAAGCAGGAGAGGAGAAAAATAATGATACACTGGTAGCCGAGAAGAATATTTTAGGTTACCTCTTTCCTGCAGATTTAGGAATTTTGTGAATGGAGTATTTTTTTATTCTATTTTAACAATTGTGCCACAGTCTAAATGTTGGGTAATAGAACACCTAACAAGAAAAACAGGATTCATTGCTGCTGCTATTGTGCATAATTTCAGGCAATTGGCTGAAGCAATGTCACAAGTTGCTTCTGATTTTGACAGTATCCCGAGCTAGGAGCTCAGCCTGATCTTCCCAATAAATACATATACACCCCTGTAATTGAAATGAGAGCAGCTGAAACTCACTGCCAATGAAAATCAGACCATTGGTATTTAACCCTGAGCACCTGAACTTACAGGATGCACAAGCATATCACTTTCAGAACCCAGATTCTCCTGTTACCTGCCTGCTTTACAAAATAGCCCTAAGGATTAGTTAACACGTAAAGTACTTTTCAAAGTATATTACAGTACCAGTTATTATTAATAGCAATTATTATCAATGTGGGTAAAATTGAGGCTTTGAGTATCAGCTCCACAGACATCCACTCTTGGTTCTTGCTGATGTGCCATAATGCTTCAGGCAAATAACTGATTCTTTGTTTGCCACCAGTTGTAGTGGTTACAACAATGCTCTTTTTTGGTATGAGGAGCTGTTATTTCCTCATTAGGGAGAGAGTGATTTTTCTAAATACAGTCCTGTTAACTCTTGGCAGCCACTGAAGAATCAGCAGCTCTCAGCTGTTGTGTTTTACTCTATTGTCTAGCACACCAAGCAAAAAAAAGAACAGCAACAAAAAAAAAAAAAACAACAAACCAAACCAAAACAATCACCATTCCAGCTACAGACTTGAGCACATAAACTTCCAGTACTGGTTTCGGCGACTTTCCTTACCGGATCAGCATATACTCCAACTCTTTCACACGTCTACTTGTTTCAGTTATGTCTTGTGCAGTATCATAAAACTAAATTTAGTTGTTAAGCCACCTCTTTGTTTTGTAGTGAATCTGTATAAAGCCTGTCACTAACTGTTGAACAAGGAGATGGAAAAGAATTTATCAGAAAGATAAGCTTTTAAACCACTTGATAGTCTACATATAATTCACCCTATTAATTCTTGAGCTCCAGCTTCAAGAGTTCTGAATATTCACCAGTGACTTTGTTTTGCAAAGTACTGCAATTAGAAACGATCTGACTTTCACACCTTCCAACTTCTTCTTACATAAGTAATCAGTTCATTTTAAAAGAATCTTATTGTTTGAAAGTTTTCCTTTTTCCTTCTTTGAGGCATCTCCTTCAAAAGAAATTTCAAATTTCCAAAGGTTAACCATCAAGTTTCAGTATTACAGTATTTTGAATCTCAGATATATTCATTACTCTGGGATGACACCAAGTCATAAAAGATAAAAAGTTCAGAGTCATAGATGTAATACATCTAAGAAGAGCTTTTTGACTCCTGAGGCAGTGCAAAAATACATAACTTTACACTACTCCTCCTTACAAATAATCCATCAGTTTTGTAGATTGTTTAAAAACACACAAAACAATTACAAAACAGTTGCTGAAACATCAAACCGTCATTGTGCATGTCATTAAAACAAACAGCTCAGAACTTCCCAAGAAATAATGTTAACCTTGTCATCTGTGAAGGACTACTCTAGTGCAGAGATTTTTTAAAACAAAAGTACCATATTGGATAGCAGCACCTGCCACAGGAGAAGGGAATAGTATTCAAGAGATTAGATTTATAGAAAGAGGTTAAAAAGCTAGCCTTAAGCCTTCCACAAGGACAAGATTTTATGTAATGCATCAGGACTTGGCAATACCATCACCGATTTTAAACTGAAGTTCTCAGTAGTTGCATGAAAGATGGCATGAGGATAAAAGAAGTAGTAGAAGTAGACCAGATGTCAAAAAGGACATCCTTGTTAAGACTTCTTTCTATGGGTGAACTTCAAAAAGAGGCTTGAGAACAAAGAACGCAGTGCCAAGGACGTGGATATGCTCTACCATCTATGCTGAATATGGCCCTACAACTGCAGTTCTAAGCTAACAAATGGATGTGTGTAACCAGGTGAAACTTTTAAGTACCTTTAACTATCTCACAAGCACACCGTACTAGGTAAGATTTTTTTAAAAGATGGTAAACTCACCGTTTTGCTGCATGATTTTAATACTTCCCCCCCCCTCCCGCCCTTGGAAGTCTAAGGGACTTGAGGATAGTGAACTGAGAAAACTGAATGGATAACTATTAATTTTACACGGGAGAGGCAAAACAACAGCTCAGAGTCATTGTTTTCTTCAATGAACGAGACTGATAGCCATTTCCTCCCCATTGAAGCTCCATGTTTAGAGAAGGTGCAGTCCATAAACATGCCCTACCCTACAAAAAGGCAGGCTTTAAAAACCCAGTTGTACTCTTTGCCTAGAATGTACTGAAAGCTAAGTGGGAAGAAGCATGAAATAAGTTGCCTTAATAAATGTGCTACAGTCCCATAAATAAAACTGTCATGAGCTGATGAAGCCAAAATCTTTCGCCTCTCGAATAATAATGTGCATAACATGTTCATGTATTGGAGACTGCTTCATTAGGGTGGGCCCAGGTGACAGGCAGAAATGAAGATTGCCTGATAACACAGATTACTTCCAGTCTCACACAAATTACAAATGTAGTTATTGTATGATGAGAGCTATGAATTAAGAACTCCAGGATAGTTTCTGTTTCTATCCTCCCAGCTTATTTCAAGAATCCAATACTCAGAAACCCATCTGCTCTACAGCTTTCTTGGTGCGGCCAGCCACTCCAGGCAGCCAAACCTATTACTTCACACACATTCCTTAGTCCATTTGTCCTAGGTCCTTCACATACTCACAGCGTTCATTTTATAGTTGCGTTCTCTACTAATTTCAGACATTTCACATCCACATTCCCTACTAATTTCAGTCACCTCCAATCTCTGAAACCTTCCCTCTCCTATCTTCAGGCACGGGCTTTTTTTGTACAGCCATCAGTCAGTAGCAATTTAAGCCTCTTCACTTGAATTCCAGGGTGAAGAGACAATGGCTCGCTCCAGGAAAGGCTTAAAGGGAGTGGTGCATTCCAGACAAGTAGAGGCAGATCAGGATATGGTGAATTCAGGCCTCGGTATTGAACGTTTACGAGAAAATGCCGTAGCATACATTGCACTATCAGAAACACCTTTTTTATATCTTCCTCAACTTCTGCTTTCTGATAAACTGCAAGCATCCACTAGTGCTGTCATTTCAACAGCTTTAGCTAGAGGCAAGCACGCAGACTCCTCATCTCCCACTTAAATACAATCCTAACCACCAAACCTCTACCACTTTCAAATTCAGACAGTTGCCCACCAGGTCCTTGCTTGGTCCTGATTCAAATAAACTCTTTTATAGGTAACAGGCATCCTTTGCCTTTAGTCAATTCTGGCCGTGCATCTCCAGCAACGAGTTAACATACCTATTGGTAACATACCTATCACTCAAGGTAGGCGTGGATGGATAAAAGCTTTTTCCCACCATTTATCAAAAACTGCAAGTCAGTTACAAAGCCCAGAAGTACCAACGCACGTACTAATGCCGTGCAAAACAAACCCGACTACATCAGGATTACCTTTAAAGGGATTCACCACTTCTGAAGCAGTGCCCGCTCGCAAACGTATTAGAGGGTGGCATTCTTTAAGCAAGCAGGAAACAAGATAAAGCACAGGAAGGAAACATTTTCGATTGAAAGGAACGCTCTGAGCCTCAGCTGCTACCTCTAGGCCCTTCCACCGCCCTCACTCGGCTTTCCCAGCGAGGACACACCGCTGCCGAAGGCGAACACACACGCGGCCCTCGGCCGCAACCCCCGCTTCACCGGCAGCGCCGCCGCGCTCACGGCCGACCGCGGGGCCCCTCCGCCGGGCCTCCACACCGGGGAAGGCGGCGGAGCGCCCGCCGCCCCGGCAAGCCCCGAGCAGCAGCCCCGGGGCCTAATGACACCCCACGGGAACGGACCCCCCACCCCAACCCCGCCGCCGCCGCCACGCATGCGCGCGGAGCCAGCGCGGCGAACACCCTCCCGTCGACTTCCGGGTCAGCGGTGGCTCGCGCTGCCCTCCCCGCCCCGCCATGGAGGCCGGGCAGGGTCCCGGCGGCGGGGAGGTCGGCGACCCGGCCGAGGTACTGTCGCTCGCTCGGCGGCGCTGCCGGGGGGGGGGACACGGCGAGAGCCGTGCGGGAGCCCGGTGGGGCTAGGGGTTGTTTCTGCCGAGGGCGAGGCGGCAGGCGCGGGGCCTGCGCTCGCCCTGCGCGGGCCGGGGAGGGGGGATTCCTGTCAGCCCTTCGCCCGCCGCTGCCGTGAGCTCCCTGGCGGCCCGCGGAGGCGCGGGGTCGGTGCCCTTGAGGCCTTTCCGGCGGCCTTTCGCGTGGGGCGGGTCCCGGCGGGAGGTGTTCTTCCCGCTACCGGCGGCTTTCTCACGTCTGCCCTTCTCCCGGTCGGCGATCTGGCAGGGTGCCGGGTCGCACGCCTCTCAGGGCAGGAGGGGGTCACGCACCTCCGGTAGAAACTTCTCACCTGATGGCAAAACAGCTGGCCAGCTTTCCCTAAATACATGCGTGCAAACGGCCAACACGCGTTGTGTGATTAAAACCCTGGCAAATGTTTTAAAAGGGATTTAATGAGCTGTCAGATTCCATCTGTTTGGAAGGTTGGTTGCAAAGGACCAAAGTGCAAAGGACCAAAGCAGGCTTCTCTGAAGAAAAAGGAGTGGAGCGAGTTGGGAGTTGACTATGCACAAAATGTTTTCTGCTCTCTCATGTGATTTGCAGAAGCACTGGGTTTTTTTAATGCTATATTTCACGTGACATTTATAGACAGAAGGCACCAGTTCCTTGAGTGTAGCTGTCTGAAAGTACAGGCGTTACAAGGTGTGAAAGTTAGACAAAGTTTTTAATTGAAAAATCCCCCCAAACCTTTCTTTTGCTCTTTCTTTTCTAATTTATTTCCCTAATGAAAGAGGGAAATACCTAAGCCTTATGTGCCGACAGAGGAGGAAAGGAGACTCCTCAAGGAATGTGCTGAAGAGAGTGCCCGGTATAGAGGTAAGTTCAGTTTGCTGGTATATTTGGCTTGCTTTTCTTCCACCCTTAGTTTTTGTTGTTATCTGAGGTGTTAAGGAAGGCAGGCCCAGGTCAATATATCACAACAGTTCATTAGCAAGCTTCACATAGTTTAAAATTGCATCCCAGTAAATCTTGATACATGTAAGATTTGCATTTGTTAAGAGTTTGCAATACAGGAATTTTGTGAAAGGTGCAACATAATTTGTAAGGTTTATTCTTTATAACAAGATCCCTTCATATTTTAAATTAATATGCTTATTAAAAGTCTGAAAATAGATACAATTTATGGAGTCTCATTATGTTTCTGAATATTTTTTGTTGTTATTTCTACATTTTTGCTTTCAATTTTTGTTGTTATCTCTAGAATGCAAGAATAAAACAGTTTAACTTAGAACCATTGCTTTATGTCTTTATGGAGACTTGTGAAAAGAACAGTGTATAAGTAGTCGCTTAGCTCAACTCTTGGAGAAAATTCCAGCGTCTTTGCATGGCCAGATGTTTGGGCATATTTCCCCTGTAAATAAAAGGAAAGATTCTCAAGCATGATTCTGCAGTCAGTAATGATTTCTGTACTACAGCTAGTACACAGGAATAATAAACTTGTATTGTTTTCACAGAATACTTTATGTCTCATCTTCATTTATTTGAAATACCAATCTTATGGGTTTTTTTCAGAAAACTTTGAGAATTGATTGCCTTACTTCTTAACATTGTTTCTGTAATCCAAAGGTTCAAGGCATACCTGGTTTTTATACACCTGGTCAAGAGGTTTGAACAAGCCTTCTGATGTGATTGTTACCCACTGTTTTATCGTACGCTGGTAGATTACTTCTGATGCTGATAGGTGGCTTAGCAGAAACCAGGACGGATGAAGAATTTAGCAGCTGATTTGCTAAATTTAGCACACTGGGCCTCTGATTTCTCCTGGAAGACAGTACTTTCAGGGGCAACTTCAAAGGCATTGTGATTTTCAATTAATGATCCCAAGTTCTGCTTTATCTTTCTCCATTGCTTTGGCATTCTCCTCTTCCACTTTTATTCAAATACTTGGAAACCTTCAGCTTGTTTGCTAAAATCTAGCCATTTTCCTTATATTTTTGTAAGTGAAAAGAGTCAGGTTCATTAGTAGTAAGATGATGATTGGTTATGGCTTATTGATAATCTCTCACCTGAAAGACAAGGTAGGAGGGCATTGTTTGTTCTTCTTGAGGTGTTCTGCTGTGAGTTCTTGATTGTCAACGTAACTTACTGCCCTGTGCATCTTTGTACAGAGACTGAAGAAACAACATGAAGGTATTTTTGAGAAGCCCCAAATTAGTTTATTGAGTAATTTCACTGTAGGGTGCTACAAAAGTAATTGAGAGATTTTTTTCCAGGAGTTGGGCACTGTGCTGTTATCTCACTGGGAGAGCCTAAAGCCCATGACTGTTTTCTAGGTCTCCTGTCTTTGTTTCATTGTCCTGCGTCACATGTACCTAGATTGTTGTATTTGCTGTATTAAATACATATTATTTGAATGTCCCTTTGCAAGAGGTATGGGCTGCCTGCATGACTGCCCTGACATCCTCACTTCTTATTGTATCAGTTCTTGTTATTCACAGATATTACTATAAATTTGTGTATCTTCAGTTTGTTTATTCAAATTTCAAGCTGTAGCCAATTTTTACCCGTTCTTACAAACTCCCTCTGTTTTCCTGTAGTTTCTGTTGCCAGCTTCTATTTCAGAAATGCTTGCTAGTTATTTCATAATTCAGTTTAATGTATGCTTTACTGGTATTACTAGTTTTTAATCACATTATCATATAATATAAATTCTGATACTGTTAAAAATTCTCACTACAATCCAGAATTTTATCCTTTGCACTTCTAATCTCACTAACAAAATTAAACCAGATCAATATGATTTTTTCCTCATAAAACCATTTTGACTAGGGTACATTACATTCCCATCCTTAATTATGTGCTATTGATGTATCAGCCGTCCATTATTTTTCCTGGAATTTATTTTGTTCCTGAAGCAGAAAAAGTACTTTTTGCCCATAGCAGTGAAAAGCATTGATGTTTTATGATTTATTAAGCTGCTTTTGTTTTTTCTACACTTGAATAATTATTCATATTAGTTTTTATGTATGAACCCAATTTTCATTTACCTATTATTCTTCTAATTTCTAGTTACCATTTCAGGTCATTTATATGCTCACATACTAGCAGCTGTTTCCATTAAATTGCGTAACCTGTCTTTGATGTCCGGAACATTTGTGTTGGGCCTGTAAATCATTTCAAACCTCTAAGGGTCAGACTGAAGTTCTCTGTAATAAGTTCTTGCAGATTTTTTAATATTTTTTTTTAACACACACCCTCCCCCTTGTTTTTTTTCTCTTACAGTTTAGCTTCAAATCTGCACTGCCATTCTATATCTGTCGTGGTTTAACCCCAGCCAGCAACTAAGCACCACGCAGCCGCTCACTCACTTCCCCCCCATCCAGTGGGATGGGGGAGAAAATCGGGAAAAAGAAGTAAAACTCGTGGGTTGAGATAAGAACGGTTTAATAGAACAGAAAAGAAGAAACTAATAATGATAATGATAACACTAATAAAATGACAGCAATATTAAAAGGATTGGAATGTACAAATGATGCACAGGGCAATTGCTCACCACCCACCGACTGACACCCAGCCAGTCCCCGAGCGGCGATTCCCCGCCCTCACTCCCCCCAGTTCCTAAACTAGATGGGACGTCCCATGGTATGGAATACACTGTTGGCCAGTTTGGGTCAGCTGCCCTGGCTGGGCATGAGAAGCTGAAAAATCCTTGACTATAGTCTAAACACTACTGAGCAACAACTGAAAACATCAGTGTTATCAACATTCTTCACATACTGAACTCAAAACACAGCACTGTACCAGCTACTAGGAAGACAGTTAACTCTATCCCAGCTGAAACCAGGACAATATCTCAGAAAATCTAGAACTCTAAATTTTGGAAAATCCAGGTCCAGTATCTCTAAAAGCATCAGGGTTTTAATCTTTAATAGATTGGAAGAACTTATTCTCTATTTTGAAGTGTTACTGTAGTCTTGCTTTGAACCAAGGAGACAATACTTTTTCTTAAAAGTGACATTGAGTCGTATTTACCCTAAAATGCTGGTTAGACTCCTAACCTAGTTTAGACCTGTCAGAATTTGTGAAGGAATAAACTGTTAGTTTGCAAAGTATACTTTAATACTGTGCTGTCCAAATGCTAAAAAATATCGTTTATCTTCAAATATGAACCTAATTAGCAGATTGTGTGCATCAAAACACTATAAACATCTAGCGCTGTTGCAAGAATATCCCCCCTAGTATGGTTAAAGTCATTGAGCCTTTTTGTAACATCTACATTTTCAGACTTGCATAAGATGTAATTTCATTATGACATATCTAAATCTTTAATGTAATTAACTTTAGTCTTTTGTCATGTTTGTTATTTCAGTGTCACTGTATGTTTTGTAGGGGTGGTGGTCTTTATGAATAGTTTCAAAGTTAATCTTCCCAATTCATGATTATCATTGCTTGAAATAAGCATTCCTTTTGTTTCTTGCCATCTTCAAATGCTTCCTGCCACCTGAAGTCTTTCATTATGATAAAAATCGACGTGAACTGTTAAGCTGATTGTGATAGGCAGTAATGCTTTTCCATGTTTGTCATCTTCTCTGCATTCCTGACCCTACCCCTGAGTTGTATAGTTTGATCCGTAAGCTACAGAAAAAGTTGCCCTGTTCTTTAATTTGCTGATCAGTAAAAGATGTTACCTAATTTTAATCAATTTGATTTATATCTCTGTAAGAGTTAGACTTTTTCAGAAGTTCTTATGTTAAAATCAAGACTTTTGGTTGTCAAAAATTTTTAGAGGCACTGGCCTCTGTGTAACTGCCTTCCATCCTGAAGAACTGTGTATGCTTCTCTGGTTTAAAGTTCTGCACCTTGCTGCTGTAGCAGTTGCAGCTAGGCCTGGAGTCTTGTCCTTAGAGCTTTATCCCATCTGCCATTGGCTTTTGTATTTTAGAAAGCATGAAGTCTAATGAAGACGGGATGACTTATTAACCAGTACTGCATAATTTGTAGTAGGTCTTAAAAAGTGGAATGGAGAATGTTTAATAAATTATATACAGTTTCTTAATTATATATATGTTTATATTCTTATACAAGTGAGCTTAGTAAGGCCTAGCAACTCTCACTTTATTGCGTATTTTGTTAAGTCTGGTTGAAAATACTAAAATCATAATTTAAGCAACTTTTCTTCTTCTTCTTCACAGCTTTTCCTTTGGCTGCAGCGAGCATGCTTGCTACTAGTTTCTTAATTAGGAGAGGTAAAGTGTAAACATACTTTGGGTTAATTTGGATTTGTTGAGATGAAATATATTTCTGCTGTTAATAAAGTTACTATAATAATACAATGTCTAATCTACTTGTAATTAAAAGAAGTTCAGCCTCTTCAGCTAGCTACATGACTTGCAGTTACTAAAACTAAAGAAGGAGGAAAACTTTAAATTAAAAGCAAATTCTTGCTCATTTTATGTTGTTTGACAAATGCAATATCTCGATGATTATGAAACAATATATTCTATAGTGTGTAGTAATACTGTGTGTGATATGATTAAAGAGGTAATTCTTAGATTTTTATAATTTTATGGGAAATTCAGATCTTAGGTTTTCTTGAATTTTCTTCAACATTAAGTGTAAAAGAGTAACCTGCTGCCTACAAACATAACTACAAACTAGCCTACAAACATAACTACAGTTGATGTTTTTCAGCTTAATTCTTAATAACTTATTACTAATTACTTTGATCCTTATTTTCAGGTATTCTAAGAGATAGCTCAAGATTTGGCTCTTTTACAAAAGTTGCATGTAAGTAAAAGCTACATATAAATTCAGCTTGTATTCATGCCTTAGGTTCTGGAGTCTGTTATGCAGATGTAATTCCCATGAGACTAGCTGGCTGATTCACTGTGACTCCACTCTATAGAATCATAGAATATCTCAAGTTGGAAGGGATACATAAGAATTGTTGAGTCCAACTCCATGTTCCTTGCAGGACTACATAAAACTAAACCATATAACTAAAAGCGTCATCCAGATGCTCCTTGAGCTCTGACAGCCATGACCACTTTCCTGGGGAGTCTGTTCCGGTGACCGACCACCCTCTCAGTGAAGAACCTTTTCCTAATGTCCAGTCTGAACTTCCCCTGATGCAGCCTGCAGCTTCATTCCGTCTCCTCGTGTCCTGTCGCTGGTCACCAGAGAGAGGAGATCAGCACCTCCCCCTCCACTGCCCCCTTTGAGGAAGCTGTACATTGTGATGAGTTCACCCCTCAGAGCCTTCTCTTCTCCAAGCTGAACAAACCAAGTGACCTCAGGCACTCCTTGTAGGTCGCATCCTGGAGACCTTTCACCATCTCGGTCGCCCTCCTCTGGACACACTGTAATAGTTTGATGTCCTTCTTATATTGAGGTGCCCAAAACTGCACACAGTACTCAAGGTGGGGCCACACCAGTGCAGTGTAGAGTGGGACAATCGCCTCCCTTGACCAGCTAGTGACGCTATGCTTGATGCACCCCAGGACCCTTTTGGCTACCGGGGCACACTGACTCCTATTCAACTTGCCATCAACCCAAACCCCCAGTTCTTTTTCTGCGGGGCTGTTCTCCAGCGTCTCATCCCTGAGTTTGTATGTCTAACGAGCATTATCCTGGCCCAGGTGGAGCATCTGGCACTTATAGAATCAATGCTTACATTGGTACAACTGTGCCTGAAGATAGTAGTAAATGATCTGATATATCAAATGAATAAGTTTCACCTTCCTCCAGTTAATTCTATCAGTCAGCAACTTTTTAGCTATGTTTCTTAACTACAACATCTTATACTGCAAGAACCTATTCAATGTCAAGAGGTAGAACATTTCATTTATTCACTGTCTTTGAATTTGTGCAGCACGTTTTGGACAAGTTTTGTTTATAGGCTTTCCATAAAATTGCTTGACAAGTGTAATGTGATAATTAAGATAAATCCATTGTAAATAGATACTGTACAAGCTTACTGTAAATTACTTTGCCAGAGTACATGCACCCCTCCCTTCCTAATTTGAAGGTCTTTATTCATGCGTCTCACTTGTCCCATTCAAGCTATTTTAGTGCCTTTTTTTCCTGGACATTATGTATGTACAATTGTAGGAAAACAGCAATTTCATGTGAATGATTTTGATTTAAGTATAATCAAAACTAAATTAATAAATTAACCTTTTCAATGGAATACATGACAGTAAAACAGGAAGTTGCCATCTTGCCAATCTGCCCAGATACAGCCAGTTACTCTTACAGTTTACTTCAGTGGGAAGAGGGTAAAACCCATGATTTGTGGTGAGGGAAGTGTTGTTTAAGCAGATAAATGAATGTGAGAGACTAGGGCTGCCATTTGTTTATGCTAAATTCTACTCGCTTTCTTTGAACGCCAAACAATGGTATAACACAAACGTTTCTAATAAATAATAGAATTACTGTTTTCCTGATAGCTCCTACACATTTGTAGTTAAGGGCTACATTCCTCCTATTTAATAGAACTAAGTTTGGAATCAAGGGAAAAAATAAGGAGCAGCTGGACTGGACCAACTATTCTTGACCTTAAGGTTAGAAGTCAAAATACTTCTGGCTTCTCCTTTTTTATGTGCAGTGGAGGCATATGGACTTTCATTTCATACTAAAAGAATTTTCCATAAATTGTGTGGTTTGGTTGTTTTTCAGTAAGTAACTTGTGATTTATGTGCACTTTAAATATGGGGATTTTTCTGGGACACAGTTGGAGTGTCAAAGGCCTGAGTTAAGCGGTTTTCATTTCATCCTCATATTGCTTAGGTCAGATGTGCCTACTGCCTACAGGACCTTCCTGAAAATTATTGCCAGGGACATAGTTTACAGGTCCAAATTATGTCTCCTAATTTAACTGCACATTCCTCTTGCAGTGAAATCTGATTAAAGGAAGCAGTGCAGTTGTGTGTTGGTTTGGCTTTTTTTCCTCCACGAATTCTGAAAGAAGAGCATATGCAATTCCAGGCACTGCTGCTAGCTCATAGCTAGCTGATATTAAACAAGACAGTTCTTGCTTTTCTGGTGTCACTGATCTGAGCATATTGCTGCTGCATCTTGATTACAGTAGTCTGTCTTTGATAATGGTGTGTGTGTCACTGTGGTTGTTAGATTCTTATTCTGAAGAGTATCTATGCCTCATTACAGTAATTGGTCTTTTATATCTAACACACACAGTTGAGTCTGGTTTTCTTTAGTCTCTGTCTTGCATCTTTCCCTGCTTTGTCCCTCTTGGTTTTATCTGGAAGTTGAGAGGTGTTTCATTTTCTAGATAGGAATTTTCAGATTCCAGGGTGTTGTTCTGGCTATAGGAATTACTCATAACTTTTCTCAGTAGCCTTCTAGGCACTCTGACAATTTAATGGAACTTCTGGTTAGTCATGACTGATACTCTACATTGACAGCATCCCCTTCAACACAGCACAGAGATATTGGTCCTCTACCACTCTTTGGCAAAGAAGGGTAAGATCCATATATCCTACTTCATGTTAGCCTGCAGTGGGACCTGGCCTCTTTTACTGATCTCTGATCAGCTTCTCTAAGGGCTTGTCACAGTGAATACAGAAGAAGCAGAGAGCAGCAATATGTAATTTACTGTGCTAGCTTCAAAAATGTGGATTATCTGGCTGTTAGTTCTGTAATAAGAGAAGCCAAATATTTTAGCCAATAATTACTTTGGGTGAAACATCTTCCAGAGAGATGCTTCCACTTTTCTTGACTAGAAGGCCTCAAGAAAAGGAGGCGTCCTCATTGTAATTATGCCAAAGAGTAATCATCTTTACTGCTTAGCTTTAATTTGCTAAACATTTATTTTGAATTCTTGTTGGGCCATTTTTCCTTTTAGGGGCTTGTAATTTTTCCCTTTGTGCATATTTACAGCATTTGAGGTGTCTTCCAATTTTTTTGACCTGCTAAACAGCTAAACACTCACATTTCTCATTTGTAAACTTCACTCATAGTTGTGGCTGTTCACCCCTTTTCCCTTGGAAAAGGATTTTTAACCTCCTTTTGAAAATACAGACTTTAGAACAGTATCATGATTTAACCCCAGCTGGCAACCAAACACCACACAGCTGCTCGCTTACCTCCCTTACAGTGGGATGGGGGAGAGAATCAGAAGGGTAAAAGTGAGAAAATTCATGGGCTGTGATAAAGACAGTTTAATAGGTAAAGCAAAAGCCATGCACACAAGCAAAGCAAAACAAGGAATTCATTTACTACTTCCCATCGGCAGAGATCCATCAGCCATCTCCAGGAAAGCAGGGCTCCATCACACCTAACGGTGACTTGGGAAGACAAAACGCCATCGCTCCAAATGTCCCCCCCTTCCTTCTTCTTCCTCCAGCTTTATATGCTGAGCATGATGTCCTATGGTCTGGAATATCCCTTTGGTCAGTTGGGGTCAGCTGTCCTAGCTGTGTCCCCCCCAGCTTCCCGTGCACCCCCAGCCCACCGGCTGGCGGGGCAGCGTGAGAAGCAGAAAAGGCCCTGATGCTGTGTAAGCACTGTGCGGCAACAACGAAAACATCCCTGCGTCATCAACACTGTTTCCAGCACAAATCCAAAACATAGCCCCGTACCAGCCACTCTGAAGAAAACCAACTCTATCCCAGCCAAAACCAGCACTAACAGGAATCACAATTCCAGTATCAGTGCAGCAGGGCAGGGTAAAATCCCCTTTTATATTGATTGCCAGGCAATGTAATCTACAGTGTGAGAACCTCAGAGGATTAATGTTACTGGTAATTACCTCTTTTCAAAGATGGTTGAGAATCTTTAGCCTTTGTATTTAGAAAATACTTGTTGCATATGAAAGAAGGGTCTAGTCCTTTTCTCCTGCAAAGTCAACAACAAAACTTCTGTTGATTGCCATTGAATCCTTCATACTCTATTTGACCCACTCATAAAACTTGAAGGAGCCAGTTGATGGAAATCATCAGTTTTAAGCCCGGAAAGAACTATCGTGATCATTCATTCCTGTGTCCTGTCTAGCAGATGAAGATAGCTCATGCACTAAATTGAAAGCATTTGCCTAGTGATTGCAAAGGTTCAGCTAATTCAGTTGTTTGCCCTCCAGCAACCGTATCATAGAATCCTCTTCAGAAGATACTGAGCCTAATGCTAAGTTTATTTAGACTTCTCTTCGTACTAGTGAAAGCCTTTTCAAAATCTGACTGTTCTGATGGATTAAATCAGCGGAATTTACTGCCTTTGATGATTCCTGACTGTTTTATCATCTTTGATAGTTAATTGTTATTTCTGGATCTTGGGGGGAAAACTGATGGCAATTATTTTCCTTTTTTTGTCACCTTTCATTCATCAAGTACTAGCTGAAATCATCTGATGCTCATGCCGTGTCTAAATCATTGCTCTATGTCTCTGTTCAGCTGTTGCATTTGGTTTTAGTACCCTTTGTCTGCAGAGGAAGTGGAGAGAGATGATTACTGCATGTTTTTGGTTTAGATCTAAACTGGTTTTTTTTTTCTTTTACTCAAGATAATGTATAATTTATTTGAAATTATTATTTTTAAACTATGTTGAATATTATGATACAGCATATAAACCCATATTTTTTTCCTTTAAAAAAGTTGCTGGAATGTGTGGATACCTGGCTGGAAAGATATCCTACTTGCCAATCTGTAGCGAGAAATTTAAGAAACTGAAGGATTCCCCAATAGGAGATGTTCTACGACAAGCTCAGAGACATAGTTCACATAAGTAAGAATTTAATTCTCTTTTAAGCTTAAAACTTATTCTTGAATAGGACATTTTAAACACCAGCAGATCAAGGCTACATTTGCAGCTTTCAAAGACCTTCAGAGCTGCACCTTCCCCTCTTTCCCTTATTACCCCAACTCTACCACTTTCAGGAAGCTGTATCTGTTACCAGTTGGCCAGCTATAAAACATGCATTTTGAGCTCTTTACATACAACTGATCACTTTGAGGAGTAGAAAAACATTTTACTTAGCAAAACGTATTCCTTATAAATTAAGATGATGTTTTCCTGTGGAATTTACTTAAAGTAGTGTGACAGCAGAAGTTCCCTCCTTAGTTTGGAAGTAAACTAAGTTAACTGAAGTAGTGTTACATTCTGGAAGTTTTTCCCATAGTTTAGTTTGATTGAAGTAGGAAGAGGGTGGAAATGATTTCAGTGTTTATCAAAGGAAAGAGCTCAGTAAACAATATCAGTGCAGGAAGAAGCATGGTGGTCAAACTTAACTGCTGTTTGTTTAAATCCTTTACATCTGTAACAGCATTATGCTGTACATACGAGAAACTCATCAGGTTCTTAAAACTATTTCCTGTTTTGTTCCAGAATGTTTTCTGCATCAAGTGGTTTTTAATTGCAAACTACTTTCGGAATATCTCACTTAAAGCCTTGATTCAAAACTGGGAGAATAGTGTTTGGATAGTGAGTAGTAGTCCTGCTATGTATGTGCTAAGATTTGTTAAATGTTTATAAAGGATTTGGTTAAATTCTTAATTACTTTGTACGTTTAGATTTATGACAGTTTGGTCTGTAAGATTTATCTTTATTTTGAAATGTGTACATTTTTATGGCATCAAACATAATTTTAGGAATTACCACTTTATACATTTACTGTATAAACTCAGCTGAATTGGAGCTGGACTTGTCCCTTCACTCCCCACCAGTTTCTAATAAGAAATTGTCATGATCGTTAAGTGTGTTTACTCTGGGTGAGAACTGTTTAAATGCCATCATCTGCTGCACCAATAAGTCCCTTCAACCTTTAATGGCCCATTCTTTTGTATCTGTAAAATGTTATGTCCTAAGTGATAAATGCCTTTTTTCCTTGGTTGAATGGTTAAATTCATTCAAATTGCATTATTGTCCACACATGCTATTTTTTTAAGCCAGCAACAGAAATCACTACATTTTCTTGGTCATTTTACATCTTCTAATTAATGTATTTTGGTAATTCTGATTTGCAGTTAAAAATAGGCAGGGAGCTAAAAGATTATATAGTTCTTTAAAGCTGTGTTTGCGTATACTTTAAAAATATAATTGAGGCAATAAAATAGCTTAGCTCTCTGTTTATTGTGAGAATAATACAAAGACTAACAGCAGATGTTTTTCATATGGAACAAAAAGTACAGCTAAGCAGAAATTTAAAGTTAAAAATTAATAAATACTCTAGAGACATTCTAGTGGCACCAAATGGTGGCATTCTTGATAGAGAGACATGTTGTGTAGTGGATTGCAGGGCCATTCCGAGTATGTAGTGAATACTTTAGAATATCAGGCATCAGTTTCCAGAATATTCTTTATATGATCTTACCTTTCTCTCTTAAGAGAAAATTCGTTAATGTTCCTGCTGAATTCAGCAACTCAATAAACCTTCATAATTTAATTTCCCCAAGACAGCTCTTCATTCTCCTTTTCTTCTGCTATTTGGTACTGATCAATTACAGCAGCTTCTAATGATGAAGGGTTTTAAATTGCAAATTCTTCCTAAAAGGCCTTTAAAAATAATTATAGTTTATGCTACCACTAGTTACATGGGCACACCCTGTATGCTACTTGTGTCTGATGCATTTTCTGTCTGAAGACTCCCTGGGGGAAAGGATTGTCATTTTTGTCTTGTAAAGTACAAAATACTTTCTCTTTTGTCTTCTGTTCTGGAGATTTTCAGGCATGAGTTAAGTTTCTGGGAGGAAGGGAAGTGATGGGGAAGGGACTATATAAATCTTTGCAATGTAGAGGGGAAAAAAAAAACCCAAAACTTTTTTTTAAGACAATAATTCATGTTGGAAACTAAACCATTTAGAGTAAAAGAATATTTTCTTAAACTGCACATATTGTTACTCTTATAGTTCCATTTTTAACATTAGTATTTCTGTATTTAATTGTATTATTTTCCAGTCGTTCCAGTCGGAAATCTGAATTTTCAGACATGCCTTCTCAGTCATTTACTGAATCTTCTTCTCCAAGATCTGGATTTCCACTTTCTTCTAGCTATTCAGATGATTATAGTTCAACAGATAGAGCCCTCTCAAGTTATGAACCCGTTCCATTCAGTGCTTCCCTGAACGAATCTTCACCTACAGGAATCACTGATTACACTGTTCAAGGTGTGTTTTGTCTTAATATTTAGCAGTTTGTAGTACAATGGCTTGCCTTTCTCTTAGATACTTGCTCTTACTAAACTAGGTATTTTAATCCCATGCAAACATACATGGTACTATATAGTGGTTCTGAATGAAACAGCTTGAAGTTCCCAGAATTTTTACACAGAAGATAGATATATGTATTATTTTGTGTTCTAACTGTAAACTAAATTCAGGGTTTTTTCATGCTTTGTAGCTCTAATTGCAAGTAAAGATTGTAAATGAACTTACGTGGTTTAATCTGTTGTGAAACTAAACCTGCAAAAAACTCAGCCTGACTTGAAGTTCTTTTTGACTGAAATTAAGGTGAATATGCCATCCTTTCACTGCACTAAATAAGCTATAGTTTCTACCATTTGTCTGCTATCCTTTCTGAGGTTATTTAATTTTCACTAGCAGTGGTGCTGTAACTGTATACTACTATAATTCAGTGACATTAAACTGTTTTTTATAAGGTGGCAAACATTTAAATCTTCTCAGAACTGAATGCATATTGTGTTCTGTCTGGCAACAGCTGATTTTCTCACAGAGAACTAAAATGGTTTTCAAGTACTGTTCTGTGCAGCTGTTCCCCTCCTTCCAGTATGAACTGTGTCCTCAGCTATTGCAGGGGAAACACACGATTCTGAATTCAGGTCTCTGGTACACAAAGGAGGAAGTTACTGTTAAGTGCAGAGTTTTGTACTTTGAATTAGTTTGGATTTTTTAACTCCTTTATGGAAAAGGTTTTATTTCACAAAAAAGCCCTTTCATGAAACTTGGGTTTAGTTACCTAAAAGTATCAGATGTAAATGTGTCAAGGAAATGGTAATCACACTTCCTCACAAATATCAATAGTTGGTAGAACCTTAATTATAGAACCAAGATCCTGCATTATAAATGTAGATAAAAGGATAAAATGTTTATCAGGTGACGTATGATGGATAAAGTCCTAATTCTTTGAAAGCAGAATTTAAAGCCTGAGTGCAAACCCTTGAGCTTCACTTAGATTTCTCTTCAGAAATCCTAAATATATCAACTGTATGATTATCATAAATTTTACATAAAGTGACCACAGCTATTCTATCCATCAGCTACCACATGGTTGTTAGGATTTCTGTTGGGTAAAATAAAGAAAAGGAGTTAACTGCCAGTCTTCCAAAGCAGTTTGACAAAATGAAAAGGCTAAAAGAAATGGATTAATTAAAGAACACATATATTGTCAGTTGCATTTAGAATTGCAGCTGTCATGCTCCTTTTCACTTGGGATTGAGCTGTAATTAACTGGCATTCTAGAACAGGTTGTAGCCAAGTTTTGGTGTGTGATGCCATTTCTAGTATTTTGATGTTTGTTTTGTTTTCAGATCCTGCTCCAATTCCGGAGGAAAGTCGTAAAAAAAAAGGCATCACATATGAGGAATTAAGGAATAAACACAGAGAGACATATGAGGTAATGCTACCACCAAAGGCAGAAACTCCAAACAAGTTTTCACAGGAAAAACCAGCTAAGGAAGGTAATACACTGATTTACAGAAACACATAGTACATTCAAATATTGGCAATAATGTTAAAAATGGTTACAAACCCAAGGCTTAATTCTGCTTACGCTTTAAGCAATTTATTTTTACTGTATCTGCAGGTATCTCATATGTGATGTGGTCTGTAGTTTTAGATTTCAGATTAATTCTTTTTTCAAAAATATTGATCTTCCAATAGCAAATTATAATTTCTCTTCTCTAGCCATATTGCTTGGTGCCAGACTGAGAATCTCATAACTTTTGATTTATTGAATATATCGAACAACCTCTTTCAACAAAGAATTCTCTGAGCTCAGAGCTATACTGAAGAGTTTTAGCTATGGAAGAGGGTGTATGTTTTAGATAGCATTGTTCTCTCAAAATAGAGCACATGGTTGATGGTTTTGGAGGGGGGTATTTATTTTTATGAATTGTTTCATGTGGAATTAGTGGATTTCTATAGAGGCATTGTTTGTAGAGGTTCATTTTCTACATTAAAACTCAAAGGAAGGAAACAGTATTTGGCAGGAATATTGAGATTTGTTTTCACAGTGAAAAACAAAACTTTACACAGCAAAATAAGAATGCAACGTCCTGAAGAATAAGATGCCATTCAGTCAACTTTCTGACTCAATCAATTTTTTGAAAAGGAGACACAGAAGCAATTCATAATTGCTTGCTCTAGAACTTTTTTAATTTAGTGTGCCATCTGTGAAAATGATGTTAGTAAGAGGAATGTTTTACCATTTAACACACTGCTGGACTAGTCAGCTTGAATTGTTTGGGTTTGTATGCAGTTTGGGTTTGTATGCAGTGTCCAGTCTTGTCAGTCATGTTGCAACAAGATTTGTAGGAATAGCTAGTGTCTCCTATTAGGCATAACAGGTGGTAATAAGTATAGAAAAGTATGTTAAAGCAAAAAGTTCTGAAGCAGTGATAGTAAGCTTTGGAACAGTGTTACTTAAGAGTGTCAGTCTATTTAATGCTGGTGAATTACTTTCTCCAGATCATCTGTCTTTGGACAGACCTACACAGTCTTGAAATAAGAATTATAAATAGTTATTGGGTAATGATTTAAATCTGTTATTTTAAGGATGAAAGCCTTTTTCTCTTATCATGTGACTATGCCAAATGAGACATGAAAAAATTATTGAAGCTGTAGTTTCAGATTGCTTCTAAATTCCATCAGCTGATGCTTCATTGATTTACATGATGTTTCTTTTCCAAGCTGTTTCTCCACAAATAGAAAGCCTGGAAAAGTCACTTGAAAACCATACACGCAAATCTTAAGCAATTCTGCAAACCTTGCCATATCCCATGGTAAATCTTGTGGCTGTGAAATGAGAATATGCATTCATTATTTTATTTTTAGTTATTCGAGGTCTGTAAAAGACCTCTATAAAATGTTGATCAAATTCTGCATTCTATTATGTTTCTGTGTTCCCTTTGATGGTTATACTCAGGCTTTGAGAACAGAACTACACTGAGCAGTGCATGAGATTTGTAAATAAACTTTTAAGAGTATCTCTGTATTTTTAGGGGAAAAGAGTAGAGGAAATACAAAAATTCAGAAACGTTTCACAAGTGGAAGCACGTTTAAATCTACAGTTCAGGGATTCTACTGACATTGCGGGCTAAGATCTGATTTAGATTCTTGTGTCACACTGGACACGTTACTTGTTGTATGCCTATTCATTCATCCTGAGTCATTACACCTTTGTTCATCCTCTTACCTCTGTGTCGTAGCAACCAGACTAGCAAATAGGAGAGTGGTTTCTGCCCTCTGTTGCAAGGACATAAGGGAAAACAAACCACGTTTTAAGCAGTTACTAACTTCCATCTGCTGGCGCCTTCTCCGTTCATTGTAGCTGTACAAATACGTGCATCTGCATAGTGATCTGAACTGGACCATTTTCCAGGGAATGAGCGCAGCCTGCTCAGCTACCATGGTTAATAGAAATGGAAATCAAATTGTACTTTGAGAGAGCTTCTCATTGTGCCTCAGTGCAATATCAATCAGCTTAAAAGAGATTTGTCAGTGCATTGTGCTAAGTTTGCTGACATCTCCCTGAAACAAGAACTATGCATTCTGCTCTGTTCCACTCGTTCTGCAGATAGGTATTAATAGCCAGTGGGCTTAGTCATTAACCTGCAAGTAGATTTATAAAGGGGTGCCTGAGTAGTGTCAGTATTCCTACTGTATCGTATAGATCCATCCTTTACCCTGTCAGTGATGGCAGTCAGTTGCAGACTACTTTGCCACTCACTTTCAAGAGAGCATCTTTTCACTTTCTGGTCATTGTTCAGTTACATATGACATACTTCTGAATAAATCCGTTAAGACTAGTACCCTGGTTTTTTTAGTCTCTGACTCACTCCTATACTAAAGGAAGCTGCCAAATAATAATGGCTGAGTAGTTTCCTAGTAGGGATTACTGATTTCTGTTTGTTTGTCTTTGAACATGTTTTTAACTATCCTGAATCCATCCAATTGTGCACGTAACTAGATTATGTAGCCACGTTATTTATCATAACATTCCTTGCCTGTTTCCTCCAATTGTCTTTGTTTCATCCACATGTTACATTTGTTTCAAAGTAATTACAAATTCTGTAGAGCAGGAATTAGCACAGTAGGCCTCTTGACTGAATATTAATTCATTAAAGAATAACGATTAACAAACTCTTCTCCCCATTTATTCAGAAGTATCTTTAATTAGGTGTTTGTTGTGCTGTGACTGACACTCTCCCCACTCACCACTTTAAATGATAATGCATTTCATCATGCTTTTCAGCACTGTGTAAGATAAACTTTTAAAGTTAAATTCAATCATATGTGACTACTTTTTCTTCTTTTCTTTAGTTAAAGTAAATAAATATGGAGATACCTGGGATGAGTAAGAGCCGAATGAAGAACTGAAGAAAATTATCTCCTGTCAGCTACCTTGAACTTCATCTAGATTAGTCACGAGTATCAGCACCTTTGGTGTGTTCTGCCAGGCACAGCTATTAATAAATGGGGAGAAAATCCTGACTTGCTGGAAGATTAAAAAAAAAGTATTTAGGCTTAATTTTTTTTTCATTTTGCATAAATGGCAAGCAAGGCTATTGTGAGGTTCATGACTATAAACCATTTGTGCTATTGTTTAAGAATGAAAAGGGTAACTGGCAATAACTAATATAAATGTTTAGCAAAAGGTAAAAATATATGTAAATAAATGCAATCACATGTGTTGGGAAGGGAAAAATATCAGAATCTTGTCAAATTTTCAAGACTTGCATTAAAAGTTACCTATAGAACTCATCTCTCACTTTGTTTTGTCTGAAAGGGATATGCTGGAAACCTCAAACTGTTGTCTTGCTTCGTTAGTAATGTCTAGAATAATACTGAACTATTCAGGGAAAAAGGGCTGAGAAACCGAGCCAAACACATAAGTAAGCATACTTCACTGTTTTTTGAAAACAGTTTCAGAGTGCCAGCTGTATTTTTAGACCGATATTCTGACTTGCCCACACTGGGTCTCTTCAGACAGTCATTTTGGAAGAAAATGATAGAATGAAACTGCAGATATTTAAAATAGCTGCATTTAAGTGCAGAAGGTTAAACCTGACAAACCTTGGTAAAAGTTTGAGTGGTATCTTGACTGTTAATATTTGGTTTTGTGAATTTAGCCTTATTTATGAATTTGCGCATGTCGTGACAAAAACCCCATGTTTATGGAGAAAAGATCCTGATCAATGGAATATTGCATTATTATTACCTGTAAGAAAAGAGCTACATTGTCAAAATCACTGAAGGTTATTTCCTAATGTTTGCATTGCCTGCTCTGTCTCAATCAAAATGTTGTCTTCCATTAGGGATTCTCATAGTCTCAGCTGTGCTGTTTCATCTTGCAGCATTGTGTTTATTTTGGGGTCTTGGCTGTAGGGGAGCAAAAGCTATGATGAAGTTGATAGCATAAAGGCATTCCTGACATCCTTGTTGGAGATAAAAAATAACTTACCTACCAAGATGAAAATTTTCAAAGACCTTATTGATTTAGTGGACTAGCGGCAGAGCAGCGTGAATGAGAAGATTATTTTGGGGGGCTACAGAGCGATCAGCTGAAATGAGGGGGAAGATGAGGATGCTTAAAGAGCCAAATACTACTTACAATAATCAAAACAGGAAGATTGCTTTCAGAAAAGCTGATCTTCTAAAAAAAAGGAATATGCTAATCAGATAATCTTGAAGCTATATCAAAAATTTAACTTACAGAGAATGCTTCTCGTGGCCGTGATGAGAGAACTCTGAAAATACACGAAGTCTGCCAGAATTACATTGCTGTATTTTTTAGTGCACTGTTCCAAAGCTGGTTAGATTTACCATGAAAATACTCACAAATTTTCTTAGTTGTGAGTTATGCAAGTGACAGGAGGCAGATTTAGATTATAAAAACTGGAGCAGATTCCTATAGTGGTGGGTTTCCATCTGTAAAAAGAAGAAATGTTTTTTCTTTTGAACTAATGAAAATTTTGGATGAATGAGAACTCTCCAAGTGAGAAAACGCAGGAGCAGGCTTACAACATTGAGCAAATAACAACACCTAGAAGACACAAACTATTGAACAATAAGCTTGCCAATAAAAATATTTTTTTTTTTTATTTGGGGTGTTTGGGGGTGATACTGGATTTTCTCAAGTAAAAGAATATAAGGATATAGTAACTTTTGTTTCTCTCGGGAATCTTAATGCATGCTTATACTGCAGGTTGTTTATTTTTATAAGGGAATGATCATCTCAGGAGTTGACTGTGTGAGTTAATGTAAATACCTCTGCAGTGTGGACACTCCACTGAAAAGTGAGACTCCCTCTGTTTCTCGACATTCACTGTGAAAGTTACTGTTATGCCAGTAAACTTACTTGCGTGTAATCAAGTACTTCATAATTCACTGGAACCCTGGGTTGGGTTGAAGGCCTTATGCTCCTATTTCTGGCCGTTCTCCGGTTCTCAATCTCAGGGTATTTGCTGCGCAGCACACTTTAATCCGTCCTGCCAGTACTGATTGTTGTGCATGTACTGCTGTACGTATTTTGTCTTACTGGGTACTTCTAGTTATTTCTGTGTTCATCTTCCTGGCGGAATACTGGCTGTGGACCAGCTAGTACAGAACAGGCACAGAGGGCAGAGTATTTAACCCTGTGCCATTTAAATGCTGAATAGGTAATGCCTATTTCAGACCTAGCTCTCACAAACTATAGTGTTTGGAGAATGCTCGTTTTGTATGCTGGTAACTGATAATTAGCAGTTGATACAATTATCAGAAGCCCGTGATCTGAAAATGAGACTTCCTTCAAAGCGTCTTGCCTCAAATTAATATTTTCAGTGGGCAAACACAGTCTTTTATATAAACTGTATTAGAATTTTTTTTCCCTTTCTTAAAGGAGAAAATAAAAGGCATATATAATTACTGTTGTTTTAAAGGTTTAATGTCTCTGCTTAAGGTAACATTGTGTATACATAAGATTCCTAAATTGAATATAATGTTTTCATTCTGTTGCATCTAGTTAATATCTCTCAGAGGACATACTTTTTTTTGTACTTGGGAACAAGTTGGGTTTACCATCAAAATTCTTTGGCTTTACATCACATCCTTAATAAGTATTAAATACAGGAGAGTTTGCAATCATAGCTGCTTAATTTAAAGGGTATTGGAAACTGATATTTTGTCAAAGTTGGGTCACGTTCAGTTTGCTGTGGCAACGTGTGTTGAACCCCTGATTTACTAAATAGCTGTGGGAATTCAATTTTCTTCCTTCCCTTTTCCTGCACATCTTCCATTAGTACCACCTTGGTTCAGAGTAGGTTTTTTTGAGTCTCCTGATTTCATAGCACCTACCCAGTTACTCATGAGCAGCTTGCTCATACTGCACTTCTTACATGATTTGGGGGGATTTTTTAAACTAAATACAAGTGTCTTAGAGCTCACGGCAGGGATATTGTCTGTGAAAGCAATGTGCATAGATACAAAGAACTAGTAAGAATGGTGAATGTGTGAAGAAAGCATGACAGACCCTCCTGTTTTATGCTTGCACGTGTTTCCAGCTAATACACACCACATTTTTCTTAATTCATTAACCAGGCCAACTGTTTTCCTGGAATATAAGTCCCTCACTACTCTTCAAAAATCACAGTAAGAATTTCACTTTGCATTACCATTTGTATTTCCAATTGTGTGTGTTTACAATCTGACCTAACCACAAAAACGGTGGCATTAAAAAAGACTCAAAGTTGTCTTATGGGCCATCATACCTACATGTTCATTAATAAATGTGAATTAATTCAATATTTATTGTAAAGCTAAGTAAATTTTCTTTCATTCCTCAAAATAAATTTTAACTACATAAAAAAAATTAACTCTTACACCTTAAATCAAACACCAGGAAATGTGTCCAAGTGCTTCACTGTGAACATTTCTAGAAAAACCTTTAAAGTAACTGCTTTCACAATTTCTTAAAAGTCTTAAAAATAAGCAGTTGCATGGCCAATTTAAAGGAGCTAGTAGCATTATCCTCAAATCAGTTGTTACTGACATGCAAGAACACAGAGAGAGGGTTGTGAAAAGCTCTTTAACAGCTGGTAAAGCTCCACCAAAAATCCTGGTCTTGAATGTTTTTGTCTTTTCCCAGATTAGCAGGCATGTTCAGAGTCCCAAGCAAGTACAGAATCTGACCTTTCTGGGGGTTTGTTCCTACTAAAGTTGTTTGGAACAGATCTACTTGAAAGAGAAAAGTGTAAATGAAAAGTAATTTTATTAGCTTAATGAAAGTTAAGCAGATTTGCGGAAGCCTGGGGAAATCATATGTACTACTGTTGCCGAAAAACTCGGAATAAAGAACTTATCAACACCAATTTAGTGTAGATAAGCAGACACTTCTTTATTGACGGCCGGGTGCGCGGGTGAGTCCTTTCACGAACCACGCACACCTGAACACCAAAATCATACACCTTATATTGAACTTATTCATGCATATTCATTAGATTTCTGGGAAGTTATTAGCCTATGTAAATGTCCTTTACGCAGGCGCATTGAAGGTCTCTGGTGGTCTTCTAGAGTCCTCTGGTGGTCTTTCATAGTCTTCCTCACTTGTCCGCTTCTTGACCTTCTTTAGGTGATTCTGCGCAGTTTGGCCCTTGGCAGGTAACTAACTGTTTCTTGGCAGATAACTACAAGTTGCTTCATTTGACTCTTCTCAGTTCCCATTAATTTGAAATTCTGACATCTTATGCATTCTTCTAGGTTATAATATACTCCTACAAATAAACACTATATCCAAATTATCTTAAATCTTAAGCTTGTTATCTAAGTTCTAAATGTTCCCACTAGATGATTTTAACCAATTCCTCTGGCCCTGGTACAGGGCTATACAGAGGATTTCACAGCAGCTGTTGGTTGTTGGTTAAATGTGTAAAATGCAATAGATATATAATTTTTGTTAAAATATTTCTTATAATTCTATATTCCTATTAAAATTGAATATGATTAATTCTAACTAATAACAAATCAATAACAAATCAGTAACACTACTCCCAAATGAACCCACAAATTTCTTGCCTCCTTGAGATTCAAGAAGCAATCCTGACTTGTCTGCTCTTTGTTGGAAGCTAAAAGACTTGTTTGCTTTCCCCATGCTGGACTCTTCGTGTGGTGGCCCTTAGCGAGGACCTCGTTCAACCCATGCACACTGGAGGATGCACACCCAGCTCAGCTTTTCGGCTGTCATACATACATCAAACCTTTCATAGTAAGGCTCTGCTTGCAACCCAATCTGTCTGACTTGCAACCAGGATAAGTTGTCTCCCTGATCCCTTAAGTGAGACAATAGCACTGTCAATATCCCTTTACCTTTTTACTGTTTGGTCACCTATTAAGTTGTTCGTAGAAATCAACAAATCATGTTTGGATTTTAATCTCAAGGCAATAAATGGGACAATTTGCATTTCATTACTATTTCAGGCTCTTGCCTTGGGTCTGTTCATATGGGTTTGCCCTAGTTCAGCTGAGCCAATGCAGGTTTGGACACAGATATACCTTGAGTTTATACTTCAAGTATTTTCTTTGCTAATGTAAGAACTGGGCATAAACCACCATCACCAGACAGAAGTTTTGAGGTATCTCTGAGTAGCTGCATTAGAACCTGAACCAAGGAATACCAGGGGGTCTTATACATGAACAACC
Source organism: Haliaeetus albicilla (assembly GCF_947461875.1). NCBI lineage: Eukaryota > Metazoa > Chordata > Aves > Accipitriformes > Accipitridae > Haliaeetus > Haliaeetus albicilla. Next base: position 55,688,807 of record NC_091483.1, on the reverse strand, counting down.
TTAGCCAGGGCACAGATTTCCAGTCCATAAGACCATCAAGTGAATTATTCTTTCCAAATAATGAGGAAAATAAAACAACTAGCCTTTTTATTTAACTGAAGTAAAGCCATATAGCAAACCCAGAAATGCCTAACTGCTCATGTTACAAGATGTGACGAAAAGTAAATGAATTCTTGGATCTAACCGTTACTGAGAGAGCTGCTGGAGAGTAGATGATAAGCCCTTGGGGATAATTTGTGTGTATTTACTTCAGATAAATAAAAACATTATAATCCTTAAAATAATCAAAACATTAACAGCCATGATTTAACGCATTTGTTTCTGTTTGTTCTCTTTAATGCTAATGAATAACAGTTACTATGCTACTTACATGTTACTGTTTTAATATTTACCACTTGTTTACTGTTATTTTTTTGATTGATTCAAAATTTCCTGAGATTTTAAGATACACGACAAGATGCGTAGTTTCAACATGCAGTTATAATGTCCTCTGTTTAGCAGAAGCATAGCTTTGAAAAACTGAAGCGCAAGAGTCTTCTATGAGTTACTTTCATAATGCGATACTGCAGTAAACAAAAAAGGATGTATGATAAAGACATTGCACAATCATCTGATAAAAAGGATATTCAATCACATACAACTTTCACTTATCCTTGAAATGAGAAAAAATCTTAAGATTAAAGAGAAACTGAGAGTTTGATAGATTTCCTTTTCCAAAACTCAATTATTCAGGATTAAAAATCCATAGGATATAACCTTTGTGGCTTTTTTCCACTTGCTCAGTGATGATGTAGAACTCTGTTTTCAGGATATGCAATCTTGGCATGAACTGCTTCTAAACCCCCAAATTTTCAATTCGTTCCTTACATGGGATGCTATACATTCTTTTCTACTCTCTCTAATCCACAGTAGAAGCACATTTCTAGTGCATTAGATTTTATTTTTTCTTATTAAGCTAAAATTAGGTTCTGGATAAATCTAATGCCAAAATAAATAATTTTGTTTGGCTTAATTCTGTAGTTTAAATATAACTGCTAGTCCTAACTACCTCCGGATAACTAGCATTTTAAAACAGCGTGATACAGGAAAGGCTGAATTTGGTTGCAGTAGCTGACGCCTAAACGTCGGTGACGGATTATTAACGCGTCTAAATCGTCTTCTGAATAAGCCCTGCTGAGTAGAAAACGTTGCTGCTGGTAGAGCGTCACGCAGTCAGCGTACACGCGCTTGCGTCGAAGAGCCGCGGGTGTTTTTTAGGGTCCCCCCTACTTGCTAGTTAACACGCAGCTGTCGGCCGACTTCGAAGGCTGCGTTGTCGACCCCAGCCACGCACCACGCTACCACGCTGCGGGAGCAACGAGCGAACGCGAGGGAGCCCCTTCGGCCCGTCCACGTTCTGGCTGTGCGGGCAGAACAGGGGAGAAGGGCGGGCGGGCAGGGCTGGCAGCTGCTCAGCGGCGTGGTCTCAAACCCCCACCGGCACAAGGGCAGGCTGCGTGCCTGGCGACGGCCGGGGGCAGCTCCCGAGATTGGTACGATCCGCTGGATCCGTGGCGCTGGATCCGATCAGCTAATCCGTGGGCGTGATTAGATGGCAAGCATTTGCTGCTGGGTAAGGTTTCGGAGTATTATACGTGGGACAATGCGGCGGGAAGTAAGCTTGGGCACGGCCAGGTCAGCCATCGCAGACCTCAGCCTACGGCTGGCATGAGCGAGGGCTGCGTTTAAAACACTCCTCTGGGAGGAAGTATTAAAGCTCTTTCTTGCTCCAAAACACCCGCGCTTGCCGACGTGCCTAACCGACACAGCGTTGCTGCTGAACGCTCGAAACGTGTGTATGTGGGAAGTAACGCTTAAAAGTTCAGGTAAGTGGGGTTTTTTATGCAAGATTCTAGCATCAGCTTTGGAAGTTCCATTGCTCCTGAACAATCTGTATGTCAAAGACAACAGGAAGAACATCCATTCCCACCCCAGTATTTTTTTACCCTTCATCAGCAGAGAAAAATACTATATAGTAATTAAAATGACTTAAAGGTGTGATTTCTCAGGAATCTTGAATCTTGTGCTCTCTGCACATAAAGATATTTCAGTCTCCACTTCTAGGTATTAGCTACTGGGGTTTTAGTTCATTTGGCGAGGCTCTTAACTTTTTTTTTCGACAGCTGTAGGAATATAACAATCACTATAATGGTCACCCTGTCTCCCACGATGGCTCGTGATCCTTCTAGAAGGCGATTCTCCAGCGGAATGCCCTCCTGTCCTTCTCTGATCCAAGGTGAGAAGCTTCCTGACACAAAGGTTGCATTTGGATCGTGCAAATCCAAGTGTTTCACAGCGACGAAGCCTCTGTATAGACCATGCCTTTTGGAGCCATTTTGTTTGTTTCCACCATATCCTGTGGCAAGCATTCCATGATGGAACTGTGCTGTGTAAAGAAGTGCTTCTTTTCTGTTTGCTTTAAATCTGATTTCACTGAGTGCCGACCAGTTGTCATTTTACAAAAAACAGCAATTACTTGTTTCCTACTCATCTTTCACACTGTTACAGATATCATGTTCCTCAAGTTGCTTTCAACCTGGAAAGTGAGTTGCTTAATCTCTTGTGAAGAAACCATTTTGTACCTCTGATCATTCTCTTTTTTTTCTTTTTCCTCCTTTTTCTGTCTCTCAGGTCTGTTGTACACTTTCTGAGGTGCATTGGAAGCACCACAATATTCAACATAAGGGCATGCCACAGAACTGCTCTGTAGTATAAGTCTATTTTTTCCCTAGGAATTGTTAATGTTCTACTTGCCTTTTGGCTGTCATAGACCACTGATCTTCTGTCTTGCAACTATGCAAAACTATGCAAAATCACTCCCAGAACTCTGTACTGAGAATGTCAGAGTAATTTAAAACCATGTGATGCAGTTAGTATTTTTCCCCATGACAATGAAGCTTATTACTCAGACTCTCAGTATTGAGATTTTTTTTCCTAGCTCTATCATTTTGTCATCAAGAAACTTAGTCATGTTTTCCTTTGTCAGATTGTCTGTTAATATGTTGACCAAATGCCCCCTAGCATGTCCCCAGAAGCCCTCTCAAGCCTTCTAGATTTTAAACTGGCCTTGAGAAGAGTCTCATTTCTTGAGAGTCTCATTTTCTTGAGAGACTTATCAGAAAAAAAAAAAAAAGGCAAAAAACCTCCAAACCCATACCAAAGCAAGTGCACAGTATGGAGTAGATCCCTTTGTTCCCATGTCCACTCTTTCAAAAAAGCATTAATAGATTTGTAAGGCATAACATCCTCCTGTGAAAGCTGTAATGATTCTTCATAATAATGTCATAGGTATACTTACGGCACTATAGGACTAGGACGTTACAAATCCACCTATTTCAGACACGATTCCTCAAATGAAGTACATACTTGGGAAAACAGTACACTTTATAAAAGCTAAGTCTGTAAGTACAAGTGGCTTGGTATTTCCAAGATGTGGAACTACTGCAATACTGATGTCAGAAGTTGGATCCCTTTCTTTGGCTCTCCCAAATAGAGCTCCTGTGTGTGATGCCAAAAATGAGTTGGGTGAGTAGGACAACTTATCAGCAGCTCTTTCACTGGTAGAAATAGTCATGAGGAAGAAGCTGCTGCTCCCAAATTAGCATCGCTGTCAGAGGTACCAGAGTGGTGCCTGAGCTAGCTGCCTTTTCATACTTCCCACTTGGCCTGGTCCAGCATGTTCCTGTGGTAACTCCTGCCCCAGAGCTTGCTCTCTTCTTACCAGCCCGGCCCAGAGCCCTCCCCTCCCATTAACTGTCCTTGCACAGCATGCTCTATTCTCTCATTCTCCTCTCAAAATACAATTAAGCAAGCCCCAAATCTTATTTTTGATAGGTATTTATAAAAACTTGAATTGTGAGCTTTCATCTCCCCTTCACTCCCAGTTTTAAAAGAGAATTATAGACCAGCTGGCTTGCCTAAAGTCCAACTACTAAGTCAGGATTTAAACAGGAATGTGCTTTGTTTTCAACCCACAATTGCTTCCTCTTCTAAAACGCAACTCTTTTTTTTTTTTTTTTAATTTGGATTGAATACAGCATCTGTAAAATGATTTCAAACAGCTAATACAAAAGTCCCCAAAGACAAGCAATCTATTGCAGTTGTTTGAGGTTAATGTTATTACAGCTTTCCTCTTTTACTCTGTCCCTTTTTCTATTCATAATTTCATAAAGTGGATTGAGGCTTACATAAAGCTACTCACTTTGCATGCATTACAGCTGAAGGTTGCATTTTGTTTCTTGATTTTAGCAAGTACGTGGACTTCAACTAAGCTGTGATATGCCTAAGCACAGTTAAACTGCCTCATCTCTGGGTGAAGAAAGTAAGCTCTACTTTCCAGGTACAAATGATTAATAGGAAGCTATGTATGTTCATTGGATTTTTTTAGCCTTTTTGTAACATCTTCCTGCCAAAAGGGAATGTATATCCTATTATTAGTACAAGAAAATACTAAAAAAGTTTTAACACTACATAAACAATGCTTGATCCTTTGTAAGGTCAACTATTTTTCCTCCTGGAGATCTCTTCCCCTCGTATTCCAGACTGAACTAAAGATAACAGAAGCAACTGATTACCTCAAATCTTTCCCTGTTTTTTTTAATAGGTCACCCCTAAATTCAATGTATTCAACTTCTGCTTCAATTAAAACCAAATTCTTTAACCGACTTGTATGGAATGGATGATAGTAACAGTCAACATAGGTTAGCTCATTAAATTGTGCATAATTAGTACAAAATGGCTGTACTAAATTACAGTTCTTAGAGCACTCTTTGTTAATCATTAGGAGCTTGTCTTCCCAAGTAGAAGAATCCTGAGGCTCTGGCCATGAGAGCACATGAGGTTTTGTCCAGCTCTTCCTGTCTCCCTTTTGCATGAAGTAGTAACATAAAATAATCAGTATGCATTCAAGTGTTCCTTTCTATATCATACACTAACACCCCAACACCTGCTTTCTTACAGAAATTCTCCTGTGAACTACAAGGCACTTTTTCATATTTATTTGTCAAATCTTAAGAAGCTTAAAAGTTTAACTAGGTCCTGTAAGCCATCCAATGCTAACAAATCCAGCATCTGTCTGATTCCATCCCTACAACACACATACAGCTACCAGGAAAATTCCAACACACCTGCAAGTCACAGCACAATGAAAGCCAAGTGGCTCCAGTTTTGTCAAATTAAATAACATGGTACAGAATGAGTTATGAATCTTCCCTATCCTTTTGTAGCTGGTGCTTTTGGGAGAGTCAGTTAACTTAAATTTTACATTATTTTAAAATTTTAAAGTTGTATTTAAGAAATATTGCAACATCATTACTACCTCATTATAAAGGCTGTAGCTCAGCTGCACGCATGACTAGATTGTTGGTTGAGAAACTGTATTTTAACAAAATTAAATAACAACCTTGCCAAAACATACCCCCAGTTATTTCTCAAATCAAGGAGTATCATGTGGAGCTTGACACCTGACAGGCTTAAAAAATTGTTTGGACATAAATCCTCTGAAGTACAGAAAAATGCTTTAAAGACCTTCTAAAGAACAGTTGACCCATAAGCTGTGCTAATTTTTCCTTTGATACGCACAAATTTAGTGCTAAGACATCTTAGATTCACAAACACTCTTTTTTTCTTAACAGTGTCACAGTAACTCAAGAACTTACATCCACACAATTAGCTAATCAGAGTATTGCTTCTTGCAAAGTATGGAAATAAATTTAGAAAAAAAGGAGACAATAGTTTTTATATAACAGTACATTTATTACAGCAAAGTAATAGGAAGCCTGAACAAAATTACATTTAAAGCAAAGCTAAGTAGCCGAGTTGTAACGCCAGCAGGTAACACTGACCACAAGAACAACCTCTGAGAGTCTGACATGAAAGGTCAGCCTGTCACACGCATCAATCTCCTCAGCATCACACGGACCTAACGGCTTGCCTCAGATAACCCAGGCGTGACTAACCTTGGTGCAGTTTGTTGCTGTTATCTTGACAGCAGATGTCAGATGAAGGGAAAGCAACTAAGACATGTCACCATACAAGTTTTGCTGGCTATCACACTACACTTGTGATAATGATATTATTTTCACAAAGGAGGCTGACTTCTCTGTGGTTGTGTAACCCCCTCTCCCTGTAGCCCCAGTTGAAGGCTCCCCAAGGCTTACCTGTCTGCACAGCAAGCATCAGCTCTGATACAGCACAGCTACCTACCCTTGACTCAGACTGCTGAGAAAGAGCTGTGGAAAAAGTCTGTAGAAAGATAGAAAGTGTAAAATTAAAGCCCCTGTTCAGACAGGGGTTCTTAGCAGTTCATGAATTCAAGAGGGCAAATACCGATTTGGAAAGGTATAAAATCTTAAAGGAAAAAAAAAAAAAAACAGAGAGGCTAGTTAGTGTAACCTTTCTCCTCCCAGCTGCTGGCTGCCTGGCTAGGAAAGACTCTCCAAGTGCCCTATCAGGGTGGTGAGCAGTTAGCCTAACAGGTTGTTAAATCCAGAATCTCTCTTGTGTGTAGTAGCCAATTAATAGTTACTTTATACTTTTACATTCTATATAACCCTGCTTGCAGAATCCCTCTGTGCCCAGGTAAGATGCCCAAAGAAGCTGGTTCAAAAGAGGATTACTAACCATAGGCATAGTATAAAGCCAAACAAAAAAACCCACAGAAGATGGGCTTCACCAACTAACAGCGAAGCACAAACTTTTCAGTAGCTGTACATTTGGTTTCTATGTGAACACCATCACTGTGTTTAGGGGAAATGTCTGCTCTTGACTTCCTGAGATACTTCATTAAAGTTTGTATGTCATGCTGTTTATATAGAGTGCATGCCATCTCATTTTTTCTCAACATCTACTAACCTTGGATTGTGCCCAGACCATAAACTGTTCCAAACTACTGTATCTTCTTGCTCATTATGAATGTGACACATGCTTTTGATATCCCCAGCAAAGTGGATTTTTATGTAAATCTGGCCTATTAAAAGTTGGTTCAGCACAGTAATTGCAGTGTGACCATACCGTAATGAACTTCTAGCTTAGTACTTTTAAAACGCTCCATAAACAAGGAGTCAGTTCAAAGACTGGACAGCTGCTTAACTGCAAAATCATTTAAACATCCTTGCACTCTTTCCTTTTGACGTAGAAGACAAACATTCCAGCATATGGCATTTTGCTTGCTACACAAAGTATTACCAGCATCTAAGTACAACAGACAAATTTATTTTTTCAGCACTAAGAACTAAATTGCACTCAAGGGAGAAAAAAAAAACATGCTGAGAAGAGTAAGGAGAAGAAAAACTAAAAAGTGCATTACAAGAAATTGGTATTTACTATGAACAGAACTATCTAACACTATGCAAGCACTTCCAATAACCCTATTTACACCAAACCAAAGACATTATTTCTTCTCTACAGAATAAGGCCTTGAAAGAAGAAGCTGAGCCACAGGATTTTTATCATCTTCACCACATCTGTAAATGGGATGAAAGGAAACATTATTTAGCTGAGTGGCACCTTGGTTTTGATGTAAAATGTGCAGCTTCTTCGTAGTTTCTCCAAGAACTCTGCAAAGTCCCTGAGGATAAAAGAAATTACCCTTAGATTCATCAGCATGAGTATAGTTTTATCCAGGCGGTCCTCCTAGGCAATGCCAGAGCTTGTGATGTACGCTTAGCATGGATAGTGGTGAGATGCACTCAGTAGGGTCTCTGTACATTTTTAGAGCAAAGCATGCTAAATGAAGAATTTTGATTAAAACATAAAAGAGGTTATGAGGTTATTATTTTCACTGTTCAACAATACAGAAGACAACACAATGCTTAGAGTATTTCTTTTCCTAAGTTTCTAAAACTTGTCCATGAAAACTGATTTCTGGCAAATTCAAAATACCACACTGGCACAAATACAATGGCTCGTTCCTCCCAGCAATTAAAATTTGAAAGAAATACACTTGTCTTGCATTTGTTTTCAGACTATGTTTCTGACTGAGCTTTCTAGCCCTTTTAAACAACAGACAAGACTTAAGTGGCTAGTAAAAAGCAATCAAGGTCTTTGATGAACATCTGAGCTGGAACAGGGAACAGGTCCCACAGCAGAAATTCCAGGACCCGTTTCAGGAGGAAAACAGAGGGGTCTGTAGCATCCTGCATTCTTCCCTTCATACAGCTACAAGACTCCTTTGTATCTGAGACAATTTGGAATTTATTTAAAAGCTAATTGGTACTTGTACACCAGAAAAAATACTGTCAGCTCATGGAGGAAGGCTGAAAAATGGAAAAAGCTGAAAAAGAAAATGTGTTTGGATTTAGAGTTCTGCAAGCTCCAGCTCTGACAAACAGTGGAGGTAAATCCCACCATCAACATTTGATTCCACTACACAGGTAATTGCTAGTAAGTGACCATCCTCAATTAAATGTGCTTTGGGGTCCTTATTTGAAATAGGTAAGGACACTGGCCTACATAAGCGAACATTTATTTAAGAGAAAATTTTCAAAAGCACTTAATCAGCACAGTAGTGTAAGGGCTTAATTAAGCTCACAACTGCTAATGGATTTAGGGCGTCATTCATTCACAGTTATCTAAGCCTAGCTTGCTCCCTCCTTCATGCTGGCACTAGCAAGTTACCCCTCAGATAGGTTTTCTGGCTATGATTTTTTTTCCCTTTTCTTATGGGCTTTTGATATCCAGCTAGAGCAGCGAGCTGATCTGGAGGGCCACATTGTTCCACGATCTCTACAGCTGGTACAAGAGAAGCGCTGCCCATTTTGGCAGCAACCCTATTAGGTGAGCCTAAGCCAAAGTGCATTTTCTGCTAGCAGCTGAGTGCTTGCAGCTCTTGATATAGTATCATCAAGCAGCAGCAAAGTTGATGAAAACCAGGAATTTATTCTAACGGCTTTCTTAGGACAATCCTTACTGCTGTAACATACTGTTGCATAGTAAAAATCCAACAAAATCTCTCTTCTGGTAAGTAAACAGGTCCTGCTAGGATACTCCTCCTTATAGATTGCAGCCATGCACTTTACAGCAAGAAAGGCACCATTGTCAATATCCTTGTCTAAATTCCTACATAATATATGCCAAAGAGACTCAGTCCAAAATTTCTCCATCAGACTTCTGTTCCAAGCTACAGTTAGAGCCATAACAAACTCACGTGGCAGGATTTCAAACAGGCCCTCTGCTCTCCTCTCTTGCAGGCAGCCAAGCTATTTGCAAACACTTTCACACATTCTCCTCCCTGTGAGAAATGTAGGCCAGCTTACCACAAGCAGAATGTGTGAAAAATGCTTTTTAAAAGCCCAGCTGCTGGCCTGTTTTTCATAGACAAAGAGTGAAAGTGCTTTTCAAACACTCCCTTGCCTTCCACCCTGTAAAGCCTCCTTTTTCACAAAGGGAACTTTCCCCTTTCCGGGGAAAAAACATTACATGGGATGTCTCCCTTGCCCCACCATGTATATGTTCCAGCACCACTCTTATACTACCCTCTCTAAGGCTCTGGCCAAACCATAGTACTGGACGGAACCCACACACACCCCAAATAAACAAACCAACCCACCCTTAACTGTGCCTGCTTTTAGATTCTCAATATTTCAATGTATTTTTAAATATCAACATTATCCATAATTATTTGATTCTTAAGTAAAAAAGTTGGAAATTGAAGGGAGTTATATTTGTTTTCATACAAGTAGTCAATCCAAATTAATGCCAATTAGGTGAATAATCAATACTCTGCTACAGCTAAAGCAGAAATTCCTCAGAAATGGGGGATTTAAAATTAGCATGAAAGATATGTAAGGTAAAAATGAAGAAACAAATTTAATTAGAAGCTATAGATAGAGAATATTTCCCTGAATAATGCTCAGATTTTAATCCGTGATTAAAATCCATGATTTTCACTATATTGTCCAAAGGTTTCATACAACAATACCACTCAACATGGAAAATAAAATATGAATTTATTTTAAATTTCAAGCTTGCCTACCTGGGACTAAGATGCTGAAGGAATTGAACCTTCTTTCTCATTCAATCCCAATTTTGCTTCACATTCCTTAAAAGTATGATGACAATGCCTACGATATTGAAAGCAGATAAAATATTCAAGAATTTTGCTGGATTTCTTCTAATACAACCATATAGGATGCTGGCAAATGTTCTTGAAGAAGTAATCTCTTGCCTATATTCTCCAATTTTTGTAACTGCTTTATGGGACATAAACTGCAAAAGATGACATCTAATTGTCTCAGCCAATAAAACTCCGTTAATTATTATTAACTACTGTTTCCAGCAATTGCCAAAATATAACAGGATTCTCTAAGCAGGAAAAGACAGTCCTTGCCATTGTACCTATCAATAATGAGCAAACAGAGTTAGGAGCAAGACACATAATACAAAAGAGTGACGAATAGCCACTTTGTGTAACACCAACTGAGGAGAGTAATAGCTTTGTGATGTGGGGGAAGAATGGAAGTAGAGAGATATATGAACAATGAAGAAGCTTCCCATTATCAGTCAGGCATTTTCATAGGCATAAAAGCTCATGTTGATATGGGGGAAAGATGTGGAAAGACAGAGGAGAATGATTTTGTGGTAGGATTTTTGGAAATGTATTTTGTGTGTGAAAGGTGCATGTAAGAAGCCATACTGAGAATGAAAAGTAGTACTGGCAGTTGAAGGAGGAGCTTGGAAGGAAGTCACAGTGTGGTTTGACAGGAAAGAGTACTTTATGTGAAGTTTAGAAAACAATGACTAAAACATGGAGGTGACAGAAGGCGACCATTGAGATCTATCATATGGATAGAGTTGCAAGGTGGAAAAAATCCCCTTGCAGTTTGTGCTCTTTATGGTTTGGCATGACAGTATGAGGTTGGACAAAGCCGCAGAGGAGGAGGTTGGAATGTGGGCTGACATTGAAATTGTTAAAATATGAGGCTAGTGTAAAAAAAATCTGGAGTATATTTGGCCCGATGTATGGTACAAAGGAAGACTCAAAGGGCTGAGTGATATTGTAGATGATCATAAGACACTTAGAGGCACAATACTACATGAAAAGAGAACTAGTAACTGCTGTTCCATCACACTTAAAAGTATGATAATTTCATTTAAATCATGGATTTCCTAATAACATGTATTACACTGAGTTTAATTTGCATTTTCTGAAGAATATTTAGTAGTTCTAATATTGTCATATATAGCCTAAGAATATGAGTAGTACCTCATGACCTGATCACAGAATTTAAATTCACAGCTTTGCTGCATATAATTTTTACTATGTTTTAGACTATTTTGATCTAGGATTAATAATTTAAATAAGTACAAACCCTTTTTGCTGTGGACCAAATGGTACAATACCAATCTTCTGGAACTTTTTTTAGCATTCTCCTATGCATGACATCTTTCCAATGGCAAAACTTAAGACTTCAGCAACTATAAAGACAGATGAGAAAACATTGTTAATACAGGAGCTTAAATCAAGAGTCTGCAATTGGCTCCATTTTAATCATATGACAAATTGCATGTATCATGTCTTCTCAAAACATGTCACAAACACATGTGAAGTTACACAGGGATTACAGGGATGATTTCAATAACTATTGAAAACCAGCTACGTATCATGAGACATAGCAACTGGTCCAAAACAATGCATACAGGAAAAGGACACCATATTCATATGAAATGACAAGATTTCAGATTGAGAGGAATGGATTATAGGGAAAGCCCACAATGAAATTAATTCACAACATCAGCACTAATTTCTCTCACCCCTGTATGCACACCATGGTATATTTCCAATGATCGCAATTTTAACACTATCTTCTTTGGGCTTCTAAAAAGCTAGAATGTCAGCCTGCCATACTCTGGCACTGGGGCTTTCACTCATTACAGAGTCAGAATAAAAATAAAAATATTCAACATCCTCAATTTTCTGTTGACCTTCTGCTGAAGAGGGAATCAACTTCATTTCTTGCCATTTAAGGGCAGTACTTTACTGTACTGTACAGTTTCTGTGCTTTTATTTTTCTTCACCAACATGGTCATGAATTAGTTAAGATGAGCCAAATGAACATATGAAAAGTAACATACTATTTTATATATTATACTATGATGGCTCCTTGATACCATAAACTGTGTGATCTGCTAAGCATGGCTGATCAATGAGGCTGACATTATTTATAAAACAAAGGTGAGACCGGAGTTTTTACCAATTTGAGAGGATATATTAAGTAAATATGAGCTGCTACTGAAAATGTTTACATTAAAAGAACCTTATTTCATACCTTTCTTTTTAAACACAACAGAATTCTGATTTCCTAAAGCACTGCGGTAACATTTCATAAATTCAAAAAAAGGAAGAGTTTGAAAAGAGATTCAGAGAGATGCATCCAAGGTCTGCATATCGCCTGTAAACAATCTTTCCTTTCCTTTTAGAATTGGGTACAACTTACTTGCCATCTTAGGTAATGCACCAAATCTTGGGCTTGCTGAGAAAATGCCTAAAATAAAAGGGAATAGTCAGAAAGCTTATTCACTTGAGGAATTCACCAGCATTCAAAACCAAGATGGTATTTTTCCTACAAGCTTTTGCATTTCTGAAGGTGAATGCTGTACAGAAATTTAAAAGTCCATTAACTCAAATTTAGGACATCCGGGCTCTTTCTATTCCACTAGTTCTTAGTGCATCTGTTCTGGGGCATTCCTAAGTCATAGGAGGAAGAAAATCTGGACTTTGCAGTATTCAGTTCAGGCAGGGGTTCGGAGTGTAAATCAACATGAAAGCAGCACGGCTGCCACTGGTGACACCTGCAGCACTGTCGGAGGAGGAGATGGTGGTTTATCTTTCAGCACAAACCAACCTTGCAAATATAATAGCGAACTGAAATCTCTCACTCAGGGTCCAGCTCCCTGTGCTGCGACAAGCAGGCACAAACTGTTCTTCAATAGTTTTCCGTGGCTATTGATTAAACTTGTGTTAAACTGTACCATGGGTATCTAGCCTCCTCCTCTGGAGAGGAGAGATCATACATTTTGGCCTTGTAACAGGAGAATACAGTGTGCTGAATAAGAAAACCGAAAGATTATCTTTAGCTTTTCCCACCAAAATCTACCTTCCCCCAGTAAACACCAGGAGGTGGAACCAGTATGCCTCTGAGTGCATGTGGGCCTGCCAGAGGAGTGCCATGCTCTGGAGGAGGGCTCCCTGCAGCAAGATTACCATGGCAAAAGGAAGGGGAGTGAACAGTGTTTGCACTGTTACGCGCATTCAGACAGTGTTGATGAGGCTCAGAAGCTCCAGCTTCTTCTAGAGCCACTGTACTGTGTGCAGCCATCGGAGAGGCGTGCGTAGACAGAGGAGCATTCAGTCTGTGCTAAGTGCAAGGGCCTTCCCCCACTGGCATCTATGCAATTTTAAATTGGGTCTCTCAGGGGAGGGAGGAACAAAACTGTTGTTTGTTTCTAAACAGGCCCTCCCCCAGTTGTTGTCACACAGTAATGATTATTTAATATGGGCATTTGTTATTTCACAGCTGATCAGAAACATCCAAGTACAACGGAGAGAAACTGAGTACCCCGTACCAGAGGCTGACATGTTAGCTACTGAGAAAACCCCAGTGTCCTTCCTACCACTACTCACCCTTTTTCAAATGCATAATCCTTCGCTTTCCTGCACACACTCTCCCTTGCTCCTTCCCTCCCTGTCTGCCTACAAAGCTCATAGGTCAAGGAAGCAGTAGGGAACCCACATCAGCCTCTTGTGGCGTGGCACCGCTTTTAGGTTTTCTACTCTAGTCCTCCTGATCATCTTAGTAAAAAAGAAAATGAATGTGATGAGGAGGAAACATGGTAATAGTGGCTGGAACAAAACAAGGGACTTGCAGTCACACACAGTGACAAAAGGCTGAGCCATTTCCACCTCCTCCATTTGCTGTCTCCCACCAACCATGTCTTAGAGCCCCTGGATTCTTTTCTGACCAGTTACTGATGCAGGCTGAAGGATTGTCTTATTTGCTCCTGTGGGATACACCCATCTTAGTGGTCTTCAGGGTGGATGCCCTTCACTCTTTACCCAAAATGGTAACCTCAACCTTATTATTAGTCAAGACCTCCAGAGGGAAACTCAAGGTGCAATTCGTAGAACCAGGCTCATCCACAACAGAAATGGAATACAATTCTCTTTTGTTTTAGCATGCAGATCGCAAGCAATCTCTATAAAAAAACCTCTGTCTCCTCACTTTGGCAGTATTCCTTGTCCCTTTGCACCACAGCTGTATTCATATTGATATATGGTCACTGTAAAAACATTGCCAGCATTTTTCAAATAAACCAACACTTACAGCTACAGTACCTGATTCTAATGCCCCTGCTCAGGTTGTACTATGCTCTGCCCTACAAGCAACCCCAGTGAAGACTCTATACATGTGATCATGGTGACAGAATCTAGCCACCAGTCTTTGAACTAGTGAATTCTCTTTTCAGTTCACAGTCTTACAAAAGAATGACTGTGGCAATGCATACATAATGATCGAATCACTATAACAATGATGGTGATGAGTGAGAGGAATATTCATCTTGAAAAACAGCAGGCTTTAGGGAAACTTGCATTTCAGTAGTAATTCCAGAGTCTCAACTTCATAACTGAGGACCATCACGTATTTTTTATGTTTACCTTTTGAGGCTAGCCACTGGGTTACAAGCATGCTCCCAAGAGACAAAGGAAGAGCTGTAAAAATAAAGAGGAGGAAAGAATCTGGTATGAGCCAAAATTTGTTACCTATTTGTTAAATACATTACTCTTTTATATGTTAAATGTTTTATACATTAAATGTTTTATATGTTTATAATGTTAAACACATTACTCATCTTCTAAACATTAACTTTGCATACTGTCTTAATCACCTATTACATCTGCTCATTCAGATTACTATCTCTTCAAAGCAAGGATGTGTTCACACAGTGCCAGACATCAAGCATGCTGTAGCACCTGGAGCTAATTCATAATATATATTTATTGAATAATAGCTTCCATAATCTGAATATCTCCTCTCAGTACTGCACCACTAGTAATGACAGCAGCACTGATTAAATGCTGAAACCCTTTTCAATCTTCTACTTTCAGAAAATGTGTAATTTAGATACAAACTGACATGGTGGACTTAAAAGGCACTAAAGCACTGAGTAACTGATGTTTTAGATGTCCTAACACCTAAAGAATTTCACAAACCCAAGACACATAGCCATGCCTGCCTTTCATTCAAAGGCAAGAATAACTATGTAATAAAGTAAAACATTCCTAAGGTTGTTTTAATAATGGACTTCAAGAATAGAACCAGCTCTATGATTGCTAAAGTAAGTTCATATTAAACAAGAGCTTACTTCAACCACCTTTACCTGCAATGATTACATGAATAAATCAATTAACCCTATAATAACACATCACTCAAAATAAGACGACAAGAGTTAACCCACAATAATACCCCAACAAAACCCAATGTATTACAATAAATGGCATGGCATTTTGCAGCCAGTTTTGTGTAAGTACATCAAGAAGTCGTTCTCAGCGTGATAAGAACAAGTTTGGATTACTCACATCTGTACCAGAAACTTTCCTTTTTGCATTCTTCACGGATCTTTGCAATTTCTCCAGCACTGTGAATGTGACAGATGGGACAATAGAACATTGGCTGAAAAGATAAACTTGGGTTAGCTTATTGAATTTAATCTCACAGGAAGAAAAAAATAAATGAATTAAAGAAGACAAATTATTTTAAAAACAAATAAAATACAATGCAAAAAAACCAATCAAACAAGCAAAACTCCTTGTTCTGTTGTTAGCAGTGTGATGAAATACTTGATATGCCAATACAGAAACAGAAAGAACTACATAGGTTTTAAGTTAAAACCACTCATCCTGTTGGTCTGTACTTTCCTAAAATAGCTCAGCTGTTGCTTACCCCAGAAATATATTGCTTTATTTCTGTTAGCCTTTCATTCTCATGAACTACATCATCGTTCTGGGAGAGAAATGACAGGAAATAAAGGCAGAGTGGTAGTTTCTAAAAATGAAGTTCTGCCCTGTACAGAAGTCAATTTAAGTTCAGTAAGAGCGGATTTTGCAAGTATTCAGAAGAGGGTCAACATAAACTCTGTCAGATTCCCCTAACTAGCCTAACTTATTCTCTGAGCAGCTTAAGTACATTCATGGCATTAACTGAACTCAACCATACTGGCTTCACCCTCATAATAATCAGCTTGCCAACAGGCTTCTTTTAGACTAATGGTAGCTTTTTTTTTTTCCATTTTGATTGTGAGAAAAAAGTGACAGTATCTCTCTTGCATTCTACTATCCAGGGTATTGACATATAGATGTAAGTAGATTATTTTTCTTTCTTTAAGATATGACTTGAGATTATTTTTCTTTCTTTAAGATATGACTTGATTATCAGTGTTAGCACTTGTAGTATCATTACTGGACATGTGAAATACGTGGGTATACTGGTTTTGGCTGGGAAAGAGTTCATTTTCTCCATAGTAGCTGGTATGGTGCTACATTTCCAATTTGTGACCAAACCAGTGTTGATAATTCAGGGATATTTTAGTTATTACTGAGCAGTACTTACACAGAGCCAAGGCCTTTTCTGTTTCTCACCCCACCAACATGTAGGCTGGGGGGGCACAAAAAGTCGGGAGGGGACACAGCCAGGACAGCTGACCCCAACTGACCAAAGGGATGTTCCAGACCAGATGGCGTCATGCTCAGCATATAAAAGCTGGGGGAAAGAAGGAGTCATCATTAAGTTAAAATTAATTGAAATTTTAACATTTTTCTGTAAAAACACAACATCTGCAAACATACTTATTCTTGCAAGCAAAACCAGACTTCACAGAACAAGCAGTGCCTTGGGAAAAAGAGCACATTAGTCTATTACAGGATTCTACCTCATTTTATGCCCGACTGATCCATGATTTTGTAACCATAATAATGAAATGCATTTATTGGCCGCAGCCACACATTTCACATTTTAGCTAATTAATATCTCAGTCCTTCTTCAAGCACTGCTCCCACTACAGTTAATGGTGGTGGTGCTGCTTGGGTAAACAGTACAGAACTGACTCCACTTCAGACCCTACAGAACCAGTCCAAACTGGTTTCACAGCAAGGTCACAGCAAATACAATAAAATCCAAACAGGCTGAGTAAAAGATAAGGAAATGAGTGTCAGGGCCCTAAGTGCGCCAACAGGCTTTGCAACCTTTCTGCCCCCGTAAACACCCTGCCAGGGGTTTAATTGCTTGGGCGCAAAGTCAGCTCGCATATGGCACAGTTGCGTAACACTAAATTAGACTGCTGTGAAAACAGCGAATGTGGGAGAAAGAGCTGCAAGAAGCTTTGCCCAGGGCCTCTGCCTCTCGGCTCAGGAGCTGCCTTTAAGCTCAGGCCCTCACCTTAACTCTGTTGCAGGTACGCCTGTACCTGGCCTTTTACCATGGTGATCCCTACCTTGCCTTGCTAACTTGACCTCCTGGCTTGCCTTGTTCCTACGGACTTGCCTGGCAATCACTGACTGACTGTTAGCTGACCCTGGTTAACATCACTGGATCTGCTCTGCTCCTCTTTTTTCGGTACTGTGGGACTGTGCTCCTTGTCCCTGAGGTCACAACCCCTGCCCAGCTTGCTGTCACTCGTGGCTCCCAGGTCACCTTTACTTGCAGATCAGCCCACTTTGGCTGCTCTCTGGCAGTGACTGGTTAGCAACAAGGTCATACCCCATTTAAATTCCTTGATTTCCCCAGCAGAGGGGAATGCTCATCTTCTGTACAGCTGGAGGGCAGGTTTTTGTGCGGTACTGTTCCCTTCTCCCCTTCTGAATACATACACGCATGCACAACTTGATGGGGACAGGTTATACTGGACTAGTACTCAGACACTAGTTCATAACTAGTTTAACTAGCATAGCATAAATCAGAGCTCACTATCTTAACACTCAAAAGCTACTAGCCCTCTGAGTCTAGTGAATCAGGAAGAATAACACATAGCCCTTTCTTCTCTTCATTTATACACTTAAGCTAACAGACATCTGTTTCTCTCTTCAGTGAGCAACCAATGCAAAATCCCAGTTATTCACTAGCAATAGCATCAAAATAAAAGGGAGGAAGCCCAATTTACCCATCCAGTTTGCTTTAGTGGAGATGTCCAACTTTCCTGTTGGGTTGTTTCGGAAGAACTTGTCTCTTTCCTTGTACCCTGCTGCTGATCTTGGTCAGCAGAAAATATGTGTTTTACACTTGGCTACCTCTCTTTCTGCTAGGTACAAAGGTAAAAACCCAAACTGTCATATTGTTACTGTAAGTTCAGTGTTCACCTAGAAATAGTAATGACCAAGTTGAAAGGAGTATGTTTTTTTACAGCAGAGAGCATCCACTGACCTGTTTATATACAGCTTACAGCACAGTGTATCACTTCCTAGCAATAGAGTTGTGTGTAGCCTAATTCAAAGAGCGAAGTTGGTAAGTACAATCAGATGCTGGATTATGACCCAGCACAGCACTCTCAATCATAAAGAAATGTGAACAAACATGAGCAGCTCATCCAAAACCTTTCTAATTTTTATTGTATTGCAGGTCAAAAATTCAGCTTCTTTAGTGCGCTGTCCAGAATCACTGTACTGCTTCTATCCTCACTGGCATCATCTGAAGTTTTGATTCCACAGGACCCACAATACAAGCCTATCACAAACCACATCTGGTTTCCAACAAACCAGATGTTTGTTTCCAACAAACACAATTCAGTTACAAACATGCTTTCAAAAAAAAAAAAAAAATCTGTAAGAATAAATAGATTCCAAAGAGTTTTAGAATTGCAGTCTTCCATGCCTAAGAACTGTGCTGCTAGGGAAAAGCAAGAAGGAATCCTGTTTATTTCTGGAGTAATTCAAACATCTAAACTGTGATTTTTACCTAGCTCTTTGCTGCATGGTCTGGCACTTTATTTATCAACATACAGGGCACCAGGGCACCGC
Source organism: Haliaeetus albicilla (assembly GCF_947461875.1). Taxonomy (NCBI): domain Eukaryota; kingdom Metazoa; phylum Chordata; class Aves; order Accipitriformes; family Accipitridae; genus Haliaeetus; species Haliaeetus albicilla. The sequence goes on along the minus strand of NC_091483.1, from coordinate 55,669,765 downwards.
TGCTTTTCAAAAAGTACCTTCCAAGAATGGTGGCACTGAGCAAGGCTAAGGTGACTGCGAAGGACAGAGTTAAACAGGAAACATATGCAAGAATTAATAACCTGAATGTTTTTTGGCATTCATAATATCACTCTATAAACCACTTCCTGCACTTATTTTGGGGTCAGTTACACAGCTATAAAGTTCAAGCAGCGTCCGCTTCACGCACACTGGATATTCAGGCAGCAATGCTTTTATAAGTAATGGAACAGAAGCAACACGACCTTCTCTCCCCTTGGTAAAAAGACTCAATTAAGCATTGCATTCACACCAATCTGCACTTTATTCTCAGCCACTCTCAAAAATGACAATGACCACTGTGTCTTTGAAAAAATTTAAGTTTGAAAATCCACATAATGTTGGCAAAGCCCACAGCTCTTCACTGTCTGCCTTGCCCTGACTAAGAGCAATTTAATTTTCCCTCAGTCTCTCGTCACTTAATGCAAAAAAGGAGATAAAAATGAGAAAAATGCATAAAACTTTAAAGAGGTTTATGTCAATCGAAGACACAAAATTTTCTTATACTTATCTGCTTTCTTATTCTTATCTGCTCATGAAGCCTATCTGTGCAGATGGTTGCATGAAAAGCATCACTGGAAAGTACTGCTGACTGATATGGTTTCTAACTGCTGCAACAGATTTTAAGTGCTCATCTTTTTCAGGAGGATAAAGAAGCTGAGTCACTGGAGAAAATAAATGAAATGAAAAAAATTTAAGGAGTATAAATTAGGTTATAAAAATTTGCAGCCTGCCATTAACATCCTGTATTGTCTTCACCATACATTTCTCCAGAATTGTAAGTTACTCAGATACACTTCTGTTTCAATGTAACAAAGAATCCCCCAAATATGTAGCCCTTTAAGCAGCTTCCTGGTACCTCTCCCCGCCCTGGGATGAAAGCTAAAAGCTATACTGGCAAGAACGAAGCAAAGAGAGTCGAGGGCATCAAAATATTATTTAATTGAATTATTAATATTAGTACTTAGCACACATGCTGCCTCCTATCTGAGGAATGTAAAAATGTTCCCAGTATTCTGCGGCATTGTGCCTTGGAAAGACAACTGTCATCCCCCCAAAATAACTTTATTTGCATTGACCTATTGAAGAAATGTAACTTTGCTGCATATTTTTATTGTAACACTTATTGCTGTCTTCTCAACCTAATTATGTAATTGTTAAACTGTATATTCTCTTAGCTGCCTTGGGAAGAATTCCCCGATGATGTTTTTCTTCTGTTTAACTGAAATACATGATCAAATCAATGTGGTTTGCAAGGATCAAATATTCAAAAAACTTCTTCCTATTCTACAAGAAGTGTTGTGGATCATTTGCTTATTGACAGAAGAAAAGACTAATGTAAGACTCATGAAAGATCTCATGGTTTTGATTGTTCTAACTGGCTGATAAAGAAGCAGTATGCAAGAAGATAGCGAAGTTTTTCGGATGTGAGAATTACCAACTTCATATGCTCTGTTTTCAATAAGAAGCCTCCTTCCAAATAGGAACGGTGATCAGGTAATTTCTAAGATTACTTGGGGGAGAAAGCAGGAGCCAAAATTGCCTGTTAACTGGTATATGCAGCTGACTGTGATCTATAGCAGAGGTACTGCGCATTTGCCCAGGGCAGGTGCCACCGAATTACAATGACGGGACTTCAGAGAAGCCCTTCGAGGACTGAGTGTCCATTGTGAGGAAGAGGGGAAGACTATGACGTTTCACGTGTACCTTCTGAACCGTCTCTTTATTTTAAATCCAGGCTCTTAATTCGAAGGAGAGTCAACAGCTGCACCAGGCCTTTGACGAAAAGCTCCCTACCAACAACTGGGCAGACACCCCGAAGCGGGTGAATGCCTCTCGCTTGCCCAGCCGTGCCCCCGCAGCACCTGCTCGGACGCCTGCTGACAGTCACTCACCCAGGGCACAGCGTGCCCAGGGAGAACAGGGTATCACTTTGTACTTGCTGCTTGGGCCGAGGATGTGGCTGGGGACGTGCAGAATGCCGGGAGGTCTGGGTTTCGTGGAAGGGCAGAGTGGTTGCCACCAGGCCCTGGGCAGGCGTCCGCTCCAGCCGAGTGTGGCCTTCCCCTCCGACCAGGCCACCGGGCCTGTTACACCCAGCCCAGCCCGCCTCCGCGCCACGGCCCCGTGGCCGGGCGAAGGCCTGTGGGGACGGGAAGAGGGCAAGGTGTCGGCCGCTGCCGGGAGACTGCCCTTAGGAGCCGCCGCCTGCCCCCCGCCCCCTGCCCCGGGCCGGCCGCCGAGAGCCAGGCCGGCCCCGGCCTTCCTCCCGCCGTGACGCCGGAGAAATCCGGAACCGCGGAGCTCAGCCCCCCCCGGGACGGAAAGGAGGAGACTGACGCTCGCCCGGGCCGCGGCGCGGAAGGTGGCTGGCGGCGGGCCGCGACCCCGGGCAGCGCTCAGCCCCCACCCCGGCGGAGGAAGGGGAGGGGGGCGGCCCGGCCCATCCGCGGCGGGGCCCGCACCGCCCGGCCCCGGACGCCCGTGAGGAGCGGGGGCCGGCGGCGGCAGAGCGGCCACGGCCGGGCGGGCACCGGCTCCGTCCCACGCCCGTCTCGGCCTTCGGGGGCTGAGCCGCCGCTGGGGCAGGGTGCCGGCCCGCCGACCGCTGCCGCCGGGCTCCACCGCCATCTCCTGGCCGCCGGCGGCAGGGACGGGCGGGGCGGCCAGCCCAGGTCCCCCGCGGAGCCCCGGCGAGCTCCCCCCAGCCCCCGGCTGCTGCCTCCCACCAGTGTCTGTTACTCCACTAGCAGCTCAGGCCTCCCCAGGGGCTGCGCCGGGGAACAGCGGTGAGCGGCAGGCTAGTAAGACTCCTTCCGAGCTCTCCTATTTCCCCACAGAAATTCCGGACGCACTTCTAGCGACGGTGTTTGTTAACGGTTAACAGTCGCCTGCCAGTGTACGACATAGGGTGCTGGTTTAGAGTGTTGCACCTCTCCAATTTCAAATTATCAGCCAATAAAAGAATTATTTCATATCTATGTGCTCATTGCGGAGACAAAGCTTTCTCCGCATATTGCTTTAACAAAATTTCTACCTCGTGAGGTACACAAACAGTTAGTGGATGACCTAAACCAATTGTTCTGGTTTTCTCAACCGTTTCAGCTGCAGCTGCTATTGCTCTAATACAAAAGGGAGTTCCTTTAGTCACTGGATCTAATGTAGAAGAAAAATAAGCAACAGGTCTCTCATGCAGTCCTAAAGCTTGTACTAATGCTCCCTTTGCAACCCCTTTTGCTTCATCTCAATATAATCTAAAAGGTTTTGAATAATCAGGAAGCCCTAATGCTGGGGCAGATAAGAGTGCAGCCTTTAAAGTACAAAAGGCTTTCTCCCTCTCAGTGCCCCAAGCGATTGGTTCTATTTCCTCATTTCAAGTTGCTTCATGCAAAGGTTTAGCTATTTCACTGAATCCTGGGATCCAAGGACGGCAAAATCCTACCTGTCCCAAGAATCCTCTCAACTGTTTTTTTGTCACTGGTCTCGGTATTTCTTGAATTGCTTGGACTCTTTCAGGGTCCGCTTCTCGTCCTCCGGGCTTTAATATAAATCCTAAATATTTTACTTGTTGTTTGCAAAACTGCAATTTAGATGGAGATACATGGTGTCCTTTTTTAACAAGTTGAATACACAGATATTCAGTATCTCGAATACAATAATTCTCAGTTTTACTTGCCAATAACAAATCATCAACGTATTGCACCAGGACAGATTTTCTTGGAAAAACTAAGTCTTGTAAATCATTTTTCAGAATCTGGGAAAAAATTGTTGGTGAACTAGTAAAGCCTTGTGGTAACCTAGTCCAAGCAAGTTGCTTCCCTTGCCAAGTGAAAGCAAAAATTGGTTGGCTTTCTTCAGCAATTGGAATACTAAAGAAAGCTCCAGTAAGATTAAGCACTATAAAATACTGCGCCCATACTGGAATCTGGGTTAAAATCAAACTAGGGTCTGGTACCACAGAGTGTGGGGCAATTATATGCTCATTTACTACTCGTAAATCTTGAACAAATCTATATTCAGGATCTCCATCCTTATCTATCGTATGTTTACTTACTGGCAAAATTGGGGTATTATAGGGACTATGACACTCTCTCAAAATCCCCTTTTCCAAAAAATGCACAATTTGTTTTTCAATGCTGGGAATGGCTTCATTTATAATCGGATATTGCCGAATTGAAGGAGGAGTCACTCCTTTTGTTTTTATCACAACTGGTTCAGCAGATTTCAATAATCCTACTTCATCTCCTGATGTACTCCAAAGTTCTCTGGGAACTTCAGCTAATTCAGGTGGTATTTTTGAATCACTATGTTTTTGTTCTTTAAATTCAATTACTTCAGAACCCATTATAATTAATTGGATTCCTGTAGGTGCCAAAGAGATAAATGTACCAAATTCCTGCAAAAGGTCTCGTCACAGCAGGGAAACGGGAGAGTTTGGAGAAATTACAAATCTTCCCCAAACTAATTTTTCATTCAAAACTACTGGCAGAGGAGTAGACAAATATTTTATCTCTTCCCCTACCACCCCTTGTACCATCACAGTTTCATTTGACATCTGGGGGACTTCAAAATTTAACAAAGACAATGTCGCTCCCGTATCTACTAGGAAAGTAACAAGAATAGAAAGTAACAAGAATATCGTTTACCTTTGCAGAAATCTGACCGCGCTCATCTACCTTGATTCCGACAGCTCCCATTGTTCCTTTTTTAGTTCCCAGAGAAGAGGAATACCATTCTTTACTGCAAATGAGGTTGTGGTGGTCTGTCAGGTAGGAATCCTCCTTGGGTTGCCACAGGTCTCAGTGGGCACTCTCTTTGTATATGTCCTAAATTTCCACAATAAAAACACTCTAAAGAGTTAGTGTATTGAGAAACAGGAGGGGCTCTACCTTGTGCCCCTCTTCCCCTAAATCTTCCCCGAGTGAATCCCCGGCCTCTCATTCGTGGGTTAAATTTCTGAGTAATTGCTGCAGCTAACAATCCAATTTCTCTCTCTTTCCATTCTCGTTTTAATTTCTCCTCTTCCTGTTTTTGTTTCTCTTCAGCTCTTCCATCAAAAACAAAGGCAGCAATACTTAGAATTTTAGCTAATGTCTCACCCTGCCAGCCTGGCATAAGTTTCCTAAAATATTTACTTATGTCTGGAGCAGACTGATCTACAAAAACACTAATAGCTAAAGGCTCCTGGAAATTGTCACGGGTCATGCCCCCATATTTCATCAAAGTTGCTTTCAATCATCCCCAGTAATCCCTTGGATGTTCATCAGGTTTCTGCCTACATTCTAATTTTTCCAATTTTTTTTCCAATTAGTTACTCTCTCACTAGCTTGGCAAACTGCTTCTATTAATTGTTGAATGGCAGCTTGATGAGCCCTAGCTCCTTCTGTGGTTGTAAGATTCCATTGTGGATCTTGTTCAGGCCATGGGTTTAACCCCTAGACTCTCTGAGTAATTTCTCTATCCTTTTAGAAAATCTTTTCTCTTTGCTCTGGCTGAAATAATTCTCGCAGCGGAGTCCTCATATTGTTCCAGTTGGGGGTATAATCAGTGACAATTCTCGATAACAATTGAGCACATTTTTCCGCATCATCACGCAGCTGAGGCATCTCTGATTGCCAGGCTACTAAATCACCTTGCTTCCAAGGTTCATGCCTCATTATTGCAGTTACTGGAGAAACTTCAGCAGGTGCACCCGGTCCTGCTCTTGGGTTTGGGATGTAATCCAAACACATTGGATACATGCCAGCACCTTTTGAGAAAAGCTCAGTTTCCTCAGCCTCAGGGGCCGAGGGAAGTAAACTTTTCCTCATTTTCAACAAGGGAGTTTTTCTCCTTTGTTGTGCCCAATTATACCAAATATACCAATAATCAATATCTTGACTTCCAGAGACTTCCAAATTCATTCTCCAAAATTTTGCTTATGGCATTTAAATGTTCCCTTAGGAGACCACTCATCCATTGGCCCTCCCCCTCTATTTCTCATCAGGAATGGCCATTCCTCTTGGCACAATATTATCAATTTATTTTTTTGCAATGTCTGTGCCAAGGGTATCTTTTTCCAATTTTCCAAAACCTCAGCAAGGGCCATCCCCTTTCAATGCTGGGTGCTAACCCCATTTTTCTTAACTAATTTTTGCAAGTTTAAACACAAGAGTTTCCCAGGATAACTTTTGTCTGGAACTACCCGTGCCCAAGTCCCTTAGGTGAACTCACCTGATTAGCTGGCAATTGAGTATTGGTAATGGGTTTGTCCAGAGAAATATCCAGTTGCTCTCTTTCTCTCTTGTGTCCTAGAGTCCCATCTGGGTTGCCAATTCTGTTAAAGAATTTTCAGATGTGGGTTTCTCTAGGTTTGCTTTATTAACAACTCAAAATTGGGCCACCACCACAGTGAATGGCACACTTCCAAAAGTTTCCAAACCTTATATACCCTTTTGCCACCCACTGTCCCAATCCAAAGTCTCTGTCATTTTCCAGCCGATTTTCTGTTCTCATATCGTTATCATTCATCATCTTATCTCATCCATTCTCCATTCTCATGTCTTGGTTCTTCTGAGATTGGTGGTCATAGGCAGAAGGTGTCCGGTCACCATCATCACTTATCTTCTTACACTTGAAAGGTACCTATGAATTTCTAAAAAACCTACTCAGGTTAATACATTAATTTATCTTGTTCTAAAGTTAATCACTTACTCCCATGTCTTAGGTCTAAGATGTATGATCCTTCCTCTGTTGATTCAGCTTGACTGGATTTTAAGCCAGCCATGAAGAGGGAGTCTCTTAGCACAATTAAGCAGCTCATAGATATTGTTTTATAAGCACCTGCATTCTATTAATCATATCTAAAGCAATTTCTAATCATTAGTTATATGTCTAATATGAATAGTCTTAAAACAATAAGGCTTAAGGCCTAGTTCCTTTTACACTTTGCCCAGAGTATTCTCTCACTCTTGCCAGCCAAACCAGACCATTGGGCTTTGCTGCTGCAAAATGTGCTCTTCACATGGAGGTTTGGCAAGAGTGATGTCCTAAAACAGCTCTTAAAAGTGTATCTCTTAAAACTAGTATCTCCTGTGATCTAAGGAGTAGTCTTGAAATCACACATAAAAACTATTTAACAGACACTGGCTGCACGCCATTCTGAAAAATAGAATACACAAGAAAATCCCATGTGGGGCAAGTCCCTAATAACCACTGATTTCCTAGCTGGTTCCCCTTAAACTGGTCGTAAAATGAAAGAGCACTGGAATGACAATTTCCTCATAGGGCATATGTGCGCCCAAGGATAGTGGTTGCTTGGATTCTTGCACCTTCCTGTGCCAAAGTGCCTATTAAAAATCAGGTTAGACTTCTTTTTAATTTTAGCTTTAAAGGTAAAGTTGGTTATCACAGTTGAGTACATTCCTCAAACACTCTTTAAGATTCACCTGAAAGTACTTCAGAGCTATAAAAGTGGAGAGAAGTTGATAGACAGAAACCAATAAAAGTTAGCGCTTCAGAATAATAAACACAAAGCAAAAGAAAGATCCTTACCCCTCCCAGAACAAAATCAACCTTACACATCAAAGAAAGAAACAAGAGATACCAAAAAGAAAACAACCAATATGGAGTCAAATGCTTGGCTGAGGAATTTTCTGTTGTCAGAGTAGAAGGAGGTCAAGGACCAGAGACTTCACAAACTCGGGGAAGGTTTACAGGCTCTGGCTGCTTGTCTGAAGAACCTTTTAGAAAACGCTGCAGGGTTGCCAGGATTCTGAGGTTCACCACGTTCACCAAAGGAAAAGCCTTCCCAGTGTGTGTATTTAACAGAAACACTCCGTGTATGCATACAGCACATGAGAGAAGGAGGAACTATTACCAAGTATGATAAATATGGTTTGTTTGTCCATTATAAAATCACAAAGACTGTTAATTGCTTAAAAATTCCCTGAGAAACAAAGACCTGGAGTAATGGAAGCATAGTGCGGTTACAAAAATGTATCAGTAATAACAACATTCAGAGCATGGAAAACCACATAGAGTTACACTGTAGGGCATTGTTGTCATTCTAGTGGGAGTAGCAGTTAAGGGTGAATGAAAACACATCAAAAATCACAGCAGGAAGTAGTCAACATACTTCTGAGTAAAACATTAAACTGTCCTCACTACGTACAAGAAATCATATAATAGTTTTCTATGTCCTGGCTGATTCTTGGATGTACTTATTTCTATTTTATACTTGGTCTGGCCTATCTTTTAGTAGAAATGAATGGCTGACAATTATCAGATGTTCAAGGTTTAGGATTTCCACTTTCAGCGTGAAGAAGCCAGTAAAATGGCCACAGAGTTTTCTCTTCTCTTAGGCTGCACAGCTATACGCGTAATTTCTTTTCTATAGTAAAGACCTGCAACACTAGCTGACTTCACCAGGGTTATAGGTGCTTAGATCCTGTAATCAGACTTGATTCTACCTGCCATTTCTAATACATATTGAAATGAATCAAGAACTATTATACAGAGTACATTACTGGAATTACTCTGGGGCAATGTTCATGCCATGTTCCACAGAACATTTTATTGCAAAAGGTCTTCAGCGAGTCTCAATATTTATTAGTCCTGTCTTTTAGCGCTAATTTACAAGAAATGAGGTTACACTTCAGCCCAAGTGTAACAAAATGAACAGTATTTTGTAGCCAACATACTGTAACCTTGAGAAAATTGCAACCAAATTAATGTTGAGTATGAATATGCATGTAGAGTTTTGCATAACAGGTATAAAGGTAATGATTAAGAAGCTTTACACTGTTGTGCAAACAGAACAGGCATCTAATGACCTGCAAGTCTTTGTATTTCCACTGCGACTGTGGGAGATGCCAAACTGTAAACTCACCCATCCTAGCTTTTTTCCAGAGTTGCTTTCTTAATCCTAAGTTGTGTTTGTACTTTTACACTTTTTTTCCTCTACTTCTCTGGCACTTCCTTCTGCTTCTTAATCATGCCCATTCAGGCACATGTCTACTGGGCAATATGCAAGGACAACTTCTCCCAGATGTCTGACAGTTCTTTTAAATTCCATGAGTTTATTCTGGGTTTCAAAACATGCTTGTTTTACAGTTTGAACCCAAATAAAGCATTGGTTTTTACAATCACTAGCTTTAGAGAGGTTTACCCCTGTCAATACCAAAGTAATTGTGGGGCTGCAATTTATTTTCTGTTAAATTCAGATAATTTTTTATGTCTGCCTTAGGTTAAGGGTATATTAAATACTATTCTAAAATGAAGACGCTCCTTCTTCTGTGAGTGGAAACTCCTATTGTAGTACACTATCTTGGTTTTGCTGGTTTGCCATAATTGTATTCTTGTATAGATCAAATGCTATTGCTTTATTTTTTAACAGCTACACCTGTGGCACCCCCAAGAATAAAAAAATACAGTGAAAGGCATTCCTACACATATATGTGTAATGAAGCACCTTGTAAGCATTGACTTTTGTATTTAAGACACGTCTGTTTTCATTTCAAAACACATTACACCTGAAAACTCCCTCCTCTTTTGCTCTGATGCTTATCTGTGTGTCAACTCTATGGAGGGAACTGGGATGTAACTGTTATATTTGAAGCCAAACTTAGCAGTTACTAAGAATCTCAGAGAGAGTACCCAGAATACAATGGCTAAATTCGTCAGGAATTGCATTATTTTCATTGCATTGAGTTTAATGGAAGTCACACAAGCACATCAGATTCGTGATTACAGTCTAGTTTTACTGGAACTCCACCTCTGAACTGTGAAGCTAGATACTGTAATTACAAAAAGTGTTGCAAAAGTGTTTCAAATATTTATTGGCTGAATACATCCTGTGAGCCTCACGCTCCTGCTACGCAGCTACAAAAGCAGCCACGTTCTGGGTTTACCCTGGCCAAGGATCTCATCTTACAAGTTCCATTTGCATCACGCCACAGCAAGATGAAGTGGTGTCATCACTTGCATAATCCTAAACCAGTGATAAGTGAACTTGGTGACTATTCTGGTATGACTTCTCTTAAATGAAGAAAAAGAAAGATGCCTTTAGTGACATGGAACTTGGAGAAGAGAAAAGAGAAAGAAGGTCACCAAACCTATGAGCCTCATTCTTCCTCCCCTAGAGAGGTCGACTTTTCCATCCATATGCTTCAATTCTTTTGTGGACATTTGAAACATATGTAAGTTTTCAAATAACAGCCAAAATTCACCAAAGTTTTTGTAGCTAGCCAAACCCCATTATACTGCAGGGTAAATTAATTACTTGATTGTGAGACTACTGGGACAAACTTTAGTTTAGTACTGTGCCCTCAAAAATGTTTTGACAGGAATTTATTGCTAGTAATAGGTCATATAGGTGTCAAGCGTTTACAGTTTACTCCTGTGGATTTGGAGTTTCACAGGCAAGGGGAAGAAAATGTGCATCATAAGATTTATTTAGAATGGGACAGTAGCTTTAACAGAAATGAGAAGATAGAGCTGGCAGTTTCACAGGGTACCGTATGAAGGTTAATAAAACTTAAGAAGATGACGTATTCCAACAGCAAAAGGTCTTTTTAGTTCTTAGTTACAAATTTACCTTTCATGCCAAAAACGAAATTCTAAAATTCAGATTTTGCTTAAGTAATCCTTTTGCCAGAACGTGGCAGCTGTGATCATGGCTGGGTTGCTTTAACTCAGGGTTTCTTATAAAATTAACAAACATAGTGGCTTAAGCCTCAAGCCGTGAACCTCAGCAAACCAAATACTTCTTTTGGTGCTTTTTGCAGATAGGATTGCTTATCAGAAGTCCTTACTCTGCTATAAAACAACACACATTTCATTAAGATGAGCGCAGCACTAACCTGGACACGTGCCTCTGAGTCCCATGTAATAGCAGTTTATCAACCATTTATTTATATACAACCAGAAAGCGGGTCAGCTCCTCTTTTCCCCATCAGCTTGTGGGAGGACAACCTTTTGTGTCTCTTTTCCTTACTTGCTGGTGTGACTATCCAGTGGACAAACGCTCCTTTGGTAAGGCAGCAGTGAGGGGGCGAGACCCACTCACCATTCCTTGGTGCAGGGCCGTGAAGAACAAACTGGCCATACAGGCCGACCTCCGCGAAGAAACTCCTGCCAGGTTGAACCGAACATCTGTTCACAGTCACCTCCCACCGCGCCATCCTCTCTTAGCCGCGGTGCCATCATGGTGTGGGCTGTGCCACCGCCAGCACCTCCGCCACCGCACAGCCACCGGGTCCGTGGGGCTTCGCTAGGGCTCAGCCTGTTCCGCAGCCACCCGGGCAGGGGGTCGCTCCTCTCCCTCGCCGCCCAAAGCGCGGGAACGAACGGGAAACTCGGCCCTCGGCAGCCAGAGGCCTCAGGGAGCCACCGTTTCTGTCAGCGACGGCGCGCAGGCCGAGGCCGGTGGGTCGAACGGCGGCGGCCCGGAGCTGTCCCCCGCACGGCCCCTCTCTGGCAGGTTTCCTCGCCGCCCCAGGTCCCCGGGCCGCCCCGCCGCTGTCCCGGGGAAGCGGCTCCCCGCCGCCGCCCCCTCACGGCCCGGCCCGGGGGCTCGGCGGGGGGCCCGGGGGCTCGGCGGGGAGCCCAGCGCGCTCCGCCAGGCGGCGCTGTAGCGCCGGCCCGCCCGCGGCCGCGTGCCGGGCGGGCTCCGCGAGGCGGGAGGGGCGGCGGCGCCGCGCCCTGCCGGGCACTCGGGACTCGGCTCCGGGCGAGAGGGGCGAAGCCCCCGCCGAGCGAGGCGATGGTCCCTCTGTGGAGGGCCGTTCTCTCGGAGAGCCTCCTGGGTAGGTGGCGGCGGGGCTGGGGGCGGGAGGCTGTGAGGGGCCGCGGCGGTCCGGTCCGGTCCGGTCGGCCGTTAACGGCACCGGCCGGCCTTGTCTCTTGGCTCAGGCTAGGACTTACTGCGTGCCGTCAGCGGAGCGCTGGTGCAGGTGTGCGGAGCGGGCGCGGGGCTGTGCCGCGCTGCCCCGGGCACGGCGCGGCGCCGAGGGCGGTCACCGGAGCCCGGTACCCGCGGGGCTGCGGGCTCGGGTGCCCGGTGCCTGTCCTGCAACGCACACGCGTAGAAAATCGTAGCGCAGTGCTAGTGTGCCTCGGTAAGGTGTCTTCGGGGGAGAGCGGCGCGCTGATGTCCTAGAATAATTCGTTTAGCCACCGGTCCGTCCTCGGGGAGCCCTGAGGCTGTGGGTGGAAATACTGATTTTAGCCAGCGTTGTTCCCCCTCTGAACGCTGACCCTTTCCTAGACCGAGCGCTCCGTCACTGAAGATCAAAGTAGGAGCTGCTGTCTGAGTGGGGGAAGAGCTGTTCTGTTTCCTGGGAAAATGTGTTTATTTAACTTGAAATAGCAAGTATTTCTTCACAGAAAGTGGCTGTTGTTACTTGAGCTACTTTCAAATACGTTTGATATTCTGCGTTTGGAAGTATAAAATGGTATATTTTTAAGTAATCTCCAGGAAACCGTGCTGTTGAAAATATGCAATGGGGTTTTTTTTTTCTTTCTTTTTAGGCTACATTTCTTGGTCTCTTTATCATGCACTGCCACCAATGATCTATTACTTCCCCCTTCAGACGCTGGCACTTACGGGTCTAGAAGTTTTTGCTGTTGCCTTCTTTTCTCCAATATTCTTGATAATTGGCCCTTTTTGGAGGTTGGCTAACAATAAGTACATCCTAGCCCTTCTGAGACTGACTATGGTTGGTAAGTATGCACTGTAGTGAGTTATGGATTTCATCTTGGCATCAAGGCATAAGAATAAACATTCTAAATTGCCTCAAAATTCAGATGATTCTGAAAAGAGACAGGAAGAAGAAGTTCTTGTTCTCCCAAGCACATGCTTTTCTGTCCCTCAAGCATTTAGACTTTGTCAGAGGAATATTGTTTACATCCATTGTGTTGGTTTTGAGACCAGCACTGCATAATTAAAGACAAATCTCATTTCACTTTTATTTCTAGAAGCTTTTAAGTTAGTGCAAGTCATGCCCAGTAGGAAGAATGTTTTGAGTATTGCACAGAGATTGGCAGAGCAGGTGTTTTTTGTATAGCAGTTTTGTGTCTGTGACAATGGGTAGGGACGAGACATTACAGAACAGCTTGGGACTATTATAAAAGCAATCTGCTGTGAGGGAAATGTAGGCGGTTTTTTCTTTTAAGAATTTTTTTTTTTCATTAAATCTATCTAGATGCCTGTAGCATATTGATGGGGTTATAGTCTTATCCTAAATGTGAGATGGCTCTCATTGTCAGTTGCAGAGGAAGAAAGTTTGATTTTAAATTCAAGATAAAGCTGCCTCACTACCCACCTCATATGCTCCTTCCTAAACCAAGATTTGCTGGGATTCCCTCTTTGGTCTTCAGCTAACTGGTGCAAGTCTTAACCTCTTGTTGATTTTCTGAAAGTTTGTTGGGAGAAGGTTTGGCAGCTACAGCCACATTCAGAAGCAAGTTACTGCTAATGAGTTTGCAACACCTGGATGAACTTGGAAGAGACCAGGGTCTCCATCCTGTGTAGAGGGAAAATGCTGCTGCTAAGTGATGTGTTTCAGAAGCAGCAGTTCTGGCTCCTCATTTATCAATACAAGATGATAATCAGAGAATCACTTCCCATACAGTTTTCCTCTTACTGTTAGAAGACAGAACAGGATCATCTTATTTACTTTGCCTGCACAATTTTTTAAAAAAAGAATTCTTTATCTCTAGAAAGATGCTAGAACTGAACAGTTTGTTGGCATTGTCAGTTTAGATGAAGAATAGTTTTACTGTGTTCTTTTCTTTTTCTACTCTTTCCATCATATCCATCCTAATACTTTTTTGTTGGTTTTTTTTTAATAAGCTTTTCAGTGAACAGAATCTTCTGCTTCAGCTTCCTGCAGCGGTGCTCAGTGTATTGCTTTCTACAAGATCTGCTAATTTAGAAACTAGTACTGAGTGTAAGCATTTCAGATTGCACCCTGCCTTCCTTCAGATATCACAGTAACACAAAATTTGCCATGTTTATTTTAGTCCTTCAGATCATCTTGCTGTGTTTACTAGTTCACTTTACCAAAAGAGATGGAAATCGCTTAAATGTGTGTAATTTTTGTTCTGCTAAGTGAAGAGCAGTGACAGGCCTGTAATGGTGTGTAAAGTCCGTTAGTTTATGCCTGTTTGCTTCACCTGCATTGCAAGCTCCTGAAGATATTAACTACAAACAAAAAGCTAGCACCTTTAGTAGAAATCTGGGGAAAGGGTGTGTTAATGGAGGTGGTCATAGAAGGACTTGGAGCATGGGGAGGCTGAAGCTATATGCAGCCTCAGCCTGGGCTAACCTGAGCATTGCTATATGCATATATTATCTCATGTTTGTTCCTGCCTGAACAGGAGCAGTTCCCTCAGTGACCATATCCCCCTGCTGTTTCCATCTCCCAAACACTCTTAATATTGTCCACCCCTTGGCAAGTCTACACCGTATTCTCTCCCAGCTCTACTGTACTTACTCTGTATTCTCCTTACCTGTTGCCCTACAGTAAGCATTAGCATTTGGGGATGATGTAAGAGCATGTTCCTCACCCTCTTTGTCTCTAGCATGGAATTTAGCAGCCAAAGGTACCTCTACTTGCCTCCCTACTGCATATTCTCAAGTTATCCAGATGCCATTGCACAGGCAGCACTGGGTTTTAGGACTTTCCATATATATCTTTTCACTTGGTTCTCATCACTTCATTCTGTCTTTTAAATTATTTCTGCCCTGTCATACTGTGCTGCTTTTTCTCCTGTTCCTCAGTTCTTCCTGCTTTCTTTCCTTCTTTATACCTAGACACTTCTTCCTTCTTTCTCTTTTTCATCTTTTTCTCTTCTCAGAAAGGCCATGGCCTTTCTCTGGGGCTTGTTGAACAAAATCAGGCAGAACAATCTACCCCATGCATGCTCCACCCCATTCCACTGGAAATACTCAGTCTTCAGTTTCACAATCAAAAAATCTGGAAATTCTTCATGCTTAGCTAAAACCAGAATATTTAGGGGGTTGGGGTTTTTTTTGCTGTTGATGGAAAAGGCTCTTCCATTATTCATCATCATCTTTCTTTTTGCCTTTTCAGGAAGCTTTATTTTCTCCAAAACTTCTGTTTTAATTTCTGTATCCTTTCATACTACCTGATTTTGTGTTCTATTTAAAAAAAACAACAACAAAGCAACAATGAAATACCCATGTGGTAGTGCTTATCTGAATCTACGTCTTCAGACAACAGACAGTAAATTTGCCTGTTTGTTTAGATATATTTACGTTTTGGGTGTACTTGCTCAGCAACAAAAGGTGTGTCTACTGTAAGTAGGCAAACCCACACTAGCTTTAATCTGCCTAGCACAAGTGATGAAAGATTTGAAGAGGCAGAATTGTGGATTTCAGCACAATTTAGTGACAGAAATCTGTGTGCTTTGTACATGCAACCTCTGCTAAAGTCCATACAAGTACATCTTCACTACACATTGATTTCATTTTATTGTCTTTGCTCTAAGCTTTACATCTTTTACTCTGAGCAGAATGAGCAAATAGACAGTTGGAGGACTCCTAGCATGCGTTGCCAGAATCAGCAGCTCCATTTCTGGCCTTCCTTGCTTAACATCTCTTCAAGTTTGACTCCTACTCACTTAGCAAATGGCTGGTAGCAAAATGATGTTGCTTTTCCTGCTGTTTGCCACTGGTCCTGAGCCAGAATTTGCCACGCTGACTGAAGTTATGAGGATGTGTGTGTGTGACCTGTAGTCACTTGAATTGCAAACCTGCTAGCAGAGTTCAAAACTGCTGATAAATGTGAGGTCACTGTGCCATGGGAAATGGCGGAGATGCACGTGCACTGTCTCTTTTGGTGACTGGGAGAGTGACAGTTTCCAGTAACACGATGACACAGGCTGCTAATGACCACTCTGAGACCATATACTTGGCCAGAGAAAGCCTTGTTCACACCTGCTAAGGCAATTGCCTACTAATCCTTGTGCAAGATATGGTGACTGCTCCTTTCCAAAAAGGGTATGGCTTTTGCCACAGTGCACTTACGTAACACAAAAGCCATAAAAGTAAGTGCACTGTGGCAAAAGCCATATCCTTATTAGAAAGAAGCAGTCACCATACATGAAGTTTTATGGCTTTTGATTTATTTAAGTGCACTGTTCAGGAATATCCGTATGCTTAGATATTTTATCCATATGTCCTATTTATGGAATCAATGGCTATACATACTTAAATTAAGGCAATTGCTGCAGTCTTGGATAATTGGTTTATGTTATTTTTTTTCCTGAAAATGGCAACTGCTATAATATCATATATACCCAGTTTCTATCCATACCTACATTTCTATATGTTTTTGAACAAACCAAAATGTCATGTGTTTTCAGATGAATGGTGTAGCCATCCAAATTACAGACAAGATTGAACTAATGCACAGGAAATTCTTATTACCTGATCTCTATTGCCCATTAAAGCAATCTCTGTATCTGTGTGTTTGTTTGTAGGAAGCTTAGCATCATACCAGGCACCAAATGCTTCAGTTAGACTATTCATCTTGGCTGCAGGTGTTTCCTCCTCATTGCTGGTTCAAACGGTAACATGGTGGTCAGGAAACAGTTTACAAAGGTATTTTCTTATACTAATGGGATTGTAGCTGACATTTCTTTATATTAAAAGGTGTTTTCTTCCCCCCCGGCCCTGAGAAGTTAAGATTTTTCTTTTTTTTTCTCAAATGCATCACAATTTCGAAAAATGATTCTTACAGGTTCATCAGGATATGGGGCTTCATGCTAGGCAAGATAATGCTCCTTGTTCTTCGCATCTGGTATACATCACTAAACCCAGTCTGGAGCTCGCAAGCTGCCAATACTGTCATACTGATAATTGGTTTTATAGCAGCAGCGGAGCGAATTTATTCAGGTAAGCATATTACAGCAAAAATGGCAGTTATGAAAGCGTACTAAAGTATACCTATCTGTGTGTCACTGGGTTTTGATTCTTTGTTTTTTTCCCCCAGTACAGTCTGTTTTTAGACCTGATGCGTGAGCATCGCAGACTTTAGAAACCATGGGGTACTTCCATCTGCCCATAACACGGTAGAATCAATGTCACAATTCATACAAGCTGTAGTAAGTTGGTGTTGGAGCTAACAACTAATTGCAGTATCAATAATGTGACAGTAACGCAAACAAAGGCATAACCTAGACCAATAAAACCAGAATGGGTTGTCCTTATTCCAACATGAAACATCTGTGGTATTCTGTTATTTTCTTAATTCAGTCTGCTCTTTGAGTTTCTCTGCCAGTGCATATCGTTTGACAGAGAAGGGAAGACAGGACAAAGCTGGAGAACAGCTGATGTGGCAAAATAAACAGAAAGAATTGGAAGAGTGGACAAGTTGTCCTGGTCAAAATTTGCCTGAGTTCTCGGAGCGTCTGGACAGAGTACACACAGCAGTGGGGGCTGGCATAGGCTAAGCAGACTTGAAAGCCATGAAGGTAATGCCAAGGACGACAGTGAGGTTGAGTTGGTTAGTTAGGTTGGTTAGTTAAGGCAGCTCATGTTAAATCCTCAGAAGTTCCTTCCTTCTCAGTATAACCTGAATGAATTAATTGAAAGATAAGACCTTATCTGTGTGTAAGTGGGTATAAATTGGCATTGTGTATTGTATGTAGACTTGTGTTACATGACATAAATTAAGCCTGAGCTTTCATCATAATTTAGAAAGGGAATCTACTGCAGGAGATTAGGCCGGGAATCTGTCTTCTTCCGAGGTGACAAAGCATTATGTCTGTGCAATTAAAGGCGCTGCTTTCTCCTTAGATGAGAGGGGATCTAAAGTGCATGGAAAAAGGAGAAGAGAAAGAAGGGAGTTTATTTCTGGTGTCTTTGGAAGTGTCAGGTTTTGTTCTTATCAGAGTTTAGAGTTTCAGAGAACAGAATCCTCTGAAAACGTTCTAATAAATTTTCTGCTGATTTTCAAAGCCAATTTAATTATTTAAATTCCAGTAGTATGAAGAATAATCATATGGGCAGGTTGCCATTTTTGTGCACTTAAGGTGAGTAGCTTTTCCTGACAGGCCTAGGGAATGTTATTAGGGATTTTTTTGTCTTATCAATTTCCATGAATGATAAGATAAGTTAGCTTTTGTGTCTGAGCAAGTAATTTATTCTGGTAATTTTGTGATCTTGGCTATTTCTTCTTCTCGCTAACCCTTTCTAATAGGATTTGACAGTTTGCTCAGCTATATTTCTATTCTTATTCTAGGTGGAGACAAGAGGAAACAAGAAGCAAACAAAACTGGTAATGCAATTAGAGAGACTGTTTCCCACCCTCACTGGCTTTTGTCAGGGATTGCTTTTGGCAGCCTCATGTTCCTCACCCTGTGGATATTTGGGGAGGTCTCATTAATTTCTAGATGGGCAGTAAGTGGACATCCACATTCAGGTCCAGATCCTAATCCATATGGGTAAGTGTTTTTTTATTATTATTATTTAAACAAAACAGTAATCAAATGCCAGTGCTGTAGTGGGTGACAAATTAAAACTCTACCAGACAATGGTATAAGAATTTACATAGAATAAAGTGGGTACAAGGTACTTCACACAGAGGACTTGTGGATTCATTCTTGCTTTCAGATACCTCTGAGCATTGTGTCTGTACCAATAAATCTTAAATTTTTCTAATACAGAATTATTTTTATTTCACCAGTAGAAAACTTGATTTGCCACATTGCAAATCAATTTTTAAATTAGGGCTGAGGTTCAAGGACTTATGAATGAAGTGCATCTATAATATGCAGTAAATGAATCTAGCAGTTGACTTCAGAGAGGAGATGGTAGGAAATAGTGTACGTCAGAGATGCATGCAGATAAAAAAAAAAGTAAACTGTGTGCAATAGTAAAAGATATACTTCTGTAGAATTTTTGGTTAGTAAGAATTTAGTCTTAATGCTATGTGTTGCTCAGCCGGGTTCCAAAATCTAGAAAGACACCAGATTAGTTATTCTGAGTCAACTGTGTGTAGTGGCAGGTGAGGCAGTTAATAATTTGGAATTAGTATACACAAGAGCTACCCAAGACTGATAGCAACGTTAGATGCTGTAGGATCCCCCATTTGACATGAAGAAAATACTTCTGTTTGTGGTGGATTCCTCCTTCTCATTTTCTCTGAGTTCTTTTTGCCTTTTATACCCAGTATTTCAGTGGAGTGCTTCTGCTGCTGAACATAGCTCACTTATACATTATGATAAACTGCCGTTATTTTCAACTGGATGTTTTTTATGTCCAGTAAAGGGGAGAAAATGTAGCAGGGTGTGAGATAAAGATGTTTTGTGCTCAAATTGAGCTCTCTTTAAAATAAAAGGATTATAAAATATTACCAAGCATCCTTGTCTGTATGTCTAGGAGTTTCTTTTTCAGTGCCAGGTGTTTATAAAATTATATTAATGTATGATTTCTTTTTCCTTATTGTTGTATTAGAGGTACAGTTCTGTTGAGCCTGGCTCATGGACTGATGCTTTCATTTTGGAGCTGGTCTTCTGTCACCAGTTTCGCCTGGTTTCTTGTAGGTAGGTGCAAATCCTGAGCAGAATATTTGTTTCTATTACCTTATTCCCTTTACTCAAGCCTTCTGACCCTACACCACATCTCAGAAAAGTCAACTGCTAATCAAAGCGTCCTTTTCTTTATCACTGGCTGTAGTATACACATCTGACTAGTTGACTAAGGATTACAGGCCAAATCTCCAGGCCATTGCAGAGCAGCGTTGTTCTCTTCAGAAGCATCTGTTGAGGTTCTGTACCCATGAGTAGTGTCTCAGTTCTCACCATCTGCATTGTGTAAGGCTACATCTAGGGTTATGGGGCTGAGAGGACACAGACCTCTTGATTCCACCGGAGACACAATAACTTGTAATTTAATGAGCAGTTCACCTAGAGGCAAGCTTGCCTTCTGTCTCCCTAGTTGCTAAGATCTCCAGGTGGTAAAATAGTATGAACATCAAAGCATTTCTTCCAGACCAATATATTTGTAAAATCAGTCTGCATACAGTGGGTTTTGGGTGGTGGGAAGAGGAATTCAGGTGCTGGATCTGGACATCCATTTTCAAGAGGATGGTATAGCTATGCTGTGGAGCAAGCTATGCATGGTGCAAGTAGGAAGAGATGGAAATAATTCTGCTCTTGAACTGTGGAGAGATGTGTTTTCCATACCTTCTCAGCATGGATGCATGGATACAGCTTGGTTTAATTTGTAGGCCCATCTGAGTGAAATTTAGTGGTATAAATGCTGTTTAAAAAAAAAAGCAAATTTGCTTCTTTTTTGGCCTCAGCTAATTGTTTGTAAATGTTTATATCAAGAAGACAAAGCAGTACTTCCTACAAATGTTTAATAATAAATTGGGACATATCAAAATACAGAGACCAAAGGAAATGATGAGTTATGTTTTGCATTTTTTCTTATTCACCTTCTCTTTAGGAGCACTTAAGAGCCAGCACTTTCAAGTCTTCTTCCACAACCTTGAAGACAAGAAATTTAATGCAAACAGAGTTTCTCCTAGTCAGGATCCAAAATAAAATACCAAATATCGGGAAAGTCACAATAAAGACATAAGAGTTAGCAATGCTTAAACCATCAATTGCTGTCATGGTTTAACCCCAGATGGCAACCAAACACCACGCAGCTGCCTACTTACCTCCCTCACAGTGGGATGGGGGAGAGAATCAGAAGGGTAAAAGTGAGAAAACTTGTGGGCTGAGATAAAGACAGTTTAATCGGTAAAGCAAAAGCCATGCACGCAAGCAAAGCAAAACAAGGAATTCATTCATACTTCCCATGGGCAGGCAGGTGTTCAGCCATCTCTAGGAAAGCAGGGCTCCATCACGTGTAATGGTTACTTGGGAAGACAAAACGCCATCACTCCAAACATCCTCCCCTTCCTCCTTCTTCCCCCAGCTTTATATACTGAGCATGACATCATATGGTCTGAGAGATGCCTTTGGTCAGTTGGGGTCAGCTGTCCTGGCTGTGTCCTCTCCCAACTTCTTGTGCCACCCAGCCTCCTCGCTGGTGGGGTGGTGTGAGAAGCAGAAAAGGCCTCGGCTCTGTGTAAGCACTGCTCAGCAGTAGCGAAAGCATCCCTGTGTTATCAACACCGTTTTCAGCACAAATCCAAAACATAGCCCCATACTAGCTACTATGAAGAGAATTAACTCTATCCCAGCCAAAACCAGCACAGTTGCCCAAATTTACCTTTTGGTGCAGGTGTTAGTTTTAAGAAATGTGTATGCAAATTGTAATGTGAGTATGAGCGTTTGATTTTTGATGTACACACATCACTAATTTAAAAAAAAGTACAGAATGGTTCTTTAGCTGATTCAAGCATTGTATTCTAAAATGCTCAAAACTTTTATCTGTAAGAGTAAAATATTAAAAACATTATATACATTTGCTGTCATGATGTGGAAGTTAGTAAACATTTTCTTGCCTACAACAAAGTGTTAAAATGAAGTTGTCCTGTTATAGGGAGTTTCTGTGGTTGTTAATGTTCTGTTTGGGCTCAAATCCCATCACAGTCAAGGACAGTGTGGTAAATCAAGGATCTTGCAGTTAGTAAAAGATTAATAGTTGTTTTCTTGCCCATCATATGGTTATCTAAAGGGAGAGAAGATCAGGAAAAGATATGTTTTCTCTTCACAGTAACCTATTTGATTCTTTCTGTGTTATGTTAAAGGAGGTTCATAACAAGCAGATGTGTTAATCTCTCAAAAACTGCATCATCCCTCTGTTGTGCTGGGAAAGCTCTGTGTAAGAAAAACTGTTCAGTTTTGGCTCTTGATGATGTTTCTCCGCTGTCTTTTTGCTGCACTGTTTTCTGCTGAATAGGCAATCTTGAGGAGAGTGAGGTATTAGGAAAAGTAAGATGCTGTCTTTGGCTATTGGGAATAACTGTCCTTCTAGTGATGCAGTTTTCATGGCTGCAAAGCACAGTTAAATTTCCCAGACTCTCTTTTTTTTTCCTAGACAGACTGTGAAAAAGAAGGTGGCGGGTAATATACCTGACTGTGACTTCTTACTCTATTCTTTTCTATCCCTTCACAGGTTTAGCATCTTCAACTGGTCTCCTTTATTTACACACCTGGAGTGCTGCAGTTGCAGGCAACATTCTTGCTGTCTTTACTATGTGCGTGTGGCCTCAACTGGCTGGACGCTTTGTTAGCTGTCTGCATCCTGGGAAAGCCATGAGTACAGCCATGTTTGCCTATGTTCTTGAATTATTCTTCTGTGTGTGGTGTACAGCTTATAAATTTGTACCTGGAGGAATTTACACAAGAGAAAGCTCTCATCTTCTTTTAGGTACATTTATGACTATGAACAAATACAACTATGTTTGCTTTAGCCTCACCCAGATGTTTAAAATGTATCTAGTGTATAAACAGTCTTTCCAAATGCTCAGCTGCTGTTTGATTTACTATGGTAAGAGTTTCTATGCGAAAATTAGTGACACATGCAAAAAATAATCTACTTGTTTCTTTACTGTTAGAAATAGTTTAAAATGTAGACAGAAAATGGAATTCAGTTGAGGGGAAAATGACAAAGTGAAAAAAAGTCTGATAGTACACAACTGAGGAAGAGATCTGTTAATCAGTCGCCCTAAAAAAAATGGCTGCAATCCAGGATGTGAATGCACCTGTATGCTAGCTGCCTTAGATAGCAGTATGGTACCACAGGTAACAATGCCGTTTCTGGAAACTCAGGGGTTTATGAAGGCTGTGTTAGTGGGACTGTAACGTAATTCAGTGCATTATTTAGCCCCGCTCTGAGGAACAAAGTGCAGCATCTTGCTGATCTAGCTAGTCTGCATTTGAGACCTGAGCTTCATTTCCATGGGGCTCTACCTTATGCTTTGTGGACACTCCAAGCATGTTTGGAGGAATGTTGATAAGCCTGCAGTTTCAGAAACATGCAAACAGCAGAGGATGAAAAGAAATTGTCAGGTGTTTGCCAATGAGGAAGAATTGAGGTTTTAGCAAAATGATCCCTTGATGAAGATGGGCAGGTGGAAATGAAACCAACCCTTTCTGGTTTTGTCTCCAGAATTATTTTCTTAATAGGTACTAATGTGTTTCAATAGCATATTTCACTAATTATGTTTAAACAATGCTAAACATTGTCTTGGGCTAAGTGTGTGGCACATTTTAAAATGTGGTGCATTATCCTATATTTTGTTTGAAAAGGATTAATGAATGCTGTGCTTGACTTGTTGCTTGGATGGTTTTAGATTTTGTATGTGTCTTTGCAACCACTTTCTGTCACTCCAGTTTCTAACTCTCCGTATATGTTTCATATACTACAGCAATCACATGCAGGGTTTCAGTTTGTTATGTTTTGAGGAGAGTTCCATTACATTTATTGCAGTTTTCTTTGTTCTGAAAGCACTCTGGGGGATCCATAGAAAGAGTTATCTCAGTTAATTTAATTTTATTTTTTGAAGTTATGTGAAGAAAGCATGTGGTAGAGAAATGTCGAATATTTTCTTGAGTAAAGCTTTGACAAAAGAAAAGCTGTTATATAAAATTCCACTCTGTCACTTCCTTTGAAATACACACTAGTGATTAATTCACCTGGTGTGATCACTGGATAGTAACACAGAGATGGCCCTAGCTTTCTCTTTGGTAAAATGAAAACTGTGAACTGAACCCATCTCAGCTGATGGCACTACATGAGTTTATATTCCATCTGAGAATCCAGTTTCTGTCTTGATGCCATCCCGTTGCTTATCAAAGATTTTCAAATTATACCATGAGACTGTGTATTTGTTGCTGCACTTTTACCCTTACAGCTTGGCTTTCTGGCAAACTGCTTGTTTTCTTCTGGTTTCTTTCAGGTGCAAGTGCTATTTCTTGCTTTCTCCTCCTGTCCAATATCCTGCCTTTCTCTTGCTGCAGTTTGGGTAGGGAACTGCACCGGGAAAAGTGACAATGAAAGTAAGATCATTATATTAAAAAATTCTGTGCTGCTTCACTGTGATGTAACATAATACTGAGGGGTTGGATCCCTGGTCTTCCATCAACTTTAATGGCTTTGAATAAGTCTCCCTTTGAGAAAGGTTTTGTGTGTGCCGCCTTCTTCATTGCACTAGACCCAGCTTCCTGGTTTGCAAACTTTTACTACAACCAATGTAACAAGTAAGGGTAATAAGAAAACACTGAGTAATTGTTATTTCATCTTCAGCTATAACTCTGAAATAAAACATGACTTCTATAGTTAATTAACTATGTCACAAAGATATTAAGGACATATACCTTCTCCAGCAGAGCTCTTATGCAGTTCATTATGCTCCCACATTTTCTTTTCAGTAATTGGATCCTTTAGCTCATAAGGGATGGGAAAAGAGCTTGTACTATTAGTCTGAACTACCTATTGAAAAGAAAAGATACCATCACAGTGTGTTGCAACAGTTAGTGCATTAGTGCACTGAAAATGCATACTAGCTTTTAAAATGTATCTATAGGTGTGCTTAGTTGTCTATTCTTAAAATGCACAGCTGCTTCTATTGGCTCTGGAGGACAAGAATACACGATGCTGCCATGTTAAACTGTCCTCCCAACGTGCTGCAGTCTGCTTACACTGTTTTGGAATGAACTGTTGAGCAATTGCTTTTGTAGTTCCTGTATAAATATGTGTTACTTGTATTTTGGTGACAGAGCAGTTTATTTGCAAAGATAATGGAGATCTACAATCAACAATGTATTTTTTAATCAAGCTGTTATTTTAAGGTTCTGTAATATATAGGTGTAACTTAATTGCTCTTGTCCAGGTTGATTCCAGTAAACTTTGAAAGCACTGGGCTGAGCTGAGAGTACCAGTCAATAGGGTCCTGAAGCATTTTAGCATAATTTATCTACCATGTGCTAGCGTTTTTGATGTAATACCCTGAAACTGTACTGCAAATCAGTCTTTGCTTGACAGTGCTGGCTAAGTGTGCTTGAGGTTCTTGAAGTTGGTGTTAGGATACACAAAGGTGGGGAGATCTGCTGAAAGATTCGCTACTTTGCCCAAGATCAAAGGATTAAAATATTTTTGGTTTTATTGTTCTCCCAATTGGTACATGGATGGTGGAAGGGAAAACATGGCTTTAAACAAGTATTTCACTAACAGAAGAAACCTGATAAAATGTGCAGTAGTGGGACCCAGTAGTACCAGCAGAGTTAAAATATCTCTATGTTTCCATAATGAGTAATGAGACAGGTTCAGAGGATTGCTTGGTTAGCACCCAATGCAGCCTGATGCTGGGGACCACAAAGTTATCTGGTAATATCATGATCCTTAGGCTGCTGGATTAGAAGGGAAGAGCAAGAACAGCTGTAAGTTGCATTAGTGTCAGTAGCTGGCCTTGTGCTCAGCCTGAAAGACCCAAAGGTGGACTGTATTTTGGAGCTCACCAGAGTCCAGAGTGGAGTTCATAATGTGAAGGGGTCTTTGGCTAGATACTTTTACTATTAGGTCTGCTTTTCACACAAAGCAGGCTTAATAAGGCTGTTTCAGGTGTATTAAATCTTAGCAGCAGCTTATAATTTTGATCTTCATTCTTTTTGTTTGAACCAGGTGTTCAGTGGCATTTAAAATAATCTTTTAGCTTTGAATTCTTACTGCAATACTACTGTTTTGAAATATTTTTTCTGAAATATTTATCATTAGTGGCATGTTTAATGTCACTAGCTCATTTTGTTGGAAGCAATGCTTATGTCAACA
Source organism: Haliaeetus albicilla (assembly GCF_947461875.1). Lineage (NCBI taxonomy): Eukaryota > Metazoa > Chordata > Aves > Accipitriformes > Accipitridae > Haliaeetus > Haliaeetus albicilla. Next base: position 55,643,970 of record NC_091483.1, on the reverse strand, counting down.
AGTACAACAACGTAAATTAAAAATTTTTGAAGTGCTGCAGGCATAGTTGAGGTGAATACTGTGACAATTATAAGTAGGATCTTCTCTATCAATAAATCTCATATTGCCTGCATTACTACATTTGGTATAGCATTTATCTGTGTTTGTGCTTTGAATTGTCTTTGTTGTTGGAGCTGTAAGGTTGAATGTAACACAACAGCTGGGATTTTATAAATTGTGCGTTTATGAGCAATGTTTAATATGTTAAAGCTCTACAGAAAAAACTAAAGACTTATATTTTTACAGGGTTTATAATGTTATGTATTGGGGTAGACTTTCTAACAGGACCCAAAAAAGACCTTAGCTCTATCTTTGAAGTGAAAAGCAACCAAAAGCCACTATTCAAAAGAAGTAAAAACTACATTAAACTATGTAAGTATAATTTTACTTTCTTTTTTCCATGACTCTAGGAATACTGTCTGAGGAAAAAGAGTAATGCAGTGGAGTGTTTTGCTTAGGTGTTTTAGAACTGTTTTTTTGGTGCTAGTTTTAGAGCTAGACTTGTAGTTGGTATTGCTCTAGTTCCAGTTTTAATGATGACATACTATCGGAGCAGCTGATTCACTATGATTACGGTTGAGAGAGAGGATCTTCCTCATGGAATGTGTTAAATGGAGACTAAAAAAAATGAACTGGGAAAAAAAGAAAATGTGAAAATGGATTTGGCATCATTTGAGATTTCATTTTGGTTGTTGATGAGGAGGCCTCTCTGGATCTTGGGATTTATTACATGTGTATACAAAAGAGATGAATGATTTCTCAGCCCGTTCGGTGTATTGATTTTGAAGCAGTTCAGTGTGCTGCCCTTTAAAGGGCTGTGTGAGCTGGCTAGCAGTGGGATGGGACACTGCTGTATAATGTGACAGCCCTCCTGTGTGAGGAGGCAGTCCTGCAAAGCCTGTTGTGGCTGACATCACAACACAATTCTGATGCCTTGCTGCACGTTCAGACCAGGCCTATCCTCAGGAAACCTTTATCATCTCCTGCCTGTGAACTATGCCTAGGGATCCCGGCCTTCCAGATGATATGTATGAGGTCTGCTTTTTTCCTTAGGTTTCAAAGAGAAAATGAAATGTTTGAGGTTTTACCTCTTGGCTTTTAAACCTCTGGAATCCATCCAAATGATGTTTTCAAGTATTTCTCTACAATCATTTAAGCTTCAAATTTGTTTTCATCACTAGCTTACTTTTTATAAAGAAGAAGTCTGTCAATGTTGTGAAGTTTGTTAGAGGAAAAAATTGCTAGGCATTAGGGCATGCTAAGCCTACAGAGATCAGGATGCTGAAGTTTCAAATTCCTGCATCTTTTTTTCCTCTGTGACTTTGGATCAAACCACTTATTATTTGCGTACCTCATTTTGCCTCATTTGGAAAGCAGAGACAATAGTGCTTCACCACTTTTCAGGGCTGTTTCTGAAAACTTTATGAAGGTCTTTACCCTATATACTCTGACTTATATACTCAGGGGCCAGAAGAATGTGGCCCCTGAGAGTTTGTGTGTTTAGGGGCAACATGAGCACCAATGAATTTAAATATTACTACTCAAAAACATTTCACAAAAGTGAGTAAATACTTCAAAATACTGTCTGTAACAAAGCACAGCCCTTGCTCAGCTAATTTTGTGACATTACAACAGTAACTCTTGTATTTCCTCATCGTGCCCAGACTTGCATTGTTTCTCAGCTTCCCCTTTAAGCACCTTTGCATCTTGCAGAGTGTGAAATTGCTTGACATTTGCTAATGTAAACAGCATGTCCTTTCTTCTGTCATCGTCCATGATAACATTTATTTAAAATTTACACAAAATTGTTCCAGAAAACGTGCATAAAAATAATTACATATCAGTTTAAAGATTTGATGAAAGAATAAACTGGAGTTACGCTACTTTGTAAATGAAGTAACTGCAGAGGGTTTTGATCATCAAGTTACCATATGCCAAACCCTGACACCTCTTAAGTGTCCACTGTGGTTATTTGGAAGGCTACAGGAGCAATGGGAAAGCTCTGAATTTGCATTCTGAGAAGCCACAGTGCCTTTCCAAGAATGTGTCAGACAAAGGACTGCTCTGGAGGTCTGGCAGAGATCACATCTTTCTGACATGTAAAGGCTTGTGAAGTAAACTAAATTTTCTTTGACACATTATATTAATACAAAATAAAAATTTTATACTACAAATGTATACCCGCAACACAGAGAGAAAAATACTGAAAAGTTTACATGATGCTCTTACTCATCCCCTATAATGAATTCTTCAGTAGGTATCACTTTTACATAAATATTCCAAGGAGTTTTGGTACATTGTATCTTCTCAGCCTCTTGTCTTTTGGAGAATGTAAGTGTATCTGCACACATATAGATATTCTGCATGCATATAGATACTCTTAAGTACGGCCCTTTGGAATGGTGTTATCACTGGCATATATGGAAATTTAAATGCATACATTTCCCATTCCATGTATAGCACACCTTAGAATGACAGTGTACCCAGTTCTGTTTAACTGCAGTAATAATGTTATTTTCTCTTGCTTTAAAAACAACTTTTCTGTGTTTCTCTGTTTCAAGTATTGTGGCTGTTTGTTGGTGTTGGTTTGCTAGGATTGGGTCTACGTTATAAAACTTATCAGAAGATGTTGGGCCAAGGGGTGAGTAGTGTGTTTGTGAACAATGGTAACTTTCAAATATACAGTAAAATGTGTGTGTGTTATCTTAGGTGTATTGGTTGGTGCTGAAGAAGTCTTTGTACCAGAATCCAAGTATTCAACAAAACTAATGCAGAAATGAAGATGCAAAAAGTCTAAGTTGTAAATTCATGTTGAACATAGGAAATGTCTGGGTCTTAGGAGATTTATAGTGCTGCTATGAAGGAAAAAAATATTCTTAAAACCAGAGAAATGCTTGCCTCATATATTCAATTTGAATGTTACTTTTATAAATGAGTTTTTTGAATTGTATTCAAAACTTGACTGGACAATGCTGTTAGCAGCCTGATCTTATATCAGTGAAGTTTGAACACATAACTTCCTGAGGTTCCTTCCAGCTGAAGTAATTCTATGCTTCTATATTTATATGGATAACTCAGAATTGAACCTCTGTGAAAAGTTGGTTGACTTAGATTAGATTTAGACTAGTTATGGAAATTGGATAAAAATCAGAAGATTCCAGTTTTCTATCTGGCAAAAAAATTAGGTATTGCAATGATAGTAACAATTAAGATGCTTAATGCTCTGGAAGTTTAGCATTTAGATTACTTAGAAGTTGTCCAAGTGTGCTACTTGCCCATTTAATAATTTTAATTCAAAATTAGAGCTGTTTTGATCAGATATAAATTAACATGTTTCCATTCTATGGTTTAGTTGATTAGTAATATAAAATTGAATTTTTGATGCAGTTAGTTACAATTGTGAATTAGACTTTTTTTCTTTTGGTGGCATTTCGGAAATAGTCCTTTGAAACTTGCTCTTGACGTGTATTCCTGTTGGTAATTTTTCTGTTAGAGAAATCACTGATGACAAATGTAGAAAAAGATGCAGAAAATGTGATGAGAGCTAAGTAGAAATTGTGTGTGTGTGTGTGTGTATGTATGCGCCCACACGCACATGCATATTCAAACATGCGCACAGACATATACAGTTGGCTTTCTTTTTAGAACTCATTCAGGTTTGTAGTACCTTATAATGTGGAAAAAAGCAGGTAGTTCATCTTAGAAGGATGAAAAAAATTGTAGTCTTTTTCATGTTCATTTATTTGCTGTTACTTGTACAAATTCATTTTGACTATGATTTTTCTCCTCTTATTAATAGCAGATTTTTCTCAAAAATACCTGAAGTCTTTGTAATCCTGACTGGTTTATTAGGAAAATATGTTGGTTAAAACATCTCTTCTTGCTTGTCTTTTATGGCACCATGTATCTGATGTTGTTGACTGCAAAGGTATAATATATAAAAGTCAAATTGTACTTTTCTTCCATTTATTATTTTGAGGTTCCAAAAAGAGACTTCTCTGCTATGATCTGGCCTTTTAGATTTGCATATGACAATGAAGGATGGTCTAATTTGGAAGGATCAGCTAATTTGCTTGATCAGACAGGTAACTTTTTTTTCCCCACTTCATTTATATTTGAGAGGGTTCATCTGAAGAGACAGAAGCAAGAACACCTGCTGGGTGACCGAGTCCATTCTTACATTAACACAAGAACCTGTGTCTAGTGGCTTTCTCCTGAATTTGTGAGCTGTTCTAGTACAATCACTTCTGTTAAAAATCCATTTGCAGAGGTGATAATTTTTTTTAATGTCTTTTAAAGAGGTTTCTGGTTGGAGGAAACACTTTGTTTATTATTTGGATTTCTTTCTCATATTGCTGATGAGTTATTTGTCTATAGAGAAATTTTTTGCATAAATGAAATAATAAGTATCCTTCTAGATAAAATTTAATGTTTTATAACCTCTCTGTATTTTTTTTTTAGATGTGAAGCATTATATAATTCCTAAAGGGTCTGAAATTAAAATGCCCTAAACAAGGTGTACAGAGGAGAAACAGACAAGTCTGTTTCCATCACTGAGCCAGAGCAATGTATAAAAGAAAAATAGTAATTGTAGCTTGGTTGAGTTGTCATGATTTTACTGTAAAGAAGGCTGCGTAACCTGTTGCTCATGGACAGGATTTTGGTTAGAAAATTAGCTATAGGAAATGAAGAATTTGGACCAAAGATTAGTGCTGCTGCAGGGTGGATTGAAAGGAATTTACCAGTGGTGCTTGTAGGTTGTGATACCCATAAGATAGGGAAGACTGGAAGCTGCTGCTTTAAGATTTAAAGCAGCTCAGGAGATTAGGAAGCATCCATGCTGCCATTCCAGCATTTGTTGTTCTTTCCTCCTATGGTGTGAATGTGCCACAGGGTTTTCCTGAGCAGCTCAGGCTTGACAGACCTTGACAGACAGTGGGAGGGCACTGACACAGGTGCTGCAGTGCAAGCTTTGATTTTGTGGCAGAGATGCCCAGGAGTTAGTGAAGAGGGAACAGGCTGATTCGTGCATCATTCACTCCGTTGTCCCATGATCAAAGGTTCAGAGGGCTGAGCTATGTAAGCTGTCTAGTGATATGAGAAAACAGCTGGGACATTTGATGAATTGAAATTTGGAGCTTTCTTGTATATGTGTGATTCCATAGCTCATGTCTGGGTATTTATTTAATCTTTGGATATTTATTTATGAACTGTAATTAATGCATTTATTTCTGGTACCTATAGTTTAAATTTATGAATATTAGAAAAAGTGATTACTTGGTTATGTCCACTGAGCATTTCTTGTGGTAATGAAGTATCGCTTCTAGAAGAAGCAATTGGTAAAGCAAAAAGGCAGCAAATTCCAAAATATAAATGAATAAATCTTAATTCCTGGTTGCTGGAAACAGTATTCTGGAGTTTTATGTTACATGTATATTGTTATATAAAATACCACATTAACATTTCCAGGAAATGCATTCATGCATTCAGAGTTGAGCTGCAGATTCTTAAACGATTTATTTGCTAAAGAAGAGTAGCTGATTTTGGGAGCCACAGAGAAAAAAGTGGCTAACTTTTTCAGCATAGAGGCTATCTTTAAAGGTGTGGTGGTGTGCATTCCTTGGGCTCATCTTCTCCCTGTTGGAATAGTGAAGATGCAACATGTAATGGCTTTTGTGACTGGAACTCTTGTCTACCATGAAGGGAACCAACATCAACCCCTCTCAATGGTTTCAGTCATTGTTTCTATGTCCAGCATGTATGCTAATGATGTAGAAGCAAAAATCTGGGAATCCACTTAAAAGTACTCTGAGCTACCATTTTCCCTGCTAACATTGTTTTCATAGTGCTAAATAAGACATTTCAAAAGCAAAAAATCTTATGTGGCAAGAATGGTGGTGGATGGAGGGGTCTTAATTCCTTATAGAAGGGCTGCAGAAGAAGTGGTGACTCCGTCTGCCTTCTAGAGTAGGAGAGCACTCCAAGGCAGGCGTAATCACAGCAAGAAGGGAGTGCTTGTTGCTGCTGCAGCCATACCAACCTGTTGCTCAGGCTGAGCCTGGATGGTTCAGCCAGGCTGTGGCCAGCTTGCAGACTCCCACTTTCCTTCAGGTATGGGCAGGCCGTTCTTAGCTGCCAGTTCCTTGAGGGACCACATAGCTCTTCCTGTATCCTGCAGCTAAAATGTTGGGGAGCCTGTCACGTTCCCCTGACAAAACCACACCTTGGCATGTAAACAGTGAGGGACCACAGTGCCCTGAGAAAGTGAGGTGGCTGCAGATGGTCAACAATTCACTAGAGCTGGGAACCCTTCTGTTACCATGCGTGGGGGCTGATGCTAGGTTGCTATGGGCTGATAAATTGTTTCGGCAACAGCAGCCTGCTCCCTCTTGCATAGGACCCTTTGGAGCAGAATAGGATTTGGTAGATGAAGGTAAGTGCAGATGTGCTGTGTAGCTCTCGTTCATCAAGTTGAAAGCAGTAGACTCTACTGTGCTATTAATCTGTATATGCACATTGTGTCTAATGCTTTTGAAAGGGTCTGCACTAGGTATGTGCAGGCCAGTTGTACTGTGCAGTCTCATATGCGTCTGGTTATGCACCAGGGAGGAACTATGGCAACCAAACACTACGTATCTCTTCATCAGAGGCTGTGTAGCCTACAGTGACCAAAAGTTTGGGCGTGACTTTGCCAGTGTTAGGGTTTGCCCTGATTGACTCCTGAGGGGCTTGTGTCCATCCCTCTGTAATCAAAAGGGAGATGATGACATTGTGTAGTAATTTATAAATCACATTTATAGATCACAGTTACAAATTTGGAGAGATTTTCTTTCTTCTTCCCATTTTAGATGCAGATTTTATCACTATTATAGAGAGTGATGCCTCTAAACCGTTCATTGGGAACAACGATCCAACAATGTGGCTAGGAGAAAGACTAGGATTTTATACAGATTTTGGTCCAAGCACAAGAGATCACACTTGGGGGTGAGTCATCTTTACATGCACAGTGACAGTAAATAAATGTACATACACTACCCATGCTAACTCCACTAGAACATGGGCAAAGAATAATTGGAATAACAATCACCGTAATCACTTGTTGGAGCTTGTCTTTAAGAACATGCTTTCATTCCTTAGCATTACAATGCAATGCAGATGAAGTTTTCTCATTAAAAAATGACCAGTTTTTTGTGCCTGCCCCTGTAAGGTACTTTGGCTTTGGTGATGCAGAGGATAGCATCCTGCCACTTAATGTACAGATTTGGAAGTTTGGCATTCTAAGTACAATATCTGATTCCCTTTTCTCATTATTTTGTTTTGGGCTATGAGAACTTTAGATTTCAGACTTCAAAATGTGATAGCAGTTGGAAAATGTAACTGTACCTGGAGTTACTAGCAATTTTGAATTCATTAAATCTGGTTTGGGCTGTATAGTGAGAAACAGGCATAGAAAGACACATGTCTATTTGACCAGATTTTTTTGTGTCTGATTTTACTCTAATGCTTGACCAACTACCAGTTGCATATCTTTGAATATCTTTGGCCTCTGGAAAATAGTGGCTTATGATGTGGCTTTTTTTCAGGGGGATATGCAGATCTTTGTGGCAGACGCAGCTTCCTAGTGATGTTGCAATGGCTATCTAATTTTTGCCATATGTGAGGGGAATTTAGTAACTTTCCTCTTCCAGAGCCTGTGTGTTTAAGTGATGCAGAATGGGGCAGAAAACTCATTCTCTGAAATTTTCTTCATGAAATATTTTGAAAAACTTGATGCAAAATGGTTTTAAGGTTGATTCCAAACAGAAGCTGAAAGAATGAGAAATCTCCTGCTTTAGAGATATATTTCTACCTGCTTCTACCTCTAATAAAATACATTTTAATTACTGGTAGTATAAAATTGTTTTGTCTGAGGATGCAGATTTTGAAAGGCTCAGTGTAAGAATTCATATATATGGAATGGTATTTCTTAGTGTAGGAATGAATTTGATAATACATTTTTAGACATGTACTTAAGTAACATTTTAGAGGAAAACCTTCTAAATTCAGAAAAATCCGCTACATGGTTTGTGTTCTGGTCTGATGGTTTGAGTTCAGTGACCATTAGTCTTCTGCTCACATTTATCTGCTTAGTTCACGCTTGTGATGCTTGTGAGCTACAAAAATGTAACTGTTTCCCTCTTCTCATGTAGGATTATGGCACTATCAAGGTATCCAATTGTAAAATCCACCCATCACCTCCTTCCATCTCCAGAGGGAGAGATAGCACCAGCCATCTCCATGACAGTCAACTTCACAGGGAAACTGGTTGATTTTGTTGTTGCCCACTTTGGAAATGAAGAGTGTGTATTTTATTTATTGTTACATATGTCGTGCTAAGTCATGTAACCTAACTGTAATTTGTGAACTGGGATTTCTTTTGTACCCTTTAAAACCTGCTGCTGGTTCTAACAGAACACTGTGAAGAAATACTGTGACATAGCTACTGGTTTAAAATTTTGAAGCATTTTTTAAAAAAGATAAATGTGTTACACAAAACTCAGCTGAGCCTAATATCTGAGTTACTAATAAACTAATAAATACCTAATATCTGAGTTACTATAAAAATATAGTTCTGCAAAACTACAACAAGTAATAGGGCTACAGATACATGTCAGTGCAGGATAGCATCTTTCTGACTTCCTGTGTGTGGAATAGATCTATTATATTCCACAATGAGTGCAAATAGTTACAGATAGATAGCATTAATGGACAATTGATGTTTATTAAAATTAAAAGTAACAATTCTGAAACCTCCAAGAAAGGACAGTGTTGAAACAGCAACAAAAATATCCATTCAGTGTCCTTTTGACTATATGAAACTGGAAATATGAAATCTGATCTCTGGATTCTGAAAGGAAGAATTATACCAGTAACTCAAATATGTGATGGAAAAGATTAAGGTATATATTTCAGTTCTTTACTTTAAAACAATATCTTGATTACTTGTGTGTAATGAGTATTAATAAGGGATAGTTTTGTGATGCTCCATGTAGCTGTATTTTCTGTTTTATTTGCTGCAATATCTAGTATGGTTGTGGTTATGTAGTAAGATTTGGAATTTTTTCTATATATTTGTTGTAATTCATGGAGAGGTAAATTTATGGATTGGGTGCAAAATACAATATACAAAGAACCTGCTCAGAAAGCAGCAGGAATTCTCATTATCCCACACTGAGCTTCCCCATTTCCTTCCCCTGTGTAGAAGCTGTGCTCCAAGCATGCAAATTGTTTATAGATTTCCCTTTTACTAAACACATATAGTTGTCAGAAACCACTCTCAATTTGAACTCTAAAAAGGAATTTCATTCCGTGCCTTGCACAGATGATTAGACTTGCCTCTCTGAGAAACTGTCAAAGTAGAAGAAAATAGCACTGTGTTCCCCCTCACAGAGAGATGAGATAAAGATGAAGGAGAAATAGGAAGAGACACATGGGAAATGAGGGCAAATGAGATTGTGTTTTGAGGTGAATGAATTTGTAATTAAATCACACACCACTGCTTGTTTTTCATCTTTTTTTCATCTGCTGCTTAGGATGACATAAACTGTAGAATATTGGATAACTAGGGATTTTTTTTAAAGACTGTTTTTAAAATACAGGAATGTCTGTGTCATTTAAAAAAATCCATCTTCTGGAGAGGTGTACTTCTGGAAAGAGCAGCTAGCTGAGCAGGCAACTTCACATATTCCTAGGTCAGGTTTCTGTTTAAAGGGTTGGTTTTTTTGTCTCCAGTCTTGTGCTCTTTCTCTCTAATGCATTTGCTTCAGTCAGAAGCACTGCTATTTAGAAAGCATAGCAGCATTTAAATTCTTGTCTGCTTTTGGGATTACAGATTCTAAAATCAACTCCCTGTCTCAATGGTATTTTGCCCTGTCTACCAAAATATGGAAGAGAATGTGTTTTACGCAACAGTTTAAAGTTACTAACATGAAGAATCATAGAAAGAGAACTGCCTTTACATTATGTTGTGACAAATCCAAGGACAGGGAATGGGATCCAGTGCAGTATTTTACCAGGCTCTGCTTATGCTATCACTTTTGGTCATGTTGGAACTGTTGTGTAAATCTTGTTAAAGAAATGCAGAATACCTGCCAAATGTCATTAAGTAGTGTTAATGGGATGATGTAGCTCTTAAGTTATATTTCATAAATTTTGACCCAGACTTTAAGACTATATTTACCATGATCTGTCCATCATAAAAGTTTTGTTAGTATGTGAGCTCTTTGTTATGCTCCGTGCTGTGCTAGCACAATTAAATTTCAAGTGCAGGCAGAGACAAAGCCTCAGATAACCAAAGCACGCACATTCACATTTCCTAGTGATGAGATCACTATTAAAAACAAAACAGTAATAGAAAAAGTTGTTCCTATAATGGTTAGAAAGAGAACCCTAATTACATCTACCATGACCATGTGGCTTTTATCGAACATAGTGATCATTTTGAATCAGTGAGCTTTCTGTAAACTTTCATACTCTGTAATACTGAGCAATAAAAAAGGTACCAGATTCGTTTGTGGTTTACTATGTTATAGCACAAAGATTCTGAGCTAAAATGTATATATGGTAAAGTCTTTTCCATTTCTTTCAGAGAGGACTTGGACAGAAAACTCCAGGCTATAGCTGTTTCAAATCTATTGAAGACTAGCTCTAAGCAAGTTGTATTTCTAGGGTACATCACTTCAGCTCCTGGATCCAGAGATTATACTGAATTAATAGAAAATGGAAATGTCAAGGTAACTTAAAAGTACTGCTCCTTTTAGCAGTTAGAGATAATATATATTTGAAACATTCAGCTTAATATTTCAAATTGGTAACTTAGAAACGGACATATAAGAAAATACATGCCCATTTTCAAATACGATCTTCAGCTACCTCATGACATGTTATAGAGAAGGTGGAGTTACACAGTGAAAGAACAAGAGACAATGGACAGCAGTTGCCACAAGGGAAATGCCAGTTAGATAGTGGAAGAAAAAAAAATTAAAAAAAAAATCACAGTTAGGGTTGTCAAGCATTAGAACAGGGGCCCAGAGAAGTTGTGAAATCCCCATCCTTGGAGATATTCAGAAGTTGGCTGCATAAGGCCCTGAGCAACCTGCTCAAAGTTACTTTGAGCATAGGGTTGGGAGTGGGTGACCTCCAGACATACCTTCCATCCTCTAATTCTGTGATTCTTTTGTTTTAAAACTGAGTTCTGCAGTTTGGTTTTCTGTCAGATGTCAAAAAGTTGTCTGATTTGTCCGTGTCTAACAGTGTTTTTTTTTTCTTTCTACCTTATTACAGTGTTTTAGGCAAAACGTTCTTCTGCAGCAGGTTTACACATTGGTTCTGTTACTGATTTAAAGCCTATGTGTAAGGAAAACTTGCCTTATTTGTTTGACTTTTTTTTTTTTCCTCTTTCACTCAGGATATTGACAGTACAGATCATGACAGATGGTGTAGCTATATTATGTATCGCGGAGTAATAAGGTATGTTAAAGTGGATCATTTATTCATTGGTTTTAAATATCTTTATGACAATCAGTTTTACGCCCTTCTATAGGTAATTGTAGAAGAGTCTTATCTCCCTAAACAATTGTGTATGGACAGTTAGATATACCATGAAGTAGTGTGAAACATTGATCTCGGGATGAATTGGTGTATTTCTGAATATAATTTACAAAGAGAGTATTACAGGTTTCATCCTTCTGTGTCAGAAGTCTTCAGATCTAATCTGCTTTGGTAACATAAAACTACTTTTTTCCAAAGCTCTGCAGCTTCATTCTAAAATGTGAGGGCTAAGCCTTAATTTGTATGTGACACAGAAGATACAAATTTTGAACTATGATTGTAGGGTTTGTTGAAGCAAAATGCTGATCTAATCTAGCTAGGCTTTATGCTGGATTCAGTGGAAATTTTAACTATGTAAGCCCATACTGAAGTACTTTCCTCTGCTGGGACCTATGCAGTCCATGTCTTTTAATACCAAGTTGCTTGTAAACCATTCTCTTGGTGATGTATGTACCAGAATGGAATTCAGCTTATATATAATATATATAATTATTTTTATATATATATAATAAAATGCAAATTCTGCAGTGTTCACAGGAGTAAAACCAGTAAACTAGGTAGCTGTCTTAAATAACAGTATTGAGTAAAAAAAAAAGGGGGGGGGGCAACAAAAAACCTAACAAACCTCCCATTTGCAATCTAATTTTTCTCATTACTCATTCCATTGATGCTTGAGTTCCTTTCTTGAATTTCAAAATCTCTTCTGTGAAAAAAGTTGGTGAGCTTATACCAGTGTGCATATTCTAAAACTGTAATTTTAAAAATAAGTTTCTAAATCTAGAACTTATTGTTGTTGTTAAACTCTTATGCTCTCTCAGTTTTTCTGCTTGTGACATTGTGTTATGATGCTCATGTTTATAGAGCACTCAAGTTTTTTGAAGGTGAGATTCACAGAAATGGAAAGTTATGTTGATAAGTTAATTAGCAACTCTTGGAAAAAAGAGACATGAATTAAGAATGTGGTGAAATTGCCTTGAGTTATTTCTTCAAACTAACTCTTCTTGTATCTGATAGATTGGGCTATGCCCGCATATCTCATGCTGGTTTAAGTGATTCAGAAGTCCAGATGGCCAAATTCAGGATCCCAGATCACTTGGATAGCTATGCTGACAATGAGAGAATTGTCACTGATCCCAGCCAAGTTCCTGAGGACATCCATTTCAATCCCAGGTCAGTGTATCACATGAGAAATTAAGGCAATGGTGTACGTGACATCTTGTAAAAGAGAAGTCTAGGAACAAAATTGTTCTTAAAGTGGGAGGCACTGGTCAGTACCAAACTGATCAGAAAATTAGGAGGCAAGAACTTCTGATTTGTAATTCCATTTTTTTCTAATGACTTGGCACGTGCTTTGGGAAAACCAGTCTGTGGTGTCGTAGCATAAATTGAAGGTAATGCTTATTTTACCCAGGTGCTTACTTTCTGAGATTGTTTGATAGAGTTGTTTGCCAAGTGGTGTGGTGACTCATTTTATAGATGATGAGGGATCTCCCGTGTTTCTCAGCACTTTTGAGGATCAAGGTCTTAATATACTGTTACTTAGAACACAAAATACAATATATACATTAAATACATACTATATAACTGGAGCAAAAATTAAGGAAAATGCCTGAGGCAGTATGTTACATACGTCAAGAAGAAAAAAGGGCTAGGTTTTTACATAAAAAGTTATTTATTTCTAGAATGCTGTCATTTTTCCACTGGCATTGCATAAGGAAGAGAAATACTGAGAAAGGAATTTATTCTACACTGAGTATCAGTGGAAGAGTCATGAAATTTGAGATAGATGTTGCCACAGAGAGACAATTTCCAGCAATGCCATATTTACGACTTCCAACATGCATAATACAGAATATATTAATTTCTTATATACACCTAAGAGTTCAGCTTACTCACTTTTTATTTACCACTCAGTCACTGGCTTCCTGTCTAAGCAGGAGTTTGTCCGATCTTTTCTGAAACTTGCCTAAAGTTAGTATTCACGTTCAGATTTGTCTCAGTTGATTTCAGCACAGAATATTTTTCTTGTCCTGATTTCTTTCATGTCTGCCCGTAAGCAGAAAATTTATACCCTTTAGGAATAAGTTTAACTTTTCCCAATAAACTATAGTTCTTTTGAAATACAATGGCACTGCTCTAAAATGTTATTTAGCACTGATATTTTGAATAAGTACTACATTTTACTTTTGCAAATCTATCTGTCATAATAGTCAGTAGTCAGAACTTTCAGATTTAAATATGGCATGAAACATTACAATTTTCACCATAATCTTTAAAAGTAAGATGTGCAATATTAACAATAGGGTTGACTGTTTGGCTACTGTGGGGGGTTAAATTATATCTCCACTGAAGCCAGTAGAAAAAACTCAGAGCATAGGATTTAGCTAGCTAAATGCACCTCTCACCTTTGTCAGCTGGAGTTCCGTTTATAAAGTGCCTATGGCATTAATCCAATCAGTGTAATTAAATGTCTCCATTATACTCAAAGACCTCTAGTTAGCGTACACAGGATATGATTTATAAATAAGTAGGATTGTGGCCTGTTTCTGAAATAAATAATCTAGAACATTCAGAAGAAGTGTTAATTATACTGTTGTAAGTGTGTGATTTAATTGCATGGGTTAAATCATGTTATAATGGTTTTGCTTTGTTGAATATTTTTCTTAGGTTTGGATCTTACAAAGATGGACATAATTATGAGCAGATTCATCACTTTCATATGAGCACTCCTAAATATTTTAAACAGAAAAATTAGAATGAGAAAATAACATATCATTGGGACCAACAAGAAAGGTTTGTTGCTTGAAACTGAATTGGCAGCCAAAAAGACTATGTTGTTTAAAGATGAGCAGCTCCCATGCTGCATAACTCTGTGAATGTTTGTGTAATAGTTGGTGACTCTTTTCTTTAATGAGTTGTCAACCCTGTGAGAGAGGGAAGATGCGTGCGTTGTGGTAAACTGGTATCTACCTGGGCCAGATACCTGCTTTGTACACAGCAGAGCAAGGGTGGGAACTTGCTTTGGCCATAACTTCTTCAACTTTTTTGAAGGTATCCTATATTGTGCTGTTTCAGTTGAATGTATCTATCCACCTTTTCTTTAGCGTTCAGATATGATCCCTTTCCTCTCCTGGGAGCTCATTGGAACAATCATGAGCAAGGAATTTCAGCTGACTTCCACACTTTTTTGGTGACTGAGGCAAAGCAAAATAATGTGGTAGTGTAGGTAACCTGTTGATATATGCTGCACTTTGTAGTCCTGCTGCTATTGCAATAAAAAGCTTGGCCTTAGGTTTTTCAAAATAGGAATGGGACTAGTGTGTTTTTTTAATTGGGAGATATGCAGTTACTATGTGTTTGAAGTGTGTGCATTTTTGACTTACCAAAACAGTATTTACATCTGCCGCTATTCCACATTTTATTCTTAAATGAGTTTTATTAGAACAATTTGCAGATGATTGATATTAATAATATTGGAGAAAAGGCTGTGACTTTTACAGACTTCCTTTTTTTAACAGGACATTAGACACTGCAATGCTTTTACAAAGGGAAGAGTAAAGTACTTCTGGATAGTTATTGTTATGAGGAGCTTACGTGAACACACTGCAGAAGAATTAAAAACAATCATGCTCAACATGACAAGGTTTCTGAGAGGGGAGAAATGTTGATTGTAATTTTTATTTAAAATGAACTGTAATAAAAAAAAAAAGCATTGTTCCTTTACTAGCACTACACTTTAGTAGGACTACATGGAATTGTGGCTTTTTTTTTGACATAGGCTGTGAATTACCTACTATGTAACACACACGTAACACAATGCAAAATGTGTTTTCTTGGGGTCTCTCTCCTGATCTTTCAGTATATGTGCAGAGCTTCCCTTAAACAATGAGGACATCTTCAGTGTTGTCCAAAGAAGTTTTGTGTTTGTGAGAAACATGTTATATGGTTTATTTAAATGACCCTCTCAACTTGGAAACCACATTTGTGATGTTGATATTTAGTACTGTGTGTCTTTCCAGTAATACCTAAACATGCTGTAACTGAAAGGAATAGGACATGTTGCAGGAAAGAGAGTGTTCTTTTTTCTCTGTCTAATTCTGCACCATGTGCTTTTGAGAACAGCTTGAGCTTACTCAATTTTACTGTTTCCCTATATAAGAAAATACAGGATGTGTTTTTACCCAGGGTTTCTTGTTCTGTGGAGTCAGGTAACTGCTGCAATCACCAAGCTTGTCACTTTATCCTGGTCACCCGTCATTTTGCTCCCTTGTTTTTAGGACTGTGTTTCTGAGAGTGAAACCCTTCACTGATCTTTGTGGACAGAAGATATTTGATAGGCACTTGAGGAACACATAGCTACCACAACTTCATCTCAGATGGCATTAGAAAGCCTGACTTTGTTAGTGACTATTAACCAGCCATTGTTGAACTGATTTATTTCTCACCTAGAGCTGTTGTGATTGTCTTTACAAGTCCAAGAAAGTGTAATTAAACATTCCAGTTTAGATATCCTTTAGGTAGGATTTGAAATCCTCTTGAACTTGTTCTCTGTGTGACTCTCTGGCAGGACAGGATAAACTAGGTTTCAGAGTGATGGGAGTGACTTTCTTGCACTTTCAGCAGTTTTATTCTGCAAACACCAGTAGCCCCTGTCTCTCCCTTCTCCCAGCCTGCAACAGCAGCTGGCACTGGCACTGACATTGCACAGCGGCTCCAAGTATCCTCATTTCTTTGCAGCGTGCTCTCACGCTAGCTCTGACGCACATCCAGCCACAGGTTTGTCTTTCCATAGCCTGTACAAAACATAACATTATCTTGCCACATTACTTAACATTCTCCACAGGCTGACTCTGCAAATACCTTGTAATGTGAGCAGTTTATTTGTGTAAGATGCAGGAAATGATACTCATAAACATAAAAAACTTGAAAACCCCTTATTTTTTTAACAAAAAATAGAATCAGGATATTTTTCAAGAAGTCAGACACCAAAGCATGACTTGCATAGCAGATCAGACTATATGTCATCTCTGTGTGTAATCTTCAAAGTCCGTGAGCATATGTGGATGGATTTTCACAGGATTTAGAAATGTTCACCCCATTAGAAATATTCATGTAGACATTGACAAAATCTGAACTTTGAATATTCTCTTCTTCTGAGTAGCTTGTGTAATTTAATGTTGGTAGATCCATACCTCATAATGCCTAATATCAGAAAACACTGTATGCAAACGTAATGAGTAGCAAGTATTTGTTGACACTTGCATTATTTTATCAGAATTACTAAGAAAAACTATGACCACAAACTGTTTGTGTACTGCTTCTACTACTGTGGTTAGAATTGGGAAGCTAAAACTACACTTTATTTGTCCTTGAATCTGCACCCTGGTCTAATCCCCTGTATCTGACTGGTTTAGAAAAATGCGCAGTACATCTCTCAGTCGCAATCACTGTGTCTCAAACTATGAAAGAAATGTGCTAGAACAGGTCCTGCTGCAGGGTTGTGTGACTAATCTTGCTGTTTTCTAATCATACTCTCTTCATCTCAGCTTTCATAAGATAGTATGTTATGAAAGAAAAAGGTTGTGGATACCTTTAACTATGCATTCAGAGATAGCAGGAAAAGATAAAATATATAAGATAAAATGTATAAAATAAAGATTATTTTCTAAAGGTTTGAACTTTTACTGGTGGTAAAAGGTCTAGAGTATATATATCTGATTTCTAAATATGTATTCTGTTTACTCCTAATTCCATCCTCTCTGACATTCTGTGCAGGTCACTTAAAGTTTCTAGGAATATACAGGAAGAGACAGCAGTACATCAGGAGCCTACTGGTGTGTATCTCAGAATAAGAAAGGAGGACTCTAGGTAACATGTAAGAGAGCAACTTTTGAGAGTAATTGTACTGGATTCTTCAGCAGGATGGAGACTGAAGTCTCCCCTTACATATATTCCTGCTCTGGGGCCTTGACTTGGGCATTTCGATGTGTATTGTAAGCTTAGCTTCAGGAATAGTGGCTCCGGTGTCGTCACAGAGCACTCTGAAACCTGCGAGCTGCAGTTCAAACCTCTTGGGCTACAAAGGACCTGAAATTGTTATTTCCCAGTTTCAAAAAGGGCGTTGCAGCTACAAGCTTATTAAACAAAAGTTGGGCACACCCTTTGGTTTTGAACTGGAGTTGATGTTACTGAAACAAATTGGGTGCAGCTTAAGCGTGTAGATGACCAGCTCCCATGTGTCTCTCTGAAACAGAACACAAAAAATGTTCAGGGTCCTCTACTGATACTGAAGGAGCTTCATGGCCCCAGACAAAGGTGTTGGTTGTTTTGATGCACCTCCAGGGTTCACGCAGAAATTCTGAGGTGCTCTCTTAAACTTGGCTACTTAGAGCTTCCTAATTATGAATGAAGCAGATTTTTTTTTTTTTTTTTACATTTCAAACTGAAGCTGAAAAAAACCTATAAATCCAATTTAAGGATTTAAATACAAGCTACCAACAGCCCCGAAACATGTTTTTTCTCATGTATGTAAAGTTACATTTGTTGGCAGGGTGTTACAAAAGGGCCCTTGGGATCAAAGTTGTATGTCTGTGGAGCAAGTGTAACAGAACAAACCTTTTTACTTCAACGAGGAGCACAGTACGTGTCTGTGGGACAGGCCAATTAAAATGAGCTGAATTGTTGAACGAGGAGTGGTTTGAAAGCAGTTATATAATCTGCAGCTGCTACTTTCTGCCACCTGAGGTCCTCTCTTATCCCTGATCACTACTTTTCTGCTGATACCACACAAGAATAACACACAGTTGAGGTGTTTCATCCTAACTCTGAGGGTGAAAAATCTTTTCAGAAGCGTTGCATAAAGCTGTTTGTATTGACTTGGTTATCAGTTACTTCTTCATATCTGCACATGATTGCTGGGCTTCTGGTAGACAATTTGTTTCTTTTCTTACAATGCCCTGTACTGTGCTTTGTTGCTGCTTTATCTCCTTGGTTAATGTTCAGCAAATTCTGCTTTGCTAATGTTTTTATTTTCAATACTATTCTCTTCCCTCTCTGACTTGTAAAACTCATAATGGCTTGTGATTCTGGTGCCTAAAGTTAACTTACAAGCTTGTTTCTAAGCAAAGCAAGATGAATGAAGGTATTTGAGAGATGTAGTGGCTTTAGCAATTTGGAGTCTGATACCCTTTGGAAACAGAGGGGATCCTCTTCCTCAAGACTCTTCTATACTATTTTTTCTGATGGTGAAGAAGATAAAACTAAGTAAATAGCTCCTCTTTCTCATGTTAGCCAGTATTTTTCATAGTCTATGGTGTTTTTTTATGTGGTTGCCATTTTAGCTATCAATTAAAAAAAGAAACACAAACATAAGAAGTCAAACAATGACAGTCTTTCTTCTTAAAAAAAAAAGTCTACAGTTTTAAGTTTGATCTAGCAGTGTGTAAACTGGCTGATGCATTTCCTGCCCCTCTCCAGTTCTTAGTTTATTATTCCTCTCCTGTGTGTCGATAGGAGCATTTGCACGTATGTGTAGTGAGCCAGATCAGGATATTTATCTGGCTGGGAAAAGAAAACAAACAAATGAACAAAACCAAAAGAAGTGTTGAGGGTTTTATTGTTTTGTTTTGGGGGCAGTCTTGCTCTTCGATCTGCCTTGCTATCTAGCTGTGCAAATGGTTGCACTGGCACAAAATAAAGGATGCCAGGAGGGGTAGGATTAAGAGGCTAATGCTGGAACTGCTTAACCTGTCAATGTCCTTGAGACAATGCTTGATCAACCATGACTTGATTGATTTGCTCTATGTAAAATGAAGTATTTCTGCATTTTGTAAACTCAGGCTTTGGAAGGAAAATACAAGCGTGATTTCATAACATCTGCCAGACCAGGGACTTGCATAGTGGTTTACAACTAGTGGTAACAAAGGGGATATTTATACCTTCTTGAGGTTGGAATGAAGGTGCATGTTGTAATGGCCCTTGTTCTCGTGGGGCAGGCCTTTTCTGGCTGAAGCATACATTCCCTTGTTTAGCAGGCAGAGGCAGAAAACAAAGTCTCTTTTGTGTTTCCCTATGGATTTCTTTGCAGATCTAGTTTTTAAGGGTCAGGGATTACACTTGTGCATTCAACTATTCAAAAATTTTTTGAACTTTTGTTTGTCAAACCTCTACAGTATTATTTGCTTTACACTTATGGATAGCAGTAGTTACGGAAGCTATAGTCTAAGGAAAGATTTGTAAAGCCAAGTAGTATCTTTAATTTTAGACTAATATAAATGGGGGGAAAAGAAGTACAAACCTTTCTGACTTCAGTTACAACCAGATAGGGTTTTTCTGTGTCACCTTTCTTTAGATCTCTTATCAGTTTACGGAAGAAGATTTCTTTTTGAATATGTTTTTATTCTGAACTAGCGGTCTGTGTGCTTTTTATGGTCATTGTGAACAAACAGGCACCCCTAAAGGAATTGTTCCTCTCAATCCAGAATTAGAACAGATCAGATGAATTGCAACTCAGTGGTGCCCCTATTGGGTATAAGATCTTGGGATGACACGCACAGATGTGAATGTCTGGCATGTGGGATGTTAGAAGTACCCAAGAAGTGAACCCTAGCTTGCACTGCTTTACTCTAGGATATAATTATTTTTTTTAAAGGTGGTAGTGTAAATATACAATTGCTAAGGTAAACAAAAGATGGTGCAAATAGGAAAATGTCAGAGATAGAGGCAGGAAGTTCTACAGAAATAATTTCAAGGAGTTAGTGAACAAGTAAGAATTTCAAATAATGGGGTCTTTCATTGCTCTGACATGGTCTTAGTACATGACTTTTGAAGAGAATTAATTTTCTTATGAACTCCATCTTCTTCTCTGTAAAAGAGGCAGTTGAAAACATAAGACGTTGCTCTGAAAAATAAATTGGCTGTGCTTGCACATTCTGATTGGTTCAATGAATAAGGCAAGGGTCACAAAAAAAACCCCAAACAGGTGTGTGATCAGTTAATTCAGGACTCTATGCTAATGCGTTGCTCCAAAGGGACAACTACCTTAAATTGGGCACTTCTTCAATTCGGAGTCCTTGACTTTCTTTTAACTTAACCTCTTAGAGGAAGTTTTTATTGTTCCATGGGTAATTTCTGTCTTAATAATCCTCCTTTGTGCACAGGCGGTGCTGTAGCAGTCTCTTCTCACCCGTGTTTCAACACCGACTAGGGCAAGGGAAGGCTTTTACCCCGAAAGGACGCAAGATGCTGAGCTGGGCTGCTAAGCAGCAATGACCTGCAAGGTGTCTTACTCCGGCTCAGGAACGGGGAGCCCTTTCCCTCTGTACTGCAAGGGGGAAAGGAGGCGGGGTGTGGGGGGGTGTCCATGCGCTAGGTTTCGAGGAGCAGAACAGTAACGGGAGGGAGGAACCAATCTCGTCTACCTGCCAGGAGCAGCTGTTGCCCCCCGTGTCTCTGCTGCTGTAGCATTGACCTGACCCTTCCGTGCGTTCAGCTGGTGGGGGCAGGCTGCCGTTTTTCCGCTCAGGAAAAGGGAGATGGCAGAAACAAAGAAACCTTCCCGAACTAGCTGGCGATTTGGCCACACCGAAGCTGGCTGGGCTCACAGAGCAAAGGGAGGATGGTGCGGTCCAGAAATCTTCCTCCCCGAGCGCCAGCTACCTGCTCCGGCCCTGACGACACGGCACCAGCTGCCCCGGGGCCCGCGTTACGTACGTGTGCAAGCGCTCCTTCATCCGAGGGGGGCAGGTACGGGGCGCGCCAGCCTTCGGGCGTACGGAGGCCGCGGCTCGTCCCGGCAGCGGGGGGCCAAGCAGGCGGCCCTGTGGCGCCGGGGCCGAGGCTGCCTACCGTCCCCTCGGGCCCTGGGGCTGCCGAGATGGGGGGAGCGCGCTGCCGCCGGTGCCCGCGCCGCGTAACGGTCGGGGGGAGGCGGGGAGCCGGGGCGGCCGCCGCCGAGGGACCTGCCCGGGGCAGCCCCCGGCGGCCCTCTGAGGGGCGGGTCAGCGCTGGCGGCCCCGCCCCCGGCCCCGCTCACCCAATCGTATCGGGGCGTGGGCGCGGCCCGTGGCCTCCGTAGCCAATCAGAGCCACGGGTGACACAAAGTGCTGTTCTTTGCACGCGCTTTTAAGGCCAGGAAAAACTGGCACCGGCAAAGCCCAGTCAGAATGAAGGGGGGCGGTGTCGGCTCAGCCTTGAGCCCAATAGGAGGTAGGGAGCGGGCGGGGAAGGCGGTGCGGGGCAGGCGGAGGGAGAATGGCAGGAGCCTCGCGCAGTAGGAGAGCAGGACGTGCGGTCTCTCGGGGCAGCCCGAGCCAATGGGTGCCGCCGGTGGGCGGGGCGGGAGGCGTCCGTGCTTGGGCTCTGTGATTGGGAGAGGGGCAGAGGGAGCCGGGCCGGGCAGGGCGGTGTGTGCGCTGCACGAAAATGCACTCGGATGCCGCCGCTGTCAGTGAGTAGCGGCGGGGCCGGGCCGGGCGCTCCCGCTCGCCCGCCCACCCACCCACCCACCGGCGGCACCGGCCTGGTCTTTCCGCCGGCGGGCGCTGCCGCCCGGGTGGGGGCGGCTTCTCCTGCCCCTCACCGAGGAGGGTCGGCCGAACGCGCCGCCGGGGCTCCCGATGACGGGGAGGGGCGTCAGGCCGGCGGGTGCGGAACCGGCGGGGAGAGAGGCGGCGGGCGTACCGGGGGGCGGGGGCCCGGTGGGGACGGCGGGCGGCCCTCGGCGGGCTCCCGCGGGGGGTGGGGCGGGACGGGCCGGGGCTGGGCGGGGGCGGCCCGGGCGGGGGCGGGGGCGGCAGCAGCGGAGGGGGCTGGGGGCGCTCGGAGGGTGTGACGCAGTTTCCCCGACCCGGCTGGCGAAGCGGGTGAGGCCGCGGCCGGCCCCTCGTGGCTGGCTGCGAGGCAGCCGGGGCTGCCGAGGAGAGGGCGGGCGCGGGCCGCGGGGCCGCCCGGCGGCCTCGCTGCGTGGGAGCGGTGCGTGTGGGGCGGGAGGGGGGTGGGGAGGTGGGTGGCGGTGAACGTAGCGGATTCCGCCGGGCCGGTGCAGGAGAAGCGGGCTGTGAAGGGGAATGGGGAGCGCGGCGCATTGTGGGAGGTGGAGTCTCTCCTGCGGCCGCCCCGCGCGGCGGGCCTCTGGGCGCGGAGCGGGGCGGGGGACTACAGCTCCCAGCAGGCACCGCGGCGGCGCGGCGTGCTGCCCCCGCCCCCGCGCGGGGGTGCGAGTTGCAGCCCGGTAGCCGGCGGGGGTACCCGCTGCGCCCTGCTCTCCCCGCGGGGCTGCAGGCGGCCTGGGGGCAAGGCCGGTGGCTTCGGGGCGGGGGCGGGGGGTTCCGGCCGCCTGTTCCGGAGGAGGGTAGGGAGGGCTTTGTCTGTGCCGTCTAGTTTCTGGCTGCGCTTTCAGAGCGGGCGGGACCGTATGCCGTAGGCAGGTTGCCTGGCGTGGGGGGATTGATTGCACACCTGCGTGGCTGCGGGATAGCTGTGGGGTTCAGGAATAGGCTCCGACCCCGTCCGCCGGAGAGATGAGGCTGTCATCCCGAGCACAGAGCTGTCTCGGCAGAGCGATGTTCCCGATTCCCGTGAAATCTCCCAGGAACGTGTTGTCGATGTGCAAGGAGTTGCAGCTCTGAGGCGCTTTATTACTGCAGAACTTGCTTACGGGAAAGATAATGAAAATAGAAGCTTTGATCGCACGTTAATGAACGATGGTCTGACTTTTGGACAAAGTCCTGAAACCAATTATGGGAAGAAGCGCTGCGTAAGGCCTGGATTTTCTTGAATCCTCCTGTGTTTCTCAAAATGAGAGACTGGACAGGGGCAGCCTGGTAGAGGCTCTAAATCGTAAGGTTATATAATTTCTTTAGTGGTTCTGGTTTATTTTACCTTTATATTTAGGGATCATTATATGTCGATGGTTAAGGCGGCTGCCATTAAAGCACTAATAACCGCTTCGTGTTGGAAACGGAAGGATAATTATTCTAGAAAATGCCTTCTGTTCAGTGTCTTTTGTCATGTGCCCTGTCCAAAAAAGGGTGCAAGCCTTCATTATATGCATGTAAGCTACAGTTTTAATATGCCAGTGCTCCCTCATGTAGGGTGTTAAGACTATGTAGTGATTTTTATTTTTTTTTTTTTTTTTAAATTTCTCTGCAGAAAACGAGCACCGTTTCTCAGCCTTCAGCTGTTACTGGCTTCTCTTTAAAAATGTCCTTTGGAATGATTGAATCATCCACTTCAGTACTTTTTTTGGGGGGGTGGGGGTCCAGTTCATGGCCTTGTATATGTGTTATTTTAAATAGGAGTGTTTTCCTAAACTAACTAACTTCATTATCTGTAGCTTCATAGTAGTTGGGTTTTTTCCTCATTGATTTAAATGCTTGAAATGAGAAGTGTTCATAGCATATCTTTACACATACAGTAGTTGGCTTATGATTGTTTCTTGACTGAACATTTCTTTTGAGCCTTCTTTTTGACCCTGCTTACATTCTTATCTGTTCTTATGATATAAACTCCATTAATGCATTTTTGCTGTTTCAGTTTTACTTTCTGAGACTGAATGTACATGTTTCACATTATATGAGAAACATCAACTTTCCTTTTTGCTGTTGCAAATGTTTGCTTAAAAGTTTCTTGCAACTCCAGTAACTATAGTTGGAAATGTCTTCTCTGTGCAAGGCCATGCAATAAGTTGAGTTAGGCAGGTAAACAGTTCCTCTCACTGCTTCTCTTCATTCTGTTGTATCAGGATGATCTTTCATTTGTCTAATTGCAGCACTTTATTTAAATTTATTTTTGTCTGCGTAGTTTTCGTGCTAACTTTAAGTGAATTATTAATCCTGTATTTTCTTTACTCCCCCCCCCCCCCCCCCCCCCCCCTTACTTTGGAGATACTGAAAACAAGGACTTTGGGCTTTTTCAAAGCATTATTTCCTAGTTTTGTTTGTGCCTTCAAGCAGAAGAGGGAAACTTGCTTAATTTGTCTGTCCTGTGCTTGCCAAAAAGCATTGCACCAGGAAGTATGGTACATCCCATGAAAATGTACAACTCTTGTATCCAATTTAAATATTAGAACATTTAATAGTGTGGTTATTTCTTCTACAATAAGTAAGACTACTAACAAGGGCTTCAAGCAGAACCCTTATTTTAAATGTGCCAGCATTTTTCTTATACTGTCCAATTAAGTTTTTCTATTTAAAATCACAGGTCTGAGGTTAAACAGAATTTCTGCTTTTGGCTCATAAAGAGATAGAAATAACTACCAGTTTGTTCAGTGTTCTCTCTCTCTATATAGAGCTGTGTATGTATATATATTGTTGTTAGAGCTACAAGGCTTTAGCTTGCCATTGGGAACCAGCTGGTATGACACATGCTTCTGTGTCGCTTGATGCAGATGTGTGGCTGCACAGACTGTGGGACTCCGTCTACGGCAGCCGCTCATTACTGCCCATTAGCTGTAGATTACTGCTTCCCTTGCTCTACAGGTAAAGTGGTTTGTAGGAGTACTGTCTGATCCACTCAGTCAAATGTATCTGGGTGAGCTCTTACCACTTAAATGTCTAAACTGACATGGCTGATTTTTGCCTGAAGTGGATTAGGGAATGCGCCCATGACCTGTGCTGCTGGCAGAACTGTGGAGTCTGTAACTTTTGGCAGAGAGGAAGAAGCAAACAGCTGGGGCAGTAATGTTTTTGACTGGCATAGCTGTTCCTAGGCTGTTGCAGATCCATCATGTTGTATACCAGATCTGCATGGTGCTGGATACCCTAGTAGTGCACATTTGACAGGGTTGCATTTCTGCTGAATTAGCTAGAGCACGAGATACAAAGTTTTTATTAGCTTTATGCCCTTTGTAGGATGACAGATGACACCTAATCTGGCATGAAGTTAAGAGTAGTGCTGGCAAACAACTCTCAGGCCATAGCAGCCGATGTTGGAAAACTCACACTTTTTTTAATTAATTTGATGGTAGAGTAAGAGTTAGTCTGGATGAACACTTTGTATCAAATGGGTGTAAAATTGGTTCATTGTATTAAATGCTTTGTAGCTCAATTTCCTGTATTTCTGAATTGTAAACTGAAAGAATGTCTGTTCACAGTCTTAGTAACGTGGAATCACTGAAATGCTGTTTGATTTGGTAATACATGCTTTAGAAGCAGATTTAAATTAGCTGTAATTATCCACTGCTTTTACTCATTCTTTTCCAACTGCGGCTGGTCACTCCAGCTTTATTATATGCTGGCAAGAATCTCCATTGGGAATGGTTATCAAATACATTTAGTAGGTACACAAGTGGTATTTGCAGCAACAGAAACAGATGTTTTGCACTAGAAATACACTTAGTGTTAGGTCTTTCTATAAAAAACAAAATACCCAACCAGCCCCGCCCCCCCCCCCCCAGACCCCCGTGAGCCAGCGTGCAGGGTTTTTTATCCTGTGCGTTAGTATAGCATACGTTAGCATAGCTCTTACTAGTTCAGAGTCAGTTTAAGGTAGATGGAAATGCATTCAAACTAAAGTAACAGTTACACAACTTTTGCACTGCTTAAATTGCTCTAAAATTTTTAGTGAACTTTAAACTGCAGTAGGTCTCTCTGTAAACAAGCTTTCAGATCAGGGTACTTTTTAAATATCTAGGTAGAATAAGGATTTGTTCCCATGGGGGGGGGGGGGGGGGGGAAGATTAATGCTTTTCCCTATCTATGTACCATGCAGTAATTTTAAAATATTTTGTTGCAGATAAAATGAGTGACTGATTACATGTGGTAATACCAAATGTTAGAGTTGAATGTGAATGTTTACATTAAAATGATAAGTGGTTTTTAGTGTCTTGTCGTTTCAGCCACATTTTGTTGTTTGGGGTTTTTGTAGTGTTTTCTTTTTAGTAGCTTAAGTCACTCTGTGTTTTGTTTCAGAACATTTTAGGCTGTTGTGCTTGGAAAATGTACACAAATTTGCAACTGTGGGTTTGGATACCGCTGCTGTCAGCAGTAGCTCTGAGCTTGATGCGTCTCTGTATGCATATATGCAGGAGAAACATCCTGCAGCACCATGTCTTTAGCTCTAATGGCTAGGTCCTGTTGCTCCTCAAGCTAGGATGGATCATCCCACTTCTCTTTCCATTTAGTTGCATGTCCTTACTGTCCAGGCTGGAATTCATTTGATTTTTCTTACTTTCTGAATCATGCCCCATGTTCAACCCCATGAAATCAAGGGAGACCCTACTTTTCAAGCCTGTTCTTCTCTGCCTCCCCTGCATGCTTGCTCTTGCATTACAGACTGGGAGAGAGGTCTCTTCTGCAGGCTGCCCCTGCTAAAGGGTGTCACTGCCTGTGCAGATTCAGCTACGGACACAGTGGAAATGAATTCTTAATCCTATCTTCAACAGGAATGCAGACTCAGCTCCTAGCTGCTCTGTACTGCAGTTTGGGAATATCAGTTTTTAGGTGTGTTGTGATGTTTTTGTGTAAATGAAAATAAAACTGATTGCATGTTTTTCTCTTGTTTTCTGCATTTAGTAATGAATATAGAATTTCTGCTTCCTGAATAGAAGTACTGAAGGCTTTCGCCAAATGTAGGTTTCAGATCTGAACTTCTAAGTTCATTAATCAATATAAATAGTCTTACTGTTAGGATAATTCTGTAAGTAGACTACAGAGCATGGTTCATAGAAGATTAAATGATTCTTTTTTGGATAAGTAAAGTTTATTTAAAACTAATTAAGAAGACACTACTTTGAACTATTATTTCCAGTACTACTACAAGTTTTCTCCAGTTGTATTATTTGAAACCAAGGAAACCAATTAAAAAAAGTAAAAGCATAAACATTCCATTTTAATTTTCAGGAATGAGTCTGCCTAGTATGTGTTTTCCATCTAATTTTTTTCTGAGAACGTTACAGAAGATTACCCACAATATTTGTATTGAGTCAGATACATCTTAGCAGTAATAAAAATTATTGCTATGACTACTTCCACACTTAATTTTTAATACAGAGTTGTATCTATAGCATTTATATGGCATCTCTATCTAGGATAAATATTTTTAGACCTACTGTAACTGTGAGGTTTTGTATAGACTTTCTTTTTGCTCAGAAAAATAATCTAGTACCTTTTAAAGGAAACTTGGAGTCAGCTGCTGATCTGGTTTAGTACTATTGTTAATTTTTTACTAGGTTTTTAGTAGATTGTAGTGCACCCTGGAGCTGTGTTTTGTCCAAGCTTTAAAGTGATAATTTTGACAGCAGGAACTAAGTTAAAGTTTTCATTCAGGCGGGTACATGTCTATGTGTGAGTCGGTGCATAGGCAGAAATGCTCTTCTCTTTTTTTTTTTTTTTTTTTTTAGGTGTTCACTTGTGGTTTCACTTGAATAGTTTGGCAACACATCATTCCCTCCAATAAAAAATTGGACTTGACCTTTAAAGTTTTTTCATTTCAGATAGGAAAGTAGCGTATTGAAGTTCAGTTAACCTGTATCATTTGCTTATAATTGAGGCTTTTGTTTGTTCATTGTGTTTCATATGTTTGTCTTAATGAAGGGGTATAGAATGATTTTTGTCTAGTTTGTTATGGAAGCAAGCCCAGCTAGCTCTTGTTTCTTTTGCCTCTCCGTAACTGTCAGGTCCGTAGGGTAAACCTTAATCTATAATATTTTAAAAGTTATTTTTAAACTATTTGCTTTTTACTTTTATATTGTATATGATCATGACTAATTGACTAACCCAGACTTTAACACTTAAGTGTTAATGATAAACTGCAGACAAAGTTTAAATTCCATGGTCTTAGGTTGGCTCTGGCATTTTTCTTTCCAGATTCTGGATTTGCAATTATTTTACTCAGATTTTTTTTTCTTTAGCCGTTACATTCTGAATTATAGCACAGTATTTAATACCATTTGGAATTTCCGTTGCTTCAATCATTGCTAAAGATAAGCTAACATCTGCATGAAAAATAATGTAATCAACAAAATACATACACTTGTTTGACATGCACCTCTTAAGTCTTAGCAAACATTCCAGCACATCTGTTTTCAGTATTCACAACGGCAAGCAGGTTTTTGTCTTCTGATCCCAGGGCAATAAACTGTGTGATACTTTGCTGTAAAATATTTTTTTTCTGCAAGAAAAAACCAAAATATTTTCAGGCCAGTTCATGTGCTTTGAAACTTGTATTCATGTGAAAAATAACTTCACACTTGATGGCTTTTTTCATGTAAAGCTCTTGCAACCAGCTGTTGAGTGTGTAGCTTCATGTGATATATCACTCTTCTCACAGTGGGGCTTGGATGGACGGTTTATGTGACTTAACACCGCTGCTGCCACAAGAGACTATTTTGCTCCCACTTGGGAGGACCTTTCCTGTTTCTTGCTCTAACTCTGCTTATCTGGTGTTAAACCTCCTTGCTGATCCGATTCAGACCACTGAGCTGGCAGGGTTGGTTTGTTTATATTTTTTGTGGATAAGATTCCTGGGGTAGTGGGCTGACCAAGGCAGAGGGCGGGCACAGTGGCTGCATAAGCAAGTGTGGAAGTTCGGGAGGTGGAGAGGAGACGGTGTGTTCCTGAAGCACAGAATTGCAGCCAGCTGTTCAATCACTTGCTTGTCTTGTTGACTATGCCGTTGTCCCTTTGCTAATTTTCAAGATGGTGTTACTTGAGCATGGGAGGGTTTTTTTGGATTCTGTTTCTTCAAAACCATTTTTTTTCAAAATATGCCTTTTCAGTGGCATAGGATACTTTGTGTATCTTCCTTGTAATACATATACAGCAGACACTGTGACCAGTTGAGAAGGTGACTTGAGCTGTAGTGCAACTTCCCTAATTCATTGCCTGCTGCTCCTGTTTGCTTTTGTAACAGTTACTGTACAAGAAGCCTGTTTTCCCTTTTGGATAATATCCCTACTTTGCAAGCTTTCCCTGTGGAAGAGAGAGAACTTTGGACTTTGGTCTTCTGTATTCATATGGATAAACCAGTTTTTGAGGAACTACGGTGTGACACTTGTAGTACAAGACCTGTAAAAAATATATTTGTGTAACCCCTCTAAGTCCATTGTAATTATGTAAGCTATTTTTGAAGTAACAGCTTAAAATTGTGAGGATATTTCCAGTGGATGTGTGAAACATACTGGTATGAATTCTGTGTTTTGAAGTGCCTAGGAATGTTTATTTCAAAGGAGATACCTAATATATATAATCCTAATTTTAAAATATTTTTTCTGTTGTTTTTAAAAGTACCACCTAAAATTATTGTTTAATATTAGTTTACGATAAAGTATTTGCTCAGTGTTCTCAGCTCGTTACCTCTAGGTATAACTGGTTTCTCTAAAGACTCGTGTTCTTTGTAGAATTTAGGCTGAGCAACAAGGGAAATTTTAAAATTCATATTCCAGAAAGCTTAGTCTGGTCTGGCAGTTAACAAAATAAATCTTACCTTTTAATCTTGCCCTTCTTAGAATTGGTTTTATGTTCCCCCTCTTCTCCCCCACTCCCCCCCCCCTTTTTTTTTAATTCATTTGTGTTGAATTGAAGGTTGGCTAAGAAACTCAGGGTTGGTTTTTTGCAGAATGGTTCTGCTTAGTATTGTTTGACTAACAAAAATGGAACTTTATTGAGCACTTAATGCAGGAAAAAATCTAGCACACTGTTCAAGATGTGACATCTTCCTATCATACCTCGGTAAGAAGATCTGGACTGTCTTTGACTTCATATAGATAAGTATATCTAAAGTTGGAAACTCCATCTTTGGCACTTCTGACTTACAGAAATTGTATTGCTGTGGTGGTGGTTTGGGGACAACACATTAAGAAATAGGTAGCAATTAGTGAAATGATATTCTTTAGCTAACATAATAAATGTGGTTCACTGACTTGAGGATCTGACTTGGGGATCTGATATTTAATGACTTGTTTATCGTTAGATTCTGGGTCACCTTAACTATATTTTGAGAGCGTTTGTTTGAAATGGTAGGGATGGAAATGTGGGAATGATGGTTTTGACCTTACCTGCATCTTGTATCAGCTACTCGGCAAAGCCAAATTAAATGTCTCA
This sequence comes from Haliaeetus albicilla, assembly GCF_947461875.1. Lineage (NCBI taxonomy): Eukaryota > Metazoa > Chordata > Aves > Accipitriformes > Accipitridae > Haliaeetus > Haliaeetus albicilla. The sequence goes on along the minus strand of NC_091483.1, from coordinate 55,613,301 downwards.
CAGTAGAAATTCTTTAATGCATTAACTGGGTGGTGACACTACACACATACAGCTTTTCATGTGTGGAAGAATTTTGCTTGAAATACATTGCTTGTCATATAGTACATGTGTCTGTCTAATTAGAGTGGTTTTGTGCACAAGTTCTAGTGAGGTAGCTAGTTTACTTTTAGTTTAAATGGAAATATTGTATAGTAGTTGGTTCTCTTTGATCCCTGTCAGCTGGTCTGTGTCCAGCTTCTGAGATTCTTGTTGGTTTGCATGCTGTCTGGCTCAATCACAGTTGATCTTTTTTGTAAATTACTTATTTTCTAGTTTTGTCCTTGACACATTTCTAGCAACAATAGGGAATTTAAGAGAATAAAGAAAAATTAGTCTCTCACTTTTTTGCAACTGAAGCAAACTCAAGTGTTTTATTTTTGGAGCATGGAAGGAAACTTAACATCATGCTATGGCTTCTTTCATGAAGTGTCAGAATATTTTATTTTTGGTGTTACTGGCTGTGGTCTTAACAGCTGCTGTATTGTGACCTTTGGTTCGTTATACAAAACTCGTGTCAACTTTGTAAGTGTATTCCAGTCATTTACTTTTACAAGGAAGTTAGTATAAAGGCCAGTATGTGTGTATTAATAAAATGATCTTTTTAAAAAACTAGCATTTTTAGTAATGATTTTAGAATGTTACATGGTACTTAAATTGGTTTTGGAATAGATGGAACAAAAGGACTGCATAGCATGGAAATCGTAATGATTCCCAATTTAAAGGAGAAAAGTTGTAAATATTTATTTTTTGATTTTTTTAATATAATTTTGTGTTTAGCTACAGTTAGCTATAGTTCTATTTTGCTGAGAGTCATCCATGCCTTAAGAAAAATGCACGTGTAGGGTATCTTTTGCACATTTCACTTACTGATTCCCCTTGGTGTTGAAAATGTTGATGCTGAAAAAGTGTTGAGATGGCTTTTATTTTATAGTTGTGTGATGATTTTATTAAATGACCAGAACATACGAAGGTCTTGGTTGCTACAGCTGGAAACCAGAGAGTTTAAAACTTTTTTTTTCCCCCCTCTAGATTTTCAACTGAATTCTCACCTATCAACACTGGCAAATATTCACAAGATTTACCACACCCTCAATAGGCTGGTAATGACTTGCCATTTTCTCTCAGCAGAATAGCTAGGGCTTTAGTTCAGCATGTTTCATGATTGAAATCATTAAGTGATTACACTTTTAAAAACTATGTCTGCCTTTTTGTATGAGACACTCTTAGTGTTGAATCCGTTAAGAGATAAGCAGTGTTAGTAAAAGGTGAAAGATTATACTCCGGGGGTCACAGTGGAGTTTGAGCGCTGTTCACCGCAACATTGGATTTAGATGTTGTCTCCATAGAAGAAGCTTTCCTAGATATATCAAATAATGGTAATCATAATCGTTATCCAATTTCTTACAGTTCTTGTGGAAAACACATTGAACAAGCAAGCTGTCCTCTTAAAAGCATGCAAAGAGTGAAACAAGATTTTTTTTTGAAGACTGTCCCTGCTTGTTTGCTGTGCATTTACATTTGTTTTATTGCAACCATAGCTGGAAATGCCAATATGGCTTCTGTTTGTAAACTGCAAATTTTGTGGAAAAGACAGTGCCTAAAAAAGGGGGTAACTCATTTCCAAGATTTCAGTTGGTTTTTAATCAGTTTTCTTTAGAACACGTATGTGTGTTCATCCTTAATCAAAGCCATTTCTGTGGTAAACGGTCAATTCAATCTTTCTAATGCTGCATTTATTAATGGATTTGTTCAATACAACAATGCAAAATTCCCCATCCAATGGATGGTTATTTCCACTCTTGAAACAGTTTGATAAGTTTTTGATAAAAAAATTTAAAAAATATTTTTCAAATTATTTAAAGATTATCCTTGAACTTTTTAGATAAATGTGAACTGAAAATGCAAAGGCTCTGCAGTCTTAGCTAGATGCTCCTTAAATAATTAATATAAAATAAAGGTTAAGAACATTACTGAACAATGAAGATCACCATCTTGTTTAACTGTATCATTCCTGCTCTCTTGCAGAATCTGACAGAGGACGTTGGTCAAGACGATCACCAGACAGGTATTTAATAGGGATGTAGCGGAAATACATTGAAACAATTTAAACATACTTCATCAAAGAAGTCTCTCTAACATCACTGAAAACTGAATTTTAGAAAACTAAAGGAGTTTTAGAAAACAAGTGCCAGGATTTTTTAAAGTTTTCTTCAAGATAGATGTTCATGCTTTTAATTTATCCAGTTGTGAAAGACTCGCACAGGTTTCAGCAGTATTTGTCATTTTACTATTTCTTGGTGTAAGTACTTTAGAAGACTTCATGAAAAAATTCTCTCACTCCTTGGACTCAACCCATTAGACTAGCAGAATATCCATGTTCTTACAGTGTTTTGACTCTTGAAAGAGCACTTGTGAGAACAGAGCAGAAGCAAGACCTCTTGTGGCTATTGTGATGCCTGTGACCGAGTTTAAATGCTGTGCTCCAAACAACCCAGTTTTCTTCTTGAGTGGTTTTGCTGCAGGTTGTTCCTGTTTCTTGTGCAGATTTTCAGTCAATGTCTAAGGGCTATTTGTTAGTCCAGATCTGTTTTCTGTTCAATAAAATGTCATCGTTTTTCGAGGCCTTCATCTCAGGTGCCTAGTACTAGTGTGCTGCCATTCTTGATTCATCAGCATTTGTGCTTTGTGACTTGATATCTTGCAACATTTGTTACCTCCTTTTGTGCTTGTTACTTATGAACTGGCGTCTTCCTTGATTTCTTTTTCTTCCTTCCTTTCTGTGTTTCAGGCATGATACCTAAGGAGGAAGGAAAATAACTTACTGGCTTCAAGCCCTGATCACTCAGCAGAACTGTTCTTTAAAACTGACCATATCTGTCCTACCATCTGTCTCAAAGTTTTTCTCTATCCTGAGGTGCTGGCTATGTTTGCTGATGTTACCTTGAGCGCTTAAGAAAGTGGAGAGAGCTGTCAGCTCCTCCTGGAGATTTCTGGGACACACAAATCTAGCACGCTCTTAGCCTAGAGCAATGAGAAGAGAGGCATAGGACTGCATTGTTTGGGATCGGACAGAGCTCACTTAGGGCTTATGTACCCTCCTCCGTACTGTGACAGGTGACGTTGTTTCATAGTTGAAGTATCTTACCCTAGCCACAAAAGGCTTCTATCAAATATTTACCTTCAGCGTGGTTAGTGATTTGATACTTGAAGTTAGCTGATCATGTAAATGAAAAACCTGTGCAAAAGAGGTTGAGGCAGGTAGTTCAAGACAAGAGGTTTTATTGTCCGTATGTTAGAACTGATGTCCTCTCCCATCTCCTGGAGACTTGAAATTTTCCCCTTTGTGATCCAGGTGCTCAAACTAAACAGATACATACTGATTTAATGTATGAAAATACATTCCATAATCTTTGTTTACTTTTGATCACAAAAAGCTGTTGTGAAGCACTGAGGTAGTCCCCTTCTGTCACTAATCAATCAATAAGACTCGGTATGCCAAAGGTATTTTGAATTTGTCTTATCTCTTGCCTAGGACTTCTATCATATAGGTCAGTGTAAGAAATCAGCCTCAGAGCTCTCATTATCTCTATTGGAAGGTGTTTGAGCATGTTACTGGTTTTGATGAACTGCTTTATACTGACACTCATGGTTATCCTATTGCCTGCATTGTGTTGTTTGAATTAAGCTGTTTCAAAAGCTTAAACACGCCCATTGATGAGTTTGGGCACAGAATCCCAGTGAAGAGTGTAATTTTTTTACAATAGTTGTAGAACCTTTCAAACCAGGAACAGGTATGAAATGAGAACTGAAAGTAGAAGTTGATACCGGCAGGCTCCTCATCTTCAGATTTGGTTCCAGTATTTCTTATGCTTCTGCCCTTTATGTCTCCTTGTAGAAAAAGGTGAAGCCCTGATGTTTGCGTAACTTCCAGGTGAATTCACTCAAAATGTGTGCTTGGTTTTCCTCATAGGAGGACAAATACACATGCATGGAGCTATTTTGGCCATTGTGAATATAGTAGAGTGAAGTCTCCAGTGTCCATTTTGTTTGGGACTTGACACTTCTGAAACATCTTACTGGAGAGCCTTATGTGAATCTAAAAAGAATTGCTTTGCAATTGTTGATTTCGATGTGCCTAAATTTTTGGAACTTCTATTTTCCAGTATTACTGACTGCATAGTAAGACGTGTTAAGACCTATTAATTTTGTTACGCAATTTATAGAACTGCATAGATGCTGTGAATTTGAGATTTATATCCAGAATTCATTTGAAAGTCATGTTAATAACTCTGTTGCAGAAGATTCTTTGAGTGTTGCCAAACTCATCTAAAGGTGATTTTTTTTTTTTTTTAGAGATTTTTTTTTTTTTCTTTACACTGAATCTTCTGAAGTAAGCTTTATCCTTATAGATTACTATTCATTTTCTGATACAACTATCCTGGTTAATGTTATTATATCGTGGGCCCTGCTTTTGGCATGACTTAATAAATGCATATCTAAATTTGGTTGAGAATTCTAAAAGCTATTTAAAAAACGTGAGTATTTCAATTTTAGGTTAATATTTATAATGAGCTTTTAATGCATATTACATTTATTTCAAAACAGTTGTTTCTGAGCTAACAATAAATGTGCTGGACATCTAAATTATTTTAAGTAAATTATATCTTTTCTAAGTATTAGCCAGATTTCTTTTCTGGAACCAGATCTTAAATATCTAGGAGCTAGAGGGTGGCAGTTTCAAAATTCCTTCAGTGATTTGGGAGCTAAGATGGACCTCGCTTCAAAATTCCAGTCACCTATAATGATTACAGTCTCATAAAATGTGTTAGCATTCAGTGTGCATATATATCTGAAAAATAAGGTAGGCTGTCTATGTGTCATGGGCCTTTGGCTTTCCAGCTGTCTGTAGGGGTAAGAAAAGCAGGCATTCAGATTCTGTAAACAATTTCTTTTTCTTCTAGTATGTATATGCATTAACTTGGAAAACTCTTTCTCTAGAATTTGAAATAATAGTTGTTTTTATGTCATAACTACAAATCTAGTAACTTGTTAATAGCTTAAAGTCGTGATTTGGTTGTTAAATTGTGACTTATTTACCTATCCAGACTAAAATATCTTCAAAAATAAAAGTACGCTTCCTGTTGTCACCTGGCTTGTTTAAAAGAACGAGGTAATGTCTTCAACAAAAGCAAGGCTTCATTGCTGTTCTTGAAGCTTGTAGGGGGAAAAAAAATTGCTTTTGCCTCCTTCATTTTTTTTTGTTGTTTTAGAGAAGAAAACCCTCTTGAGTCCAAAGCACTTCTCTATCTTGAATTCCACACTAGAGAAGATGATTTTTCCTTTTACAACAAGATTGCAAACTATTTGGTGTTTTGATGAGTATCTTAGTTTTCTCATCTTGTATCTGAAAAATTATGATTGTTAACTGTGCTTGTGGTGGTCTTGTTGCATCATTAAGCAAGCAGCTATATCTTTCCAATTGCTTCAGCTTTCACAGTTTCTAATTATTTTTCCTTTGAAACATCCCTCTACCTAAGCATCAGAAGAGCAGGATTATTCACAGGCATTATCTAGAGAGAAGGTGAAAATTACATGTCTGTAAATCACTTCTGTAGGGACACAGCTTGTAGAATTCTTATTTATTGACCTCTGTTTTTTCTTTTTTGTTTGTTCCGGTTTTGTTCCTATTCTAGGAGTGTCCCTCTCTTGCAGTGATTATCTTGCATATTGTTTTAAATTTCTTAGGGTGAATTTTAGCTCTTGAGTTGATATTTCCCTTTGGTAGCTTTGTCTCCTGCAAATTTGGAAGTACTGAATAGAACGTTTGGCAAACAACATTTATACTCGGCAGGCTTTTGGCTGATGGTGGCCTATTCAGCAGCCATTTGGAGGCTCTACCTTGCAAATGCTAGCTTCAAGTGTCAAAAAAACAGTGAGAACTAGGAAGGTTCTGCCAATCTTGAGTTGAGACCCAGGAGTAAGAAACTTTGAAGATAATCACATCAGAGAAGCTGCACTTGGTAAGTAAAGTTCCTGTTAAACTTTGCATGAAGTCAGAGGGAGCTGCATGTTCGTTTGCAGATGATCAGACCTTTGAGAAGTGAAATTAGTTGTGAAAGGCTAGACCTAGAAATTACATTTAGAATTAGAAAGCTCTGTGTAGGAAAGGTTAATATTGATGCTACTTGGTGAGCTATACTGTAAAATAAGAAATGGCAAGAATTTAAGTAAAAAACCCCAAACTCTGATAGGTTTTAGCTTTAGATGGAAATAAAAGGTAGAAATATTCTGTTGGTTTAACTTTCAGAATTTGTTACAGAGAAATTATAACTGCCCTTCAAATTCAGTATACTGAGTCCATTAACAAAAGGAAATACTTTTAAAGTAATGTTCCTATACTGTGTTTAGAGTTTAGAGATCATTCAACAGTTAAAACATAGTGAAGACTTGGTCCAGGCCTCAGTTATTAAGATGTTAAATCTCTGAAAGCATGTACAATATGTTTGTCCAGCTGGTGTCTCTGTGTGTGTGTTTGTGCGTGAAGGCGGTATATGTGTGCATTTAATAGCCACTTAATAACTTCTGAGCTATCTCTTTTCTTCCCTTTTCTGTCAGTTTGAGAGCTGCAACTAGATACATTCAAACCAAGAAAGGGTACAAGTTTTGCGTATAAGTTATTGGAGAAATTGGGTTATGGTGAATTCTATTATAACTTTAAGCCTTTAAAACAAGTTCAGCGATCTTCCTAAAAATGTCCTATCATTTAATGAGGAAAAGACTTAGAGCAGGAATTCTTGGGTTAAATTCTTCGGTTTGTATGGGGTTGCAGATCTGACAAAATGATTTTCCTGTTCTATAACTGTTTTATTTTTACTTTTATTTATATTATTTTCATCTTTTGCTATGCTTCTCTTTTCACAGAGGCCTTGCATATTTATTTTCCCAATCAAATAACCAGTAAACTGGACAAACCCTGGTGGGGAGAGGGTGGGTTGGTGGGTTTTCTTTCATTTTACCAGCATCCAATGCCTGTGGCCATCATAAATAGATTTTTTTTTTTTTTTAATAGAAAGGCATTTAAAAAATAATCAAATTGCTCTCAAAGGAATGAGATAGCTACAGGTTGTACTCAAGTACATACATATTTTCCAAAACAAGGTGTTCATTAGGACATGTTTTCATTTGTTAAGTTTAGCGTGTGTCTGAGTCTGCTGGCTGTCTCTAGCCATCTGTGAAGTTCTGCTGTCATCTTAAGTGTTTTTAGTTTGTGTAGGTTTTAAAAAAATACTGGCAGAGTCTTTAGAAATTTGATCTAAAAAGCCATAAATCATCACACTTCCAATAACTTACCAGAATACAATTTTGCAGTATCATTAATTTGCAGGATGAAACAAATAACATTGAGCAGGTCAGGTTCCTTAGTTTCTTTAATCTGGTTAGTTAAGTGCATCGGGCATACTGTGAGTTTTTGATGGTCTCTGGCTTACCTGTTTCAAATATATCTGATATTGGTGAGAAGGTAAATAATATTATTGTTAATTTCCTTTTGTAACATATTCTGGATAGTGCTTCTAGAAGTATATTCTTCTGACACAACCATTATGATTCTTTCATGTGATAGTAGTTTATGGAGTATAATGCTTGAAGTTTTTTGATAACTAGTTAAATTATAATTTGAATTTACAGTACTCTTAAAACTTTCTTTCTAAAAGATAGTGTGGGTATGGCCATGCTTTCCTGGGAGGATACTGGCATGGGGGAGCTTCAGGGTAAAAAAAAAAAAACAAAACAAAACCAAAAAAACCACAGAATATATAGGAAGAATTTTTGAACTGTAAAGAGTATTTCTTGAACTAGGGAGATAATTTTCTTCTTAATAGAAATGAATATAAAGGTAAGACCAAAGAAGGCATACTAAGTGCAAAAGCTCTTTTAGTTGAAACCAAATTAGTTCACCTTGATGTAAAAACTGGTTTGAACATCTTGCCTAATACTAGAATAATCCATAGTTTCATATGCATAATAGTTTCAGTGCATGTTTAAAATAAAGTACATGTAGCAAAGCCTGTGAGGCTGTAAGGTTCCTTACATGTGTTTCTCCTATAACAGGAGAGAGACTTTCAAAGATACGAAGAATAGGTAAGCAAAAGATTGCTGTTAGTATTTGTTGGGAATTGGGCCTCTATGATTTCAGTCTGCTCCCTTGGTGTCAAAAAGTAGAAGTTTCATTGCTTGCTTCTGTGCTGTGATTTAAAATAAAAGATTTTGTGGGCATCTTAATAAAGCATAGCTAAACTTGGATGCTGTTGAAGCTAAGAGAAGGTAGCTTAGGCATGCTGGAGTTCTTCATATTTTCTTGCAAGTTTCCTTGGCATTGCTTTGCGGCTGGATTTTTGTACCTCACCTCTCTCTTCCTTTCCTTTTAAATTTCTCTGCATAACACTTAGAGCTTTGATAGCTCTTTGAGCTGCTCTTACACACACCTTTCTCAGGTGTCAATGTGGTCTTCAGTATATGAAAGTAGGACAAAATTTTGCCTGGAGTGTTAGCCTACTGTTTTCATGAGACAGCAAAGGCAATTTAACAACTTGCTGTGGTCAAAAGGGCTGGTCCTGTGCTCTTTCTTGTGCTAATATACAGAAAGTTGTTATTCTTTTTTGCTTGGGTGAATTATCTACAGGTTTGGTGAGCTGGATTGGCACACTGAAGAGTCACCAGAGACATAGGAGTATGTAGTTGAGAGAAGGGAAGGGAAAGACTGCCACTTGATTTGCATCAGTGTCTTGAATTGGCTGTTTCCTACTTGGGGACCTTCATACTTTGAGAACTGTCCAGTTCAAATGATCCAGCCAGCCACTTATTTTTTTCCCCTAGTGGCTGCTGAATGTCTCTTCCCCACCCAACTGCCCCCCCCCCCCCCCCAAAAAAAAAGAAAGAAAAGAAACAAAAAAAACCCCCAAAACAAAGAACAAACAAAAAAATCTTTCCTACCCCTTGCTCTCTGTATCACAAAAAACTTGGGGCTTAAAAATAAAAAGGTTCTGTTTTCTAGAGGTAGGTGCTCTAGTTTTTGAGTCACGTCTGTATTTCCTACAGTAACGAATGACTCTTAGAAGTTCTGATTTGAATAAATGACTAAAAATAAGGATGCCTTTTTGAGGACTTAAAATACTTAGGGTAGTCTCAGTTCTTGCCTTTTGTTAGACCGAAGTAGCACTAGCACTGCTGTACATTTTGGTATAGTGCTTTTGGCCTTAACTGAAATCTGGTCATAGAACACCATGTAAAAGTGAGATGGATTTTGCTATTGAAAGGAGACATTTCTTTTGTAATCTTTAAATCCACTAACCTCCTCCCTTCCCTTCCCTTTGTAATATGCCTATTAGTGGACACAGTTTAACTGGTCTGCAACAGTTTCATTTCTTGTACTGGTGTTTTTAATTCCCTCTGTAGGAAGTCTTCGGTCTTGCAGTTCATCAGACTGCTTTAGTAAAGTGATGCCTCCAAGGAAAAAGAGGAGACCTGCAGCAGGAGATGATTTATCTGCTAAGAAAAGTAGACATGATGGGTATGTCATCTTACCATGAGCTAAGACTGATGGAATATCTAAAGTTCAACAGCTGATATGATCATGTTTTTAAATACTAATGGAAATGGTATTCAAATTTGCTTGGTTTCTTGATGTGGAACCATAGCCTGTGATTGAACGGTGGGATATTAATAAGCACATCTAGGTTCAGTTTCCATCTCGCCTTTTTCGAGTTGTACAAGAAGCTTGTAGGGAACTTCTGCTTGCTCTATTTTGCCAGCTGTCAAAATAGACATACTTGTTTGTTCAAAAACAACTTCTAAGAGATGCAATAATATCTTCCTGTATACATGCATAAGATCTGTATTGGGCATTCTCAATCTACAGCCTGTCAGAAAAGTGGCTGTAGTTGTAGCCCACTCGGCTCTTACCTGAAGTCCTGCTAGTCTCTCCCTGTCATGTACTGATTTGATGCTGATCATGTGAAGATTGCCCAGGCAAGGTGATAGCCGGTGGTGGAGTGGTGATTGAGGTGGTGCTGCTCAGCTTCCCTCTGGGCAACAGAAGCACAAGTGGGTTATAACTGTGTGCATGAGCAGTGTATTCTTTTGGCATAGGTGTTGCATAGCTGAGACTTCTGCAAGTGTTGGATTTTCAGTATGTGTATGTTCAGTCAGCCTCAGTCATTCAGAAACCATTGAATGTGCTTCTTTTGTGCAAGATAGTCACTATTTATGTGCAGTGAATTCAGAACTTGTGGGAGTACAGGACTGTACAGTCCTGCGTGATAGGTGCAGGACTATCCTGACGTTGAAAAGTGACGTATACAGCCAGAAAGTTTGGTTGCCACTGCATCAGTCAGTAGAATTTGAGCTCTGTTACATTCATGTATTACCGGTGACTCAGAAAACACTGCTTCCATAACAAGTATCTTTAGGAAGGTAAAAAGATGCATTTCTCTCCTGTCAGCCTGAAATCAGGCTGGGTGCTTTGCTTTTTATTCTCTAGCATGAGTCAGAAAAATGCTGGTAGCCAAATTAAGCCTCTGGTTATGCTTCTCTAACTCCATTGTGTTTAATAGGGTTGCACAACTGTAGCTGCACTGGAATTTATTAAATGATCTGTTGATGCAGAAGAAAAAAGAAGATTTCAACTCTCCCTTTCATTGCTTTGCATACATAACACTATAAAGAACAAAAAAGCAGTACATGTTCTTAATATATTTTTTTACTGCTTTTCAGAAATAATTAAATATAAAAGCTAAATAGTTGATAGAGGACATTACAGCTTATTCAGAGATATGCATACAATATGGAAGTGAAATGAGGACAAAGTTTCTAGAATCGAAGTAGAGCGGTTCACGAAATTTAACTCCACCTTCTTTTGCCAAGACACTGATGGTAAAACAAAATAACCCAAACCCCCTAGAAAGTAAGGTTGTCTGCAAGTAAGAGATACTGATTTATGTAATTCAAGAAATTTATGAGAAACTGATTTCTTACTCTATCAGTAGTGTGTATATATATAATAACAACAACATAATAATCATTAGGAGCTTTTTGAAAGCATACGTTGAAGGATTTTTTTTTTATTTATATCTGCCTTTCAGTTTATAACTAATGGATCTAGTTGTCATTCTACTGCTATGTAAGGCTTTATTAAAAAGGAAGACGTCAGCCTGCTTTTAGAAGCGGAGGTGAAACCAGATCTGCCCATCATGGGCCACAGGGGAATATCCTTCTCTGATGTGGTTCCAATTTTTATCTGTCTTCCTTCTAAAGGTTTTTGGGCTTTCTCTGCTTCCCAGTGTATAAGTTTCTTTTGTTTTGGTCTTCAAGAAAACAGTTTTTATTTCAGCATGGCTGGCAATATGAAATCATTTGCTGAACATTCAGCGCAGACTTGGAGCTTTATTTTCTTTCAAAGAAGGATTTCTTCAGATTTGGCTTATGCCCCTGTAACCTTCTGTGAACAAGTTATACAAAGAGCAAGCTGTCTGCTACTTCCATGGTTGTTTGTCAGGCAGAGCTCATGCCTGTCATGTTTGGTCTTTGGAGGTCAGACATTTCAGTTTGTCAAGCAGAAATCAATCTGAAATCAGGAACCTTTACAGCGGTGTGCTGTAGCAGACCTAGTTATTTTCAAAGCTGTTTCCCCTTACATAGTATGCCCAGAATGCTGTGTATAATAAAAACAGTATGGATAGTGCAATGCCAGTTTATGGAATAAGGGGCTTCTAAGCCCAGTTCTTCATCATTGTTTCTGTTTTAGAGGCAGACTTCCTAGAAGCTGCATACTAGTAACTCAGGATAAGCCTTCAAGGGACATGAGCCTGTATGGATTCTGTATTAAGCAAGAATCGTAGTCTGTGTCTGTTCTTGAATGTCTGCTTGCAATGAAAAAATGCAATGTGTGCTCTCCAGAAGAGACTGCATTTCCTAACAGAGATGATTTGTCACTTCAAATGCTTATGGAATGATGTAAGTTTTTTTATGTTTCTCAGTTACAGTGGCAAACTTATAGGGGCAACATTAGCAAATAAATCCAGTAATTGTGAGTCTCCTGTTTGTTTTCAGTGCAAAAATGATAGGTAGTAGTCTGAAGATTATCAAAGGAGTGTCATCATTAGTGGTGTTATCACACCTGAGACCAAATATTGATGATTCCTCCTGGTTTGTCCCTACAAAGGAGATTTATTTTTTTAATCCTTACATGGATAGTTTTGTTGAGCGATATTTTCAGTCTTCACTATTTGTGGTGTGTTCTCATAATCTCTTCAACTATAATAGTGATATTTTTGAGATATGTATTCTTTCCAGAAAGTTTATTTCAGCAGGGCTCTGTGCTAAAATAGAAGATGATTTCTAAAGGCTCTTAAACTCATAAACTTTAAATACATCTGATACCAGGGAGCTTGTAATAGCCTTCAGCCTCAGTTCCAGGCTGTTAGGGATATAGCCTCATCTTGGAAGGATTAGTGGAATAATGACACTGGCTATTGAGGAAAAAAAATTATAGGAACAAATCTAGTTGTTAGTGAAGTTATTTGGAAATGCTGATCTCATGCATAAACTGATTATGGAAAACAAAGATTCCAAACATGTTCTTTAGCATCCCACCCTTATATAATAAGAGCTTGAATTCTGTTAATTAACATTCATAACGTCACCTTGAACCATGAGTGCAGTGTTTCAGTGGGAGGGAATTTTTATACCGGATGATGTGTAATGAAAAGAACTTGGTGTATTCATTTCTGGATCACAGTAAGATTTATCTTGTCTTAAAGAATAGCTATTGGAAGTAAACAGTTTAGCTTACACTTGCCAGAACATAATGACTTGAAGAGTTGGTTTGTATTTTCCTCTCACTATCACAGTCTTGACTGTATTGTACTTAAAACTCTTATGGTATAAGGTATTCTCAAACTGGAGTTAAAAATACATTTTCTGTACATTGCTCTTCCATCACTGTCTTAAGGCTCTTAGGAAAGGTAAAGCAAGTTTCATGTAAAGATACTTGCTAGGTAAGAATATAGTCTGCACTGTGCAATATCTGATGCTGTGTATCTGTTACACAGTCTCTAGCCGAATACTGGCTTTTTCCGTAGGGGAAAATGAGCTGTATAACCTAATGTCTTCTCTTCTTTCTGATAGTCTCATTTAAGAAAATAATTATACTCCTTATTCCAGAATCAGGCTGAGAACAAAAATCTTACAATAATGGATATTTGGACCTTAGAAGGATGAAAACTAGGAATATTTATCTGCTTCCCTGAAAATTATGTTTTCAAGCAATTAGATCTAGAGTCTAATTTATTCTAGATGTGTGTATGGACCACATAAGGGCCTGTTAACATGAAAAATAGGGTTTCTTTATTGAGTAATAAGTTCCATCCTCTGTGGTAGAAAAACATAAGTTTTGAAAACACAGTCAACACACTATTATTAACATGGGAAAGTAAAATGGGATTGTACTAACCTTGGAAGTTTTCAAAACATTTAGTGCTGAGAGGGTTTTTTTGTTTTGTTGTCGTTTACCAACTGGTTTGGTCCTGCCCCATGCAAACAGCCTGTGTTACCAACTGTCAGAGATGTCTAGACCTTATTCCTTGAAGAAGAGGTTTTCAAGTACGCACAGATATAATTTTCCCTTTTTATACACCTTTTCAGTGAACTTCACTTAATAGTTCTGAAGAATCTTAAACTGGACATGTGACTGTCAGCATGTATGCTGTTATACATACTGCTCCTTAAGTAAGCCTGACGAAGTTCAAAACATTAATTTAAAAGTTTGAAGATGATTGTAAGCCTTTAAATAGGGAAAGATAAGACATATTCATTCATAAAACGTACCAGTCAAGTAAGTTTGTCCTGAGGGTTGCTTTAGGCAGTCTTTGTCATGCTTTGCAAATGGTAAAACATCTCTCCCTTCCCCCGCCCCTTGTTTCTACAGTATTTATGAAACTATTGCTAAAATCATAATTGTGAATGAATAGGTAAGGCTTTATAAAAATACTTTCATTGTGCTCTACTGATGAAAATTCTCAGCCAAAATTTTAAATTAATAAATTAGAATTAATTGAAGTAGTAGGGGGCATCTTCTTCAGTCAAAAGTTTGCATCTTTCAAAATATAAATAATCTGAAAGCAATTAGTTACTCATTTTGAAGCTCAAAGAAAATGGAGTAAAGGTTTTGAATAAGTTCTGGTTGCATAGAAACAAAGCTACTGTTGATAAATTTCTTGATGTTTTCATCAGTACACACTGACCATCTAAATCAGCAGGCTGTAGATCTTCATGAGGGGTTAACTTTTGACTTACCGTAATAATAAACTGTACCTTTTTTATCTTTCTCCCCACTGTCTTTCTCCCCCCTGCGCCCCCCTTTTTGTCCCTTGCTGCTGTGGTAGGTGGAGCTCTAACAAATTCCAGTACATTTGAAGCATGCTCAGAGCACGAGTAGATATCCAGCTTTGAAGAGTGCAGTAAATTGAAGGGAATTACCCTGATCTTGTTCTTTTTGCTGGCAGCAACCACATACTCTTAGGATGACTTGCCTAGCCACCCCATAATAGCTGGATGGAATTTTCCTGCTTTTGCTTTCCCACCAAATCAGTTGTTATGAATGGAGAAAAGTAATCTGAAAAAGATATGGATGATAGTGTATTTAAAGAAATGTGAAAGGCCTAGACACTCAGGTTTTTTTAATTAGTTTGTTTACATCTGTCTGTAGCACTTCCAATTATAAACTACATCGTCTCATCTTTATTGCAGGGATATTACAATTCCCTAGCTCGTAAGAAAAAGATAAGTTTAAAAATGGATGTTATGAGTCAGCTATTAGGTCATGATGGAGATGTGAGCATTTCTGAGAAAATAACTTCATTTACATGTGGTTAAGTAGTTGGTAATCACTTTTATAAAATTTAGGCAGGTTAATCTCATGTTGCTTTTTCCCTGCCCTGTCCCACATTCTTTCCTCTCTCTAGTTAAAATGGCTGTTAGAGAGAGATAATAAAAAAGAAAAAGCTAAATGCTCCTTAAGGGGATATTGGTTATAATATAAAGAAACATTTTTTGAAGGCCGCTGTCACTGTCCTGACACTGACAGTGTTATGTTACAATAATAAAAACTATTATTTTTTAATTGAAGATTTTTCTGAGTCATTGTACTTGCACGCGGTCTCATGTCAGAGACAAATACATACTCTTTGCCCATAGGTGATTATTTTTTCCTTGCTGTTCCTGATGGGCAGCATCTCAGGGTTCAGAAACGAAAGGGTAATTCTAAATGCAAAGGCTCAGATTTTGCTGTTGTCCAGTAGTGATAGGTATAGCAGACACTCTGGGGAAAAAGTTCTGCGTGCACCTTTCTAGCACTGGCGATGAAGAAAACACCCTTTAGCAATCCTGTTCCAGTGTGATCATTCTCTGATAGTGGTACAAATTCTGGTACAAAAAGTACCAGGTATACTCATTGGCTGTTCCTTTATGGAATGTGTCTATGGGGTTTTTACTTTCTGTTTTTTTTCCCTTTCAGTGTGTTTTTTTTTTTTTTTTTTTTTCTCCTCTAGGCTCTGAGCAGTATGTTCTTTCAGTTCTGGTGTGTGATTGAAACTCTGCAGGTTCCTCTTATGGACCATCAATGCGTAAGCAAATTGCCAAACTATAACATGGTCAGCTTAATGGTTGTGTGTCTATTTGAAGGTACTGGTGCTGGTCATCTTGAGGAAGCTGTGAGCCGTTGAGGACTTGCTGTTTCAAACTGGGATCTGTTCAGTAGATGCTTGGTCCTCCCAAAGTATTCAGATATCTACCCTGTGCACTCTGACAGTTTGTATTTGTCTGTGTAGCAAGAGACACTGTCCTTAGCACAAAGACAAAGCACATCATCTTGCAGTATATACAGAGAAATTCCAAATATATGAGAATTATTCTAAGATACAAAATGTATGCTAGATGTCTCTGGCAGTTTTTGTTTTTCTCCTCTGCATCTATGGTTCTTGAGATAATAAAATCTGTATTAATGATAATTCAGATGACGCAGTCTTTGGAATCACCTTTACCCTGTGCTGCCAGGTTGGGCTTGCTGTGATAATTGAACCAAGTTGTTCTAGGCTGTAATATCAGATACTTGTCTACTTGCTTGCTTGTATCTCCCTCTCATCTCGCTTCACCAAGCACTTCAGGGATTAGGAGTTTCTTGCTGATAGAACTAGCTGGTTTGGCTAGACTATGGGGAGAACTCATTTGGTGTTTGGAGTAAGGAGGGGAAGAACAGGCTTCATCTTTATGCATGAGAAATCACTAATACTGGGTCTGCATTGGTGTTACTTATTTCTGTCATACTCCTTTTCAAGTGATCTTTGTCTTGCAGAATATGTGATCTGCTATTAGTTCCTTTAGGTTGAGAGAAAGGCATCTGAGATTCATCCAGCCATTTTTGTTGCATGGTTTTATGCTCCTGGCCGTGCATGGTCTGTTTTCATTACAAATGTGATACGATGTCACCTGCAGTTTTAATGAACGTCTGGCTAACTAGCTTGTAGCAGCGACTGGGATAGCTCAAGACTATATCCTTTCTGATTTTATTTTCTGAATTTGTGAAGTAATTTCTCTTACTGGCAGAGGTTGGAAGATCTGTTATCAGTTCTGGTTTCTCAAAAATCAAACTCCAGTGGTCAGATACTGAGCTTTTTGAACAATTATAAGTTTGAGGCCAGAGTGTTTTGCTTGGAGTTACTTGGCCTTATGTTGGGCACATGGACTTACTAATGAATATTGTTGTTCCCTTCGGGTCCTAAACAATGACCTTAGCCTTAAGCACAAAAAGTGACTTTCAGTCCCTTATCAGTCCTATGAAAACTGAAAACTTGCTATGTGTACATGCAGTAAATGTATAAAAAGGGCAGGTTTTTTTCTGTTCTCGTTCACCATTCCTCTTTCACATACTGCTGTCATTGGTGTCTTGGTTCAGGCTACAGTATTTAGCTCTGCCGCTTGTAGATGCAGGAATCTTTTTTCTGAAATACCTGGATGACCTAGAGTGCTGTCAATAAATTTGTTTTGTGAGGGTTCCTTCCCAAATCCACTGCTCACATACTGACAGGCCATGTGTTGTTGAGTTACATGAACAAGCAGGGCAAGGCATTTGGTTATCATCCCTTCTTAAGAAAAGACATTGATTCTTGTGATGAAATGTCCGTCTTTGGGGGAACCACATTAGCTTTGCGTGTCCTAGGTCCCAGCAGTGCTCTTCCAGACTTCTTGAATAAATAGAATAGAATAAAAGATGTTGGCTAGCTCCTGCTACAATCAGTTTTCCACTTGGTAGTCCAGTTAGTGTTTGTCACGTTTGTTTGCTACAAAAAAGGGGATACTGAATAATTAGACCTTTGCCAAAATGGCAGAATGCCACCTTTCTTTGACTCAAGACATTTTTTTGATTCCTCTGAATTCAGAATAGCCTAAAAAATACTGGATAGGTCTTTCATAATCACAGTTCGTTCTGCAAGTATGAGAATGTTAAGTTATCAGACCTGTTTTTTAAAAAAAAATAAAATTGTTCCAACTCCGACTTACACCTTCTAGCTTGGTTGTTTACTTAGTGGGCAGTGCTGTCAGCCTGTTCCTTTGCAACTGCAGTAAAGCTTATATAAAGTAGGTAATTCAAATTGAAAAAAGTGTTTTCAAAATGAAAATTAAAAAAAAGACCCCTACAAATTGTAGGTATGTGAATATAAGTGTTTGAGACATGTATGGCTGGCATTTTTCTGCAGTGTTTCACTTTGCTGCAGGTCAGTGTGTTTCAGTAGAGTGTTAATTTTTCTTTCCACTTTGAAATTTCTTAAGAGACTCATTTGTATTTGTTGTCCAATTAGCAATTTATCATTTTGCTCTGACTACTTCTAATGGTTAATTGCTTTAAAGGAACTATGACAATAAACGTGAAGTAGTTCTTTGAATTACTGACAGAATGATCTGTGTGCTGTTAACTTCTAGCTAGTTTCTCATAGCTGATAGCTGAGCTAGATGGAGAATAGTAGGATCAATGTACTCTAAGCTCATAAGTATAGACATCTTTTACATGTCTTTCTAGAAGAACAAAATGGTGGTGAAATCAACTCAAAATTAATTTCATCAAGTTGTTTCAGAATTCTCCTTGAACCAATTAGCCACTTTGTTGTCCTCCCCCAGCAGGGTTTGACACTGTAAGAAGAAGGGCTGCATGCTTGGAACATGTACAGAGCCGTTCTTGGCTACGTCCTCTAGTCTAAGCCATTTGTTGCTCGGCTCTTTTCAGCCTTTATGAGTCCAAGCTACTGCAGAGTGGTGGAAATGGATCAGAGAATGCATATGCAGCAGTGAACAACTACTTGGACTGCTGAGTCTCTTTCCTCTAACAGGCACAAATGGTATTGTCTCTGTTTCAGAAAAGTGTAAACAGGGTGGAATAACTCATCAACTTCTGCTATGCCTTCCGTGCTTTAGGTGTTTCAGATGTTAAATTGAGGAGCCTGGTACTTCAGTATTGTTTCCTGAATGTAGTTAAAATTCCTTGTGCTTCTTGTTGAAGGAGACCACTACCTTGCTGGTCATCTCTGGGGAGAAGGGCCACTATGGATCTAGCTTTTCAGATAACTGTTTACCCTGTGATGAATGAGGTTCCTTGAGTTATTGTCAGTGAGGACCTGTAACCTGTTCTCTGTGGTCCTTTTGTGTTACCAACTGGCTTCAGAATAATGCAAGCGTGAGTCATGTCTATTTTGGCCTTTATGCCTTTTATAGGATTTTTTTGAGGAGGCAAAAGGAGTATGTGCAGTTCTCCTTAGTTAATAATTCGAAGTGCACAATGTATGCGTGCGCCTACAGGTAGGACCTGTGTTGACTGTGACATGGAATTACTCTAGGTTTAGACCCACAGCCAAGTTGCAACCCATCAGTTGATTGTGGTAACTGATAGTGTGCACAAGTCTTACTTGAATTTACACAAAGCAGTTTGAGGTTGAATTTGAACTAGTCTGTATTTGTTGTAAGGAAATTTTCTGTACATGGATAACAATTATGAATCAGTTGAAGTATGACAGACTGAGCAAACACAGTGTTTAGGTTTAGTGATTCTTACTCTGTTAAACAGTGTCCCAAATGACTGGATATGAGGACAGTATGTTGGGTAAACTGGTTTATGAAAGGAAAAATGTTGCTGCTTACGGTGGCTGTTGACTAAAAGATTGCTTTTAAAAAACTGATGAATTAATTACTTGTTTCTCTTTTTTTAAAGTATGTATAGAAAATATGATTCAACTAGAATAAAAGCAGAGGAAGAAGTCTTTTCAAGTAAGAGATGCTTAGAATGGTTCTATGAATATGCAGGTAAGGGTGAAATGCAAATTTCCTCCTAATTTAATTTACACTGGAATATAAAAATTTCATTAACTGAGCTTTTCCAAGACTGAATATAGAGGCTTTTTTTTTAAAAAAGTCTTAAAGAAGCTTTTCTTATGTTCTGTGTAGCGTGAAGTTGAAGAGTTCAAGGGGCAATTTTGTCTTTGTCTCTGTTCTATAAAAAGAATACAGAAGATGTGGAACTTAAAATATTTTGGAACATGTATACTTGCTATTCAAATCTATAGTTAAAGCTGTACTTCTGTCCAAAATTTTGTTACCTCTCTGGCTTTAGAAGTTCTGTCATCTGCCGTGTTATTGCTGAATAGTACAGAATTATGCTTCAGGAGAAGTGTGTCTTTAATTAAAAAAAAAAAAAAAAAAGGTGGGGGAGGTGGTAACATTAGTTTTGTTCCTGGTGAATCTGGTGCTTATGGTTATGGTTTCAAGGAAAGAAGTTTCAAGTATCCCGTACTAGTCTTGTCTTCATACAGTTTTCCATCACAAGGTATAGGGAAGGTAGACTGAATTATTTATTCTTGCCCTTGTGTATGAGAACTTTCTTCAGGCTTTACTTCTAGGACTGTTAATTATGATCTGTGGTCACAAAAGATGATCCTTTAATAATGAAGTTGGTGGTTGTATTCATTTTTTTACACGTGGTTTTCTGAATGAGAACTTGAAGTATGGAGAAAAATGATCTCATGACTATAAAGACCAAAAGGAAATGAAAGACGTGATTGACAAAGAAAATAAGGTCATCTTCCAGTTTTCTGATGTTGCCTTGGATAATGTTGCTCACAGCTTGTTCTGTTTTCTCTACTTCTTACGCATAATGAAGAGTGACTTAATTGGATGTAATAAAATATTTTTTTTCTTCTAATAAAATCACATAAACTAAATTAAATACTTTGAGATCTCACTTGTCTGTGGCAGTCTGTGAGAGAAGATTCAGACAAATTCACGCCAAATCTAACCTGTTAGATTCTCTGCCTTTCTGACCAGCTTGATTTATTTTTTTACTCTAGCAACAGGGATAACTCATTTTTGTCAAGACTTTCATGGAAAGAAGGAATGAAAGGAAGGCTGTATATGAAAGAACTTTTGGGTTTTCATTGGATGCATACACCAAGATAAAACAGAAAAGCAGAGAGTATGATTCTGTTTACAGTATTGAGTAACATTCTGAAAAATGAATTTTCAAAGAATAATCTCTTTTGTGTTTTTGCTTCATAAGTCTTCTCCCTTATATATGCACAGTTGACACTGCATTTTTTTTTCCTAGTGTGTCTTTACATTACAGAATGAGTCTTTTTAAAGACTGTGTACGCTCAGAGAACTGTGAGAGGATGTCATGAGAAGATGGGAAAAGATATAATTAAACCTTGTTATTTCTAGAATAGTAGGTCACCTAATAATAAAACATAGATTGATCTTCCCTTTATAAAACCTCTTTTCTTGCACATATGATCTTTATATTGGATGAAAGTAGGCATTTCAGCTTCTAATTTTTTTTCCCAAATGAGCCCTTTTAAACATGAGTAAAATAATTCTAACAAAATAGTCCAAAGACTTAAAATTTACTTAAAAAAGTAGAATTGCTCAGTACAATTCTTAATGCCTGTATAATTTTTCAATAGAGTATTGTAGAAGTAGCATATATAATGTAACATCAAATATCTTGATTTAACAGCATGTTTTAGTAGTAGTGCATTTTAATACCATCTATTTTTTGCATCTTTTTTTTCCTTTTAAGTTGGCAAAGAAATAGCTGTAATTCATGTCTTCCTTCCCCCCTGAAGTTACTAAAATTCAGATAGTATGTGGCCGTGGTATAGCAACATGAATAAAGAGGAGCACGAGATTTTTATTTTAGGGTCTTTTTTTCTAGGTAACTTTATATAAAGATAGTATTTGACACAATAAAGAATGACATTCTGGGAATGATAATGTATTGTATACTGTATAGTGATGCATCACATTATTATGTGATATGATCTTATGATAACAGTAGAGATTCAAACCAAGAAATGAGTTTCACCATCCATCATCCACTCATTTAACCGTGGTAAATTTCATGGATGTTCTGCTTGTCTTAAGTGCATTCTTAAAGGTCTTATTAATTTATTCTTCCAAGATTATCTCACTAAGTGGGTAGAATAAAGGATATTGTCAGGAATGAAAGTTGTTTCACAGTTTTTCTGTCTCTGTTTCCAAAGGTGAGATAAAGATTTAAGTGTACCCAAGTCTGATAGTAAGTGTGGAAATATTTATTGCATGTTAAAACAAACAAACAAAAAAACTATATGGAAATTCAGATTGTACTGCGTGATTGCACTTCTCTTGTGCTGTAAAGGTCAGACTGTTTTCATTTTCAGTGATTAAGTAAAATGCATTTTTTTTTGCAGGCGCTGACGACATTGTAGGGCCAGAAGGTATGGAGAAATTTTGTGAAGACATTGGAGTTGAACCAGAAAATGTAAGTTCAGAGTCTATCCAAAAGATGCCTAATCTGTTATGATGTATATGAGCCAGTCTTGTATCTCTTATTTTTCCATCAAGAATTACTTGGTGGAGTAAGGAAAAACTTGGAAGTTTTAAAAAAAATTAAAGAAATAGGAATGAGGGAGCTTTATATACACATTTGGAAACAACTTGCCTTTATTTTAAACCCCAAACTGTTAACCTGTAAAAACTCCATTTTGTCTTTGCTACCACCCCTTCTTTTTCACTTTTTTAACCCCTCAAAAAAGAAAGATATTTTAAAAAAAAGGAAAAAGAAAAAAGCTGATGGTTGTCTTTTCTGAAACAATGAGACAAGACTGGCGATTTAATGTAGCAACTACAAAACTACAAAGTAACGATTTCTTTGGGTTTTCTAGGAAAGAAATTTCAAATATTGTGAGCAATATTAGCACTCCCATTATGCCATTTCAAAACACAACTAAGGAAAAAATAAAATTAAATATATATATTTTATATGTATGTATATGTAGAATTGAATAAAATTTAAAAAGGAATAGTTGTGCCTTTTACAAGCTTTTTCCTAGTGTCTAATTTTTGCACTTTAAATGTATATGCAAGTCTCATCTTTTGTGGGATTCATAAAGCATCATCTCTGACTAAGTAAAATGAGAATTGTGGTTTTGAAAGATTTACTGGAAATATAAGATGTAATTTGCTAATTTTGGCATTTATAGTATAATAAACCCTTGAAATTTATGCAGACATCTGGGTATATGAGTAGGTAATGCGATTCGCATTAAAAACCATGTAGAGCTTCACTAACATTAGCTGGTTAATGGCTGATTTGCAAGTTTAAATAACTTGATTATGTTTTTCTTCTAGTCTGCAGGGTCAGTTGTCCTGCAGGTTTTTCCATCTATACATCAAAAGTGGTTTCTTAAGTTCCTGAATAAGATAGTAATCTTACGGTATCACTTTATCTAAATTCTTCATTGCTTCAGTCTTCTGTGTGAGATGTGGAGAGGACTCTGTGTTTCCTTTTGGGCAATACTGAAGTACTTATGTATCAGCCTCTGTTCTGATGTGTGTTAATGTTAGCTCACTTAGCTTTACTTAACATCTACTTGAATTATACTGCATGTTCAGACCTGCAAAATCAGGTAGGCTGACAGTACCCTGGGGTAGCTGGATTCAGCTGGGACCATTATTAGCTTTAGAATAATTGGATTTCACAGAGCTCATGGATTGTAACTGTTGCTCAGCTAGATGAGTTTAACAAATGTCCTATGTAACTTGTTGTCAAATTGGTACTTAAATTTTGGAGTTGTTTTGGGAAACCTCTTCTGTAGCTTTTGCACCAACTCATCTTCCTCGTTGCACTGCTCACTGGATGACTCTGCATGCTCCCTTGAAGTAAGGTGGCTACTGGTAACTTGGGTGGATGTTCACTCTGTATCTTTGCATTGTTATCTTCTCTTTGTTTGGATAGTGTACAGGTTTGTCACTTTCAGGGTTTTTAACTTTTAAAATAGTGTAGCAAAGATCTGAACATCCCATTTATACAAGTAAAGCGTTCGTAGCCTACTAAACAGCAGTTGTTTGAAAAATGTGTGGATCTTTTTGTTAATTCTTTTCAGTCTTTTTTTTTTTTTTTCTCTTTAAAACAGGTAGTTATGCTTGTGCTAGCATGGAAGTTGGATGCACAAAACATGGGCTACTTTACATTACAAGAATGGTTAAAAGGAATGACATCGCTACAGTAAGTGCTTTGAAAAACCTCTTAAGTTTGTTATAGTAAACCCATTTTTTTAGAAAAAATACACTTTGATGTTTTGACTTAAAATACCTAAAGCAGAGAGCTCTACTGTGAAGTAGAAGCCATACATTTTTGGTCCTATTTATGGTGGTATGACCACTTAGAGACAACTTGAAAACGGACAGCTGCACATTTAAATACAGTTGGATTAAAATGTCTGCAGTCTCAAGAAAACAGAAATGTCGTGAAGTTCAACATTGTTTCTGTCCCCAAGGACATCTATCTTTGTCACTGGATTGGACCTATCTATTAGATATTGGTATGTTGTTAGAGCATGTGTAGTTTAAAATGCTAAATAATACAAACCCTTTCTGTGGCTGCATTGCCATGTTCTTTCTAAAAGTTGCTTTCTTCAGTTGAGAGCTTGCCTTCATGGTATAATTAACATAAATGTAGTTGACTAATCACATGTTTCAGAGAGCGCTGGAGAAAGACCTGTGTTTTCACTTATCTTCCAGAACAGAATCACTAAAACTGTGTAGGAAGTTACATAGTTTCAGCAAAACTATAGAAGTATTGTTTCACTCCCGTGGTTTGCTGGTTGTTTGCCATGTGTAGACAAGCTCTTGGTTTAATCTGTTGGAGAGTACATTTTCTACAAAGCCAAACAAATTTTTATCAGAGTACCAGTGTAAGACTTTACTACTTTAGCTAAATCCGTTACACACTGTGGGTTTAATCAAGGCATTTTATGCAGACAAACTCATAAACATGCCTTTGTAGAGAGTGATGTATTTTGAACAGATTGATGGGGATATGTGTTAAAGATACTTTTCTAAAACATCAGACATCTGTATAAGAATGCAGACTCTAAATTGACTTTGTGCTTTTCTTGTAGATGTGATACTACAGAAAAATTGAGAAATTCTCTGGATTACTTGAGATCTTTATTAAATGAGCCTACCAATTTTAAACTTATTTATAGATATGCATTTGACTTTGCACGGGTAAGTACTGTGGAAGACCAGCATCTGAAATTAAAACTTTACTTTCATAAGTAATAATTGAAAGACTGTCTACTTCTGAGTATGTTTCTCTTAAGATACCACCCAAGATTGCTTTGAACAAATGGAACTGTTTGTGTTCTAAAAAAGTATATGCAAAATGCCAGAACTGGAAAAGGAGAGTAATAGCATGCTTGATGTTCAGTGGTTTAGTGTTTTGATGTGTTTTGTTACCTCTCTGCTTCAAGCTATTTTGTGACTTCAAGGAAATAATTTAGGCTCTGTTCTGTTGCATATTGGAGCTTTGCCACTTACTGCCACTGGCTTTATAATTATGCTGGTTTTTCTTCTTACCATTTGAATTTTGTGAGCATAAACATACTTAAAACAGGAGGGCACTTCAGGCATTTCTGCAGGTGGTAAAAATAACTAACGTGATAAAAGCTGGACATGATATAATATAAATACTGGTTCAGAAGACTGTTGGAAAGTCATTAATTATGTTCTCAGTATTTATTAAACAATATCCTCCTACCAGTCTTCCTACTATAAAATATGTATTGATAAAATTGTACCTGGTATTGGAACCCAAAATATGCATAAGACTATTCCTACTTAAAGGGCACAATAAAAGAACTTCAATTTTCTGAATTAACATTTTGACATGGAATTTGGACACCCATCTTCCTAATGTGATGGAATGTACAGAAGATTTAACGTAAAAATGATCACAGGCAAAACTGAAGCTCAGATTTCAGTGCGGGAGAACCAAAAGCACCAAGAAAATTTGCAGCAAAAAACGTAACATGAGAAAAATAATAAGAAGAAATTTAACTGATAGCAATTCTGATAGTTAAGTCTGTTATAAGTAACTCAGATTTGTGGTATATCAGTGCTTTCTCCATGTGAGCATGCAGAGATTCATGGTAGCTCACTTTTAACCAAGGAAACCTACAGCTGAATATGACAGAATGGATGGTATTAGTTAGTATGAGGAAAAAAAGCCATATCCACATCTTAATTCCTCCTTTGCTGTGTGAAGATTTATTCTGCCAGTTTTGCTCAGCATAAAATGCAAAGGCTAGAAATAACTAACATTGCCAAAGAAGTTCAAGATGCTGATGAAATATTTGGAATAGATTAAAAAACGTTTTAGTAGTAGCAAATCTGCACCAGCTGATGGCCTGTCAAAAGTAAGTGCAGAAACGTAAAAGAGGATGGTGGGTGGAGTTTTTTCAAGAGGTACCAAACTGATGTGACAAACAGTGGCCTTGAAAAAGAACTTAAATATTGAGACGCAGATGGTGTGACATCATTTGTGACAAAAAACCCCTGATTGTAAACTGCAAGTCAAAGGCATATCAACAAGGGAATTGTCAAAACAATATTGGATTAATAGAATTATTGAACTTTTAATACTATAGAGCCAGGGGAGGTCTGTAGGAGAATGGCAACTAGTAAGACTAGCAGTGAATGCTGACAAGGGCTGATAAGTTTATCTAGATGTGGCAGATGAATCTGTACATAATTTTTATCACAATAATTGAAGTGATGGATATAAAAAAGCTGATGGGAGCAGTTTTGGGTTTTGATTCAGAAGATTGTGTAATTTCCATCCTAAGGGTAATCATTTCAGGGAAATGCTCCGTGGCAAAAAACCCACTTTTCTAAACTTCTGAAGTTTTAAGAGAGAATTTTTGAAAGCATCTGTTGTAATTTGGTATTTAGAGTTAGTTTGTCAATAAAAATAAGCATCATCGAGGTTTTATGTGGCATGCACGATTTAAGTCAGCATGGATTTGAGGAAATAATTTAAAACACCATATGTTGGTATTAAGCACAAATACATTCCTTGGTCCCTGTTCCCCATTGTCATTGCCAAGTTTGAGAACATACAGATGCATGTATTTCATGGCTTAAATAGGTCTTTTATCTGAAATATTGGGAAAGAAAAAAATCTCAGAAAGACTGTCTATGATCAGTGTAAAACAAATACTGAAATTTATCAGAGTTTGTTAATATATTCTTTCCACTGTATCCAAGAAAGAGAATATAAGTATCTGGAATGCGTGTTAAGAATGAAATTGGAGCATCTGTCATGGCAGATGTGCCATTAGGCAGTTGGAGGTGGGTATAAAGGGCTTATCTGAACAATTTGTTCTGAACAGTAGTCTGAGAGGGAGAGTGTAGAAACTTCACAATGTAAGGCATGTAAAACCAGCATGGCCAAAGTAAAGGCAACAGAGCCTGATTTCATTAACACTTGGATGTGTGTGAAGAATTCAGAGTATAAACAGTATGGAAAATAAAATGTATTCTCACAGCAGTATGATATCTGCTTAAAGGTGTTTGTGATAGAAGTGTAAATGGGCTTTGGAAAGAGACTTAGTTTTTGGAACTATTTGATGTTGGAAGACAACAAAAGAATTGTATCATATTAATAAAAAAACACCTTTGCAGGTTTGTTTTTCAGCTTTATTACTAATTGAAAAGCTTTCTTCGTCCTGGAATTTACTTTTTTTCTTCTAGATCAGACTGAGTGAAGTCCCTCTTGTATTTAGTGACCAGAATGTAAAACAGCTTCTGATGTTTTCAGAGTTACTGGCCTCCCCACTTTCCTTCCAAAACAAATCTGCATTAAATCCTGTCTACACAGTTTTAGAATTGAGGTGTATTTTGTGTGAAATGGGTTTCAAGAAGAGAGGATGACCTTGTGGCTAAGGCATTCAGTTGTTGTCTGAGAATGGGGATTTCACTCTACCACATCCTTCCTACATGATAGAAGACAATTCAGTTATGTTTTGAGCTTCTTTTTTTTAATAAAGATGTGTATTCTGTAATACATAAAACTGCACTTGTACAGGTGAGACATAGGGCTCAGTTCCCTTTGTCTTGGGTAGCTGTCTTGCACTGTTCTATTAGGCACTCCCTGTATCCTGGATATCCCTATATCCCTGTTTTTTCTTAAATTAGACTTTGCAGTCTGCAATCATGAGTACATATAGAGAGATCAAGGTCTACAGTAGCTAATGTGGAACTTTATTTTTTTGTGATTTCATTAATTTCTGAATTTGTAGCTTAATGCTATAACCAAGGCATAAAATAAAGGGTGGGGTTTTACATTCCATCTCTCACCAAAATTTGTTTAATTTCAAGGCAACAAATGTAGATGGATAAACTACTTAAAATAACAAAATGGAATCTTACATGCACAGGCGTTACTTTTGAGATGTGCAGAAGCTGCGTTATCAAATACATTAACTTTCCCACTGATTAGATGCAGTGAGTCTGCTGGGTACAGATGATGCTTCTTTCTCTTGACAGAAACAAAAAAATCATGCCATAAGCCTTAATATACTGCTGCTACATTGAACTAAAACTGGGACAGTTACCTGAGAGGGGTCTCCATGTACTAGTATATTATGTTCTCTCTGCTCATTTGATAATTAATTTAATCTGAATTTCATGTAATCAGTAGAATAAGAGAACAAAGAACCTCCTTGGCTCACCCTTGCATAGTCAGTGTTACTTCATAGCTACTTAACTATCTAATGACAGTTCATACAGTTGTAATAGTGCAGGAAATATGTGCAGCGATACTATTTTAAGAGACATACGGCTATGCAGAGGCATATGTGCAAACATAGGTATGGGTCTAATGGCAGTTGCTTTCTAGAAAGGTCTGAAGTCACAAACAGGAGCATATGCCTCATCTGCAATAGCGATGACAGTTTTTTGGGAAAGTCAATAGAAAGCAACATCTGTGTATAGAAAGCCATTAGCTATGAGGAAGGAAATTTTACTAGGAAGTTGTGTTTTCTTACACTGTTAGATACTGCTATTTATTATTTATTTGTTAGTTTATTTTATGTATGGGTGAGCTGTGGTACAGGTGGTCGGGGAGGTGAAAAATCCTGAAATCATGCTCTTTTTTCGGTTTTGACCATTTCCTTTTTATGCAGGAAAAGGACCAGCGCAGCCTAGATATCAATACTGCCAAGTGTATGTTGGGCCTTCTTTTAGGAAAAACATGGTCCCTTTTCCCAGTGTTTCACCAGTTTCTAGAGGTACGAAGTTTGAAACAATTACATTTTTTTTGATCTGTCTATTCTGATACTTTAACTAGAGGTAGAATGAACAGCTAAGATTTTTTTGTTTTGATTTAGAATATACTAACGCCCAAAGTAGCACTTGTAACTGGTTGTCTTACCTTTCTTCCTTTTCCCCAAAACCCCATTCTGTTAAGGTTTGTTTAGTGCAGGACACAGTATAGAATGTCTTTGATTTGCTTTTGGACTTTCATTTTATTGCTATATGTTTGTCCACTAAAATATGTCTTAATCGGAAACAGGAATTATTCAACACAAGTTTGACTATGTAGCGGTTTCTTTACTCCTGTTTAGTTTTAGATGGCATGCAGATTTAAATAGTAATTCATCACAAGGTTTAAATTTTCAGTAAGAAAATCTGCATTTCAGGGAGTTGAAAATATATTTTAGTAACTTCTGCTTCTTGCCTTAAGCAGCAATCAAAATACAAAGTTATCAATAAGGACCAATGGTGTAACGTTCTTGAATTCAGCAGAACAATTAACCTTGACCTCAGTAACTATGATGAAGATGGAGCCTGTAAGTACTACCATATGTTGGTGTTCTAAAAAAATTTATTTCTCTGAGCTTAATCATTCAGTGTGCTTTTACAAAATTTTGTAAAATACAGTTATTTGATCTCTCTACAGGGCCAGTGTTGTTGGATGAGTTTGTGGAATGGTATAAAGGAAAACAGATGACATAGAAGTTTAACTATGCACAGCCACTCAAGAGTCACTGTTACCACAGTTATGTCAACCATTAGCCATAAACTGCTATTTGTATCAAAGTGCATGCTGCTTTTCTTGCACTGCATCCCTTTTGCAGGGAACTTTCGATGTTTGCTATTTAACAAGCTAGCTATGCTTGCTGTGTAGCATTGTTCTCTTTGAAGGCTGCTTTGCATTTTGTATTTACACTACGAATTGGTGAACTTGCCAGCGTCTTCACTGTGATTATGTGTATATTGCTGTCTAAATTTTGTATATGTGTATAAAAAAAAAAAAGCTTCACCTAGGGATTATTTCTGCAGAAATGTATTGTAAAAATAATTTTGTGGCATATTTCTAGTCATCACTTACATGTTTGAAACTTCAGTTATTTTGTTTTTCTTTTGGTCGCAAACGTAACATTTGAGAAAATGAAATGAACAGACTGCTTAGACATAGTCATGTGAAGAACTATTGTCAATTTTAATGTTAGTATTTGAGATGCCAATTTCTGAGGGGAGAAGACATGCTGTGACTTTCTTCACCGGAGTTCGCCAAACCTGACCTATTGCTTAACAAGAATGAAACATTGGTGTCTTAAAAAAAAAAAATATATATATACATATATACATATAAATATTAAAACACTGTAATAGTTGTACATGCCACAGATGATTTCCATTTGAAGAAAAAAGTACTGACTTTTTAATGTTAAAACTGCAGTAGTCATTATAGGTACAAATGAACAAATTAAAGTACCTTTTAAAAATGGGTTTTAGACTTTCGTAAATTGCCTTTGGCATACTCTTAATTTTTGGTGTACCAAGAGTGTCTGGTCTATGTTGCGATCTAGTGAAATTGAAAGTTCTAGCTAAAATTAGTTGTTTGGGGAACAAAGTCTGCTCACCCCTGGCACATAGATAATACAGGTTTGGGGTTTTTTTGTTTGCAACACTAGTCTTTCCCAGGGTCTCTAACTTTGTGTTTCTAAGTAATTAAAAATATGATAGCAAATAGTCAAAACATTACTTTTATTTTCATGCTGGGGATTGGAATTTCCTGGCAGAATGTCCGTTGCAGGCAATGGGCATGTTAAACACCAGCATTAAATGACACTACTTTTTAGTAAGGACCACTGCCTATTTCACTCATTTCTTTATATGTGTAGGACAGTTCTAGTGATTGTTTTGGTGAAAATGAGTGAATGGAATGATGTTTAAGTTCTGTAATTTTGTCACCTTGTCTTTGCCTTACCCTTCTTTATTAAGTAGTGTTAGTGTTGAGTCTTATAAATAGGTCCTTGAAGTATCCGGTGCTATTAAACTTTGATCCCTAAGGATTTATTAAAATGTTCCATATTGATTCACAGAGCATTTAACAAAAAAGGGCCAGTGGATGTTTTGGAACGATGAATAACATTACTTTTCTGTAGAAATATTTTACAAGGTATTGGCAGTTTTGATATTTCTCTAGAACGCAATCCAGGGGAAGGGGGGGGAAGTGTTTTAGGTTGAATGTGAAATATTCAGCTGTATTGAGGGTCCTATTCTGCCATCACTGAAGTCGGGAACAACTGTCATTAACTTGACTGCTTTCAGGATTAAGCCTGGTTTAGCAAAAGCACATTAATTTGCTGTCCTGGACCAGGAGGTTGTAATTGTGGTGCTACAGGTGGTCAGTTGTGTTCAAATCTGTTTGTTGTTGTTGTTGGTTTTTGTTTGTCAAACTCAGCTGCCAAAGACAAAAATCGTTTATGTGTGTTTGTGTATATTTGTATATACATAAATATACAATAGGTATGCATATACAAAACCTAGAATTTCATGATGCTAAGAAGAAAATACTACCTTTCCCCTTGAAATAGTCATGTTCGGATTTCCATGACACTAAATAGCGCTCTTTAAAGTTAATAATGGTAAAACATACGTAGTCATTGCTTTCTCATGTACTAATACGCATAAACTTAATTCCATGTTTGATGCCAGTTTGCACAAGAATTAATTCAGTGGAGTGTGGTATTTAATGTTTACAATAAGCCTCTTACTAAAACACATATGTTTTATTAAGACTTCTGATGTAAATGTGTATATTACCATAGTATAACCGTAAGGAAATATCAGTGGAGCTGCTGGTTTAGTTCTTAAAAGAATGAATTTAGAAGCAATATAACTTGTAACATTAGGCTAAATTGTGGTTGCTAAGATATAAGTGAAATACTGTAATTTTTCTTAAACGTTAAGCTAGTTACTGACTCTAGAAAAATGTTTAGCACTAATTGGCATGAATCCTGCAACAAATACAAGGCTTGCATAAAAGGTTTTGTATGTCACAAATAATTTGGCTTCCAAGAATGGAAGCAAGAGCCAAAGAGACTTTTAATCTATTACTGTTATAGGTATAACTTTCATATAACAGGGTCAACAGAAATCTGTTCAGCTCAACCAGGTGCTCTTTTTCCAAGTTTTGCTAACAATTAGCAGAACACAAAATTTAATTAAAAGCAAAGAAAATGGAGGAAAAGAAACCTCAGAAAGTACTCGTGCTGTATAAGTAAACAAACTTCTTTTTTTTTTTTCTTTGGGTAAAAGTAATGGGGAGTGATGGAAAGGAAGAATGTGTTTGGAAATGAATCAGATAGATGCTGCAGATTTTTTTTCTTCCACTTGCAAGCAGGATGAATCTGTAGTCTTCAGCTGGTTTATAAACATGCATCTTCATAAAATAAACCACAAATTCAGTTAGAGCTAGTAGACAGCTTTACTCACATTTATAGAGAACAAATGGACTGAAATGGACCCGTATGGCTTGATAAGCTTCCCTGTGCTATCCATCCATCTGTTTTTGCTGTGTATGCTGATAAGCAGAAGATCCTAACGTTGCCAGCTCTTGTATTTTGGAGAAATTCCCTCTCATTTTTAAATAATTGTGGAAACATAACTAAGCTACTCGGTTTACCTTATATTTAGTACAAGTTTGGTGCTTGCTTTTTTGTTTGTTATGCAATCATATAGTTGATGTAGGCTTTTTTTTTTTTTTTTCCTTTTGAAAAGTAATATACAGAATATGCTGACTTCTTGGACAAGACACTGAGAGGTCATTCTGGCAGAAGTGTCACGGGTCTTATGCTAATGTTTTTGGTGTACTATTACTGTCCTTATAGCAGAAACTTGATGATCTAAATGCAATTCATGCTTGCTATTTGGGAGGTGTAAAGTGGAAAGCCAGTTAGTGAAAGGAAAAGAGCATCCAGAGACTACAGCAGTGGACACTGTAAGTTGATAGATGCCAAACATTTGGAGCTCTTTGGACTCGATGATCTTAAAGGTCTTTTCCAACCTAAATGATTCTATGAATATTAGTAACCAAAACATCCCACAAATTAAATTTCATTCTACAGCAAAATAATATTATTTCAAATATTAATGTAATTCTGTGTAACTGATATTTTGTCACTTTTTATCGTTTTCAAGGAAGGCAAGCTGAAGAGGATGGAATTTATTGGAATCCTTTATGTAGTTGAGTTTTCAGTTAAAACCTGTTTAAGGTTGTCTTTAAGCTACAATAAATATTTGAGCTACCTTTGTGTAGCCTTTTCTACCATTGTAGAGGACTGGAGGCTTCTCCCATTTTACCACAAATACATGCATTTTATTTCATCACAAATATGCTCACACAATCAGAATTAGTTACAGCTCATTGCTACTTGGTTAATGTTCCCAGGTTACTTTTTTGAAGGACAAGAAGTGGACTTCAGTTGTGTTAAGGTTTTCCCAGATTTCTGTTGACCCTTGGTCACAAGTCTAACAAATTGTTTAATACTCTTGGAATTCATATAGACAGCTTTAAAGGTTAGCTTGTGCCCTGGTTTTAATTATGACTGCTAAAATACCTCTTTCTAGGCCTTATATTTTGTCCTTTCATATTGCTGTAAAAGTGTATAGAATCCATCCACCAACTAAATAGTTTGTTGTCTGTAATTGAGACCAAAACTCAGCTTGATACTTCCCACCCTCCCCCACCCCGCTGTGTGTGTGTGTGTGTGTACATGTGGTGTCACAAAATAGTACCTATTGATGCTGCTGTTGCAGGAACAGCAGTTAACCTGTAACTGTGAATGCTTTACGTCTTAGTTATTTGGATATTACATAAATACGGTGTGCTAAACTCCTGTGACTCACGACCTGACAAAAATACTGTTATGCCACCTAACATGAGTTCATCCGGTTGATTTTTAGGTCTTTTGCTGGTGTTGATGTAAAATGGCATCCCACAAATAAACAGTATTTGTGTTGGTTTCAGCAATTGACTTCAGATTTTTCTGTGGTTCATACTTTAGAAATTCTCGTATCTGAACATGTATTACGTCAGCTGGCAACATTTATCATTTAGTAGCAGAGAACTTGTATGTACAATCTTGCCATCCTTATTTCTAATAGTAAGGCAAATCAGTATTTAAAACTTTGTTGGAAAAATATATGTTTGAAATGGAGTGTGTGGGTGTAAAACAGTATCATAATAGAAAAGCTTTCAACAAAAAGAGTCAATTTGAGCAGGAATGTCTCTTAAGATGGAATTTTACAAGAAGCATGATCATTACCGACTCATCTTGACCCAGGCTTTTGGCCCATGAGGTCCTCATAGAAAAGCTGTTGATGTATGGGCTGGATGAGCAGACAGTGAGGTAGACTGAAAACTGGCTGAATGGCAGGGCCCAGAAGGTGGTGGTCAGTAGTGCAAAGTGTAGGTGGAGGGCAGTGACTAGTGCTGTACCCCAGGGGTCAATGCTGGGTCTGATCCTGTTCAACATCTTTATTAATGACCTGGATGATGGGACAGAGTGTACTGTCAGCAAGTTTGCTGACAACACCAAACTGGAAGGAGTGGCTGGTCATGCTGCCATCCAGAGGGACCTCGTCAGGCTGAAAGGGAGAAAGGGGCTGACAAGAACCTCGTGAACTTCAACCAGGAGAAGTGCAAAGTCCTGCACCTGGGAAGGAACAACCCCATGCACCAGTATCTGCTGGGGGCCACCCAGCTGGAAAGCAGCTTGGCAGAAAAGGAGCTGGGGTTCCTGGTGGACACTAAGTTGAAGTTGACCCAGCAGTGTGCCCTTGCCACAAAGAAGGCAAATGGTATCCCGGTCTGTGTTAGAAAAAGTATTGCCAGCAGGCTGAGGGCGATGATCCTTCCCCTCTGCTCAGCACTGGTGAGGTCACACCTGGAGTACTGCATCCTCTTCTGGGCTCCCCCGTACCAGAGACACCCTGACATACTGGAGAGAGTCCAGCAAAGGGCCACAAAGGTGATGAAGGGACTGGAGCTTCTCTTCTATGAGGAAAGGTTGAGAGAGCTGGGACTGTTTAGCCTGGAGAAGAGAAGGTGCTGGGGGGATCTTACTAATGTATATAAATATCTGAAGGGAGGGTGTAAAGAAGATAGAGCCAGACTTCTCAGCAGTGCCCAGTGACAGGACCAGAGGCAGCGGGCACAAACTGAAAGACAGGAGGTTCCCTCTGAACATCAGGAAACACTTCTTTGCTGTGAGGGAGACCAAGCACTGGCACAGGTTACCCCGTGAGATTGTGGAGTCTCCATCCTTGGAGATACTCAAAAGCCATCTGGAGACAGTCCTGGGCAATTGGCTCTAGGTGGCCCTGCTTGAGCAGGGGCCTTGGACTAGACGACCTCCAGAGGTCACTTCCAACCTCAGCCAGTCTGTGATTCTGTGATTTTAAAAAGCATGTGCTAAAGAAAATTCTCTTAAGTTACTCAAATGTAATGCTGGAAGAGAAGACCAGCCTAGTACTATTTAAATGGGGTGATATTTTGATCTGAGGATCTGTTCATGACCTTAAACACTTGTGTTTTTCTTACTTTTCTTTTAGAAGAATTTTTCAATCATTGGACCTGTAATCAGCTGTCACGTTCATCCTTTTGAAGAAAAAGTGATAGTATTTAAGCAGAGCAGTAGAAAAGCTGCTAGCAATAAGACATGAAAATTACAGCCTAAATGTCCATAATACATTCATAAATTTAGTTTTTAAAGGGACCATTAGTTAATCTTACTACTTTGTATTGCTTGCAAAGTTACAAATCTCTTTTTGAATAGGAAACAGACTTACAAGCTGGCAAAGAGAATAAAGAACACATGTAAGAGATTTCACAAGAAATTTTTTTTTTAGTATTTTGCACTATTTGAGCTACCAGTCCTAAGGCTCTTGACTTAAAATAATATTTTAAGTTGTATGTATTTGCATTACAATTAGAATATTGTAATGTAGACCCCATTCTAAAGAAGTGGTTCTTCATTATGTTCATGTTGAGGCTGGGATTGCTTTCACTAGTTCTCAGAATGTAGCCTGCTGCTTGTATTTATCAGAGGGAGTGAGTCACAGTCTTCTGTACCGTGAAAACTTTAATGTTACTATCCAAATAGTTTCTGATGTTAATTATATGTAGATTAAATGTGAATGTCTTTTCTTTATATTTAAAGGTTAGTTTCCAGCCCAGTTATCAGTGTACTCTGGAAGGATTGAAATGCTTTGTACTTTTATCAAAGTATCATAAATATGTGTTTGAAAATGAGAGCTTTGTTTCATTCCGATTACTGTATCTGAAGTTCTCAATCTACTCTTAAGACTTCAGTATTTTTTCCTATACTGATTCACTGTATGAGGGATACTATGTCCTGTCAACCCTGGAGCTCAGCATGCCGTTGCTCTATGAGAAGGGTGTGCCCAGACTATCACCAACATTCTCTTGGCTGCCTCATGATGCTTCATTTACAAATTCATACAGCATACACTCAGCCACCTTTTTTTTATCGAGCCTATTCTGTGACTTGGTGTGTTTACCCACTATCAACTGTGATAGTAACGTAAGTCTTACCTGAACACGAGTTTTGCTACCTGAAGTTACTGATGAAGCTAAAGAAGTTTCAACTCCGTGGAGCGGTTGCCGTTATGCCTCTCTGCAACTGTAACTTCTATGCGGTGGGGGTGGGGTGGTGTTTTGTACTAGTATAGGTATTCTGGAAAATTCTCAGTGACCAAACCAGCTAAACTAGTGAGGTTTTCGGTGTGAACAAGATACAGTGGATTGATATCAGCTGAAATGTAAAGAAAAGTGAGTGGATAAAAAGTTGGAGGCGGTGAGTGGGGGACTGTGTAGCCATTGTATACAGAAGGGCATGGAGAAATAGGGTGGATGGAGAGGAGCAGAGTATGAAGAGTACTGCTTGGAAGCCACAGAAAATATAAAAGGGTTTGTATTAACTTTAAGAGCAATTGCTAATGAAGTGAGGGACTAATATGAAGGAGAAGCAGCGGAGTGGTTGGTTTGAATGAACAAGTGGTAATAAGAGTGTCTGGAGTGATCAGTAGCAAAAGAAAGGTGCAAGATTAGGCAGAAATCTGAAGGTAAGTTTGAGGCAGAACATCAGTATTCTGACAGTAGAATGAAATACTTTTTCACATGTTAAAAATCCCTTGATGAAGGAGCAAATGTATTTTCTCTGAAGAGAACAGCAGATAATCTTTTTCTGTAACTTCATGGCATAAAGGGAGGCTTAGAAAACTTGCAGCTTCTCACAAGTAGTGTATACTCTCTCTGTCGCCACTGCAGCATTCCCATAGTCAGAAAAAAAGATGAGAAAATGATTTTCCAATATATATTTTGAGAGTCTGCTGAACTGTAGCAGAACCAAATGACAAAACGTTGCTGTGTATGAGATCTCAATAGAGCCACTCAAATATTTTGTTTTTCCTCATGTTCCACAAAATTGGCTTGCTTATGTAGTTAAATTTCTTAACTTGTTAGCAGCTGGTACAGCCAAAAGGTAACAGACCTTGGAGAGTCTGTCAACATGGTGAAGACTCATGCATACCATAAAGAGCAAGTCTGAACTTTGTGTTCCATTTTTAAAGTTGCTTTGGCCACAGGTGACTTCAGTGTATAATGAGCTTTACTGAAAGCTGGTTATGGGTGCAAAGAAAAGCACTGGTGGTGAGGAAATACTGTTGTTTTCTGCTCCTGGTGGCTATGTAGCTGTTCCTGTGAGGAATCATGCTCAAATTACCTAGTTCTTTACTTCTAGACAGCCTCTAAAAACACAGTTGGTTTTTTATGTCACACGCTGTTCTCTGGGAACAGCAGCCTTAATTTCACAAGAAGCCAAGGCATTACATGACTATTGAGGCTATGTGGGGATTAGGAGAGAAAAATTGCAGTAGAACAGGGTATAACGTTTACAGACGTTTATATAATCAAGGAATGAGTTGTATTGGGAAACATACTTAATTTTAGAGTTACTATTTCTTTAACTTTTCTGGGAATCCTGTGATTTTTGCCAAATGGAGTGTTTTGTCATTCAGTTCTTGTCTACTTGGACAGTATGAACAATTCTGGACAGCTGAATATGTAAAACTTCTTTTTCCTCTGTTTGAAAAACAGAAAACAAAATCAGACCCTTTAAGTCATGAACAATTCAATGACAAATTATCAGTTTCTTCAGAAGATTATTTCATCCTTGGTTCCTGAGTGAACTCCTGCTGAAGGAACGAACACAGTACCTGCTCTTAAAAAACACTTCTTAGTTATCAGTTTAGATACCACTGAATACTGGAGCAAAAAGAACAGAAACCTTCCAAGAACTAATTGGAAAGCAAGAAGATCTGTGTGAATAACAGCAGATTCATTGCTTGTAATTGAATTGCAGATGTTACTGAGTGCAGTTATTTGCAAATACTGTGGTGACCTAAATCAAATCCGTGCAGTACGCACCTGAAACTGTCATATGATCTGTTTTGAATTATGTTAGGGATTTTGAGAAAATCAGCCAGAAAACACCCCAAACAAACCAATAAGAGATCTAAGCATAGGTGGCGTGCCTCAGTAAATATGTAACTGATAATTGTGATGCTAGATGTGTAAAAACAATGACTTAAAAGGAACTCGAGGCA
Organism: Haliaeetus albicilla; assembly: GCF_947461875.1. NCBI lineage: Eukaryota > Metazoa > Chordata > Aves > Accipitriformes > Accipitridae > Haliaeetus > Haliaeetus albicilla. The sequence goes on along the minus strand of NC_091483.1, from coordinate 55,574,865 downwards.
CTAAAGAAAATATTTTTCGAAAGATCAAATAATACCAGTACTGGTCTCCTTCAGTTGCTTTTACTTGCCTCTAAAGTTTTTTGCAATGCTTTTTTTCAGTTCCAAGTACGTGAAGCTAACAGAAGTTACTAGCTTCTTTCAGCATCTCTTTGTTCTTTCCTAGCTTTCTCTTTAAAGATAGTTTCAAAGATGTACTGTGCCACTGGAATTGCTCCTCATCTGATGAAATTGAAATATGTTCCTTCTGTTCAGAGTTTTTAGTGAATTAATTGTGTCTTCATAACAGAGTTTTCCCAGAGCTGCTGGCCAGGCTCCTGTATTTTGTGGGAACCTGGGCCTGTTCCCTTTTGTGATGACAGTCCCCTTCAAGGACTACATCAATGGTACTGTGTGTGTTAAAAGGGCCTTGGGCCATATTCAGAGAAAATTTCATCTTACATTTGTTATCTTTTGGCTTAGAAAAAGTTACTGTATATCAAACTATTGATATTCTAATACAGCAGTTTTGAGCTGCTCTTGATTTGCCCCTCTCAGTAAAACTCTGAAGTGGGTGTAGGATTCTTTTTTATAGGGAATTATAGCTTAGTAATAATAGGTTGTCTTTTTTTAATTACCTTGCCCATGACATCACATCTGCAAACTACAGGTGATGTCCCATCAGCAGCTAGATCTCCATGACTTTTCTGCAAGGTTTGAATTCTATTGTGTTTCTTTGAGAAAGAAGGGTTTCATTACTCTCTCTGTCTTGCCAAGTTAAAAAGTAATTTTTTAAATGTAATTGAATACTGCTTAGACTTTACCTATCTTTGCAAAACTGTGGGAATTCAGAGACACTTAGTCCACAAATTTGGTTCAAAAAGCAGAAGACAGTAATATGTACTATTGTACTGTATAGGGTGAGTCCCACAGGAAAACACAGTAATAATGTAATGATAATTTCAGTGTTACGTTTATTTTCAACAAAGAGAAAACAGTGTGTACTGGAGGCAAATACTAGGGGAAACTAGTATCTTATTACCAACAATAATGAGAAATATATATTATTACTATTGCTGAGCAAAAGCTATATTATCAGTTTATAACTACTGAGTAGTTTACTCATTTGAGTATCCCAGAGTTGTTTTTCGTAAAAATCTATTCTTGTTTTTTTTACAAGTACCCTTCTAAACAAAAGTCCATGGCTTCTAGCTTGTATTACCCTTTGGAATTATGGTGGTTTTAAACTGGATGGATCCAGGCTTTATACATCTCATTGTTAAGTCTAGTTCCATAACTTGGATTTCTGAAGTTAAAGGCAGATAGGTAGTTGTACTGGGGGCGGAGGGACGGGGATGGGGGACGACCAAACCAAAAACAACCCATGGTATTTAACAGTTAGTAAAAGCTACATGCTTCATTTTAAGACACAATCATTTTTGCACCTCCTCTATGACATAAACACTGTGGGAGCTTAGTATTACACTTTCGTGTCTCAACTATTTGAATTTTGTTCTCGTGCTTTGCAAAACATTAGCAAATCCATCAAATGCTCTTTTCTTCTTAACAAAAAACTGGCCCTGTCCTAAATTGGTCTGATGTTTTTGACTGAGTTTTTCACTTGAATTTTGGAGGTTGACAGCTGTTGCAGAATTGTTCTTCAGTCCTGTCAAAGCAGTGTCATCCTCTGTCTTGCTGGAATCAGTGCTTTCGGAGATTGTATTTCCTGTATTCTTTTGTGGGAATGAACACGAACTGTATCTTGTGCTTTCATTGAAGAAGTATTGTGGGACTGAGAAGGAATATGCATCCTCGTCACTCTGATCCAGTTGGAAATGATCTTCTGTATTGAAGACTGATTGTGTTTTCCCAGAAGAATGAAGATGCAGCAAATCTGCTGTAAGATTGCAAGACTGCATTTCTGCGGGCAGACTACAGTTGCTGGTATCCTGTAATTCTGTGTATTCATCACAGTTTTTCTCATTAAAACCTCTTTGCATTTTATCTGCACAAGCCTTAGTTGTGTTCACCTGCTTCCCCTGTGGTAGCAAGTCTTCTTTCTCTGTAATAACTGTAAAATGTTTTTCAACTGTGTGTTCAGGCAGAGATTGAAGAGAAGATTCGTTGCTGGAATGCAGTAGTGATGTTTTTTTAACAATTTCATTCAAACCAATATCAATGGGAGGAGCAAAAATAAAATCGTTGTCTTCAGATGTACTCGTGTTTCTTCTTGTAGTGTCCCCTTCACTGTGATTCTTTTCAGAGGATTTCCTATCTATGTGCTCGTCTGTACTTCCCTCTGGTGCATTTTCTTTTTGTTCAGTGGGACTGAAGCTGAGGGAATGCTGTGGTTCAGTGGGAAGCAGATACAGCTGCAGTTCAGCCTCTTCAGGAGTGTCCTCTGTATCTGTGTCATACATGGGAGAATGTTTTAATGGAAGTAACATATTACTAAAATCTCTAGTTTGATTGTGGAGAGAATCAGAAATAGGATTTTGTACTGTCGACTCTGCATTAGTAAAATCATCAAACGTATCAGGAACTTCTTGACTTGAAGAACTAATTGTGTCTGAATCTGACATGCTTACGTGGTCACTACGTTTATCAGCGTAAGGTGATGCTGTTTCAGGCGTGGTGGTATCTGATCCATAATTAATAGTGGTTTCAAAATACACATTTTTCTCGTCTTCATTTTTCGTAATATGCTGAAGTTCAGCAGCAATGTTTGGAGACTCTGGCAGTGTTGAGAACTTCTCAGTTCCACTGTTCATATCGGCTTCCTCTAGTGACAACTGGCAGACTGGCAGGTTGTCACTAACACCAGGTTGTTCCAGTTCAAAGTCTGCTAAAGAACTACAGTCACTCATTGTGAATGGAGTCCCTTCATCCGAAGAACTATCGCCAAATATATCTGCTGAAGAATCTTTTTCATTTGTACGTTCCATTTTACAGTCATACTCTCTAAGAGGAGAGTTTTCTATTGTTTGATAGACACTTAAATTCTCAATATTTGTATCTTTCTTGCAGCTGCTGGATAAAATAAAATCTTGCACATCCCTGGTTATATTTGTGTTGCTGCTTAGACCAAGTTGTTCATCACAGCTTTGCCTTTCAGGCATGAATTTTGTAGTGCTTATGGGTTCATTATGGGAAATGATGCCTTTTCTTCCTGGAGAATGTGGCGTAGCCTTTGTGATTTCAGACTGCAGCAGACCAGAGTTGTTGCTCACCTTGCTGTTCCTAGAATCTTGTGCAACTGTATGTGTTTGTATTGTGGAAAATGGAAAGCCAGTTTCACCCATGAAGGATAAATCTGAATCTGAAGAGTCGGTGTGATTTGAGTAAGAGTCAGCATTCAGTCTACTGGGTACGGGAGGGAACCTGCTCTTCTCCGAGTCTTTATTATTTGCATATTTTGAATCTTTCCATGAAATGTCATTACTCATTAATTTTCTTGGTGTTACTTCATTGCTGTTCTTGTAATCTATCCTTACAGAAAATAGTCCATTATCACCAACTTCTGTATTTTCATCATTGCTGATACTAGTTTTGATGTCTGAAAACACTGTTTCTTTCTTCACACTGATCTCATGATTGCTTTGTTTCTGGTACTCTTCTTCAGTATTTGGTGTATGTACACTGCTACCAATGATATTTTCATGCAAAGTAGAAGTTTCTGTAGGAAAAATGCATGTGTTTCTTGAAGAATTCTCATCACAAATGAACAAATTATGCTGTGTATTTGTTGATTTGCTTGCAGAGCGCTCTCTGCTCAAGGTTTCATCTGAAAAAGCTTGATTACAATATGTATGTTCTGAACCTGAATTTTTGTTCCCACGCATGAGTCCCCACAGGCTCAGAAGGTAGGGTCTAGCAAAAGCACCCAGACAAAAAGCACAAATAAACGTAATGAGCACAGAGAGGCAGACAGCCAATGTAAGGTCTTGCTCTGTTATTCCTTGTCTAAAAAGAGTGTTAGTGTCCCGGGCTTTTCTAACCAAAACCGTTGGAACCCTTTCTTTCACCTGTATATTGTAGATGAGATGCTTCTTGTTTGTTGCATTAAAAATACACAAATACAACCCTTCAGCAGTTTTCTCAGCATTATATATCACTAAATTATTCATTTTATCCAGTGTCATATGAGGAAGACTATTATCTTCTGAAATTCTGCCTTTAGGTGTCCACCAAGAGACTCCATTACCTGAAATAAAAGAAAATACAAGCTAAATCTTTCTTAGAAGTATAAGATACCTGGTTTGCAGGGTCAAGTTATTTCTATAAGAACATACTCTGACCTAGCTTTGATAATTTTGACTATTTATTATAAAATCCATTTTCTCTTTATCTATTCATAGTCATTTTACATGGTACCAAGTATCTGTTAAACCATCATATATTTCCCTCCCACATTTGAAACACAGTATGTATGGGGTCTTAATAGCAGACTTCACAAGAAAAATGGTGTGGGTGAGGGATGAGGTCACTGAAATTACCTAAGTATGTTCTGGGTCATGCTAAAAGCACCTGCTGATCTCCCTCATGGAAGATCCATACTCATAGCCAGCCCTTCTCCAGCATGGCCATGGTCACTGCATGCAGCTGTGAGATAAAACTTCATTAGTTCACTGTCAGTGTTTCAACCACTGTGATTTTCCTGTAGTTACTGCTTTGCAGCAAAAAGATTTGAAAAACAAGGGTATTTGTATCTACTGAGCAATTGTTCCAAACTTCAGCGCATGTAGGCCATGGCTGGTTGTTGGCTTCTGGAATATGTTTCGAGGCTGTATGTACACCTTTGCCTTTGGATCTGCTTGCATTCCCTGTTGAGTTTTGGTGCAATCCAGTGTATTGATTTTAATTCCATGATCAGAGTTTCTGTGACTTCCCTTGTTAATAGACAAAGCAGGTGGCATTTCTGATAGACCCTACATATTTTGATTTGGGGATAAAGTGTTGCAAGGAGAAAGCCTTAGCACCTCAAAGTGATATTAGTCCATTAGAGTTAAACCATTTTGCCTAATGGCACATGACAAATACACCTTCTACTCTTAAGTTTGGTCTTAGTTTTCCTTCTGCATGGGAAGTCTTAGCTCTGTAGATTTTGTCACTTTTACCTCAAGTGCTCTGTATTAACTGTAAATGCTGAATTCATTTCCTAAGTGAACTGTGTGCTACAGTAGTTGTACTTCTTTGGAAGAAATATAAATACTTTCCCTTGCAAATAAACTTTCATTTAATTTTGCTATAATTGAATACTAGAAACACTTTGTATCCTTCTCCATTTTCTACATGTCCCAGACGTGCCACCCCGCTATTCGGTCCTTTGTTTGCATTCCAAAATTAACTGGTAAATTTGCAACGTACTACTTACTGAAATTTATTTGTGTATAATTTGGCATCGCTTACTAGTTTAATGTAAGGAAGGAGATAAAGACTTCTTTGGGGAAATGTGACGTTTCAAATATTCTAACCGGTATACTTTCTAATGAAATAATTTGCATGTTAAATTGTTGTTCAGTTATTTTTAAAAAGCATCTTTAGAAATCCACTTTTTAAACCAGATTTCTGTGATCATTCTGTATGCATTTGGATTTTAGCGGCATATGGATGGAGTCCCTGTTTTACATACCCCTTGTGTTGTCCAAGTTGCAGTTTAGCACCAATGTCTTCCCTGTTGGGATTACAGCCCTCTTGAGCAAAACACTGTCGCTGCAGTTTAAATGGAAACTTGAAAGATGGAGCAGAGGTTTCTCTGAGTTGTTGGCAGGTTTATTGTATGAAATACTCAATCTTTTCCTCGTGGAGTCAAAAAGAAAATGAAATAAATGTTTGAAAGCATTTAGTCTGCAGTTAAATATCCAGGCATTATTTGACAAATCCACTTCAAGTTGAAAGAAGTTCAGACTGAGTAATATCTGTGGTAGAGGGGTTGTCAGAGCATTTTCACGGAGATCCACAACCTATTTGGAAAGAATTCAGGATTAATTTCATAAGCCTTACGACGGAATCTTAATTGCAATATCAACAATAACATTTATTTTAGTATACAAGCACTTTTGCAGTTATGGGAACAATACATCTGGTTAGGATTTCAAGAATATTGTTCTAAACCTTTTAATTTAAATGAAAAGTTTAAATTGTGGTATATTTAGAATTCTCCTGTTGTAGTCTACCTCTGTGTGAACGGGAAGCCGCAGGGTTCTCACCATGGAAGGGATGGGGTTAGAAAAGGATGTGTGCATGTATAAGCCAGTTATGGATTGGTTTCCGGCATAGATAAATGGTGAATTTATGGTTATATTTTGTATATTTACAAGTGTGTGTGTTTTCCTATATATGAAAAGCAAATACGTATTTTATAAAAATAATGATTCTATTCACCATTTGCTTTAGTTTTTATAACTGTATACTAATATAAAAAAGACCAATATAATCATGCTGAATAGTTGATAATTAATATCTTTAATGGTGATTAACACAAAACATTGAAACAGTTGTAATATTGCTTTACAACCTGTAATTTGTTGAGATCCCTGAAGGCGTCTGGATGAATTTTAGTTATCTTGTTGTTTTGCAAGTCGATGTCCTTCAGCTGTGAACAGTTTTGAAAATCATTCAGATCAATCTGTTGTATGCCATTGGATGACATACGAACAGTTTGTAAAGACTGCAGCAGGCCTAGTCCTAGGAAGAACAAAAGTATTTTACATTTCATGTTCTCGTTTTCCCAATTGCATCAAGTGGCTTTTTAAAATTCTTTGCAACAAAATTCCTTCCATTCCCATCTATTGCAACGAGCGGCTGCAGGCTTTGAGTTATTATGCCCTTCCTGTTCAGTGGTTGTCCCATTCTAAAAGTTGTGTAGCATCAATAGCAGGCATGTTAATACATTAACAATCAATGCATGTTTTAAAAATTCACGTCTCCATAAAAGCAGTAACATTCCTTCGTGCTATCAAATTTATTCCAACTGTGATCTCTGTAGTTTGAGCACGCTTCTCTGGAGAACTGGAGGTAGGAAAGGAGGAATGTGAAAGGGGTAGAATATACTCAGTTTGTAAAATCCAAATATGTTAATTGTAAATAAAAGATGGAGGTGCAAAAGGTGATACAGTATCTCCTATTCATTGCCATCTGCAAGTTCATGGGAATTTTTCGTATGTGGAATTATTTGAACCATATTCATAGGATGTGAACCTGACTGAAAACAAAAACATGTTGTTGCTAATGCTTGTCTGCCTGTGAATTATCAAGTGTGACTGTATATTTTTCAGCATATCCTAGTCACGACAGCATCTGTCTTGCATAAGTAGCCCTTCTGAATGCTGGAGATACCTCATTTTTCTTAGGGGCTGTGCAGGCAGCCCCCAAAGCTCCAGCCTGCAAGTTGCAGGGGGAAGGCAGGCACTTGAACGCTCAGCATCACCACAGTTTGTAACACCTCAATCTAACTCTAAAGTGATTTTTGATCATGCAGCATTATTGAGAAGCTACTTGTTCTCCTTGAAAATTTCCCCCCCGGTGTCATCTGGTTTACCGGAAATCTCTTATTCCAGTTTGCTGTTCTGTTTGCTGAGTAATTGATCTTTGGGTTTATTGTGAAAAGCAGAGGGAACGATTCATCCCTGCTGTAAAACTAGAGGTAGCTGACAGGAAAGGCATTCAGAAGTTCCAGCAGCTCAGAAATTCTTCCTTGCACCTGCATGAAGAATTGTAGTTTGGATGCTTCCCTGAAGCTAAATTTGTGTCAAAAATACACACTGGTATGGCAGCAGTGGGGAGCGGCCTGACACCTGGGGTGGTGGTTGTGAGAAGGGCTTCTCTGTGGCTGAACCCCCTCCGCTTTAGAAATTCCATTTGTGTTTTCTTACCAGAGCTTAATAACTAGAATATTAGTGCAGTATTTTGGAGGAGGAAAATGAAGTTCTGAACATGTATTTAAATGAGCATAGGATTTAAGTATAGCTTGAAGCATGGTGGTATGATGCATAGCAGTTTGACTTTTAACATCTAAAAATTGAGTCTCTGATAGGAAAGGGTTGATCTGTCTGACCCAGTGAGGCGTCCTATAATGTGCAGTTGTATTTATCAAAACAAATCAAATCTGCATCAGTCTGTGTGTGTGTATATACACGCACTCTCTACATGGGAACCTTACAGATCCTACAAAATAATTAAGCGAAATGGTTTACTGCATGCCAGAGAATTATTAGTATCAAAAAATGAGAAAAATAAAACTTCAAGGAACTTGTGTAGATGCAAAATTATTCCCTTTGTCTGACTTTGTAAGGCAAGTGAGGTTTTGGTTTGTACCCCCACCCCGTATTTTCAAAATCTAGACCTGATGAATCTGATGATGTTATCGGAGATTAATTAAATTCAGCAAACAATATATAGGATAGCGTTGCTCATATTGCAGCTTCTGCTTCATTTAAACAGTTTGGACAATGTGAATCATCTGTTTATGAGGACAGAGGCCGTCATAAAAGGCTGCGATGCCTAGCATAGTTCAGTGACTAGCAAACACTTTCTAAAAGTCTATCGAAACCTTACAGCCCTCTCTTCTTACTGGAAGGTGTCACTTTGGTTGGCTCTCGGATGACATAGAGCAAAATTGTTTTGACTGAACAAAATATATTTTCCTGTCTTTGTGAAATACTGAAATTGGAGCAAGTTTTATTTAAAAGAGTATTGACTTTCTTCTGAAGAGTAGTATGAAATTTATTATCCATAATTTTCTTGATGTTAAGGTTAATGACTGGGTTGTGGAGGCTGGCGTTTTTTCAAAGATCCTTACTTCCTTTTCTATACAAGGAAAAATGCTGCTTGGGCTCTCAGAGGATAAATTTGGTTATATTTGACTGACATTAAGGCATTACAATTGCAAAGACTGTATAAAAAACCCCAACCTAATCTGAAACAACCCATTTGCTTCAGGCTCTGTATTTGCACACAGGTGGAACCTTCCCTCACCTTAAGTATAACTGAGATAGTTGCATTCTGAATTCAGTAAGATGTACCGCATCATACCCAAAACCAGCTTACCCCTTGGGAGTGAGGTCCTTAAAGATTTTGAAAGCTTACCTCTTGGAACTGTATCAAGATTATTTCTTTCAACTGACAATACTTTCAAAGCAGGCAGGAGGCGACTGACTTTTCCGTACTTTTTAGACCCATGTGCAGGCGTAGGTATGTCCAGTGTGAGGGTGTGGATGGCATTACCATTCAGGTTTAGAGTTTCTAATACCAGTAAATTTCTACAAGTAGTTAAGGAGAGTTCAGAAATCAGGTTGTTACTAAGATTCAGGTGTTTTAGCATCCATTTTTGATTTCTTCCATCAGTGCACAGAAGAGTTTTAATATTATTGTAACTAAAATCAGCTGTTATTGCTGTTTGTGATATATCTTCTGGAATAGTAGGTATTCCGGTAAAAGAACAATTCAGTAGGAACTCCCCATCCCACTGGCAGTCTGAATGGTGATGTGTATGAAGAACCCGCTGTGACTTGGTTTCCACTGATCCAGGAAGATTAAAGGAAAGGACCACAGCTATGACACTCAAATGAAGGTTATCCATAGTATCTATATGTAAAATGTAAACTTACGGTAAGTTCAGCATAACAAGAGTTACATAGAAGGCGGAAATACTTGACATTAAAAAAAGATCAACACTAACAAATACCCAAAGCATTACCAATGTTCTGCTTTAAACATTCAGTTTTGGAGTCTTAGGTATTTTTCAAAAAGAACATTCATAAACTGTTAACCTTCACCCTCCCTCCACCTCTCCCAAAAACCACTCCAAACCTTTTCTTTCTTTTCCAGCACTTCGGTCAAGAAATACAGCTTCTCAGGAACTTGTGAACTAACAACAGTGGAGACTTTTGAACTCTGCTTCAGGTATCATACGCAATTACCACTGAGCAAAGTCCACCAGATACAATCCATGACGAACAGATGTGGAATGATTTTCATATTTACAGTTAATAGAATACTAGTTTCCCTGTCAATAACACAACATTGTGTTTTTAATGAAAAACTATGTTCTTAGAAATAACACTTCTGAACCACAGCTGCATCTTAGAATTTATTGTTTCATTTCAAAACAAAGATTAGAAATTCAATTGTCTTTCACCTGTTGAAACAACCACCACCTTTACATACACTGAGAACTCCTCACATGTAAGTTGTTTCAACGTACCCAGTATGGTATTTTACACAGAGGCATGTAGAACGTACCTTAAACACACAGAATCTTAAATGCATCTGTGGGATTGAAATAAATAATGTGCCACACAATGTTTTAAATACGCATAGAAAAACATACCTTAGGCAGTTAGAAGATAAACAACAAAAAAAATGCACAACACAAGGCATGTGTGGTGCCAGCATTTCTCAAACTGTGTAGTGAAGGCAACAAAATATATTAACAATACATAAATAGTGGCTAACAAATTGATCATTTATTTCATTTGGTATTTGTATGATCGGTTTTGCTATGTTTTGACAAAAACCCGAGACTTCAAAACCAATTCTCCAGACCATGATTTAAGAGTACCTTTGTGACAAATCTTTCAGCTATGTTGCATACAGTATTTTAAAAAGAATTCTTGATAATTACAAGAATCCAATACTAACATATAGGCATGTCAGTATTAACCAGAGAAGAGCTTTAACATGCTCTTTGTGTGTAATCTACTTGACCGAGGCAGTATCTATCATTTTCAAGATCTATTTCAGCTTTGAAGACACCGCTGCTTATATGTTTATACATGCATATATATATATGTTTATATATATAAAAATAAAGTGACAAACTTCCATTAGCATGAGAGTGAAAATTCTAAAAATGTTATAGTTTATTTCCTCCTCTTACCAGTAAGAGATACTAATTGAGGCAGTACTTAGCAGCAAAGATGTGTGCACATTTTCAGCAAAATGTGTGTTGAAGTGGTTAATAAATATTAACTCTAGTAAACCTATGAAGTTCATGAAGGCAGTATGCAAAATGTTAGTACTTTCCCATAATCTTTAATGTGAGCAATTCAATGGCCTTTGCTACATTTTATTCTGTTTATTCTGTTGTTGTTAGACCAGCTCTGCTGCTGTCCGCCCATCAACTACTGAGCATCAAAATCTGGCTTTGCCTTTGAGCAATGATGGAAATGTGACCCCTCTGACCTCCTGCGTGGCATAATGCCTGACCTAAGCATCCCCCTCTAGAAATCACTTCCACCCATACACATCCTGCATGAGGACTTACTGACTTCTAGTAAATACAGGAATTGGGACCTTGGACACGATGTTCTTGTTGCAGCAGGTGCTGATTTGTATTTTGTGGAATTCTATGTACTTTGAGAGCTATAAAAACAAGGGTAGATAGTTTATCTTCCCATCACAAATGACCAATTCTGAAGTTAATGTGTAACATTTGCATAACATTTAGAAAGAGAAGTGTGTGCCTATCTAGAAAAACGTGTCAAAAAGCTACTTGCAAAGTCACCTTTGTGGCCTCCATTATTAAGGTTACTTGATGCTACTGCAAAACAAAACTATTTTAAACTGAAGAAATACATGGGGTGGGGAAAGGAGGAATCTTATAATGAGCTGGTCTATTTTTAGTACAAAACACCTCACCTCTCCAAAAGCAGTTACAAGGCTAGAATAGTTTCTATAAGGCCCCAGTTCACCATAGACACAGTTTCACTGTTTTCAAATTCAGATATTCACATGTATTTACTCTGCTGTCATAGGATCCAATACCATCACATTTAGAATTATAGACCTGCAGTTTAACTTCAGGATTTAATCCTGAGGTTCAGTGCATCAGTACTAATATTTATGGAGAAAAAAGATATCTGATCTCAGATGCTGCTGCAAGTCATGCTTTAGATTATAACCTGTTGAATAATGGATTCATACACTGTTCACATCAAAGCACCCAGGAAAACATTTTTTTTGGGTAGTGAGCAAGTTATAGGTACATCTTTAAAAATGTACTTCTAATATAAACACGTTTTATAAATACTTCACATAAATTAAACCACCATAGAATGCCTAAACTGCACAGATAAAATGGGACCTCAAGCAACACTTCAATAATCGCAAGACTATTTCAAAATTGAAGTTACATTTCCACACTTGATATTACTTTGCAAATATTATTTATGCTAGCATCATTTTTTTTTAACTACATGAGAATGTATGGCAGAAATAATGCAATATTTTAAAGTGAATCTGCGATTACCCCTCTCGTAGTACAAATATGGTAAACCACATAATTTTGGGGGAAATCATTATATCAACCTTTGGCAAGAAATGAAGAGAAGACAAAAATCTGCCACTTCAGCCATCCTAGGCAAATCCACTTCCAAGAACAAATCGACATTCCTGTTGAAGTACTTCAGATGACAGTTCTGTTCTCAGCCACCCTTATGGTGTTGGGATGTAGGACAAAAACCTCCTCTAAAAGCAACTGAAGGCAGTCAAGATTGTTGCTAAATCACGTTCTTTAACTATATTCTACTGATCCCAATTCAGGAACGTACTTCAGTATGCATGTAGACTGAAAGTTTACTAAATCAGTGCCACTATTACAGCTAACAGGATGATGATATAATACTGCTGAATGTAACAGCCTTCACTTAAAAATATTATGTAATAAATGTTAGTATAAACTGCTGTAAAAACAGAAATCCTTGAAGGCATGCAATTACTTCATACAAATATATGTAAACACAAAAGAGAACTCTCCTGCTAGTGGTTTGTGTTTTAGTGCGTGGCTCCGCATGGATTGACAGAAGTCTGACAACCCATATTATAACCTGTCACCTGAACCTTGAACAGTGTCCCATCCGCACACATACAGAGCTTGAAGCGCAGCCAGTTGCCGTTATTGAACTGCTCCCCATAAGAAGAACTTGGCAGTCGCGATGGGCTGACCATCACAGTTCCATTCAGGATAATGCTGTTCTCCTATTAAGAGGGAGAAAAAAAAGTTCAACTTCTGATTTAAACAAGGCAGGTTGTTTTTGAAAAGGACAAGCTGGTTTAATGAATAAATGACATCTTTAGGATGGCTGTCGAAATCAACAGAATAAAAAAAAGTACATATAACAAGGTTTCATTTTTTTAATTAAATTTGTGAATAATGCCCATGACGTTCTCAATTATAGTCAGCAACGTACTTTGCTGTTCCAGTGGTAGATCAATATTGAGAGAGACAGCAGTAGTGTGGCTTTTCACTTTACAGGCCTATTAGCAAATGCACTAAATCTAAAAATACGGACATGAAATAATCTCTAAAAATCTTAAATGAATGCTGGCAAGTCTTACTGTGGCAGCACGAAAGGTAGCGCTCCTAACTGTATGCTCTGCTCCTTTGTCAAAGGTTGCTGACCCCAGTAAAGCCTCCAGAAGAGAAGATGAATTCTCTTTGGTATTTATTTCAGTGCAGAGGCCAATAGCTTAGCTTTAATTGCATCGTGGGTTTTTAGCATCTAAAAAGTAGTAAATCATTGTTACCTGAAAACTACTGAACCACTAATTAACAGCAAAGTAATATGCCACCTTTTAAAATCCTACTAAATACACTGACTGCAACTAAACTGTTATGCATGGCTACTTTATATAAAATTTGAAACCATATAAAGCTACATCAGTTTATTTTCAGCCTGAATTTGAAACTAAGCTGTTCAAAAAATGCTGATTTGAAATACTTACTGCTTTAAGTTCCATGTTACCCCCCATTCGAAACTCAATGGTCTTGCCTGTGATGAAAACACCTTCGTTTCCACGGACAATAGCACGGCCATCGACCTTAATGTTTAGATCACTGGTCGCATTGCTGGTAATCTAAGAACATAAACAAAAAGAGTGCATTACAGATCAATGAAGATGTGTCACTTGGGTTTGTCTGAGTAACTTTAATTACCTTAAAAATATTGCTACACAATTTAGTAAAAAACTTCAATGTACTTTTTGCCCTTCTGCCATTATGCCTATGAAGCTTCTGCCCATTTATTATTTTCCACATTCACATTTAAAAACAAGGATTACTTAATTTTGGAAGGTATATAAAATAGCTTATTTTTGCAGTAAAAATAACAATTCATATAACAATTTTATGGGATACACAGTGAATGCTCATAGCAAATATAGGCTTCCTATTAGGACTGTTTATGTAAACGTACTCCTCTGTTTTCATTTAATCTGTTCCTCCTATATATTTATAGGTTTGGATTTTTTTTTCCTGGAACATACTATTTAATTGTTAGCCTTGCAGAGGAAGCACGAAGAAGAGCAAAACAAATTCTTTTTGTCCTTTACAGGATTGATCAATGCTTCCTAAGGCACACTCAACCCTCTATAAAACTACTGATACTACTCTACTAATGTTATACAAAAGAACTATGCACTGTACTCTACCTGTAAAGCCTTTGTTATGAGTGATGATATCCAAGAAAGAAATTTTAGTCTGACATTAAGATCAACATTTTAAATGTATACGAACCAACATTTAGGTTTTTTAGTTTTCTGATAAATAAAGCATATTTAATGTAGAAACCAAACTAAGAACTTGTTTAACCTAGAAGCGTGAACTGACACAACTCTTACAGTGTTGTGATTGTTCTCTACACTTTTACTCAGACTTCTGAAATTCTGACTGTATTATCTCCAATAGAGGCAAAATGATACATGAAGTTCTGGTAATTATTTTTTTAAGATCTTACTAGAAACAGAGAAGCTTTTAATAGACATTTTATTTCTGAAACAGCTATCCCTGCACAAATGGATAAATGCTTAGCTGTCGTGGTTTAACCCCAGCCAGCAACTAAGTACCACGCAGCCACTCACTCACTCCCCCCCCCCCGCCACCCAGTGGGATGGGGGAGAAAATAGGGAAAAGAAGTAAAACTCATGGGTTGAGATAAGAACGGTTTAATAGAACAGAAAAGAAGAAAATAATAATGATAATGATAACAATAATAAAATGACAACAGCAATAATAATAAAAGGATTGAAATATACAAATGATGCACAGTGCAATTGCTCACCACCCACTGACTGATGCCCAGCTAGTCCCCAAGCGGCGATCCCCCCGCCCCCACTCCCCAGTTCCTATACTAGATGGGACGTCCCATGGTATGGAATACCCTGTTGGCCAGTTTGGGCCAGCTGCCCTGGCTGTGTCCTGTGCCAACTTCTTGTGCCCCTCCAGCTTTCTCGCTGGCTGGGCATGAGAAGCTGAAAAATCCTTGACTTTAGTCTAAACACTACTTAGCAACAACTGAAAACATCAGTGTTATCAACATTCTTCACATACCTAACTCAAAAACATAGCACTGTACCAGCTAGGAAGGCAATTAACTCTATCCTAGCTGAAACCAGGACATTAGTAAAAAGACACACAGGCCTACTTGGCATTGTATTCCGGATATTACACTCATTTAATGATGTCAGTTTTCACTTCTGTTCCAATTTTTAGGATGATTTACATTTTCGGAGCTGCATTTTTAGCTACGTGTAGTCAAATTTCTAAATATGCTTGAAAGATCAGATTAGTAAACTTTTTTTCTTATTCTACAACTAAGGCAGTTCTGTAATAAGCTTTTAAAAAAGTAAGTGGTAGTTAAAAGAGACATACCCTCTCTGTAGAGGCCTTTTGTACATTCAAGATTTTAACTCCATTTGGCAGATGAAACTCATGAGTTTCATAGTCTGTGCTGAACAAGGTATTTTGTGTCCGTGGGTCAACAAATTCCATGCCAATATCGCTGGTAATAGAAGTTTTGTCTTTTTCCACACTAAGCTTGGTTGTTCCTTGCTGAAACACAATCTTCAGAAACAAAGTCATGAAGTTAATGATGTTTCAAATATAATGTTTATTAATACTGTGAGTGTAATTCCATAGTGTTGCTCACGAACTTTCAATTCATGATATAACTTACAGGCTGATTATTTCCAGTGATCACCAAATCTTCATTACGTCTGCCTCCTACAGTGCTTTTATATAATGGATGTATCACGCCCATGTCAGAAACTTGCTTAAACCGCAACAAGCCACTCTCATGGAACTCCATACTGTCACAACCATTGGGACCAATTCGAATCACTGCCCAGATAACTAGCGTAATCTGAAAGAGAAACACACATTTTCAAAGATTACTTTAGTCGTTTGGATCTTCTCACAACAAGTATTGCATTAAGTAGATGTTTTGAAAGAATTATTAATGCTAGTGTTTAAGTGAGCTTTAGCTGTGCATTTACTTTAGTCTGTTTAATTCCTACTGGAAACATCAGAACACATTTAATTATGAAAAGCATTTTGCATGATTTTTAGACTCATCTGAAATATTAACTAAAATAATTAGTATATACATAAAAATATATATACATTTGAAATTAAATGACATCCATAATTTAATCATTTTCCTGTTTAAGGGTAACCACGGTATCATTAGCTAAACAAACATCCTGAACAAAGTAGCTCAGCTCAGGATATACTTACTCTTGAGCTACAAGAAAGCACCTTCACAGGTGGATGTCCAATTATGAAAAATAATTCACTACTTCTCATTGATCAAGCAATAAAAAGGTGGTAGTTACAACAATGAAGGTTTAAAGTGCAGTGGCTGATTAATTCTGAATGCTCACGTGCAGCTCTGTTATTACATGTAAAATGTTTCTGGCATAACAGTTTATCCCGGATGTATTTGTACTGTGCTAATAACACTTTGCACATTTGCTGTTACTGGGTTTTGGGAATGGAGAGACACTTTCAAGGTTCCTAATTCTGTGTTGCATTAATGGTAGGTTCCTTGCTGGAACCATGATAACCGAAATAATCATGACTGAACTTACAAGATTATTCCATCTAATCTTGCTCAGACTACAAAAGAACAAAAAAGAAAGGAGAAAAAAAGAGAAATCTCCTTCAGTACATTTTAAGTCCTTCTCAGCCATACTGGAATAAGTTTTATTTCTCCAATAAACCATCAAAATGAAATATGTCCTAATGTTGCCTACAGCCTAAGTATTATACTCACAATCAGATTGATGACAGCCAAAATAAAAAGAAGAACAATCACACAAATGGCCAAGTTGCCTTTCCTGCCACGTAACCCTGTCTTATGGAGACGGTCTTCATCAATTGGAATGTATCCCGCTTTGAAGTTACTGTTGTGCTCCTTATTAATGTTCCTGCGTTCCACAGCCTTCTCTCGCATAGACTTCTTCACCGGGCCGTTAGAACTTTGCTATAATACAAAGCATGGATTACCTGTTAAAAGGCACGTAAATCCCCTGAAATGACACACATATATGTGTGCAAAAAATAGAAATATGAACGACTAGTGGAATATATTAGATATTATGCTCAATATTATATTTTGGCTTGCCACTCTGTACTTAGAATACACATTTACAACCACTGCAATCTCTGCTAACGCAATGACTAAAATTAAAATCCAGATATTTTCAGACAATATGCTTTTATATCAAGTTTTTACCTCTTGGGGATGATACAGGACATAATCCTGCAGGTCATTTACCAGTACACAGGATTTTAGTTCCCTCCATGCTAACGGGGGCTAGACTCTCAGTGAGTCTATCCAAAAGGAGCGTGGTGGATATGGTTTTTTAAGTTAGTTTGATAGCACAGAGTTTGCATTCAACTTCTATTGCTTTCATGCAGCATTAAGAAAAATACTGTAAGGCTTTAAACCTGGCATGGGGAACTTGGCCAGCCTAGCTTTATTTAATCATTTTAAGTTACTAGATTGCAAGGGATATCCGGACAATGTAACAAGTTAACATGTAGAGGAAACTCTTGTGGATATTCATAGGGAAAATAAACCTTTGATGTATTTTTGTAACTTTGTCCAATATTTTGTTCCACCTCCCTGGATGGACACAGGTTGCTATTTAAGTGTTCAATTCTTCAAAGACAGGGCTTGATCTTTTTGATGGGATTATTTGTTCGTCTGAAATGAATCCCGCGAAGCTGCACCTTAAGCTTACTGCACTTGCATGCGTCTACACTGATGCAATGGGTAAAAATGTCTTGTTTTCTCCTGTTGGTGAAATGGTGTTGAGAAAGGTGCTTGACCTGAACGGGTTTATGGAGGGCTTCCTCGGTGATGTTCTGAAAGCCACCGTAACCCTGCACAAACTAAGAACTGGCCAGGCAGGGAAACTGAGGGATGAGGTCTGTGCTCTGGAGAAAACAGAAATCTTGTACAGCAGGACACTAAGTATCTTGTCCTGACGATAGCATGTTCTTGAAAGGATGTGATGGTGAGATAAAACTCCGAGGTAGTTTTTTTCACCTGGTAAGGCAGCACAAAAGAAGACAGCGCCAGGACTGGGAGAACGTGGCCAAACCGGTGACTGCTGGAACAAACGCTGGAGCAGCCCCGCAGAACTAGACAGTGCTTCCTATGGCACCCGAGATAAGGCTGGTGCAGCACCCCGCAGGCATCTGGGGCTTCCTACCCACCGCTGCCGCCGGCGCAGACCCACAGACACAGGCCCACGCTGATTAAAAGGCCCGTGGAGGTGCAGGAGCTCCGAAAGACGAGCCCGTCCTTGAACAGCTCGGTTCTCCTCCGGCTTGCGCGGCGCTGACCGAGTCCCCGTCCCACCCCTCCGACGGGGTGACAGCGACACCCCTTTCGACAAATTTAGCTTTTGTTCCCGTGTGGGACCTCGGATGCTGAGCCCGGATCTGAGCTTCAGCTTTACTTATACGCTGCCGCTGGGCTACCATACTGGTGCCAGCACGACGGGGCGACTGACGGCGCAGTCCCATAAATACCGACCGCGCCGACCAGCTGCCTTCCGCGTCACCAGCTAGCGGCAGCGGCCTGTTCACGCGAGACAGTTACATTCCTGTGCAGAAATGCCAGAACACTTTATTTGGAAAGCAGAAAGTGTTCTTCTTTGTCAGGGGTTCTGCGTCTGCGGGCTGGACGGCGCATCGCCGGGCTTTAGTAACGCGTCCCGCCCCGACAGCGGGCTCAGGCTGCCTCTCCCCCGCACGGCAAAGGCCGTCCTTCCCGGACAGCGCCGGGCGCAGCTCGGAAACGCCGTCCAAGGGCCGTCTCTGCCCTCCCCGGTTGGTGCAAGCGGTGGGGAGCCGGGGCGACGGGGGCGGCCCGCCGCCGCCCCGCACGCCCGCCGCGCCGCGCCGCAGGGCTCCGGCACCAAACCAGCCTCGGCAACCGACGCGAAAATGGCGCCCCCGCCCGAGCGCCCCCCTCCACGAGCAGCGCCCCTCGGCCGGAGCAGCTGCTCGGGCGGCTGGCCGCGGCCCCGCGGGCGGCGGGACAGGCATCGCTCCACCCTCGCCCCGGCGGGGACGGCCCCGCCGCCTCCCCGTGCCTGCGTCTCGGCGAGGACAGACCTGCTCGGAGGCGGCCGCCGCCATCTTCCTCCGCCGCTGCCGCTGCCGCTGCTGCCGCCGCGGAGGGGCCGGCGGCGCCCCCTTGCGGCGCGGGGAGGGAGGCGGCCGTGGGCGAGCTCGGTGCCGCTCCGCTCCGCCAGGCGGGTCCGTGCCGCCGGTCGGGAAACGCGTTACCTGGCGGCGCCACCTGGCGGCCGAGGGGGTGTCCCGTGTCCCCCGTCCCGTCCCGTCCCGTCCCGTCCCCGCCCCGCTCCCCGCCGGGCCGGGCCGTGGGGCGGCGGGCAGCCCCGGGGGCGGCCGCCGCGTTACCACAACCGAGGCGCGCCCTGCCCGCGTCGCCAAGGCACCCGCCGCCGCGCCGGGCCCGGCCCACGTTAACAATCGCGATTATAAAAGCGGCGCGAACGCGGGGCCGCCCAGAGCAGCGGGCCCGGGCCGGCGGTACCAGCTTTCGCCCCCCGCCCGCGGAGGGCTCCCGGAGGGACGGGACGGGGGAACCAGCCCAGCCCAACCCCGGGAGCGAGCTGACAGCCGGCCATGGCCGACGGCTTGAGGAGGCTGGTCGGCGCGGAGAGCGGCCGGGTGCTGCAGGAGAAGCTGGAGAGCTGGTACCGGGACTACGAGGTGGGCCGCGGCCGCCCGCGGGGGTAGGGGGTGTGTGGGGGGATCCGCGTCTGCCGGGGGCCCGTACGGAGGGCGGCCCGCCTCACCCCGCGGGCCCCGAGGGGGCGGGAGGCCGCCGGCAGCGGCGGTTTCCGCGGCGACGGCGGGACGCGGAGCGGCGGCGGCCCCCACCCCCGCCCGGGGGGGAGCGCGGGTGCCCTTAGCCCGGTGCAACCGAGACGGGCAGCCGGCCCTGGGGAGCAGGTAGCGGCCGCCGCTTGGGGTTCTGTTTGGGACGTTGACCCGCACAGGCGCCCGGTTATCACAATTATAACACCCGGTGCCTGTAGCACTCGCAGCTCCAGCTGGTTTCTTTTCTGCCTGTGACGGGGTTCGCTGAAAGCGAGGACTGGAGGTTAAACGTGGTTATTTGAGCTGTAAGGACTGAGTCTGGATCAGAAAAGAGTTTTGCGGTAAAAGATGGGCAGATGGAAGGACCATGGGCGAGGGTGTGCTCAGAAAGAATTGCTTGTGGCCTGGGAACAGTCAGGAAAACCGAGGAAAAAGGACGCTGAAAGTGAGAACGGAGTTATCCAGCTTCCCAGCTCTTCTGGGTGGGAAACCTGCTAGAGCTGAGAGGCTGCTGCAAGACAGCACAGCTGCAGAAGGGCTTTGGAAGGGGGGAAGCAGGTGTGAGGAAGGAGTTTCGGGTATGGGTGAGGAGAAGGCTGCAGATGGATGTAATGGGATGCACGGAGGAGTAAGAGGTAACGGGAGGTTGAGGAGGCAAAACACTGGAAGAAGTAGAGAAAGCGTAAAATTAGGGACAGGTGAGATGAAGGGACTTGAGATTTGACAATTACAAATTTCCTCAGTGGAAAATCTTGACAGAATTCTCGCTCCCGTGTCCCCAGGTTTCATTAGCTTCAGGACACTGATAGTTGATGTGGTCATGAGCCTATAACCATCTACCATGTGCTATGGTTGGTGAGAAGAGGTGCTGAGCAGAGATGCAGCCTTTTCAAGGGAAGTCAGTTCTTTTTTTACTTCCTTGTATGTAGGAGTTTCAGCATATTAATAGCCAGTGTAACTTTCGGCAGGATTCATGGCAAAGGACAGTCTTAAAGAGGAGTTTGAAGGTAGCTGGTAAAGCTACCACAGAGTGCAGGACACCAGAGGAGGAAGAACAGGGGTATGCATTTCAAAATCTTGCAGATGGATGGTGGAGGTAGACCTCAGGAGGGCTGAGCAATAGTGGGAGCTGAACTCCCTATAATAGTGAGGTGGGGGTAGTCTCTGTGGTCTTGGGAAGTGAAGAGGAGCAGTTTCAGGCTGCCATTGCAGAAAAGGAGGAGCGGGCAGATGGAAGCACCATGGGTGTCATGTCAGTGTAATGAGCTGGAAAAATGCACTTTGCAGTGGTATTCTGGTGGAGGTTAGCGCGGTGAGACTGTGCTCCTTGAGGCCGGAGGAAAGCATGTTGCAGGAATCAAAGTGCAAGCTGACAGGGGGATGGGTTGGGAGTTTTAGCTGCTTTGGAAGCTTGTAAAAACCGTATGGAGCCATTAAAGCCTGAAGATCTAGAGAGTGATCTATGTTAAAGATGATACACAGGTTACAGATAAAGATTAAGGAAGCAGGGACAAAGTATGTGTTCTCCTGGCAGGTGCAGTAGGATCCTGGACAGATTAACCCCATCAACTCCTTTTCAGAATTGCATTTGCTGAAAGTGGTGTAGGTTTGCTCTTCTGTTGTTTCCTAGGCATAATGCTGGATTTTGCCCATTCTTCAGTAGTATTTGTTTCAGTTGGTAACTCTTAAAAATCAGATGAAATTGCATGGAGGACTCGTGACTGTTGACAAAGCAAGATAATAGCCTTATGTGTATTATTTCAGCTAATATGGCAAATCATATTTTGGACTAATACATTTTTTCATCCAACAATCTCTTATTATTTTAAAAACTCTGTGCTGAAAGTTTTTAACAGTTTCAATTATTATTATTTAATTATTATTATTCAATTATTATTATTTAACAGTTTCAATTATTATGTTTCTTCTTTTGGAGATATTTGTGGATGCATCTTCTTTATAAATGGGGAAAGGAGTAAGTTTTCCCAAGTAGTGAATTAACTGGGTGATAGAAGTCCTGATGTCTTGTTTGTTTGCCTATTAATGTGAACCTTTAAAGGTGAGTATTCTAGCGGATGCGGTAAGAAAAGGTTGTGAAGATGTAATTATAGGGGGGGAAAAATTTCATGATCATAACAGGAATAATTTTAAGTAAGAAAGCCCAGGCAGATGTATTAATACACAATAATTTACAGATTAATTCCTGTGATCAGAATCTGAACCGATGCTGTGAAATAATAGAATTGAACTCTGAGATTCAAGGGCAGCTCTTCACAATCCTCAATGAAACATCTCGAGAAGGTAAATCAGTGCCTTGCCTTATTACTAACACATTTCACACGTGTCATCTTTTCAAGCTCTGGCTCTTTCTGCAACTGTTCTCAATTTCTTAATGTATATATTTTCTTAGGTGGGCATTATGCAGGTGTGGAAACAATAAAAACTCGTCTCCTGCCATGGCTAGGGACTTGTTTTTCATGTGCTACTTCAGGAAGGCTCTTCGAAACCAACCTCTCTCTCACTCAGGTATGTAGGAAACTTATTTTAAGGGAATAAAATGGTGTGAATTTATAGCTGCAGGAGAGCTTTAATGACTTTCTGTTAATAATAGCTTCCCTCCCTGATTTTGGTTAATGAAATATGTCCGTAGTTGCTCATGGAGACAACTATGCTATTTCTCTGTCTCATCTCATGTGTCCTTTGAAAGGGAAATCGAAGAGGTTGTTAAAGTTACTTTTGGCCTTCTAGGGCTTATGCTGTTTCACAACAATGAATGACAATAAGGAGGAATTTGCTTTTAAGAGAAGCTATGTTCTTGTACAGCTTTCCTTTTCTAGGTAAAGAATTATGCTGCATTTGCAGAGACATCATAGAAGTATTTATGCCATATCTCTATTAGTAAAACCTAACACTATGTGAAAATACATGTGTAAGCTGAAGGTGTGTATAAACTCCATGTGTTTGTCTGAGCTCCTTTTATTTTTTTGAAGAAAAAGATCTTTGTTTAGTATCTCAGCATTGTAATATCCCCAGAAGGGGGGGAAAAAAAAGTGCTCATGTCCATCATGATACCACCATGCGCCTGATGTGATGTTTGGAGTTAGTATGTATTTGGTATTTACTGAAGGGTTTGTAGTACTTACAGTTCAGCAGAAAAGACAGATCTGCTGTGGCTTTGTGCTTTGAAACAAAAGAAGAGTGTTGGTTGATGCAAACTAGGGGAAAATATTGAAGATCTTGAGATTTGACAGTGATGCCTCCATGTTCTCTGACTTCTTATTTTTACACCTCTTCTGTCAAAATCTTTGACAATTAAAATAAGGACAAA
This sequence comes from Haliaeetus albicilla, assembly GCF_947461875.1. Taxonomy (NCBI): domain Eukaryota; kingdom Metazoa; phylum Chordata; class Aves; order Accipitriformes; family Accipitridae; genus Haliaeetus; species Haliaeetus albicilla. Next base: position 55,551,418 of record NC_091483.1, on the reverse strand, counting down.
TGAAAAGTGATATCCCTTAAAAGTCAGATTCTAGTGTATTGCAGGAGTAGGGTTCTGCCAGAAAAACCCAAAATGTAAAATAATGATGTTATTAAATGACACTACACCTGGTGCACCAGCTATGGGTTTGTCATTGCATGTGACGTTCAAAATTTAATGTAACTGCTGCACAATTACTTATTTAATTCCAGTAGTATCAGGCAAATCTGTAGGTTGTTAAAAACAGAGCTGCATGTGTAGTAGTGTGCTTTCTGGAATGACAATAGTTGCCGCCTCTGTTCTAATAACTTTTTCTGTCATTTTGTGTACGTGAATTCCCCAAAACTTCACTTGAGTTGGTGATATAGTCAGTCAGAAGATGACTGACTGGAAAAAAATCCATGCAACACATCTTCAAGAACACTTCCTTCAGATGTTGTGTATACAGGTAGTAAATCTGCATATGCAGACCTTCCATATTCTCTATCATGAGGTATAAATGAAGTGAGTATTTTTCTTAATATAATTGAGCCTTTGTTTTGTGTGCTTGGGAGGTATTGCTTATGTCTCTAGAAGGTATGCAATTGCTTTTGTTTTCCGTTACTTTAGAAATTAGCTTTACTGAAATGTTTAGAAATACATCTGCTAATAATGCTATACTACATTGCTGAAGGATTCTGTAAGGTAGAACATTCAAGTAGTGTGATTTTGTGTTTCACTATAGGATTCAATAGAGAAAGAGAGGCAGCTGAGAGAGCTGGCCAGCAATCAGACTTTTCAACTGCAAGAGCTGCAGGAAGAACTGACTTCAACTCGTCTACAGCTCAGCCATGTGCAACAAGAGTAGGGGAATTAACTGTGATTCTTTTTGTTTGTTTTTTGTTTTTCAACAAGCCATATTTTTCTCTCGCCATCTAAATACTGATGGAGATTTGTAAAATGTTTCATTTCTGGCTTAAACTCAGAGCTTCAAAATACATCTAGACTCTGGATTGTCCATGTGTGTCCAAAGTGGGGTACAAATGATACAGTCATACCCACATTCATAAATTGTCTTGGTAGGTTTTGCTTCTGATAAAGGAGTTGGAAAACATGCCAGTATTCTAGATAAAAGGGGTTTGTATAATGCATGACCATTGCTGTGGAATTATAGTCAATGAACTGTTGCATGCTGAGCAAACCTTGATAAAAATCGAGTAGCTATAATGCAACACTTATTGACGGACCTACAACATGTCATAATTAGTTACGGTATGTAATCGGTATTTGAACATCTAAGAAGATCAAAACTCCCTGTGGTAAGATGGAGGAAGAAGGAGAGACAGATTTTCAGATAAGTGACTAGGACTGAACAATTTTTGTACAGTTGCATAAAACATATTTTGTGGAGCCTTGTAGTCTCAAAATGATTTAATTGCTTCAGAAACAAATTTGTGCAGTTAGTGCCAGTTCAGAAGTAGCTCCAAGTGACAGAGGCTTTCTCATTCATCCTATTAGCATGAGAACAATGAATGCTCACAGTCCTTTGGTCAGTACAATAAGTGATATAATTTAATGCTCTTACTAAGTGATTCCAAGAATATCAAGTTCTCAGAACTGCAAACTGTATTAGCTAGATTAGAGGAAAGAGGTTCAATAGAATATTTCATCCTGTATCCTAATTTTGCAGATATCTCCTGCTTTCATAGAATTGTAGAATCACAGAATGGTTTGGGTTGGAAGGGATAGTCAAAGTTCATCTAGTACAACGCCTCTGCTGTTGGAAGGGACATCTTCCACTAGATTAGGTTGCTCAAAAACCCATTCAACCTGACCTTGAACACTTCTGGGGATGGTGCACTCACAACTTCTCAGGGCAACCTGTTCCAGCATCCCACCACCCTCATCATAAATAATTTCTTCTTTATATCCAATCTAAATCCTCTCTCTTTTAGTTTAAAACCATTACCCCTTGTCCTGTCAGTAGTGGGGGGAAAAAAAAATTAAAGTCTTTCCTCTCATGGTTTAAGCCCAGCTGGTAACTAAACACCACGCAGCTGCTCACTCACTTCCCCGCCCCCCCCCAGTGCGATGGGGGAGAGAATTGGGGAGGAAAAAAAAAAAAAAGTAAAACTCATGGGTTAAGTTTAATAGAACAGAAAGGAAGAAACTAATAATGATAATAACAACAATAATAAAATGTCAATAATAATAAAAGGACTGGAATATACAAAACAATGATGTACAATGCAATTGCTCACCACTTGCTGACCGATGCCCAGTTAGTTCCCAAGCAGTGATCCCTCCAGGCCAACTCCCCCCAGTTTATGCACTAGGCATGATATCTCATGGTATGGAATGTTCCTTTGGCCAGTTTGGCTCAGCTGCCCTGGCTGTGTCCCCTCCCAACTTCTTGTGCCCCTCCAGCCTTCTTGCTGGCTGGGCATCAGAAGCTGAAAAATCCTTGACTTAGTCTAAACACTACTTAGCAACAACTGAAAACATCAGTGTGTTATCAACATTCTTCTCACACTGAATCCAAAGCATAACACTGTACCAGCTACTAGAAAGAAAATTAACTCTATCCCAGCTGAAGCCAGGGCATCTCCCCATCTTTCTTGTAAGCCCCCTTTAAGTTTTGAAAGGCTGGAATAAGGTCTCCCTGAAGCCTCTTCTCCAAGCTAAACAATCCCAACTCTCTCAACCTTTCTTCATAGGAGAGGTGTTCCAACCCTCTGATCATTTTTGTGGCCCTCCTCTGGACCTGTTCTAACAGGTCCATGTCTTTCTTGTACTGGAGACCCCGGAGCTGGATGCAGTACTCCAGGTGGGGTCTCATGAAAGGGGAGTAGAGGGGGAGAATCACCTCCCTTGACCTGCTGGCCATGCTTCTTTTGATGTAGCCCAGGATACGGCTGGCTTTTTGGCTTGTAAATGCACATTGCCAGCTCATTTCTAGTTTTTCAACTACCGCTATCTCCAAGTCCTTCTCCACAGGGCTGCTTTAATCCATTTTTTCCCCCAGTCTGTACTGATGCTGGTGATTGCCCCAACCCAGGTGTATCACCTTGCACTCGGCCTTGTTGAACTTCAAGAGATTCACATGGGCCCACTCCTCAAGCCTGCCCAAGGTCCCTCTGGATGGCATTTGTTCCCTCAAGAATATCAACTGCACCACTCAGCTTGGAGTCATCCACAAACTTGCCAAGAGTGCACTCAATCCCGCTGTCAATGTCGTTAATAAAGATATTGAACAGTACTAGCCACAATACAGACCCCTGAGGGACACTGCTTGTCACAGATCTCCGTTTGGATGTTGAGCTGTTGACTGCAACCCTGGGCACAGCCATCCAGCCAATTCCTTATCCATCAAATCCACATCTCTCCAATTTAGAATCAAGGATGTTGTGTGGGACTGTGTCAAAGGCCTTACAGAAGGCAAGGGAAATGACATCGGTTGCTCTTCCCTTATTCACCAATGCGTATTAGTATCTCTCATGTCTCATTTTGGATGAGTGCAAGCATTCTAATTGTTCATTATCAAAAAAGTCTCTCAGTCAACTCTGAGTGAGTTAAAGATCAGTGCATCCCCCTGAAGAGGACAAAAAAATCTTGTGATCTCGCAATATACATTAAATATCAAAAGTGACAATGTGGGACAGAGAAGGACCCCACAAAGTTTGGAAGAAGGGAGAGGTTTTTTGTTCTTGGTATTTCAAATGGTTTGCCAGAATTAGGTAATCTTGCAAAATAATTCCAGCCTGAAAGGTTTAATAAGCAAAGAAATTGTTTTCTGTTGTTATTTCTAACTATAGAGAAGGGTTGTGGGAGACTGGTGGATCTTATTAACGTATATACCTGAAGGGAGGGTGTAAAGAAGACAGAGCCAGGGTTTTTCCAGTGGTGCCCAGTGACAGCACCAGAGTCAGTGGGCACAGACTGAAACACAGGAGGTTCCTTCTGAACATCAGGAAACCCTTTTTTACTGTGAGGGTGACTGAGCAGTGGCACAGGTTGCCCAGGGAGGTTGTGAAGTTTCCATCCTTGGAAATATTAAAAAGCTGTTTGGACACATGCCTGGGCAAACGGCTCTAAATGGCTCTCTTGAGCAGGGGGAGTTGGACCAGAAGACCTCCAGAGGTCCCTCCCAAACTCAACCATTCAGGTATATATAAAGATTGGTTTTGGGGTGAGGCATTTCATCCTATGCTCCTGTGTGGAAAGAAAGAGATTATTTGATGAGCTGGAGAAAAGTGTTGGATGGTCAAGGTGAGGACAAGGAAAGTTATGCGCTGATACAGATTGGAGTGAGCATGTGGCAGTTTGCAGTACAAGAAAAAGTCATTTTGGGCTAGCTCCTGTAAGAAGTGGGAAATCAGTGGTAAAGCTTTTGTACAGTTTTGCGAGTTGCATTTCTCTGTGCAGTCAGGTCAGAGAGGTGTTTGCTGTGGTTTGCAAAGGTAGAAGTCTGGAAGATGGAGGGTTGGGAGGAGGTAATTCAAGCAGTGATGAAGTCATGCATGAAAGTTTCAGAACTGATCCTTTCAAGGTGGTGCAGTATGGAGTCATGATTGTGTAGTTATTGGCAGACGGGACAGGTGCAGGAGAAAGAGAATTCATGTGCCAAGATAGCCCATCTATGGACAGTGAAGTCACTCTGAATGCTGTAAGTTGTTGAAATAGATGGCGAAACTGGAACTGAGTCTTAATGAAAAATAATGGATCATAGCAAAATAATTCTGTTATTGCATAGTCAGATATGACTTTTTATAAGCTATTTGTGTGCTGATAGTCTGCACAAAAGCCCACTGTGATTGTTTTCATATGTTAAATTGGTATGGACTTGGTCTGCTTAAACAGTTAGTTTGTCATATTAAATTCTCTGGTAGAATCTCTGCCTTTACCATGAAGGTTATTTTATTAATTTTTCTTGCAGTCTGGCAAAAACCCAGTTGGCTCTTGAAGACACAAAGACCAAATCAGCCACTACTCTTTTGGCAGCAGAAGACGAAATTGTTCAGCTAAAAGCAGCGTAAGAAAAATTGAATCTTGGGGTATTTGTGGCAGAAGTCAGCATGCAGAGACACAGTCTGTCATTTACCTGAGTGGGTTCTGTTTATTTTGTACTGTCCTATGCTATAGGAAAAAATAGGTCTAGCTCCTTAACATCCCGTAGCTTTGTTTCTTGGTGTTATATAGAGAGAATTAACATAAGTAGATCCATGTGAGAACTCTTATGGCTGAACTTCTATCCTTTTTTCTTTAGGATAGAAGAAGGATTACTTTGAAACTAGCAGCTTGATAGTATTTGAATCTTGTAGATGAAGTTAAATAGGAGAGAACCATATTCTGAATATAGCCGGAAACCATTGTTTACAATTTGCTATGATGCTCTTGGAAGTAGCGTGTGTGTTAAATAAGAGATACTTCAGTCTCTCTATCTTAAGATAAAGTTCTTTATATGGCTTTTTCTTTTAGACCATTTTTGCCAAATCCTTTTGCCTGTCTGCACAGAAGTAATGGCTATTGGTTATGCTGATGTCTCTGGTTTAAAAATGTTTTTTGAATTTCTAAGTGTGTTGGTCACACCTGGGAAGTTAATCTGGATCAGTAAGGGTGCAGCTGGGGGACCTACCCTTCCATGTCAATATAGGGGCCCTTAAAACTAATTTCCTTTTATGGCTTGACCTACAAGCAGTTCTAGAAGCAGTAATAATTCTTCACTCTTATGAAATGTAGCTCACGTCTTATTTGGGTGGTGGGTTTTTGGTGGTTTTTTTGTTGTTGTTTTTGTTGAGTTTTGGTTTTTTTTGTGTGTGCGTGTGTTATATTATTGGAGATGAACACAAAGGTAGTTGAAATTAATTCCAACAGCATGTGAATTCTTGTGATAACTGACATTTCAACAACAGAAGTATAGTCATACTTGTTAAATAAATGCTTGCAGCCTTTCAGTTAAATAACGTTGCTGCTCTCAAAAATGGAGGAAACTTGACTTTGCTGCTTACGCTGTAGGAAAGGATATAACTGTCCATGAGTTTATCTTTCCTTTTAGGGCAACTGAGAGGATGAGTTACTCCTGATGAAGATAAGCAAACAAAAAAACCTTAGGCCACTAGAGTTTCTACTTCCAATATCAAGTTGAATATTACTTGTTCATATCTGGATATTTATCATTGCTTCTAAAATAATGTTAATTGTTAGATTTTATCCATGGACTTTCCTAGCAAGTGTTGATCACTTTGGATTTTAATTTTTTTGGATGGCTACGTGGAGTATAAAATCATATTCCCAAAAGATGGGCTCTTTTGATTTGTTGGGTGAAAAGTAGCTCATATAACTCCTTGATTCTTAGATATAACCTGACTGCTGTCTTCCTGATTAAAACTATTAGTAGGGAATAAAGGATCTCACAATTCCCATGTGTAGGTCTTAATGCAGACTGGACAGAAATTCATGTTGTATTGGTGTAAGCGATAACTGTGTAACGGTCACTTGGGAAGACACACACCATCACTCCAAATGTCCACCCCTTCCTTCTTCTGCCCCCAGCTTTATATGCTGAGCGTGACATCAAATGGTCTGGGATACCTCTTTGGTCAGTTGGGGTCAGCTGTCACGGCTGTGTCCCCTCCCAGCTTCTTGTGTCCCCCCAGCCTACGTGTTGGTGGGGTGGGGTGAGAAGCAGAAAAGGCCTTGGCTCTGTGTAAGCACTGCTCAGCAGTAACAAAAACATCTTGGCATTATCAACACTGTTTTCAGCACAAATCCAAAATGTAGCTCCATACAAACTACTGTGAAGAGAATTAACTCTATTCCAGCCAAAATCAGCACATTCTCCACCCTTTATTCTATACCATTTATGTCATGCTCAGGTCCCACACTATCCAATACAACCTCATTAACCACCCCCACCCCCACCCCCCTTCCCATCCTTTGATATAATACACAGATATCATTCCCTTAGTCTGTGAACCACCCCTATAAAATGTCTTCAAAATGTCCACAAACATCCACAAAATGTCCTTTGAGTTCATTTAGTCCTTAACTTTGGGCTCCATCTGTTATGGTGGTCACTCAGGACAGGAGAGGTGGTGTGTTGTGTGGAGTTACTGGGCACCAAAGCCAGCTCAGGTCAGGTCACTGCTGCACTTGCACTGCTTCTTGTAAGGCTTGTCCTCCATTGGTTCAGATTGTTCCTGCTATAGTAATTCCTGTAACATGCAATTCAAATCCTGGGTTACAACAATTCAAAGGTATTGCCATTACAATCTCCACCCCTGGTCCCTTTGGACCAGATCATGTTGCAATGAACTCCTCTCCTTGCCCCTGCTCTGGCTTGGACTTATCCACAGACTGCAGTCCCTTAGGAGTGTACATGCTCCAAGTGAAGCCTTCTCTATGAGCCACAGTCTCTTCAGGGGTATATCTGCTGCAGCATAGACTTATCCGCAGCCACAGTCACTTTGAGGTGCACCTGTTCCAGCCTTATCCATGGGCCACAATGCCTTCAGAGATAGACCTGCTCCAGCATGGCCTTACCCACAGCCACAGTCACTTCAGAAGTAAACCTGCTCCAGCATGGCCTTGCCCGTGGCTGCAGGCCCTCCAGGGGTGCACCTCCTCTGTTGTGGGCTTATCCATGGCCATGCGCTTTCAGCTGCTCCAGCATGACCTCATGTACAGCCACTGGTGCTTCAGGGTGTACCTGCTGCAGCGTGGACTCATCCACAGCCACAGATGCTTTGAGGTGTACCTTCTCCGGAGTGGACTTATCCTTGCGCCACAGTCCCTTCAGAGGTATACCTGCAGTGGCACAGACATAACCATGGCCACAGACACTTCAAGAGGTACCTGCTCTGGCGTGGGCTTATTCATGGCCACAGATGCTTCGGAGTGTCTTGCTCCCACGTGGACTCATCCACAGGTCACAGTCCCTTTGACTCGAGTTCACGCTGAAGTTCAAGCCTGTCCAGTACAGCAGCACAGAAACAGCAGCGATGCCCCGGCCGTCTGCCAGCCCAGGTGCATCGCCATTGCTGTTACCAAAATGTTCCCAGGCAGAGCAGAGTAAGATGATCAGCAGTACGGCACTACAGCAAGCAGCAAGAGCAAAAAGCAGCCACTGATGAGCCCTAGACTCTAATTTACACTAAGGCAAGCATGCCCCGTGGCAAGCACAGGAGCCTGTCAATTAAAAGCTAAACAGCAATAACAGCTATAAATTCAATCTAGCACATTCCAATCAAATCTGTCGTCATCTAGAACCCTTTGAGCCGCACGCTGGGCGCCAAAAAGGACTGTCATGGGTTAACCTCAGCCGGCAGCTAAGCACCACCCAGCCACTCGCTCACTCCTCCCCGCAGTGGGATGGGGGAGAGAATCCGAAGGGTAAAAGTGAGAAAACTCGTGGGTTGAGATAAAGACAGTTTAATAGGGAAAGCAAAATCCGCATATGCAAGCAAAGCAAAACAAGGAATTCATTCACCACTTCCCATGGGCAGGCAGGTGTTCAGCCATCTCCAGGAAAGCAGGGCTCCATCACACCTAACGGTGACTTGGGAAGGCAAACGCCATCGCCCTCAATGTCCCCCCTTCCTTCTCCTTCCTCCAGCTTTATATGCTGGGCATGACGTCATATGGTCTGGAACATCCCTTTGGTCAGTTGGGGTCAGCTGTCCCGGCTGTGTCTCCCCCCGACTTCTTGTGCCCCCCCAGCCTGCTCGCTGGTGGGGTGGTGGGAGAAGCAGAAAAGGCCTTGGCTCTGTGTGAGCACTGCTCAGCAGCAACGAAAACAGCCCTGAATTACCAGCACTGTTTCCAGCACAAATCCAAAACATAGCTCCATATGAACGACTATGAAGAGAATTAACTCTATCCTAGCCGAAACCAGCACATGTTGCCATTTGTACTACTAACAGAAGAATAAACCATTCCTGTTTTCCTATGAATTCAAGAATTCCGTAATCTTGACATACTTATGGTTCACGTTAGCTCTCAGTTTAGTTGGCACTCTACATTTGCATCTTCTGCCTGGGTGTTCAATTTTTTATTGAACAAAAGTGATATTTTTCATGTTGTGTGAGTCATCTTTTCAAAATTTGAACCCTTTTAGTTGGGTGAAATCAGAATTGCCTAGTCTTCACCTGCCTGTCAAAACCAGAATCCTTCTAAAAGCAGAGAAAGTGAGGTCAGGACCAATCTGTGACACTTAGGGCAGGATTTTTTTTTACACAAGGAACAGTTAGTCAGGAGTGTTCTTTGCCCCTTTGTCTGTAAACTTGTTTTTTTGAGACTTTTAGAACAGCTGATCTCCTTCCTTTTGTCTATAGTCTGTCTGTCTCACATACTTAAATCAAAGCATGTTTTGCAAGACATCTTGGTCTCCTGGGCTGTTAGAACAAATGTGGTCTAGACTCAATATAATTAAATTCTATAGCCAGTATAAGCTTTTGTTATATCAAGATATTAATTATACCAGGATTTAGCTATTTGCTGCAGAATTCTGAAGGAAAATAAAAATTTTTTTAATTAATAACTATCAACATTTAAAAGCAATTGAAAGTTCTTCAGGGGAAGACAAAAAATAAAGTGTACTGAAACCTATTTTTATATACAGACTGAACAAAATCCTGTTAGTACTGTTATAAATGGAAGCTTACTACTAGCGTGCTTAGACTTGTGCCAAGGTCTAATCAAACTTAACATTGCCAGATGACTCACTTGGAAGTAAATGAGGTCAAGAGGACTTTTCTTTCTTGATCTGCTGTACGGAGGACCTGTTATATAGATTGCCAGGAAGAAATTTTGACAAACAGTTGTAATTAATAACAGCCAATATGGTAGCTTGAATCAGTTACCTCAAGACCTTGTAGTGTCACTGTTGCAGAGGGCTCTTAAAAACAGGTTAAACAGGCATTTGGCCAAAAATTACATAGGTGCAGTTGTTCTTGCCTTGAATTTCAAGGCAATCTGACTGAATGAGTTGGGCTTAGCCCAAGGGCTGGGGGAACTGTGGGGAAGTTTATCGTTAATGAATTGTTTGAAACTGGAGAGTAGCAGTGGGCTTATTTATCCAAACAGCATTAAGTAGATACTTGACACAAATTCTCAAGGCTATTGTATTTTCTCCTGAGAAACTGGTTGAAGATGCCTATTTTATTTTTAAATGGTTAGATGGTGGAGTGTAAAACACTAGTTATAGCCTTAAAATAAAAATGGGTTATAAAAACTTTTCTGATTTTTCTAAGAACTATATTTTGCCTTGTTGGTTCCCATTATATTTTTTGCAGCATCTACATCTCTTCGGCCTTAGCAGAAAGATGATAATAGTCTCTTCATTTCGGATTAATATTTAGCAGTATGAGTGAATGAATTGCTAAATGAGTGAATTCACTCATTAGAGTGAATGAACAATAAAACAGGGGAAACTGAATACTGCATAGATTTAATTAGCATGGAAAGGATTCGTGTTAAGGCTTACAAAAGTCAGCTTTGGTAATTGATAAATATGACTGTCTTAAAGTTGTTTTTTTTCCTTTTTTGTATTTAGTTTTTCTTACAAAGAAAGAAACATTCATTTTCAGTGGTGGCTTCTCTTATGTTTGTGACTTGCTATATGACTTGTGATGAACAATGAAAGGTGCAGGTATTTCTGCTGGTTTCAGTCTGTCATGTGCTGTCCTGTTTTGGTTTTTTGGGTTTTTTTGTGTGTGGTTTTTTTTTTCCCCTCTCCTGATAAAGGCAGGCCTATAATTAAGCATCTGTTTGTATTTGTAATCATTATCTGCTGTCATGATGAAAAGATGGAAGCTTTGTGGATCTCACAGCAGTGAGATAAAGACCATCAAAAATTGCTTTAAAACCTTCTGAAAAATGCCCATGTGAATAGGGTTAAATAACAAAAAGAAAATAATATAGAAGTGAAATGATTACTTTTTATTTATCCTTTCTGTTGGATAGTTATTAACACTGCATTGTCTGTCTGCATTGTCTATCGTGGCAATTTGAGGAAAGCCTGACTAGTGTCTTGTATATTATATAGGGGTTTTTTTCACCTTTTATTTTCTTGGTATATAATGATTTTCCCCCATTTCCATCTCTAGAACTCGTCTTTCCAAATCTACTTTCCTTTCCCAGTTGTTCTTTATATTAGAATTCTTTAACCCTCTTTTACTGCTACTCTGCTAGAAGTCCTTGCTGGAGGAGCTGACTAAAGACTTCCATGGGATTGTAGTAATATCTGCAGCTTTTCGTACCTAGGTTAGAAGGACAGGCTTTCCTCTTAGCAGATGTGCTGGCTTTATTACCTGTGGTCCTCTCAGTCAGCCTGCTCCTTAAAAAGTCAGAATGGGAAGCTTGTCAATTGATAGGTGTTACAGCTTTCATTGATTCAGATCCTCAAAAATCTCACCAGGGTCCTTCAGTAAAGAAAAGGAAGAACAGACTGAATGCCTCCAAAATAAATAGAAAGCATCCTTTTTTTTCATTTTTTATTTTCTTTCTTCTTTTTTTTTTTCTTTCGGAAAGAGGAATACAGTAAGACCTGTGTTAGGTAGGAAAGCAGAGATGTTGGGATACTTGCTACCGTTAAGTAAGAGTAAAGGACAGAAGATAAACTTGCTTAACTGGTTGTCTGCCAATGTTTAAGAAACACTGCTTCTCTTGGGGAGAGCAAGAGAGGAATCATTAGCTTTTGATATGACTTGAATAACATAATTGGTGATATCCTTTGACTGACTAATATATTCCAGCAAAGAAGAAAACCCAAGGACCTGGTATAAGAAAATACCTAGAGTCTTGAACTGTATGAAAGAAAACTGAGCTGGTTTAGTTAACATCTTAAATATGAGAAGGAAACCAGTTTCTTTCTTAGACCTTATCATCTGAGCTAGTGCAAGGACACTAAATGTTAACCAGTGATCTCTCCTGTAACATAAAGTGTAGTGTATCCAATCTCCTGCCACAGTACACTTTTACATTTCAAAGCGTAGTTAAGAGTATGCTTTGGAGTAGGCTTTTTTTAAACTCTTGATTTCCCTGTATTTCAGCATAAGGAGCTTGCTCAATATTTCTCTTCTTTTTCTGTTCTTTTTGTTTGATGATGAGGATTAATTGATAGATGGTTTGCATTGGTAGAAGGACATCTTGTGACTGACTTTATTCTCTGTGGTTAAGTCTGAAGACTTCCTGTGCCCAAGAGAAGGATGCCCTGAGGAAGTTAGATCGTCTGAATGACTATGAGCAGCAGATTCAAATACTGCGGGATGAGATTTCTATCCTGGATGCCCAGAAGTCTGTTCTTCAGAGCAGGTAGAGGCATTATTCAGAGGGGTCACTGAATCAGAGAAATTGTTCATGTTTGGTAGCATGAATTCCCTGCTCATTTGAAATTGAAGTATAAAGAAAAACTAAGTTTTTGTACTTTGTTATGAAGGAATATAAACTCTTTAACTGATTTCTCCTACTGCCCAAATGTTTTAATTTCAGGCAGCTGTGTTAAGTTTCTGGCAAAACAGCAAAGGCAGCAGCTTTACAAAATACATTGAGAGCAACTGTACAGGGTAAAAAGAGATGATTGGGTTTTTTGTTTATAAGTCCTCTTTGAATACTGCATCATTACAGGGCAGAACTTGTTGTTATATTCTCACTTGTTTGACTTTACAACTCTTCAGCAGCACTGAAAGAGGAACAAATCTCCAAAGTATTACTAGTTAACATATTGTTAACAGAACAAAGTGCTTGGCTGTACACATTTTAGGAATTACTTTAATTTTATTGTTTAGGTTCTAGCCCATAAAATGTATTGACACAAATGCCTTCATATTAGACTAACCAGCTGCAGGTTTACTTCTTTAATTATGTTGGCTCAAAATCTCACCTTACCCCAGTAATAATTAAATTGACACAAAACTCTGTGCACTAGGCAAAAGCATCTGACGATGGTGAAGTGACCTCATGCTTCTTCACATGTCTGTCATAGGTTTGTACGGAGCCGCTCTCCTTCCCCAAGGCACAGTGAGAGCAAGTCACCTAGTCCACTTCCCCTGAGGAGCTGCTCACCTGGCCGAGCCAGGCGTACAAATGCTTCACGTCGTGCCTGCCTGGTAGCTCGCTTCGGTGACATTTATGCTCAAGAACGCTTGGATGCAGAGACCGATTTGAGGTCATACATCAATGACATGGAGAGGGTGCAGAGGATAATATACATTGCAGCTGTGGTAAGAAAAAAATGGTATTTCTTGTTTTACAGAAAGGCCAGAAGTGTTTTATAAAATATTATGGCTGGATTGGATTAAATTGTGTGTAAATCAGCATTTCTGTGAAGTATGGAGAAGAAAACTTCTCTACTTTTTTCCCTTTTGATTTTCCTTTCTTTCCCTCACATTTTTACATTGAACTCTCAGTTTAGTGTTCTTTTCTGACTGTCCTGTCCCAACGTTAGAACAGAGTCAGTGATCTACAGTACAGATGCTAAAAGGGGTGCATAAGAAGACTGAATAACTCTGAAAGGTAGATGATTCCTGCACTAAACAACACCGCCTCATTTAGATTAATTCTTTTTGGAATACTATATTTTAGAAAGCTAAAAATATCTCCAAATCATGCTTCCCTCTTGCCTGTAGCTATGTGCTTCTCTAGCTTTATTGGAAGGCTTGAAATTACCTAGATACCTCGTATTTACTATAAGCTCAGTCAGAAGAAATTTTTTTTGTTCTTCTGTCCTTAATCTTCTTTTCTAGAAAATTGATGTAGTACATACCTGCATCAGAGAGGCAGTGTGCCTCTTAATGTGTGTGATCCCAAGCACACTTAACTTACTGAAGTTTTTTTCGCACAACTGTCATTCAGTTTACACTCTCCAAGTCAGCCTTTCTTCCCAACAGACAAGAGGTGTTCCTGTCTGACATGTTAGACTGTGGCATATAAAATCTATTATTGAATTCTGCTCTTGATATCTTTGAATGTGATTCCAATGATCATGGGTGTGTGATAGAATCCTACATAAAAATAGAAAGTTAGGTGGGAAGCTTTTCATTCCCATCTTCTGCAAATAAATCACACTTGATTTAATCAGAGAAGTCTTCCCAGTTGAGTACTATTTTTAACTTTCACTTTTACAGCAGTGTTTTATATTCCTCCTTACAATGATGATACTGGGTTAAGTTCATCCTCTTAGATAACTGATAAAAAATGAATCTCATTCTCCTGGATTTAACTAGATGTTCTTTGTGTTTGCAGGAGTCTTTTCATGCAGCAAAGACAGCCTACAGGCAGTTCAAAATACGTGTAAGAGACACTCTGGCTCTAGGTCACTCGGGGCCCGAGTCACTTGAAGACGCTGTCCTGGATTATATAGTTCGCCATGAGGATTTGTATGACGTTCAAGCCAGTGTCAATGTAAGCCAAGGGCAGTGAGGAAGTGATGTGTTGATCTATTTCAGTAGCTAATAAATTCGGAATGTGTAAACTAGAAATGCACTGTTACCTGAAGAAGGAAAAAAGTTTATTGCATGGATGTTATGTCTTGCAGCAATTTATTTTCCAAAATAATATTTTGGTATGGCCCAGTAATCACTTGTTTTATTTGTCTGTGACTAGAATGTCTCTGTCTGAATAATATTTTTGGCAAGATATAGTGTAACTCTCTTAATCAAATAAATGTAAGCTAAATTTCATATTTTTCTTAAATTCTGTGCTCTACTGAGAAACTACACCTCCTTCCTAAGATTGATGTCAACGATGTAGGTCATACTTTATTTCTAAAATAACAGTGCATTCTTTCTGAAGTTAATATTTTCTGGAATAGCCTAAGACAATATTGCTGGGAGCTTCTTATAATGATTTTTAAATGTAGAAAGCTGAGAGGCATATTTAGGAGGGATTTCCATACTTGCCCCTACATAAAAGTGTTAATGAGCTCAAATTACTCAATTGCTTTTTTTTCAGGAAGTAATTCGCTCCATGAACATCAACCCAAAGATTTCATTTCCACCAGAAATTGATTTCATTGTGATCAGCACTTTGATTCGAGAGTTGTGCCGTGTGGCTTTTTCAATGCAGACACTCGTTCCTCCTCTTGATGTTGCCTTTGGTATTGATGGAGAACTTTTCAGCGAGACCAAGTAAGAACTCTTACAGATTCTTACCACTAAAAAAATCCATCAGGTTGTATAGTCTACTTCTTTCCTAATTAATATAAAGGCTTAAGATTGATGCTAAACTTTAATATGGGGCAAATATTCCTGGTCTGTAGTGAATTGGGTATGTCTTTAAGGTTTATGATGGTGTATAAATGCCAGGATGTAGACCAGTGTTAACAGCTTTTTTTAATGAACAGAACAATTTTCTGGATAAACCTCAGTTGCTAGAGCATATTTAATTTATCCATTAAGAGGAAAATTATCATCAGCTTTCCTTTCCCTGTTTAGTCTCTGTCTGCCTCCAGTGTTTATAAAATGTGTGCACCTTTGTTCCTCCTTTCTGGCCCATTTTGTAAAAGTCATGTTTACTGAGATCTGGCAGTTGGTGTCTGATACCAGGATCATCAGTACGTGTGCTGTGACCTCCAGGCTGTGGCTGCTGTATGACTTATGGATCTTGATACACTCCCATCTCTTCTGGTTTAGAGCTGAGCAAAAAGAAAAATGGCTTTTAAAAATGGGAATTTTGTTTAAAAATGCATACCATAACATAGTTTTTCTTTTTTTCCATAGGGTCAGGGCTGGCTGCTTTGTTAGCTGGCAGAGAACTGTAGGGTACTTCCATGCCTTCAAGAAAACTAATGGGATTGATAGCTCCAAAAAATTGCTCTCAAAAGCAAGAAAAGCCACACCAATAAGGAGGTTTCTAATAATAATTTAAAATAGAATGGAACCCAGATGGGGAAGAGCTTGAGAAGCCAAGGAGATAAATAGAGAAGATAAAAGTAGCTCTTCAACAGGAGAGTGCAAAGTCATACATGAGTACTTAATGATCCTGGCCAAATACTGGGCAGTTAGCTATTTGACACCCAAAGCTATTGGCTGTATTAAGAAGGCAGCAATGCTATGGTATAGTCTTGGACGCTTTCTCCACCTACTTCATGTGTGTAGCCTTCAAAAACCGGGTGTAATGTGTTTATACATGCTGCTGGAGAAGACATATATACACACACATTTATCCATCTATCTAGATAAATATGTGGCATATATATGTTTACATTTATAGCATATGTATGTGGTACACAGAGATGGAGCAAAATTTGTAGAAAGGGCTGGCCAAACCTCATTGTACCCTATACCTTTCTCCATGCAGAGCTTCATGCCTCTATTTACAGCATTGTTTTATATAAATTGCTATTGTATATACATTACTAATGTATAGATGAATGATTGTTTTTTTATTTCAGTTATTTGGTATTTGTTTTGAGTTTGAATCCACAAAACCAGACATGTATTATTCAGCTCATATTGCAGACTTAGGGAGGTAATATATATTTGGTATGTTAATACAGGCCTTCAAAATATGTTTTCTTAGCTAAAAAGTCATTGTTTCATTATCAGTATCTGAGGATCTTGCTAATAAAATTGCTTCTTATGTCTCATAAGATACTAGGATGTAACTTTATAGTTGAGATAGAGTATTTCTGTAATATCCTTTACAGGGGTCGTGTTTTAGCAAGATATTTCAGGAAGATGGGATAGTTATGCCTGCCAAAATGCTGCTCAGGAGATTTAATCTGTCAGAGGACTCAAGGACCCTGGCTTGTGTGGGGCTTATGCAAGAATATGGTCTTAGTGGCCTTCTGAAGTGTGAGATGGCTTTACTGGAGCATCTCTCAGTATAAGTAGACAGTATATTCTGCTAAGTCTGTCTTACAGATGTATTTCTTTTACAGGTTCACTTAAAAAATACTTTTGTGATACAGAAATGTTGTCAAGAAAGATGTTTATGAGCTATAGCTAGTATTCTGCTTTTTATCAGTATTTATGACTTGAAGGATCATATTTATCTTTTGGCACTTATAGACAGACATTTCTTGTACTCTGTATTTCAACAGATACCATCGTAGTTTCGAGTCTGATTTCACAGCTGCCTTGGTGGCCTATCATGTATGGCCTGCTCTGATGGAAAATGATGTTGTAATTGTGAAGGGAGAGGCAGTCACAAAAAGAGGAGCTCTGGTATGTACTTTTATTAAGAAACATGTTAAGGGAAGTAATTAGATTTGAACACTGTTTTGAAATTTGAAAAAGATAAATTCTTGATTGTTCCCTATATGGCTGGAGTTGTGTATATCAAATATCAGTTAGGTTTTAGTGCCTCATCCAGTTTTTAGGATTAATAGTTCCATTTGCCTTAATGTATTCATTATGCAGATGTATGATTGTTGGCAGAGTCTGTTCTAAGGAGAAAGTTTACTGTGTTTACTCTCTGTCCTCAAGTCATGTCTCCAGCATGGCAAGTCTGCTTGCTGAGTCTGTCTTTATTAAATGCTCTCTCCCAAAAGAGGTTTGTCAAACTCTTCTCTTGTAGTGGTCTCACAGAAGTAGAAGTAGAAGCAGAAGCCGCAGCCGTAGCACCAGTCCTCTTCTAGCTCATCATGTAAGCCCCAGCTGAATGCTTGTAGTATAAACAGCATCGAGTATTTTAAACTCAGAATGTAAGCAACCTTTTAAAATGCTGATGTGGGAATAAATGCCTTTGCTGGGTCTGGAATGAGGTGAAGCTGAACTGACAGATAGTTATTGCCTGGTATAATTATCAGTGGAGGTACTGTATGAGAAGTGGATCATAGTTAAATTCTCAGAAGTGTCAACTGTGGATCTCAGAATGCTTTCCCCCTACTCCCCCTTGCTTCAGTACCCTTCTGAATAACTAATCGCATCATCTGGAAGTGTTATAGTCATCTCGCAGTACATACACAGCACATGGTCCCTGCCTCCTGGAATTAGTAATCTAAATTTACCCTCTAATGCCTCAAAGGAGCAGCAAATCAGTGTAGGGTAGGCAGGAGGTGGTACTAATGAGATATGTGAAACCTTAGCAGAGTCCTGCATATGGTATAGTTACACATTTTAAATTATTTCTGTAAAATCATGTATATTTTTCTAATTGTTAGCCCATCTTATTAAATTGACATAGGTGCCCTCAACTTAAAATATGAATATTGAAAATGTGAGAGGCTTTGGGTAAGACTCACTTTTTTGTGTGTGTGCAGGGTATGAAGGAAAAATTAGAAGGTTGTTGAATTTGACTTTGTAGCAGTGGAGCTGCACTGATTGGCATGTGCAAATTTTCTGGATGTTGATAGGTCCCCAGGTGCCTTTCTTGGGTACAGTTCTTTAGCACACCTGAGTTTCCTTTTCTGTTTGTCTTGCAGTTGTCTCGAAGCCGCAGTCCTTCACCACTGAGGAGCGGAAGCCCAAGTAAGTGGGCATATTAGTTCATAATAACTCATGGTTTTCATATTAAGCCCTTGAACAACTGAGCAAAGAGACAAAATAACATGCTGAAGGTCTTTGACTCTAAAATACTTGTCCAAGTCTTATTTTTAAAATGGGTAGCCCCTTTCTTTTCTGTGTGTGGAAAAAGGCTGAAATTTCTGACTTGGAGGAGAGCTTGTTTTTCACTCTACTCAGAACACTGTCATGAGTTCTGCCTGCTAGTTGCCTTTGTTGTGGCCAGTTCTATAGTAAGTAAAACTTCTCTTCCCTATTCAAGAAACAGTTGGCTGCAAGCCTGCTGGCTCCATGCCTTTCAAAATCCAAAGAGATAGCTAAGTGGAGATGGTGAAGTGAGGGATTTCAAACAGTATGAATGTGTGCCCATCTTGAAGACAAGCAAATTTAGAGGCTTAGAAGAAAATAGTTGTACTGAAATGTGTCTTTTTCTTCAACAGGGCATTAACTGGATATGTTCCTGTGACGCAGTACATCCGGATCCAACAACTTCGCTGGTGCCTTTTCTCTTAAGAATACCTCAAATCTTGCAATAATGTGAATGGCAATTGTCACTCCAAATGGAGTTCGTGTTCAGTGGGGTTTTTAGAATTATAGAAGGCTAATTTATAATTTTAGAAACTACTTCAACCCTTCTGATTTAAAAAAAAAAAAAAGTGCATGCAATACAGAATCATACTCATTTGGCAAAATTTGCAGAGCACTGAGGAACCCATGCTGTAATCCTGCAGAGGGAGATAGAATTATGGCATCTAGAATGTTTTCGAGAGATACTAAACGATGCAGTTTATCGTGATAGGATATTTAATATAACCTAAATGGTGAATGTTGCAGAATGTTGAGGTTAGCTGTTACTTGAAAACTATTTCATTAATTGGTGCTTATTTACAATTTTAGAAAATAGCGATAATCTTAGGATGTGCCAGTCTCACACAGCATCCTTTTAAATACATCGTTGCGGTAAACTGAATTTTCTAACTACAATGCAAAAGTTGCAAGATCATAAACTACTAGTGCTCCAGCAATCCCCAGGACTTTATTGACAGCTACTTATGAAAGCATGGGTGTGTGCTTTAGCAAGGCAGTAACAGTCCTTGTTAAAGTCTTTGTTACTTAGAAAATATCATAAAAAATTGTAGTTTGGAACTTAAGGTATTTTGAAAGTGTGCTGCTGACTATTTGTAGGCTTGAAATATTTGCTTGAGGTGGCCTATGCGGTATCACTTTTAATGGGCTTTCATACCAGACTGATAGATTAGTAATTCTTGTGAACACTGTGAAAAAAACTGTCCACCTGTCCAGTTATCTCTTACTGTGGGTGTTCATTACATTTTATGTGTAAAAATCAGAGACCTGAAGAGATTTTATTCTGGCACTTTAAATAGTTTGTTCCCCTTGTAAATGTTTATTTTAATAGCAGCATTTTTGGTTTTGAAAGAACTGATACTGTCATTCTCTCAGAACCTCATCTGCAGGGCCAGCCTTGAATACAAGCCACACAAGTGACTGCCTGGGGCCTTGTGCTTTTACATAGAAACATAGGATTTGTCATAATGGAGCTGATGTGTAATTCACCATCTCCACTGTCTCATTCTGGTCAATACCTGATGCTTCAAAGGTATGTGGAGCTTTCCCCAAATTAATCTCCACAGTTTTGGAATATAAACAATCAGGAGGAAAAATTCTTTTCTGCTTCCTCTTTTAATCAGCCTATGCCCTGGAACATGACATTTCATTAATACTACTCTAATAACATGAGCAAAAGTATTTTTATTAGTTCTGAAACTATTTAGTCCTTAAAATTAAGTTACAGGAGCAGATTTTGTGATCCCTTTCCAGGGATCTTATGCAGATTTACACATCCATGCGCTTTCTCTCTACTTCTTGTGTGGCTTAAGACTTTGGCACAAGGCTCTTTGGCACAGGATCAGATTTCAGCAGACTTTAGTGCTGGTCCGCATGAGCCATGGATCAGCTGTGACTCTAGTTCTACAGATGTATTTTCATTGGAATTTGGCCAATTAGTAACCGATGAGAACAAAATGAGGTCCTGTACACAGAGAGACATTCACAGAGCCATTCTGAATGAACTGAGGGGACACAAAGGCGTATGCACGTATGTGGTGTACTTTCTTGCATCTAAGAAAGTCACAAGAGAAAATACAAAGCAATATATTTCCTCTTCTAAGAGCCTGATTGTTGGTCACAGCTATGGATCTGAGCTTGAAGTAAACCTGCATATTTCTGCACTGATCTCATGACTAAAACCACCCCAGTTCTGGAAAAACCGAGCACCTGCGACTTGTGTGGCAACAGAAGACAATTAGATATCCCGAGTATGGTTTTGAGCAGAAAAATGAAGGATTTCTCAAAATCTTGTAATTACCTAAGGGCGAAGGAGATGTAGGTTTTTTAGAAACTGGGTGTTGCATTTTTGTCTTCTGCATGTAATTACCAAGCCATGTCTATGTTATGATTTTGAGTTGAAGTAAGTTTCCATACTGACTGTGAGAAAACTAAGACTACATCAAAGAAGTATGTTTTTCTTGACAAGCATGAGAGGCAGGGTAGTTCCAGACTTTCACACACCTGTGATGCCACTAGGAACTAGTATTCCCAAAGAGCTAAAATTGCCATAAAAGACAAATTCACAGTGCTTAGTAGACCATCTCATCTTACTCCCCCAGCAGGTACCTAGAGAACTAGTTAGTCTCAAAGTGAAAGAGAAAACTAATGAAATGACAGCCAATGACTTGTTTTGGTGGTGAGAAAGCACCTCTAGGATATTTTTTTTTGCATAATGTTTCAGAGCAGAGTAAACCATTTTCAGCAAAATAGGAAGTCAGTCCACAGCATGGTAATGCTTAATTAGTTAAACAAACCTTACTCTACTCAGTTGTACTCTGCAGCCCATAGTTTTTTTATAGGAATACACTGTTTTGTTCTGGTTGCCTGTGCAGCTTATTTGTAGCCAATTAAATCTATAGATTGGTTAGAAGATTGCTTTTGGTGTCAAGGTAGACACTAACAGCTCCTGTGCTTCTTTTGATCTACATGACAACAGTGCAGAGAATGCATACCAATAAAGATTATATGGAATTAACCAGCAAATGCAAAATAACCTATATAAAGGGACTTCTGTAATTGCTTGTAAGACTCTATGAAAGAACGGATCATGAATGTGAAACTGATGATATTTTAATAAGAGTTTTTAAAATCTTAAGTAAGATTTTTAAAATTTTCTTTTTTTTCTTCACTAAATCACAAGCCTGGATAATGCCATGCTTGTAGATACAGCAAAGTAGAAACATTAAGGGTGAATTCTAATAGGTGACAAATAAAAAAAAGCCAGTAAGGCTTCTATTGCAAGGTAGTTTTAGAACAGTATGATCATGATAAAAGTGTTAATACCAGGAAAAGAAGGCTAGATTTTGAGCTAATTTAAGCTCTTTGCAGATGGACTGATGAAAGTGAGGCTGCACAGAATGTAAAAAAGCACCACCTTTAGGCCAAGGTGTTCATGTAGAACAGCACACGTTTGTGAGGGATTTAGAGATTGCTGGAGAATTTCTCCTGCATATCAGCTCCTTGAAAGCTGATTATGTCTGTCTCAATTCAAAGGCTGTCCCACAGTCAGTCTGAACATGTAGATGTTTTATCATCTATTTCTGGGAAAATACAATGTCATCAAAGTATCTTCAGTCTTCCTTCTTCAATGTTTGCAGCTCAATAACATGGAGACCCATGCAGAGCTAGCAGATACTAAGGGTAAATGGCTCAGCTAAATTTGCTACTACACAATGAAGATTTAAATTCAGAACTTACCTTAGACAGATTCTCCCAGCATCCTGATAGGAGAAAGAAAGTTGGTAGCAGGAGGTCGGTGGAGTCCTCCCATCTAATATCGCTGGCAGTGAACTGTGGTGCTGATTCAGCCTTGTAGGAGGCTCAAGATGAGTGGTAAGTTAAAGCAAAAATACTCTACAACCTGAAGAAAGTAAACGTGAAGGCCAAAAATTATCAAAATGCTCCCTGGAAAACATACGGCTGTACATCCTCCAGGATTTGAGTCTTTTAACTTTACTTTTATATTGCATATATGTACTGCAAAAGTTTGTCATCCTGTAAAAGTGCCATCAGAATTAAATACTGTCTTTCAGTTTTCTGTAACCTTTGTCAGCCGTTTTTGATTGGTGTTAATTACACAGTGATTTTCTTATTGTGGCGTTAATAGTCTAGCTATGTATTAAATAAATGAAAATCTGTTCATTATGGCTTGCAGCTACACTAGCATGTGTTCAGACTGAATGTTTTAAGTTTCAAGACTACTGTATTTCTTTTAGTCATGCAGCATACTAAGCAAGTATACTAAAGAAATGTACTTTCACTTTATGCCAGTTTTGGATAGTTTAAAACAACACATGTAAGCAAATCTGTCACAGGCTCTTGCTGATATACAGGTGTGTTGTTTATGTGGAAGCTGTACCTTTCACTCTGTGGACAGAGCACAAACCAAGCACTTGGTGTCATTTTACTGTTAGCAGACAAAGGCATGAACGCAAGTGAAGTGGGTGGTGTATTTATACTTTCTTATGGCTTTGAGAAGGGAACACTTCTGCCTTGCAGAAACACAGTTCTCAAAGTAATGTTACCTGCTTGAAAATAAAATGTCAGCATGAAGATGCTGTCTGCCACTGTCAGTACTGCTTCCTGTGAAACTGTTTTTTCCTAAAGGGCTTTGGCCTGCAATCAAAGGTGTTTGTTTTAAAAGAAAAAAAATTATAAAGAGAGATCATTTTAGGCTAATTCCTTCTCCTCACAGTAGCTGGCATTTAGCCTTTTACATTAGAGGAATATAATCTATCATAAGGAGATATGACACTTACCTTTGTAAACTGCATTCAGGACCTTCAGTGAAAACCTGTCTCTGTGTTGATGACACATGTACCCCTAAAACAGCATGGACAAGACAAACATTAATTATTTGGAAGCATCATCCTCTATTCACAGAAACCATTTTGCCCTATGAACTTTACACAGTTTGCACTTTTTATGGCTCATTTTAGTTAATAAAATGCAGATTTTTTTTTTAAAGAAGTGACAAGTATTTTTCAAGTTTTGTCTATTTTCTGGTAAAGTGATTCTCGGGCACTTCATTAATGGAATAAATAAGGCAAAATGTTGCAGTTTAGAAAAATCACACAAAGTTTATTGTATAAAATGACTACACTATTTTTTTTTAAATACTAGAATATGCAGTTATCATGTTAAATAGCTTACAACAAAGATTTATCAGAATCTCTTGTGACCCATGTAAAATTCAGAAAATCTGAAGGGCTATTTTATCAATTTTTTTCTCTGTTTCTTAGGGCTAAGCTTTATGACTGCTTTCAGGGTAACTTGTTCATATTGTAATACTGCATTTAGTGCATGTTGTATAGACAGATTTCCTTTTCCCAAGCCTTTATGCATGCTTTATGGTTTTATGTGTCAATCAGAAATTCATTGTTTTATTCTTTAAAAGCACTTTACATGCTGCAAGTAAGTGAATGATTTCTATTCAGGCTGAGGTGAGTTGCTTACATGACGGCATGTGAAGTATTAGCTGGTTCAGTGCAAAGTCCTCCCCAAGGCACAGTGTTGCTGCCTTCAACCTTATTGTGAACATCACACCTTTGCTCAGAAAAGGAAACTCGATTATTTCTACATGCTTCAGTAATTTGGGCAGGAATCTACCCAAGTAAAACCAGACACAAGTAGAGCTGTGCCGGTCCTTTAATATAGAAATACAATTAGTATTTTCATTTCCAGTCAGTGTATGGTGTATTGGTCAACCTGAAGAGCTTGTGGTTTAACTGAAGTACTGTCTTCAAACTCTTCAGCTATTAAATCAATGAAATGCATATGAAATTTTGAATTTAACCATTTTCAGTTGATTAATACCTGTTAGTACCATATGTTTTTCTAACCCAGACTGGAATTTCAGGAATGACTAACTGCAATCTAAATAACATGTCCATTTCAATTAGTTTGAATAAACAGCGTGTTTTAAACTAGTACCTCAAAACTGTATTGTAAATTGGTTATTTAGTTAGAGAATTAATAAAATACCAAGCCTAAGCTCTTTGTATCTTACACTAACAGTACCTGACCTGCTCTGAATTTAGCTTAAACCAAATTAAACCAGATCTCAATTGCTGCTATTGCAAATGGACATCGGACGCCAAGTGTCAAGGTGACATCTGTTCTCTGTAAACTTGTAGTCTTTTTTGTTGATCCTGCTGTAACTATACTGGCATAATTTATCGAGAGTTGTGATAGATTGTCCATCACAGGAATTTTAAACTTGTGAGTGTGTGTTTGTTGTACACTACATGTATAACAGTCCAGGGAAAGAGTCTAGAGCCTCATACAGGAAGACAAAATAGATAGGTGTGGCAGTTTCTTCTCATTTTATAATACTGGTATTATAAAAATAAATAGTAATTTTATAATACTGGCAAGAGCGTACATATGATAAATGAAAGTAATATTTTACAGTTTTTTTCCTGATGCTTGCCTTCATTGGTGATGCTGAACCAACAGCATCACGGAAGATCAGCCCGAGATTCATTCTTGAGCATGTCTTGAACCACTGAGTGCAGGCTGCAGAAGGAAACTTGCTGCGAATACAGGATCCTATTTAATTCCTGTTTCTGGCAAATATCTATCTGATGGCTCCAGAACTCACCACCTTTGTCAGGGATCTAGAAAAAAAAAACTGTGCTGGGATTTACTTTCATTTGCTTACAGAGAAGTAGGTTGACTGGGGAGCCCAGATGGATTTACAGCCTGCTGTAATTTTGGTGGGAGAGCCCTTAAAGCCTCTGAGGAGTCACAGCAGGCAGATCTAGGATCTAGCATGGCAGTAGGAGGAGAAGCCTTGCAGAAAAGGCTGGAGTCTGAAGCAAGTAGCCGGTTTCTGTTTAACACCTGCTTTGTGTAAAAGGAAGCGGATCTTCACCAAGGAGCCCTGCACATGGAGCTTACTGGAAGAAAGGGCCTTGCTCTCCCACACTTCTTCCACTGCTCGTGGAAGACACAGATGAAACCTTGTTGGTTTTCCTCTGTAAGATGGATGACATTTTAGGTGTAAAAAGGTTTCCAGTGCTCTCTGGTGTATGAAGTGCTGTTTGTGTTTTGGCTCTGCAGAGACTGAAGGAAAAAGCCATTAAAAAGGTAAAGAGGCACAAAATCAGATAAATGGACCGAAAATGTCGATAGGAGAAGCAGGGTTGAGATGCGACTGACAAGCGTGTGTGTGTAGCGCACGTGCAGCAGTCCCAAGGACTCCTGGCGTGTGCTTGCCCAGCCAGGCTGGTCTTGCAGGGTGAGGCAGAGTAGCAGGGCTCTGCCTGCAGGCAGTGGGAGCTGGGCTGGCCCCTCTCCCTCCTGCCCACCGGACCCTCCTGGCAGGACGCAGGACAGGACCTGGGATCTCCTGGGGCAAACCCAGACAGGGCCCTGGAGCCACGGTTTGTAGGAAGAGCACCTCGGAGCAGGGCAAAAACCTTACGAAACCTTATCACAGCGCCCGGAAGAGGCTAGTGGGCATTTTAGACGAACGTTTACGTGTTAACCCGAGGGAGCCAACTGAAAAAAAAGAAAAATCTACATCTATTTTTCTTGAGGAGATGTTTGTGTGAAGAAAGGCTCCAAGCTCCTTTGCCTGCTATAAGACATGAAGCAGAGTATTTCCCACGAGATGGCACTATTGCCTTATGCACAGAAAAAAGCAGTTTTGGTTGGTTTTTTTTTTTTTTAGCTTCAACTGCAGTTTTAAAAGCTGATTGCCAAAGTGAGGTTTGCGAATAAAAGTATAGATGTTGCAGATCCAGCAGTATCAACAGCTGTCAACTGGAGAATTAGCTTGCCGATTGATCTGTTAAAGGTTGCTGCCTGATAAGGATGTGAAAAATCCTGACATACGGGTGATGAGATGGATCACTATCAATCCATTATTGGAGAAACTGGTTTGGATTTAGGTTTTTTGGGGGTGAATTTTTCAAAATTAATGTGGCTCTCTACAGTGAATGGTATTTACCTGGTCATATTCTGACTGATCTCCTCAAAGAACTTTTACTTTAAAAAAAAAACCCCAAACTGAAAATCACATTGAAAATTAACTACTTTTAACGTTTGTCCATTTTTTATTATTTCTAGGTCTTATCTAGTTCAAGAAAATGTCAGCTTGCAAAATTGTTATACTTTGAGTGATTGTTCAGTTGTGATGGCTGGCTGGCAAGTTGCTCCACTATTCCCTTTGTCTGTGACTGAAAAGAGGTGTTTTCCTAATAAATTCTGCAAAGTCTCTGAATCAGAAACATACTCCCTGCCTTTAGCTGCACCTTCTGTTGATTTTATAATCAAAGACAGGGTCAGTTGCATCTCCTGAACCATCAGGGTAGAGCTGGAAGGAGCCCTGCTGTCACAGCAACTGCTTTGGATAATCATGTTCTTAATCTTATCAATTGCTGTTTTAAAAACAAGTTTGTTTTGTGCCGTGCTCTATCTCTTATTATAAAGTTGCTCCAGATTTCGCTTCTCCAATGCTTGGAAATTTTCTTCTGATTCCCAGCCCAAATTTATTCACTTCTAGGCTATATCTCTTTGTTCTTCTGCCAGTATCATTCTTTATTGTCAGAAGTCCTTGTTCCCTCCTTTGGTATTTGCCCTGCTGATGAGAGTAATCATCTCTTTGCTTAGTTTTTGTTTCTCTAGGCTAAAAAAGCCAAATCTTTCCATCTCCTCTGAAGAGAGAGGCTCTTAATTCCCTTGATTATCCTGTTTGGGTGGCCCTGGGTATATTTCTGTTTCAATCCATCTTTCTTGAGCACAAATGGCCAGAAATGGTGTGCAGTGTTCAGGATAAGGCCTTACAAGAGCTTAGTATCATACATTTATCAATTTCATTGTACCATTGTAACATCTCAGTGGGAAGTGGCTCAATATCTGTCATCAATTAATAAGCTTTATTATCCTCAGTTGTTTTAAACTGATGATTCTTTTTTCCCCTAGAACATGAATTCATCCACACACTTTTTTATGGGCTCTTGATTTTTCATCTCTAAATGCCTTTCATATGGGTGGCACATTTATTTTAGAAATTCTGAACTTTGGACATCCATTTGCACGCATACCATGACAGTAGTGTCTGTGGATGCCATAATGCATCACGGTGTGTTCCTGTCTTACTAAAAACTACCTCAGGGTGATGCCTTGTGTTAAGTTGCCTGAGCAGAGTTTAACAACCAACCTTACAGAGTTTTAGTAGCAATAAAAGAAATTGCCTGGAGCTTGATGTTAAAAAGAAAAATATCTTATTTAGCTCTATTTATACCCACTTTGCCAAGGGAAGGAATAAATGCTAAGAGTGTCACTATAAAACTTGTTGAAATATAGGGTACAATTCAAGGAACAGAAGTTCTCTGTCAGTATTAACAGAATGAAATACTAGGAATTCCTCATGAAAAGAATGTAATTTGTGTACCTGATGGTTTGCAGCAAGAGCTTAAAATAAAATTGAAATATTTTATAAGTCATCTAACTCCTTACCTTTTGATTGATCAATGACATGGCTCTTATTTCTTGAGAAATGCTTTTTTTTTCTCAGTCATATTTGTCCATCTCTTAAATTTGCCGAGGGCCATCATAGCCATCTCCACAATCTGTGTATGTCCCTTGTCACAGGCAAAAGACCCCTGTGAATGTATTTTCTGTGATGCTTCTGGATTTGTGCTGTTTCTCTGTAAGTCCTGGGCCATCCAGAGCTTTGAAGTCTGTTCCCTTGGTTGGATGGGACTTTCCCCAGGCTAGGGATGATTTGGTGTCATCACTTCATGTCTGAACTATGCAATCAGTAATAGCCAAGCAGGCAACATGTATGGGGTTCTGTCACTGAAATATCCTGTTAATGTATCTAAGTCTCTGTGCACCCACAGGATGTGATCATTGTCCCCATGGTTCTTCCTCCACATTTCATCTACCGTACAGCTCCTTGCCTCTTGTGGACTAAAATCTTTGGGGCAGGGACAGTTTTTTACCTCTGCTTGTGCAGCAGGGACGGGTTTTGCAGGCGATGTGTCTGCACAGCAGATGCAGCCTTACCGTTATCGCTGCTCGGTGCAATATGCTCCCCTGGTCCTGTGAGATGGCTGTGGACCCATCCACCTTCCCATTGCATGGCATCAATCGCTATCCGTGCCTGAGTATTGTGCAGTTCGAACAGCTCCGTCATCTAGTATAAATAAAAACAACCCAGGGAGCTGGATGAGTGCTTACATGCCCAAATTCCTATGAGCAATAAAGGCAGGGAGGGAGGATTAGAGGCAATATGATCAAAAGGCAGATTGCCTCTACAAAGAGATCCTCCCTAAGTCACCCCTGAAACTTAAGTGGGCCTTGAAGTGTTCCTGCAGGTAATCTTACACTTTTCTTGTATTTTTGAACAGGCTTAATGGTAGCCTTCGCATATCTCCCTCAAGCACGGAGTGCACGCAGGGAACAAAGCTGCTTGGGAGACTCAGCTGAGCCAAGGACAGGAGGTTTTTCACAAGGCAAGCTCTTCCCCCCAGCTGCTACCTAGGAGACTTCTCAGAACCTGAATAGATGGGGTGTTCTTATAATTATTTTTTCTTTTTGACCTGGCCTTGTAATAATATCAGATAAATGAAGACTTCAACGAATGGTGAAAGTTGCCTAAGAGAAATTGCTTTTGGCAACTGTTCCTTCTAATTAAAACGAAAGCCTGAAAAGCCTCAGTCTTTGGGAACAATTAATAAAATGCCAGCACTAGATAAGACACAGATAATTCTTTGTGCCTATTAACTGTTTCCTACAATTAGCACATGTGTGTTCAGCCAAATGCAGCCTGACCCTGGTGTGGTAGGAAGGAGAGGTTCTGATGAAAATGAGGGCAGCACCTGTTGCTTGCCCTACTGAACAGGTCAGTGCTTTCCCACCTTCCTGCTAGCAATGATAAGAATAATTAATAGAAAGTTTCAATACTGAAAGACTCCCAAACTGTCCCCAGGACCCTGCAGTGGGCATCAAGGGACTTTGTTCTGGTTGCTTAGATGCAGCAGCTACAACATCTCTGTAAGCATTTGGGTGGATGGCCAGACAGAAACAAAGAGAAAGGAAAGAGAAATTCTCTCCCCCTGGGGTGCAAGGTACCGATTTCCCCACCGGGGGCTTAAATGCTGATCCGGAGCGGTCAAAGACACAGGTGTGCAGGGCCTCTAGATCTGCTTATTTCTCAGCCTGTCAAATAATTAGCAATCATGATGCCAAAGTCCTGAGGAAGTCTGTCTTTTCTGTCCCCTGAAGTGGCAGGCTCAAGCCCAGGATGCTCCTGTGTCAGCAGTGTGGGGACGGGGCACGCTTAAACCCCGGAGAGCTGGCAGCTGGTGGAGGTCCTGGGGGTGGCTCTGCACCCTGGGGATTGGCCCAGGTGCCTCAGAGGCTGTGCCTGTCCTCTGTCCCAGCTTGGGAGGCCAAAACCATGTTGAGAAAGCGCTGAGCAGGAGCAGCAGACGAGACCCATGTGTGCACATGCGTGCAGGCAGCAGGTGAAACCCCCAGGAAAAAACACAGCCAGAGGCTTCGGGAGGCACCGCTGGATTTACGGCAGCCTGGCAGTAGGGGATGTGACCCCAAAACCTGAGAGGCACGGCTGCGGGGGGCAGGCGCGCAGGCAGGCGCCTCGAGGAAGGCTCTGGAGGACAGCCGTGGATCCGCACACGGGGAGGGGATGCACCGGAGCCTGCGGGACCCAGATGAGGCAGAGGCAGGCAAAGAAGGGAAGTTTTGAGCCTATTATCTTCATATGGAGAATGCGTGAGCCAGGGGAGTGGGAGAGCTGAGGATGCACATGTGCATGCATGAAAGGGAGAGAGGCAGGGAGCAGCCAGCCTGCTCATCTCAGAAAGAGCAGAGGCAGGGGGTTCAGGCAATGCCTTCTAAGTAAAACCAACCATAAGTAACATTTCAGACAGCACGGAGTGAGAGTTGAAGATGACAGATCGATGTCATCATCCAGGCTGGGGGTGCAGACCTCACGCCCTACCGCTAAAGCATGGATATATAAGCCAGTGAGTACTTAAGAAAATAAAAGCACAGTACAAGCTAAAGGGGATGGTTGGCATATCCATTCCAAACAGGGCAAAACGCTACTGCACATAGGGGCATCTCTGTGTAGGACAGGGACCACCCTCTGGGGATTGCAGCCCCATGAGAAGACCTGAGCTAGACCTGAAGGAGCTCAGGTGCCACGAGACATCTTGCCTTGCCATCCGGGTTGCAGCCCAGGCAGATTTCCTCAACCGAGGCTCAGAGATATGTAGAAAAACTGCAATCAAGCAAGACATGTATAGCAAAGTATTCCCAGAACTTGCTTTAGCCACTGCCACAACCTAATGGTTTCAGAAATGACTGTGGAGTAGCTATGCTGCTCGTCCACTGCTGGGCTTTGGTTCAAGGGAGGGATTTATTCTGGCTGTACTATAGCTCAGGGTGCAAGCAGAAACCTGTTTTTCCTCTGCTTTTTCTGCAGGAATGAGGGTCTGGGCCCAAGGCTGCTCTCTGACTAGGCTCATTCCCAGAATAACTCCTCTCCCAGCCTCCTCTGCCCCCCAAGAAAAAAAATTCTTAATCAAATATATAAACACTGGCAGCTTTCAGGTTTGTGTTTCTGTCTAAGCCTAATTTAAATGAAGGGCAGACATTTTATGGGCTTTTCCAAGTGAACCTACAGGGGCTTATTTGCTCGAGTCTGACTTTCTGACAGCTTTCTACAAGCCTAATCAAAACCAGACTTACTCTCATATGCAGCAGAATAATATATATTCGCACAGCTACAAAGAACCAGGCTAAATGTAGTAAGTAATAAACCACTACTATGGCAGCAATCATTCAATCATGCATATTTACCACGCTTGGATTTTGGAACAAGGGATGCATTTGTTTTGTTCCCATTGTACGAGGAAAGTTGTGGTGGTGAGGAGCCGAGTAAACATCTAGAAAATGCCCCACATGTGTGACTTGGAGGTTGTAGCTACAACACAGAGGATGCCTCTTTGCTCCTTTACCCACAGGTGGAAATGCTGAGCTGATGTCTCTTGAGGTGAGGTACACCCAGGTCCCCTAGGGGAAGCTGCCCGGGGGGAGGGCACTCCCTTTGAGCTGGACAGTACAAACTCTAGGACCAAGCTGGATTTAAGGGAGATTTGTCTTTATCATCTTTGCAGTTTGCCATTCTTCAATACATAGACCATATTTCTGAAATGTTCCCAAGACTTCCTTTATTTAGACAAATTCTGGATGGCATAGTTAGGGTAGGGAATACTGCGGAGACATGAAATACTTAAAATGTCTTGACAGAGAGTTAAACACTGACCTCTAAAAGAAGACTTTTTTCTATTTCTAATTATCCTACAGTGTTCCCATCACATAAAATTACCTCTCTCTGTACAAGGATGTGCTCATGCTCAGTTCCTGACATCTGGAAGAAATTTCTCCTTATCTGGCATGTGCATTTTCAAGTGAAATGTGGAAAGAGGTGCTGAACTGATAAAGCAGGGCTGTACCTTTGGGCTGGACCAGGTGGTGAGGTGCTATGAAGGAGAAGGCATTCTGCCCAAAACAAGGAGGAAGGGCAAGGAAATCTGTAGGACTGGGCCAGTCTTGAGGAATGGTAAAATCCTGTGCCCATCTGGGAGTCATCGGGCTGTTGAACCTTCCTTCGCCTTCTAACAAAGACGCTAAGTTTGTCTGAAGCTGGAGAGACTTCAAGCAGCTTTGAATTGTGAGTTTTGCTGCCTAATTGAGATTCCAGTGTTTCCAGTTTCTCTGTTAAACTGTTGCGTGGCTGAAAATCTTACCTGTTAGAAGACAGCCAGCACTGGCCACAGCATGTATAGTATGGTCCACCTGGTTTCCTTAAACCATTTGCCTTTCAATAAAGATCAGCTATGCCATGCTGAAGCCACAATTTAGCACTTGCTGTATTGCCTTAGTGATTTTAGGGTTGATATTGATTGCTTTTGCCTAAAACCCCCACATTATTTGCAACTACCTGTTGCAATTTGTCTAGAGGAGAGATTTCAGCTCATGGGCTGAGATTCCTTCAACCATTGTGCTTGTCTAAAGGGTCACTTTCGATACAGGGCTTTGGGATCCCCTCTCTGCTTTCTCCTAGTGATTTGGAAGGACGTGTCTGATCCTAGAGAAAAGTTGTCTTGTCTGATTCTTTCAAAACCAGCCTGGGCTCCAGCAGACCAATCTGTTCTTATTTCTTGTCCAATAAACATGCGCCTGTTCATTACTGTTGTGCAGAACACATCAAATTGGGCTGTTGGGATTTGGTGGTATTTGAGGTCCATCTGGCACAGCACACAACAGAATGTCTCCCATGGAGACCAGTAACAGGACCAAGACGTGGAGTTGCACCATCTCCTACATGGTCATGTTTGATCACCATAGAGTGTTTTGGGTGGGTGTAAAACTGATAACAAATTCATTTTGGTTTGTTGGTTTTCTAGTGACTTGCACTCAGTGGAGGGTGAAGATGAACTTCATCTGTATGGATTAGACTGGGATTTTTTTTCCTGGACACTCTTTCAGACACTTTTTTCAGATCTGCAATTTTGATTCAGGGTCTGTTTAATTGGGATTTTTTTTTTTTGGGGGGTGGGGGTGGGGTGGGGTGGTTATTCTTTTTGTTTGTGCTTTTTACTTTGTACAAAGCCAGCACACAGACAAATGCCATTAACTGCATGGGCCAGATACTTTGTTTGAAGTCATTATTTTTCACTGCTCTCTGCAGAGCACTATCACTGAATTTCTTTTAATATGTTGTAGTGATTTGATATGTTTTACAGATTTGGTGTCTCTCAGCACAATGTATTATAGTATAACTTGCTTTTAGAAGGATGGAGGACTATAGACAAAACATTATCTTGCTTTAAAAGTATGGAAGTGTCTTTTATTTTTGTTTTTATGAGTGATATACAGTTTTGGCATAAGAACACCCACGCAGTATAAATCAAATTCTTTTAGATACTTACACTTTTCATCATTTTTTGAAAATGTGGATGTGTTGACATTTTATGAAATCACCTTTAAAGTCTTTTTGGATGGACCACTTATGCTATATCTTTTTTTACATTTTCATTTTAATCTTTCAGCCTGTCCGGTTTTATAGGTGTCATGGTGACTCTTGGAAACAGGAATTTCTGTTTCTTTTTGTTGCTGTTATAAACAAAGTGATAGTAGTAGCTGACTGAAAAACATCAGAACTTGGTAGGGGTTTTTTTTACCTCTCTGTGGAAGATGAAATAATTGGAACCCTCTGGATGGCTTTTTAGCAAGACTGCTTTTCACTCTGGACAGTAAAAAAGACTCAGACAAAAGCAATAATATTACTCTGTTATTGCATAAACTTTTAGGGGGTTTAATGGTGGCTGCAGCACTGGATTGGAATAAAATGCAAACTCCTTCCTAAGAAATAATTATTAAAACTGTAGTGTTCAGTTATGCATGAATTCGATCAACATTTGAAGGGTGTCACCAGGGTCTGATTTGTAGCCTGGCTTCTGGTGCCTTCCCATCACTTGAGAGGCTGGGGCAGTACAGACAGCAGAAGACATTTTTACACTGAATTTTGTATCATGCAGGTTCATGGAGTGCAAAAAGCCTTGTTTAATAAAAGGAAAGCCATTTTCCAGGAATGTTGAAAGAGTGGCATTCAATATATCAAGGGTTTCAGTTGCAAAAAGTTAGCTGGGTAGGATATCCATAAAAATGGGTGCACAGGAGAATGTTCTGCTTGTATGTGCACCTGGCTACACAGAGGACCACACTGACTCGTGCCCTTCCTTTCTATGAGAGGAAAGAAAAAGGTGCATAGCAGGTATTTTCGTACAGAAAATCAACAAGACAACTTTTAAATAGCTGTTTTTCAATGAAAAACAAATAATTTTGCCTGTGCACTTGTATTAATGATGAGTATTCAGGCTCTGCGTACACTTGAGGAAGTGGCTTTTCTGGAAATGGAATGCCTTGTCTAATGGTGGCATAGCAGAACATACAGTGGTAAGATTAAATTAGATCACATTAAAAAAGCAGATCTGCGTAATTTGGAGAGAGCAGGTTCATTAGTGAAGGAGGGAGGCATAATAATTCACAAGATCAAGTTGATAAAACCAGCAACCTCCTGGACTGGATTTAGCCATTCCCTTATCCAGTTACTTCTCACGGGAAACCCTGATGCTGCAGAAGAGAGTGCAGCCACACGAATGAAGTGTGAGTGAGTTTGCCCCTTGCCAGCAATAGCAATCATTTCTTTGTCTCATTTGAAAGCGATTTTGAGATCCTGTCTGGGTAGTTTTTTCCTTCTTGTGTAAATAATCTCCTTTCCCATGGTACCAAACCTGAGTCAGAATATCAAAATCCAAGCTCTGTTTTCTTGCAGATGATGCTGGCAGCCTTTACCAGCACCTCTGATTATTTGTGGTGAGGTAAATACTGCTTGGGTGCTATGCGTCACCCACAAATCACAGCCTGGTGATGACCTAATAGGTGAACTGTCTAACCGTGCCTTTCATAAAGGGTTGGTTAGTGAACAGTAACAGTAAGAAGGTTTTCTTCCGGACACAGAGCATCAAGGTATGTGTTTTTTGGACTTTTTATTTAGACATACCCCAGACA
Organism: Haliaeetus albicilla; assembly: GCF_947461875.1. Classification (NCBI taxonomy): domain Eukaryota; kingdom Metazoa; phylum Chordata; class Aves; order Accipitriformes; family Accipitridae; genus Haliaeetus; species Haliaeetus albicilla. The sequence goes on along the minus strand of NC_091483.1, from coordinate 55,516,271 downwards.
TGCTCCTTGCTCCTTGGCAGTCACTGCATTCCTCAGATAACTTTGTGATAATGATAATATTAGCAAAATTGTAGTTACTGGTGGGGCACAGCAGCTTCCAAGTATATGACAATTTCCTGCTTGAAAAGAAAGAGATTCAAGCTTGTTTTTTCTTTATTGTCTTACTAGGAGGATTGTCTTACATGTCTTTAAAAGAAGGAAACCAGAAGGTGATACACACACAGACTGTATTTTTGCTACCTGTCTCTGATTGCCAGCAGATAACAGCAAGATGTAGGTTTCACTACTGCTATGCTATTTTTTATTAAACCTGGATACTATGCCAAAGTTTTCTTTTTCTTTCTTTCTTTTTTGTAAAGTAAGGTATACGTAGGGGAAAACTGAAGTTTTCTGCCGAGTTATTTCTTGCCAAGCTTTTTCAGCTGCAGGATATAATGAAGGCCAAACTCCTTGGAACTTATTAGGACTGTCAGTATAATCAAGGGGAATTGCATGGTGATAAAGTTACAAATCTATGCCATAGTGCCCATATGTAATGGGTGCCTGTAGACATATATATGTTTATTATGCCAGGGCGCTATGGCATAGCTCCATATTTTTCTTCAAATGCAATTTTTCTTGATTGCCATATACTTGTGTACATACATAAACACACAGGAGAGAGAGGACAAGAAATATCTCCTCCCCTACGTTGTCTAATTCTTTGAAGACAACATCTGCTCATAACGACATGGTCATTGACAAACAGATGTTCCAAAGCTGGGTTTAACTGTAGCATAAATCGAGATTTCAACAATTCCTTTATATTTCGATATGGCACTTTCAAAACACCATGTATTTTGAACTTAGGAAAGACAGAAATATAAATGCTTTCATTTTATCTCATACTTTAGCCCCAGTAGTGGGTTTTTTTTAATGAGCTCTCTCTGCCTTGGCTGGTGTGTGCAATGCACCAGTGTCCTTACAGTAGTTCCCATCAGGATTTGTAAGAAGGTTTTTGTTTACCAGAAGTTCTTAGGAGGAAGACATGGCTTTTACTCAAATAAAAAATGTAACAACACTCACAGCCAAACCAGCTTTTATGAAAATAGTTTTAAAGGTCCTGCTTACAGCAAAACATGTCAGGAAATATGTGTTTGAGTCGGAAAGTCCAGCCTATGTTGTTTTGTCTGACACCACGGGAGGGGAGAGAAGGGGACAAGGCTAAATGTAAAGGGGTTGCAGGAGGATGTTGCCTGCATTACATCATCTTCCCTTTCCCACTGGGAATCTTTTTGTGGGGATGGTGCAAGCAGCAGGTTTCAGGCTGTGAAAGGGGACAGGCCCCTGACTGTGGCTTTTTGCCACCGAGCTGGGCTCTGAGCCTTGCCCGGCATCAGCCAGCTAAGTCCTGGCTCCCTGTCTTCCTTGGCTTGCCTGCTGTGTGCTTTGAGGGAAAACTCCTGCCCACCGCTCGCCTGGTGCTGGGGTGACATGCGGGACGGGCACATGGACAGGCAGAGGACAGCTAAGGGACAAGCATGTCTGGTGCTCCCACGAACCTGTGTTTCAGCCCAGGAGCTCTCTGGGCTGCTCCACAGAGCTGAGATTAGCTCGGAAGTGCATTATCCTGCATAATTCCCAACGGGCTTCAACAGGATCCGGATGGGGAGCAGCTCCTACTGCGGCACAGTCTGCCAGCCAAGGATTTGCTCTGGCCCAAGGAGACCATGCATTGTACGAGGTCTTGGACTCCACTGTAGAAATGAATTAGGGCCAAAAGACTCCCCTTTTTTTAACGTGAGGTGTGGAGTGCTCTTGGGTTTTGAGGTTTGACTCAGAAAGTAACCCCTGGCAAGACAGGCGGTTTAATTATAAAGCTGTTAGAGTTTTCCAGAGTTACAAAGCCATATAGGACACTGCAGTTCTGTACTGTTTTGGGTTTGTGTGATGGGGTTTTGGTAGCAGGGGAGGGGGCTGCAGAGGTGGCTCCTGTGAGAAGCTGCTGGAAGCTTCCCCGGCTCCAAGTCGGACCTGCCGCTGGCCCAGGCCGAGCCCATCAGTGATGGTGGTAGCGCTTCTGGGAGAACAGATTTAAGAAGGGGAACCTGCAGTGAGTAGGGGGATTGGGATGTGAGAGGAACCCCTCTGCAGACACCGAGGTCAGTGAGGAAGGAGGGGAGGAGGAGCGCCGGAGGAGGGGATGCCCCCCCAGCCCGTGGTGAGACGGCAGGCTGTCCCCCCCAGCCCATGGAGGGGAGCAGGGGAGCAGATGCCCACCTGCAGCCCGGGGAGGGGCCCACGCCGGAGCAGGTGAATACCCCCAAGATGGCCGTGACTCCATGGGAAAGCCCACGCTGGAGCAGGCCGTGACTGAAGGACTGCAGCCCATGGGAAGGGACCCACGCTGGAGCAGTTTGTGAAGGACTGTCTCCCGTGGGAGGGACCCCACGGTGGAGCAGGGGACGGGTGAGGAGTCCTCCTCCCCCTGAGGAGGAAGGAGCGGCAGAGACAGCGTGTGACAAACTGACCCCAATCCCCATTCCCTGTCCCCCTGCACTGCTCGGGGCGAGAAGGTAGAGAAAATCGGGAGTAAAGTTAAGCTTGGGATGAAGGGAAGGGTGGGGGAAGGTGTTCAAGATTTGGTTTTACTTCCCATTATCCTTGCTTTGATTTGATTTTTAGTAAATTGAATTGATTTTGTTTTTTCCTCAAGCTGAGCCCGTCTTTTGCCCGCGACCATAACTGGTGAGTGATCCCTTCCAGTCCTTGTCTTGACCCACGAACTTTTCTTTATATTTTCTCCTCCTCTTCCCACTGGGGCCAGCAGGGGAGGAGTGAGTGAGTGGCTGCGTGGTGCTTTGTTACCGGCTGGGCTTAAACCAGGACAACTGTATAGCTACACAGTACACATGGTAGGATTCATCTGGGTGAGCTCCAAAGCAACATTTTGTCTCTTATTGATAATTATTTGTCATAGACAGATGAAGGAACAGCCCGCCCCCCCCCCCCAACAAACCCCGGTTAGCTTTTCAAGCTGGGAGATAATTTGTCCATAGTTAAACAGAAGATATTTATAGAGGCATTAGCTGGTTGTACAAAATACTTCAGAAGTTTGTTTAGAAGTGATTGAAATCAGCTGTTTCTGAACTGAAAAACCAGTCACACAAGCTAATTCTACAACCCTTGGTCTGTCTGTTGTCTGTTAATGTAGTGCTTTCTTCTTCCAACAGCATTACCAATTCAGGGCAGTAACATCAGTCTCCTGCCTTTCATTGGTGGGTATTAATAATTCAAGGATTAAAGTCATCATTGAAGAGGGGCAATTTCAGTGGGTTTTAATGAGAAACTGCTCCAGCTCTTATATTAAAATATATTTAAAATATTGCCATGTTTGAGAAGCCAAGCACGCAACCATCAGGAAAACTAGTGTAGCCCCCAGCCAAAGCCCCCTTTTCCAGCAGTTGTAAACCTAGCCAAAAGTGAGTGATATGGGAGTTAACGGAGGGCCCTTCCCTGGCAGAGTCCCGCGGGTCAAAATCTGCTACTGCAGTAAGCTGCAATTAAGAAAATGATTGGGTCAGATTGAACCAGGCTGTTCTGCCCCCATCCAGCCCCGCTGGCTGCTCCATACAAGCTCTGATTGCTTTTGTTCTGACAGCCCTTCTTCTACCCCTTAGCAAGTTGTGGGTCCAAGTACAATGGAGTGTTTTGTACAAGCTGAATGAGTAGAGCAAAAAAATGTCATTAGCGTAATGAACTGAACCTGTCTCATGTGAAAAGGAGCTTTCCAGATGATGCACTTCCCACTGAAGGCAGCTATGCTCCACTGGTGCCCTTCCTCTAGGCCATTTCTGGAGTATATTGCTAAACAGAAGCATTGCTTTGACTCCTATAAAATACAAAAACAGATCACTGATTTCAGGGAATTAATCACTAGGTTGATAAGCATCAACTTGGTGATATTTTGGTTTTTTTTGTTTGTTTGTTTGTTTTTCTTCTTACATATAAGTAATTACCATTAGTTAAATAGCATGGTTAACTTGCCAATATTTAAATACCCTAGGATAACCCCTCTTACAACATCCTCATCTATACGATACCAGTGACACCTCCACAGCTCAACCAGGCCTCTGCAACCCTGTTTAAAACCTGAGCAGCTCAGAGCTGTGCTCTTCCTTGGCATAGTCCCTGGTGGGAACATCACAGCCTTGACCTCTAATGGGGGTGTCCTATGCTTTGATGTCTCCCGGTGGTGGCTGTACTCCTGGGCACTTACTTCCTTGATGAATAGTGTGCAAAATGCTGTCATAATAAAAAATGCCAAAGATGCCTTTAAAATATTTTGATGCAAGGCGCCTGAACATGGGGTAAAAGGAAAACCTCTCCATATTTAATCTCAAAGTCAGAAGTTTATTGCTGATGTTTACACAGATGCCATAGAGCTGGAGCCACTGCACATCTGGGGAGTAGGCGGCTAAATCTCCCTTTCAGTTTTTTACTGGAAACACAGTCAGGGGAGGTTGCCTGACAGCATGAATAAATCAACATGTTGTCCACAGGAAACAAGGAGATAGCTGGAATGAAGCATAAATAATGTAATACTAACATGGGGAGATTATTTCATACCTTTTTTCAGAGGACTGTAGTGAATGGTTTGCTGGAAAATTTCTTAGAGAGCTGCTCTAAGTGCACAGTTATGAATGATCTTTTCACCTCCATGCAAAAGGCTGGATTACCAGGATTCCACATGGCCGCAGACAGAGAAGCAGAGGAAGATGCATGAGACAGAAGACAACATGGAAAGATCTTTTGATATGTTTTGTCCTATCTTTGGTTAGGGGAGTGAAGGAACAAAGACTTTTTGGTTTCAGCAACATGAAAAAAATTATTTTGTCTTTTCCATAAAACTTTCCAGATTATAAGAATGAAGAGATATGCCATTTTTCCGTCATCTGCTTTTCCCCATAAAAAAAGTTCCCATGTTTTATCTTTGACAAGACCAGAGTTGCTAAAACTTGCTTAGTCAGAACACTTAAAAACCTATTCCTTCTCAGTACTTTTCTTCTCTGAGCAAAAGCTCTCTCTCCCCTCTACTTGCTTGCGCTTGGACATTAAAGGAGAGGTACCAGCCCAAGGGCAGTGTTATCAGGAAGGCTGTGCTGACAATGGAAAACTCAGCTATTGTTAACAGAACAGGCGGTCTGATGTAGCCAGAAGTGCCACTGAGGGGGTGTCTCAGCAGTCACAGTCATGGCTGGGTGCAGTTTTGCCTTGTGCTCACACTGGTACCTACTTCATGGTGGAGTTACACTGCTCACAACCTTGAAGTCTGTAGAACATCTTCTGGAAGCACTGACTTGCCAGGTACATCAGGAAGGCTCATAGAAGCGCAGGAACATGGCGACTGGAGAGCACAAGCTCCTGTTGTTTCCTAAGAAGCTCCAGCAGGTCCTGGGAAATCAAACCATTCAAGTGATCAGATCTTGGTCTTTGCTGAGCCAGAATTGATCCTAGTGTTACCACTTTGCAAATCCATTGCAAGCCAGCTGCACAGAGATGCTAGTCGGAGAGTTAAATCACTGAGAAATGCTATTGCAGGAAGTTACAACTCAGATTTGGATTCCAATGACTTCCCTTTGGATTGTGGGCATATTGTTAGGCTTCTGAGGCAAAATAATTAGGGCAAAAAGAAATTGTGAATTTTATGAATCACTAAGTTGTAAAAGCCTATTAAAATGCAAAACGTAAGCACAGACCAAGAGAGAATGCATGAAAGACCCTGGGACAGGTACAGCATCAATTCATGAGAACTTCATCAGCTGTCAGAGTCTCTATTTCCCAATTTCCCAAGCAATTTCTGTGTTTCAGGCTTTTTTTCTGAAGTAACCCATGCTTGCAAGAAAACACCCGAGGAACAATTGCCAGGAGCAATTTCTAGTTCTACAAATAGTGTCAAGAGAAGGAGGCACCATTTCTTCTCAAGCCCACCTACTCCTTTGAGAAACGTATTGGTTCCTTTCCTCCTACAAAAGCACCTTCAGCTCTTACCCATGCTGTCTGGCTGCTTCTGCTCATGCCAAAGCCTTTATGTGACTCTAAAATCAGAGTGCTCCAGCTTTTCCAAACAGGTTGCAATTTGTCCCTTAGTACTCCTGAAGACAAAGAACCCTAGCAGGGGAAGAGACTCTGCACTGAATGTAAGACTGCCCCAGAAAAGCTGTGCCAAGTGTAATTTGTGCTCAGATGCTTCTCATGGGTGGCACAATTATTTATCTGCGGGGTCTTAGGTTTTATTGTACCAGTCCACCATTCCTTCACGGTTTTTTTGTGTTCTTGTGTCATAATACTGCCCCCAAACCGTATGCAGTAGCATCTGTGTCCAATATTAGAAGTTTTGAGATACAGGAAAACCAAGACAGGAGAGGTCATGAGGGATTTTTAAAATTCCAGAAAAGTTTCATTGCATTCAGGTGACCAGAGAAATGCTCTCCCATTTTCACTAAGTGTGTGCAGTTTTTCCAGGATCCTGTAAAAGCCCCAAATGAACTTTTTGTCATGGCAGAACAATACAAAGCTCTGCACATCTGTAAAGCTGGAAATTTGGCTGGTTCTGCACAGTCTTATTTTGCTTTTGTTGGTAGAAATACCCTCCTTGGTGTTTATGCTTCTCTGAATGTTTTTTTTTTTTCAAGCAAGCAACAAGTTAGAATTTAGATGCAACAAAGATGGTTAGAGAGGTCTGTCAGCTATTCCAGAATGATCTCTGTGTCCTACAATCTGTTGCAACCACAGCCTTTTCTGTTGACTCAGACCCTGTGCTATACGCTTTCCCCTATATTCCGGATCTATTTGTCATGGCTTGCTTTTAAAATCCAGCATGGAAAGACAAGTGGGTCCACTACAGCACCTAGGGTAGCATCTGTATGTAGTACACGACACAATTCCTTCACAGTGATTTTGCTTACTTCTCTGTGGCCAGCCCTGGATGATCTCTGACGTCTTTGTTCTTTGCCAACTGATGGCCAAAGGCTCTTGGAACAATTTTTAATGGCTTGTAAGATGACTTCGTCCTTTGCAATTACCAAATGATGAGACGGTTGTTTACTGATCCTCTGCCCTCTGCATCAGTCTTTGCTGGACTGGTGCTCTATGGTTGATAATAACTGAGATAAGGACAATTCCTAAACAAAAAGTATCTTCAAGTTATGTTGAAGGCATTCATTTAAGATCCACCCCATGCTATACTGAGCCAAACTGAATCTAAACTCAGGGATCTTCTACCCTGGAATATTCTTTCTTCTTTTTTCTTCAGTGTTTTTTAAAGTTGACATCTTCAAGATGGAAACGTGGTTCTGTTCATCTTCCCAGCAATTTATGTGGGCTGGATAATAAACTGAGAGAAATAAACCTCTTAGCAAACGGTCCTCTTAAACTAGCAGATGTTTTCCTTATTTGAGCTGACAAAATCTGATCTCTACTTCCTGGATCTCTGTAGGTTACAAAAAGGTTGTGAAATTCCTGCCATAGCAAAGTTCTCTGGTGGATCCATTTCATTACCGAAGTGGTGGCTTTTGACAGGGGTCATTAACTTTATTTTTTTAGTGGATCTAATGCCTCTTAGCTCCGTAATCTCATCAGCAGCTCACCTCTGGCATATGTGCAGAGAAGCCCAGCAGACAGGCAGGCTGGGGTAGAATTTGTAATGAAGACAGAAGCAGGGAGGCCAGGAGAGAGACATGAACTCAGGGGTAGAGCAAGGAGGTGGTGAGCATTGAGCCTGAAGGCCAGGGTGTTAGACTAAGGCTAAACAAAACCTCAGTCAGTGGGGTCAGGAAAGTCTGATGCACAAAGGCATTTGGGCTGAAGCACAAAGAGGGAATATCAGAGCAAAGAGACAGGGTCTCGGCAGACAGAAAGCTCTCAAGAAGGTTCATTTGGCCATTGCTGACTGTGAGATGTTGTTTTGCAGAGATTTCTCCTTGTATGAAGGTAGAGGGATGGCTGCTTGAGGAATCAGTAACTCCAGCAAGACTTATGTTAGCAACTTCCATATAGACATAAAAGCTCCTGGCCTCTTCTGTTTCTTGGAAGGTCTGTTCCTCAATAGTTAGGTTTTTGGTCATGCCACTGATTTGCCTTGCTCCTTGAGCATGGAAAGCTACAATGCGTACCTGCCTTATTGCTTTCTCTGGTGAAATCCCCTTGTTTTTAAAGAGCTTACAAAGCTCATTGGCTTGAACATGAGAGCGTTCCCACAACAGATGACTATTTCTTCTTTTCTTACAGTCCCAATCACGTTTTCTAGCACCTGTCCCAGAAAACTCTCTGGTGGCTTTACCCCAGGGTCACACACCAGTGACTCTGTGACTGTGCCTGCATTATGGCTGCTCCCTTTCTCTCTCTCTCTCTGCTTCTTTTGCTGATGTGACATCCCAGTAATGCCAAGCCCCTACATTCATGTTTCAAATTTTGGTGTAGCCTCTCCTGTGTCCTTACATGGGCAGAAGGACACTTGCTGAGGCTTCAGGTGACCTCTATTAACTACTTGGTTCCAGAAAGTGAAACAGTGCTTTCTGTCTTAATGACAAGAGGCTATAACTGCCTTCAACTTCATGATAAGATGCTGTCATGATATGAAGATACATGAACATGGAGCTGCTCAACAGCATCTATGCATCTGCATCATTGAGGTTTTTTATGATTATGTGAGCATCCTCAGTTACGTGTTTGGGGAAAAGCTGAAGAACACAACAGCCACACCTGATGAAACCAAGGCCAGTCTGGTCTCCCTCTGTAACCGTGCTCCAAGCAGTTGCCTAAGGAAAGAGCGTGGAACAGGAATGAATCTTCTCCTGTACACTCTCACAGCTTCTGGGATCTGCTGTCCCAGGTGAGACAAGGCTTTGGGGAATCAGACCCTTCAGGCCCAAGGAAGGCAAAATTCAGGGAATCTCCTACTAGCCCTGGTATTTCAATATTACTGATTTCTCAACCATGGTATAAGCTGGCATCCTACAGGCTGTTCAGTGACCCTGAATTCATGTCATTACTGAGTTAAAGTCAGACTCTGAATTGTGTTCTGGGCTAACAACAGTATTTGTGGTTTGGTATGGTTTATATGAGTTAGTGACCATAATCCTGATGATGAATTGTTTTTTGGTGGTTTCTACGCTTGTGTTGACAATACTGCTCTTTCCCAAGAAATGAACAATAACTACACTTTATATTAATTTGCTTTGAGGTATTAGGCCACAGCTAATAATTCTGCCCTCCCTAGGCTTTTGTTTTCTTTAGAAAACAGTTTAAAGATTTCTTGGTACTCTTGTTCTGGTTTTGGCCAGACTCCAGCAAAACAAAGTCTAGAAGTCACACTCTAATTAAAACAGTCCTTACTGAGAGCTATCAAGCTATGAAGCATATCTGTGTTTTCAACTCTGAACTTCCTTCCTGAGGACATTATATGTTTTAATGAAAAAGAACATGATTTCTTCAGCAGTTTTTTTTCTCTTCATGAACCACAAAGATAAGGTCTGTCGCATATGTTGTGTATCAGAGAAGCACTCAAATGGTTAAAAGAAAACCAGAACATTTCAGTCAGCCTGCTTCATTTTGACGATTTCTTTATTTCTTTAGCAAAGGGGGGAAAATAACTGACATTAGCTGCAGGCCCTGCCAAAACAGACATTTGTTTTCCATTAGCTGCACATATCCCTTCTTAAGGGCTTACTATGAATTGAGGCACAGCTCTGGGCATAGATCTGGTTTATGTAAGGCATTTTTGACAAGGATAAGTAAACTTCACACTCAGAAGTTTACTGTCTCTTCCTCTAATTCTATATGGATTATCTCTCTGCTTAATACCCAAGGGCTCTGAGTCTGTCCCACCTGGAAAGAGGTGTCCCAGAATAGGAGGGAGTGATGGAGTTAGGTGGCACTGGGTCTTCAGAGGTCCTACAACAATCGAATTTAAGAATCATATGCTATTTTAAAACTTGGTGTCATTCTCTAGGCTTAAAAGATGCTCTGTCTGGGCTCAGGTGGGTGCTGTAGAGAAAGGCATAATTCCTCAGCTGATCGGCTTAGCAACCTACAGCAAGTGGAAGAAAAAAATGTTCCAGACGTTTTTTATTTTTAGCTGAAGCGTGAACTGGAAGCAATCCTTTGGTCAGTCTCCTACCAGCAACCTAATGCGTGCTTAAGTAGTAACTTCTTTTGAAATCAGGTTTTCACATGTTCCAGGTGCAAGAAGCTGCTCATGTCCACAGGGATGCCAGAGGGCTTCAGAAGTAGTTAGTATTTATACTTTTAGATTGAAAAAACCTTTGTAAGTAAAAGTCACCACAGACTTCGGTGGCTACATTTTCTATGGTGCTGAGCAACACAAGTGCCATGAGAGGTCACTGCCTCTGAAAAATCGGGTCATTGATTCTTTGGATAGCACGAAACCCAATATAGACAGCAAGAAGAGAAAGTGAAATGCAGTCATCACTACCAAAACACTTGAATGAAAGTTAATTGCTGGAAAGCTGAAGCTCAGAAATACCTCATCAGCTCCCAGGCTGTATCCTGTTCCCCATCATGAAGAGCTGGAGTAAACAGATAGGGTTTCTAGCCTTTTCTGAGGTCAGTGGGCTTGGATGCACTTCGACCAAAGAAGGAGGGAGACTTGCATAGCTGAGAAATCCATGCAAGCTGTTCCCTGCCAGCAGATGCCTCCTGAGAAAGCCCATGGGAGGCTCCTGCTGCTGGCTGGAAGGAGGGCAGAGGAAAGCGGACAGGCAGTGAGGTAGAGCAGTTCAAGGTAGACAACGTGCTTGGCAGGGCATCTGGCTTTAATCAATCCCCCAGCTGGTGGTTAGTAGCTGAGGTCAGCTCTACCAGCCATGCCTGGCAGGGTGAGTGGAGGAAAATGTGCTGTTTCTGTCTGCGGGGTCTCTACAGAGGTTTTGGTCTTGGGTTGGAAGGGTGAACATCTGAAAATAAGGGGTGAGACTGTGGCTGAAGGGAGACAGGGCATCGTTACAGAAGTATACTATGCAGAAAAAGTTGGAGGAGATGTGCATAGCCAGAAATGCCCTGTGCACTTCAGGAGAGGCTCCGCTGTGAGAAGACACATTGGCTTGTGGGCAGCCCTCGAGAATCCCTATTCACAGAGTATGAAGAAAATGCATTGATTGAAACAGGTGTTAATTATTTTCCAGTCTTGCAGAAGAGACACCAGGAAGACATAAATGACCTCTGTGATGAAACAAGAGATGAAACGGGAAAATCTTTACCCAGAAAAGATAAAACTTCAGCAAGCTGTAGGTCAGGTTTCATTTTGGCTGGTATAGTATGATATGGGCAATGCTGCCCAGATGGGGTTTTTTGCTGTTTAAAATTTTGATGAGGCTGATATTTGACATGCTCATGCTGCATGTGGTATAGAGAATGGGGTAAGGTAATGAAATCACTGGGACAGAACAGTGGCTCCCAAAGCAAGGGAGATTCCACCTCAGATGGTATTTTGATGACTCCTCATTGTTTGTTGGACTGTTTTTAATCGATTATTTTAAATGATCATCACTGTGCAAACGAATAAGAAAATCCTTCCCTCACCAATCTTAGAACCTGGAATTAAATGGGACGATAGTATTTTCCTAACTGGAATTCTATCCTTTTTTTTTTCTTTCTCTATCATAATGTCCATTATACTCATCAGAAAAGATTCAGGCTGTGAGATCAGTCATGAGTCATATCTGAAGCATGTAACTAAAATATAACAACTAAAATATGACAATCTTTTTTCTTCTGTAGGATGGGTGAGATTGAGAGGAGGACATACTCCTGTTTATATTTGGTTTTGGTTAAATGACTGCAAAAAATAGGATATTGATCCCATCTCATGAGTGGCCTTAACCATTTACATGGGCCCCACTTACTCTGACACACATCAAGGGCCTGTCTGCTGTGACCTGTGCTGTTTCTCTGATTTGGCTGCTCTGGCAAGGGACTTCTCAATCTCCTGTTCCCAGAAATAGAGTTCACAACTAGAGTTGCCCTGGATGTGCTGGAGTGATCTCTAGTGTCTCAGTACAGGGAATAGATTCTGGAAGCACACAACCAAACTAACCTTTGCAGGGAACCTAGTCCCATGAAAAATTGTGGAGGACACGTAAGCAAATTGCAGTTCTCATGACTATGGAGAAGGAAGATATTTCAGAGGCAAACTTGGACAAGTATAATTTGACATAAATGCCTTGGATATGCCTAGCTGTTCAAAGGCAGTTGAAAAGATGTTTGCTAAACAATGGCAAATGCTTCTTTGGGGATCCAAATAGGAACAAATCCCCTTTCTTTTAAGGAAAGGGACTATTTAAAGGAATATTCTGTTTTCTGTAGTGTTTGGTTAAGCTGTAATCAGCTATATAATTATTGCCAAAATAGGCAATAGATACAAATTCTCTAGGATCTGAGTACTTTTAGCTTAAGGAATTTTATTTCATCTTTCAATGGGATTTTTTGGCAAATTACATTTTCCTCCTATATTCAGTAGCAAAGACTTTCTGCTTTCCAGGGCAGTAACTCACATAAGATGGTCCAAATGAGATCATGAAGTTTTTAATCTGTGCCTTTTATTTTTTATTTTTCTAGGCACATATGTTCCCTTTCCTAATTCTGAATAAGTTATGCCAGCTCATTTTCTGGCCAAAATGAAGGGAATGAAGCTTATTTCAAGACTTTCACTAGGGTTTTTTTAAGCTTAAACCTTGCATTGAGGCTGCAGAAAAATGTGTATTGTATCATTTAAATGTATGTGGAGACTTCGTTTGTACAAACTTGGGCTTAAATCAAGTGTTATTTTAACTCAGCTGGTGCTCAGTTGCATCTGTTTGCTCATGAGATGCAGTTTCACCAGTGCCCTAGCACTTCATCCTGAGAGCACCAGAGCAGGTATCTTAGAGGCCATGTCTGGTGTTTGCTTTTTAAGCCACCTTCATGGGCATGTCCCAGGCTGTCACTGCTGTGTGGGGGAATGGTGCCATGGCCAGCTCATCAGCCCTGTCCTGTCCCCCTGCCGCCATGGCTGGCATGACACACGGCAAGGATTTTGTGGGTGATGTGCTCCTAGAGACTGATGCTGCCAGTGGGAGACATGGCACTATGATTGGTTTGTCCGAGTCTATGCTGGGGTCTCCTAAACCTGAAGAAGAGGTGCAAGATTTTTAGTGGGTCCCACTGGAGCACAGTCCTGCCCTCTGGCCACCCAAGCAGGATGGAGGCAAACCCAGGGGACACTGCTGGGATCAGGTCTTGTTCCCAAGCTCATACTAACCTCTCTTCCCAACATGAACCCTTTTGCTTAAAGACACAGCACTTGTAATCTGTGCATGGGGCTCAGGCTGCATACAGAAACTACCTGTGCCTGCCGGTAAGCCCACCTTGATGCTATCAAGTCAGAGTGGTTGGTCTCTGTTAGACAACAAAGCTAGCTCTCTTCTCTGCTTTCCCCACGGAGGAGGGCAGTAAACTGCCTGTTTCCTCCTGCACATGTCTGGGGAATGGGGCAGAGGAGCAGATACCCAGGACCTCCCTTCTGCAGCAGAACAGAGTGAAGATGGCTGCTGTCCAGAAGGAAAATGGAAATGGGGACCCTTGGGGTGTCTGCGGAGCAGTGTGCCTGGCACAGGGTCAGCGTACCCAGCAGCTTGTGGGTGCAGTGGGGTTGCTAGCTACCGAGCACTATGCAGCCTCCTGATGGTCCCTCTTTATCACTACAGCTCTGCCAAGCAGCCATCTGGGCACAATGAGCATCTTGCTGCCTGATTTCACCAGCTCCTAGGGGTCCCTGACAGATGGATTTACCTTTAGCAGATGAGTGAGGGAATATCTATGATGTTATCAGCCTCTGTTGAGGGCTATCACCACCCCAAGGAAATCCCTTGGCAATAGTGGATCTGGGTAGTGAGGAAGCTGCTGGATGTGGAGGCTGAGAGGGCATCCTGACAGTGATTTATTTTTCCTTTGCTTTTGCTTTTGTGGGGTGGGCTGTCACAGGCACAATTATACACGTTGTGGTGACGGAGACTTTCAAGGAGGTGTGTGGTGAGCCCCAGGGTACTGGTGCTCATTTCTGTGAGCTGTAAATTCTGCAGAGCACCTTTGGGCTGAGGCACTGTGGAGTTACTTTTTGGTCCTCATTGCCTTTAAAGGCCAGATCACGACACAGCCTACCCTCTGGGTTATCTGCCTCAGACTTGTCTCATGTGGACGTCCTCGAAGCCTGACAGACTCAGAAGGATTCCAGGTGGCCCCACCAGTGTGGGAGAGGTCTGTCTAAATGAGTGTACCCCTGGTAAGGGATGGGGCTGTACCCCATTTCTCTTCTCCAGCAGAGAAAGTGCAGCTTGCTGTGAGCTTATCTGCCCAGCTGTATAGACATCACTGCAGTGTTTAAATTTGCGTCTAATCTGAGCTAGCTCCAGCATTGCTCTAACTAAGGAGCCTGCGCCTTGCATCCCGGCTCCAGCACGTGGTCCCGGCTCCAGCACGTGGGCCCAACTGTTCACCATGAGCCCTGGCCCCAGTGAGGGCTGGCCCATGTCCTATGCTCGTTTGCTTCCCGGTCTCTGAGGCAGGCAGTCTCCGCAGCGCCGGGAAGAGTGGGCTGGCTGGCTGGGCTTGCGTCTCGTCTTGCCAGCAGCCTTTATGCAAGGCCCCCATGGCTGCTTTAATTTGGCAATGTAAAAAGGGGTTTGCAGCTGTCACCAGTTAGGTATTTCTGTATTTTAAAACATGTATCTGTTCTCTAGGGTGAGTACCCTGTGCTTAGATGTGTTATACCCTTACCGCCTCCAGACCACAGGTGTTCGACTCATCCGCATTCAGCCGCTGCGTGGGCAGCAGATCCACACAGCCAAGGGCCACCAGGTAGCTTGTGTAGGAAGCAGGCAGCCTCTGAGAGGCTGGGGAATGACCTGGGAGGAGACAATGGGATATGGTTTGGGATTCAGAAGAGCTGGGATCTGGCCCCTAACCCTTCGGCTGCAAAGCCCCTTCTCTCTTCTCTCAGTTGGTCTCACCTGCAAGGATGTTGGGCAGGCTGTGCAGGCATGTGCATGTCCTTCCTGGCACAGAACTCTTGGTGGGAAGCCTGACTCCAAGAGCTGTCTTTGTGTCCCTGGAAAGGGTACATGAGCACACGCTTTCCGAGCAGGGTGTTGAAAGTATAGACAGGTCCCAGTGCAGTGGGACTTCTCCTGTCTTTGTCACCAAGAAGTGGGAAGCACAGGAGGGAGTGATTGCTGTGTCTGAAGACGGTTTTGGTAAGCAGCAGCCCAGAACACCTGCCCAATGGGACAATGACAAAGAGAATAGGGAGAAAGAGGCAGCTAAGGGAAATTGATGGAGAAAGAGGAGACATTTGGCAAGAAATGAAAAGAGAATTCAAGAATCTTAAGGCCAGAGGCAGATGGACTGGTGCAAAAAGTCCTGGAGACCAGAGAACTCTGCTAATCTATAGATGCGAATCTGCAGATGGTGCTGTGCATGATACATTCCTCAGAGAAGCAGCATCTCTTGGGACTGTGGCTGTGGGCAGTATGAGGTGTGGTGGAGGCTAACCAAACTGTCTTTTTGTAGCTGTTCGAGTGGGCAGAGCTCCCTGCTTGCCTCGCACAGTGATTCTTTTGTCATCCTCCATGTAAGCCTTGAGCCAACCTCTGTGGCAGCGCCACCTGGCACTAAGGGGCTGAAGGTGCATGTGATGGACACCCTGCAGAAACCTAGGCTGCTGCCTTCTCAAAGGCTGGGACTGTTGGAAAGGAATGACTGAGAAACCATCATCAGAAAGTGAGCACTGTTCCCAGTTGCATGGGTGGGGTCCCTTCTCCCATGGATATCTCTGCCATTGAACAGAGAGAAGGAGACGCCTGCATGTACGAGTCACCTGTCACCCATGCATATGGTCTGCGTGTGTGAAATGCTGTGTGTTAATCATCTGCAGGGTCAGATGAAGGTACAGAGTACAGGGAATTGTTATTCTTGAAACAAGTATGGGTCTGCACTGGGAACTGTGCTAGGAATTTGTGTTACAGCCAAACAAGGTGCTGTCTGTAAGGAAATAAACTGGGAAATTCCTGGCTTATTCCTGTTGAGATGAGGTCGGACAAAAAATGAGCGTGCTTGCAGGAATCAAGGAAGATCCAAAGGAAGGAAATGGCATGTGAAACATTTGAAGCTTTGCAATAGTTAAGACTAGTACTGAAGCTGAGGCCCTCACAGGATTGAAGAAGCTTTGGGTTTTGGAGGTTCCCCAGAAAGAACAGATAAAATACTTCCAGGCAAAATAAAAACTTTTTTTGTGAAGAAACAGTTGGATAGATGGGAAGTGCAGTTGCCACACGTCTGGCCTAGAATAGCAAGATGAACTGATGAGGCGATCAGCAGCCTGACTGCCACGGACAGGAAGCTTTTTTGCAAAATATGATCAAGTTGGCTCTGGCCAACTTGGAGCTTGTCAGCCAATGTGAGCAAAGACTGAAAGAGCTAAAATGTCAGCTCCACACCTAAAGAGTCAAAGACCAAAGTAGAAATCCTCTGTGTGGACATGGAATTCAGCCAGTTAAAGGACTTGGGTACGACACGAAACTTTTATAAGTTTCCTACTCTATTTATAGCCTTCCATGCTGCAGAGGAAAGAATTCAGATGGTTGCAGCTCATAACTCCTTAACAGGTTTATTTAACTTCAGTGCTAGAGCTGAAATAAACGTGTAGGAGGATGGAGATTTTCTGAGCAATGAATGTGGCTCGTAGAAGGAGCCTACAGGAGATCATGGCTCTGCAGAGGTCACCTCAGCTCTCCAGAGACAGAAATTTTCCAGAACCAGAACAGGCTTTTGAGCTCACCACTCCAGGAGAGGCTGCCTGGGGGGATCTCCCAGGGTTGAAAGGCACAGAAAAGTCTCGGGGACTCAAGGTGACTCCTTGTTCAGTTTGATTTCAGAAAAGTCAGCATGAACTTTTTTTGTGCTTTCTGAAACAACATCTCCTTTATGCAGGAAATCACCAAATTCTGAGTCTTCATTCCAGTTAGGAAGGAAAACTGAAAAGATTTTTTGAATTTCTGACAAACTGGAAATCTCATTCCTCATGCTACAAGACTGCCCTTAAAGTACAAACCAAACTCTTGTTTTGTCCTTTAAAATTAATGGCTGCAACAGAACTGGGATTTTTCCTGTTTGGTATTCCAGACATGGATGATTTTGCTTGGTGTGCCATAGTTACTATAGCAGTCCTTTACTTACAGCAATGAGCATCACAGTTGTCCATTATTTACCTGTCACTGCTGAGGTAATCTTGTGAACTGCCATTCCTCCACAGGTGTATTAATACTTGCATCTTATGGCATTGTTTTATCATTGATGATTTTTAAAAACATTTTTTCTGAAATGATGGAAAAGGAATATAATAACAAGTGACAGCTGCTGTAGTTCTGGGACGAAGTCCCTACACCCGGTTTTCAACACCTGAGAGAACTGATGACTGAAGGTGACACCTCACCTCCAAATGCTGCTTGTTATCAACTAGCCCCTTTAACTTGAATTTTTTCTAGCAGTGAGCAACATTGCAAGGATGGCGATTTTGATCCAGCAAGCAGCTGAGCACCTTGGGAACTCACTCAGCCCACAGCTATGCACCACAAAGATCTAATTAACATAGTGATGAGGCTATAAAAGGCAGCTGCCAGCTAGGGTACAAAGGAAGAGGGTAGTCTGGGGGAGGTTACGTGTGTTGGTGTGGTTCTTACATCTTCTGGAGGAAAAGGGTGTTCTGGATTGAGAAGCTATGAGATAAGGTATGCAAGGGAGCATGGATAACATGCGGGTTGCCTTGTTAGGAGTAAGTATGGTGCTTAAACCCATTTCTAAGAGAGAAAAGGAGTGATTAGTCTGAGGTAGAGAGTAGCTGAGTGCCCTGGGAGGTGAGGACTTGATAGCATCCTGTTGTGGGACAGGAGGCTAATCCCAGATCTGGTCATGGATGTAAGTATCTCTGGAGTTCTGAGAGCTCCAGATGTTATTGTCCTGTGCTGTGGGAACACTTGGAGAAAAACTAAAGAGAGGAATTACTAAGGGTGTTGCTGGTGAGTAGAGTGTGAAGAAGCGTTAGGGACGTCGTGCTGTGAAGCTCTGGCCTGTTCATCTCTCCAGTGCTTACGGTGGTGGCAGCAATCAGGAGGCAAAGAGGTATTGTCACCCTGTCCTGTTCAGCCCAGTGATAATAAAGAATTGATAGTGGCTTTCTCCATTGTGCTGCAACTGAAATAGCACTTAGAGGAAAAAAACGAGTGAACAATCTATTAGTCTTTAGGAATCACTGCAGTTGTTAATTAAGGTGGGGGAAAGTGGAAGAGAATTGGTTTTGCCTCATAGACTCAGCATAGGGCTAAAACAGAGTACCAAGACAATCCATGTGTTGTACTTGCCTTGGCATCCAGTAGGTCCTTACACTGGCAGCTGAGCTTGCTGTTAAAATTTGAGACCAAAAGGCAAACAGCTACACTTGGGGGTGAATATGAAGAGAAACTTGGAAGCATTATGTAATACGGAGGATCACCTACATCCAGGAACTGTAATTGATTGCAAAGCCAAGAACAGCAATACAAAATAAGAACATCTGCTGAATGATATGAATACAGCAGGCTTATGATCTTCTGATAACACCTGTGCAGCAACTGGTCAGGAGTTGCTGATTTACAGCTGGAGGACTGTGTATATTTTTACCATGTCTAACTAACAATGGCAGTGAGACCTCTTGCTAAGCTGTGGCACCGTTCCCAGGGCAATAGTCTAGATGGGGACTTGTGTTTTTTTTGTTTTGTTTTGTGTTTGTTTCTTCAAACCTCCTGAGTTTTTTGCTGTCTAGTCAGGTTCTGGGACTTCTTCCTTGCTTCCTATTGCATCCTTGGACTACTACCATCTCCATTTCCTGCATCCTTTCATTATTTCTTTCTTCATTCTGTGCTCCTACCGCAATCCAAGGTATGCTCCCTGCTCTACGAAGCTTCCTAAAATGTTGGGTAAAAACAGGCTGAAAGGGTATGTGTGCAAGTTAAGAAGTGTTGGAAACTTCAGGAAGTGTTGTCACTGCCTGCATGATCCTTGCTTGGAGGAACTCTCTGACACCAGACAGAGATCTCATGCCCAGCCAGGGCACCTGACCCAAACTGGCCAACAGTGTATTCCATACCATGTGACGTCCCATCTAGTTTAGGAACTGGGAAGTGGGGGGGCAGGGATTCGCGGCTTGGGGACTGGCTGGGTGTCGGTCGGCGGGTGGTGAGCAATTGCCCTGCGCATCATTTGTACATTTCAATCCTTTTATTACTACTGTTGTCATTTTATTAGTGTTATCATTATCATTATTAGTTTCTTCTTTTCTGTTCTATTAAACCGTTCTTATCTCAACCCATGAGTTTTACTTCTTTTCCTGATTTTCTCCCCCATCCCACTGGATGGGGGGGGAGTCAGTGAGCGGCTGCGTGGTGCTTGGTTGCTGGCTGGGGTTAAACCACGACGGGTGGGATGAGACTTCTCTGACTCTTCATGCTCTCAAACAAGGCGAAGCCTGCTGATAGTGCCCTGTTCGCTTAGGGTCTGCGAGCCCTGAGATCATGAACAGGATGGTCTGACTTGCTTATGGGACCTGGGGGTACTTCTGCACTATATGCAGCATCTGTTACAAGTCAAAATGGAAATATGGAGCCAGCTGACAAAATCTGACACAGGACCTTTGATCCTCAGGAGGCTGTCCTGGAAGCCTGTGCGTAGCTCTCTGGCTCTGTGCTTGGTTGTATGAAAAGGGACATACAGGCCCTTGGCAAAAACTTAGCCCTTAAAGAAAAATTAAAATCAGTGAAAAGTAACTAGTTATTTTTATGATACTGGGTGCGCATACCTAATTTTTTTTTGAAATCACAAAAAAGCAGAAAACTCCAGGATCCCATTGAAGCTTCTGTTGTAATAATAATTATTCTTCTGTTTTCCTTTCCTATTTTTGGCACAGATCATATGGATTTCCATAGCATCTGGCATGCAGTTTTCAGTGAAATAAGAACTATAAAGGGCCTTATTTCCCTTAGGAACTCACATGCTAATTAAACCTGTACTACTACAGCTGATCTGAGCCAGATGAAATCAAAGCTTTGAGTCCATACACCTTAACTTTGAATGGCTTCAATTCTCAGGGACTGGATCAATTTGAAGGCTTCAGAAACCAGCTGTATCTCCTTGGAAGCTATAAAAGGTGAAGAAAAAAAATGATTTGTACCTGCTGAACAAGCCATAAACTGAATTGTAGTTTGCCAGCCGTCAACCATTTTTGAAGCTGGCTTCAAAGCACTGTATTGTACATTCACTCCCCTCCTTGCTCCTTTTTAAGAGCTGTGCATTACAAGTTTATCCTCCTTACTATTGTCAATAGCAATACTATGTTCCGATCATCATGCTCTTTAGGATGTATTGTGCCTTTAAGTTCTCATTCTTCTTAGTTACATACAACTGGCAGCAGAAATATTTCTGGATGCTGCTAGGCAAGGCATTATGTTTTATCTAGTAGTACTTAGCATCCTTCTTTAAGTGGGTTCATAATGTCTCACAAGCCTGGGGCTTTGAGTTTTGAACTGTAATTCTAGCAGGTAGTCTGTATAACTCTTTGGAGAAATAAAGCCTCTATAAGTGAAGTTTGATTAGCAACTGTTCCACAGTCACCACTAGCCACACCTGGACACCATTTGATCCTGAATAGCAGATGTGCTCATTGCATTGTGCCACAGCTGTAATCCAGTACTGGTGCAGAATGACCAGCTGAATTGCGATCCAGATTCTTCTCATCAGGATGACAAGAATTAAATACTTTGGATGAGTTGCTTAGGGCAGCATTGCCCAAGCAAACTGTGGTGTTTTGTCGAGCTGAAAAAGCCTAAACACTTCTCTGTTGGGATACCATAAGTCTTGCTGCTGCTCTTCCACTGTGTAGGTAGGAAAGGTTCATGGGATCTTCTCTGCGCTTGCAGGTGACTTTGGAAAGCCTTAAGAGGAATGATATTTGGAACACATGCATGGTGTATTTTCTGAATATTGTCCCTTTTGGAAGGACAAGATAGGCAGAAATGTTAAGCTGTCATAGTGTGGAATAATGGAGCTGTATTTTAATTTGTTATTAAAAGGTAACAGGAAGAAAAAGTAAACAGAGGCCTTATTCCTTGGGAAGGATAGCTTACACTGTGTGTAACAAAATGCACTGAAATGTGGTCCTGTTTAGGGACATCTGCAGAAGTCTGACTTCAGCACAAGCTGTACATAAACCAGGCTGGAAATAGACCCTCAGTCATCTCAATCTTTTTCTGTATGGAAGTGCACCACAGCTCTGTGCTTTTGAATTGCTTTTAAGAAATGGTTAGAGGTTTGAAAATTAACTCCTCCATCCTCTGTCCTGCTCCTTATTTGCATGAAGCCGAGAAGTTCTTTCACTTCCGTGCATTTATTTTCCTATCTGTAAAATTGTAATCATGAATACCTGTACCTTCTACATTGTACTTATGTTCTGATGTGTAGAAAATCATTGTATTCCCGAGGCCTGAGCTAATGATACTGAAAGTCCATATTGGTCAATGTCTCGTCCCTGGATCTAGCCAGTACAAATGATCTACAGGAAAGTGTATGAAATGCTGATGTGCATTATTAAATCCCATTTTGGTCTTTAGATGTAGCTTAAATCTTGAAATGGAGAATGTAATAGTTATAGCCATTAACTATTTTACACTAAATATGTAACTAAAGGAAGTTCTGGCTATTCATATAAATACCCAGCTTCTTGAATCTTGCCGATTGATTGGCCACAAGTTTGGCAGCTGACTTATGCAATGTATGAACAAAGTGCTCTCTTTTTTTTTTTTTAACACCTTCCATCCTTTAACTTGACTGAAATGCCATCTTGTGCTTTTATTCACATATGTTCTTTTGCAACCCTCAGTTAAGTTATCTAAAAGTGTACAAGAAGACTTTTGATGCTATATCCAAGGCAATATGCTAGACTCCACATTGCAAACCTACAAAGATACTGTGCTTGGGGTTGTTCTTTTCTGGGAATATAGGGGAAAGAGGATAGGAGGGTTTGAGGCATACCTAGTGCCAAAACTTGTCTTGGAGGTATACAGCTGGACTATATACTGGACCTGCTTTAATACTGATCTGTAACTGTTTTGCTGCTTCTGCTTCCTAAGGGTCAATCACACTTAGAAATGACAGGAAATATCTCATGGGGCTTTGCTGGCAAGCAAAGCTTAATCCTGTGTTTTGTCTCTTTAATCTTAGCAGATGCTGGCAGAGAGAAGGGGTGGCCATAATCTGTCAAAGTCTTGACAAGGCTCTCTCCCTGTCTGTACAGCCAATGACATTCAGATGGGATGTCAAACTGCATGCAGGTCCCATGGAGATTTTGTGACTAATGATGTTAATAAGCATGCCATGCAAATTTAATCTGAAACAGCTTTCTCAACTACTCATTACCGCTTAATAGTGCTGAAGTCGTCATATTCTATGAAATAATTGATCTTCTGACAGTATGGCTTTTGTTGCATCTTCCCGTGTTAGATTCTGGGATTATTCCTGGCTTTGCAAAAGACAAGGTAATATTTCTTAAGCTGCAAGCATCTCTAAGTGAGCTCTGGTTCCCTGGGGAGTGGTTCTCTTCAAGCTGTCTGCCTGGGTTTCCCCCTCTTGGAAACTGGAGATGTCTGCTTAGTCCCTTTCCATTCCCACCTTCCCTGCGGCTTCTGGCTAGGGCATGGCTCTGATATCTGTGAAGAGCTGCTGGATCTCATCATAGGACATGGCCTTTGTAAGCAAATGAAGAACGCTTTCATTTTGAGTATTTGGAAAAGTAAATTGTAACGTGACTAACTTAATGGAAAAGTTACTTCTGACATAGAGTTCTCTTAGACTCCTGCAAACATCTTGTACAAATCTCATCAAAAGCTGGAATTATGGATCTCAGTTCACTTTCCTGGGTCAAAGCAGAATCATAGTATTGTTTTGCTTAGTCACAAGAGTCAAAACAAAGCACTCCAAACAGGGTATGGTAAGAAGAAAACAAAGTTATTAACTTGTCAATGTCTTCATTGATCAATTGCTGCAAAGAGGAGAAACTAAACTGATGAACCACACAGATAAATTATGCAATGTTATGAAACAGATGTTGAGGGACTGATTAAATGCACATATCCTTTGTACTTAGAAATTATTTCTGGAAGTTCCCAACCCTAGTCATGGCATATGGCAGCTTAAGCATCATGTGTCTGAGATCTAAATATAGTGAGCCAGAATCTCTGCTGCTGGATCAGTATCCAGAGATGAAAAATGGCAGAGGACCTGCTGTGCATTAGGATACTCCCTTCTGCCTGCTCCTTCTATCCAGTGCTTTGTGGATTACTTATTTAATGACATTTAATCATTAATTACTTGATTGTTTGAAAGCCTGTTTATATTGATGATTACAGCTGCCTGTTTATTTAGCCAACCCATAAACTTATCTGGGTTTCAGATGTAGCTTGTTAAGTTTTAACATGTGGTTGCCCTGCATGAGGAGTCACTAACACTCTTGTCTGTGAAATTGCACCATCGGTCAAGGACTGTGCAATTTTGTTCTGCAGGAGGAAAAGTTCCCTGGAGTGAGCTGACTGTTTTCCAACAGACTCCCCACTCCCAGTAAGAAGCAGAGACACAGCTCCTGCTGGGAACCCCACTGGTTCAGGTGTACTTTCATGATAGACCCCAGCATCCCTAATATGAGGCACTCCAGGAGCAGCAGGTTAAGTCAGACTAAAACTGATTTTAGCTGTCTAGGGTCTTCCAAGACATAATTTTTGCCCCTAAGTAAGGACAGGGTGGGGAGAAGCCATTCAGCTGTGAGTTCAATGGCCTTGCAATTACAGCACTGAGGGGTCATTCCTGAATCAGGTCATAGGCTTCTTCCCACTAGAAAGGTGACAAATAGGGGACCTTAGTACTCCCATTTAATACAAACTATAGAGAAGGAATTTTATGTAACATTTTCTGTGGAGTAAGATATTTGTGACTAAACAAAAAGTGGTTTTGCATGGTATCTCTGGGTAAGGGATTGATCATCTAGGCTCCCCCATGGCTTAGAGGGTTATGGACAAAATCCCCACACAGCTGAAGCGCTACAGGCCAGCTGGTAGGTCTCTAAGACAAGATGTTGAGAGGTACTTATGACTGTATACAATATGCTATGGTTAATATGGAATGAAGGAAAAAAAAAATCCCTTGCCACTCTGAATGTGTGGTCTCTTGTGGTATAAAACTAAAGAGATACTGCACTCTTGCTTCTCACTTCTGAAGGCAATGAATATTTGAACAGCTTTGGTTTCCACTTTGGCTGAAGGGGTGGAATCACCTCCTACTCAAGTAGCTCTAGGTGCAGCTGGATGTCTGCCTGAAGCAGGAGAATTTCCACTAAAGTGCATCCTCTGTTTTGAATCTACAGTCACTGGAATTCTTGCATAAATGGTTATTGTTCAGGAGAAAGGCGACGTAAAAAACCTTATTCTTATACAAGCAATACTACTGAGTACTCTAACTGGATAATTAATAGGTGGTTTTCATGTTTTTTTGGTTGGTTTGTTGGGGTTTTTTTTTTTTTTAGATCTTCTAGTCAGGCAAAGGCTGAGCCATAATAAATTCAAGGACAAAAGCAAGAAATAACCTTGGGAAGGAATAAACCCTTGCAATGATACAAGCTAGGTATTGACTGGTTGCGGAGCAAGTTGAGCATGACCAGTAGTGAGCCCTGGCAGCAGCAAAGGGCAACAGCATCCTGGGCTGCATTAACAGGGGCGTAGCCTGATCCAGGCAAGTGATTATCCCCCCTGTTCAGCACTTGTTTGATCAAATCTGGAGACTGCATCTAGGTTTGTTTTTTCCCTCCACCTCCCTCAGCCAACACAGAAAAGATGTTAATAAGCTGGAACAAGTCCAGGGGAGAGCCACCAAGCTGGTCATGCAGGAGCACCTGCCCTGTGAGAAGTGGCTGATGGACTAGGGCTTGTTTAGCCAGGAGGGGAGAGAGTTTCAGAGGGAGCCAACTGCAGCCCCACAGTACCTGTGAGGAGGTTATCTGAATGGATATATGGAACTCCATGAGGACAGTTAAAGGACTGGAGCGGGCAGGCTCCATCCTTGGGGGTTTTGAAGACCTGACTGGGTCAAGCCCTGAGCAGTCTGGTCTGATCTCACAGCTGGCTCTGCTTGAGGAGGAGGCTGGACTAGAGACCTCCTGTGGTCCCTTCCAACTAGGGCTGTGCCATGATCATATGGTCAACCTGTCTTTTATGCTGACATCAGTAACACCTCAATTGCATCTGGCTACTTTGCCAGATCTTTGAATGATGGACCTAAGTCCTTAAGATGTGGCATATGCCCATGCTTGGGTTGATGGCAGTACTGTATCAGGTGACAAATATGAAGCCCAGCTAGACAGCCCCTAAGAAGAAATCAGTACTCTTGCAGTTAAAGAGTTCTGAGAATTTTCTTACAGACTATAGATATATTAAAAAAAAAAAAAAAATCCCCCTAAATTGGAGGCAAGTAAACTGCAGTGAATGGGGAGCAGCTAGGGTATACCCCTGATAGAAAGGATAACATTTTTTCCCTTTGATGTGAAAAGCTCTGTGTGATCAAAGTCATACCACTTAAATGGTTTAAATGTGCAAGAAAAAAATCAAATAAAACCTTAACTTAGAGAAGAAAAAGCTTCAGTTTTCTGAAAGGCAAAAGCTGCTGTTAAACTAGCTGCAATGACAGCAATCCTGTTGTTTGTCATGAGTTATGTTGTAATACAGTCAAGAAAGAAGATAACCTCAGTGTAGTGTCGAGTTTATTTTATTAATATGGCTTAGCATGGCTTTCATATCTGACATATGACTGGTATATTCAACTACCCTGTGGCAAGGTTTTCTGGAAAGAGAAAGGGCCAGGAGTTAAGATTGGTTGTTTAGGCTGTAATGTTTACAGTCCCAGAAGATGCTGATGCCTTCATGGAACTAGTATTTAATATTGTGGACTCCATAGGTGCGTCATACACATAGTTACCCTTACTTCAAAAAACACGAATAAGGAACTATCATAAAGCAGTGATGATTCTGGCTCTGGGCGTTTCATGAATTTGATGAAGGTACTTAGAGATTGCATACAATCTCTCTTCCCAAATGGTCATGTAGCAAAATGTTTGGAAACAAGATATATAAAAGCAGCTGATGTCCTGGTGGCAACTCAGCTTCTGAATTTACCTGGCTTTTTTCTCTTAGAAAGTAACATAGCATAGTAAACCTTCAGCAGCTTTTGAGTGTGCCTATTTTTTTCACATCTCTGGTGGGGCTTGTTTTGACCTCAGTTCAGTGTAATTAACTTGAATTCCTGTGCTTCACCTGAAAGTATTAGTTTCTGTGCTGTCTATGCTGACTTGAATTTTAGTCTTTATAGTTTTCTTGTTCTTGCTTGTAATTTAAACCAAAGGCGTCTTTGTAACTTAGTACATCTGCGAGGGCTCTGTTGCTTGCTTGACATTCATATGGGCTTTTAGGCTGTCATCAAATATACTGTGGATGCTTTCCCAAGTTTTATAAATGCTTTTTTTTGCTTGATTGTACTAACATCAGTACTATGGACACATAAAATCTCATTCTCATTCACTGTATTTCCTTGCCAGAGGCAAGAAAAAGTTGTTTGCAGAACAATTGCCTGTCTCATGTATGAAGTATCCTTCTCTGGTTTTCTTCTGTGTATCCCAAGTTTGTCTTTGCAAGTTGTTTTTCCTTCATTTGAAGGGTTTGTTTTAAAACAAAATACACACATGATCCCAACCTTCAGCCAATTCATGTACGTATTTCACATGCTTTCCTTAAGTTACCTGACACCTTGTCTGTGTTTGGGATATGGCTGTGAACAAGTTCCTGGCTTTTACCAATCTAATGCTCTTGTTCTAGGCAGGGCAAGTTGCCCTAAATTTCATTCAATCTCCTGCATATTTTCTATCAAATGCTGCTCTACCACTAACTAGTTTGTCTTCAGGAATAGCAATTGCATGCATAGTGACCTTGCATGTTTTGGACAAGTAACAGGATCTGTCAACACGTCCCTGTTTACAGTTCCTGATGCTGTCAGTGGGCTGAGATCACTTTTGGAACATTCCTGAGTGTTTCCAGCCCAGTGCTTGCAGACTGGCTGCTGTGGTGGTCATTGTCCATGGCAGTTGATACTGTGTTCTTTTCACCTGATGCTGTTGCGACTTAGTAATTTTCACATCACCATCGGAAACACAGCTAGCTGTTGAATATATCTTTTTCCCTCTCCATCTGTCTGGGGTCAGGAATCTGATTTTACTACTCTTTCTTCATCTTTGGTTTATTTCTTCTCCAATACTCTGACTTTCGAACTTCACTTACCTGCAGGAAGCTGTTCTCCTCTGCCATTGTGCTCAGGATTCAAGGGTTAAAAGCAGAGAGGCAACATCAGGCATTCAGATTGTATTTCTTCCTCTCCATGTACTTTAAGGCCTTCCTTCACATGCTCATATGTAGTCCAGATCACTAGCTAGTCAGACACTTAGAAAAGTGGTAGGGGAGTCCAAGAGGTTCCAAGGCTTTGGCAGGCACAGGTGAGTCTGCCCTGGGATTGCTCATTCAAATTTCAGGCATTGTCTGCTTCCGCTCAACAGTGCCGCTAGCGGGCACGTGAAGTTGTCTAAGGGGCTGAGTGAAGGCCATGCAGTACCTGACAGAGGAAAATACCTGCGTACAGCTGTCTTGCTGTTCCTCCCTCAAAAGCCCTTAAACACACACAGGGAGCTGCTGCCCTGCAGAGCAGCTAGTGCAGGGATCGGAGAGGGTCAGTCCCCCCTCCTGTCTCTTGTGTGGGTAGAAGAGCAGATCCTTAGGTATCCTTCAGGTCAAGGACAGGAGACAATAGCTTTTTTGTTTGAATATATTCCGTCCCCAAGGAATAACAAATAGCCCTTGGCCTTAATGAATTTGCAGTTCCTACTGTAAAGGAGTTATTCAAAACAGTGCTGGAAAACTCTGGGGCAAACTACAGGCCAATAAACAGGACTGAGTAATATGGTAACACTGAAAGGAAAGGACCAGTGGGTTACAACTATGGACTTTGTTTCACCCTTCTCTGTGCTCTTCCCTCCTGCCTGCAGACTACTCAGTGCCAGTGAGGTTGCAATAACAATAAAAAGGATACTGTTTATTTCAAACCTAGCTTAGACCAATAAACAAGGAAATGGGTGGAATCTGATCTGCCTGGCTTTGGTCCTTAGCATTTGCACTACTTCATCGGCTTTAGTTGTTAGGACTGAAGGGGGGGGACAGGAACCAGGCAGCCCCCTCCTCTTAGCTGGTGGGGAAGCCCTTGCACAGACGCATCGTGTCTCCCAGCATGGATCTACAGAGGTACCTGTCTTCTGCTCCCCTGGCAGCATGCGGGCTTGAGACGCCTCCTGAGGGTGCCTTGGCTCTTCTGATGAAGAGATCTGGCTCTTGGTTCACAGTGTGGGGAACTGTAAAATATTGCACATATCTTCCCTGACAGGAGCCAGTCCACGTGATGGTGAGGCTATTGCTTGTCTCTGGTGTATTGGTCCACTGGTCAGAGCACAGGTTTCCTGCTTTGGCTGACCCTGAAGTGAATCAAGTCTATCTGTCTCCCATCCTAGCTGGGTGCCCTGATCACCAAGACGTGGTGAAGTGCAGCTCAGGTGTCTGTCTGCAAGGAGGTTTAGGCAGAAGATAAATGTCTCTTTCTTCAAGTCAAACAGCTAATGGATTTAGTCGCCTCCACAATTATGCAGTGATTTTTAGACAGATCAGACTGTCATTTAGGATGTCAACAGAGGTAACTAAAATCTATCCTGTCATAATTGTTATTCAGGTATCCTGAATCCTTCACCATAAGCTTAAAATTGTGGGTACTACTGTTACTTTTGGCAGCAATTCATCTAGCATTTAATTTTGTCAGCTATATTTTGAGTTTGATGTAGTTGTTAAGTTGCTACTGCTTCCTCTGGATTGGTGAATTTAAATTATAGGCGGCCTCAAAGCTTCACTGCAAAGACAAGGAATGAATCCTGTGCTTAAAGAGCAAATAGTAACTAGTAACAGACTGCATTCAGTGTTGAAGTCCTGACCAAATGTCATGCATAAGAACTGAGATGTATCCTGTATAATTAACCTTAATTTGAAACTTTACCAGCTTCATCATTAGCAAGGAAAGTTCAGTACATATTCTTAAGCTCTAAAGCTATTCTCGCCAGTGAAAAATGTGGTTATACTACCAGAGAGAAGCATCATAAAGAAGTAGTATGATAAACTACATAACTCAGCCACCTCCCATGTCCCTGCTGTGACCAGACCATTAATGATAACTACCTAATTCTATGAAAGGGGATTTACTTGTCAGCAAACAATCCTGTGTATATGGTAAAGACCAGAAATTTAAAATACAAATGTAGGGCTACTTTATCTAGTTCTCTTTCTATCTGTCCCACAAACCTCTAATTCCTGCTGCTAAGGCAGCAAAAGTTTGCATGAATAGAAACCAAATAAGAACCTTGGCATTTGTCCTACTGCAATAAAAATGTAGAGACTAACCCTCTGACACTTGTTCTAGTCCACCACGATTGTTTTTCCTATGAGTTCTTTTGTGGCAAGAGAGAACTACACATGCTTAGAACTGAAGCCTGTTTTAATAAATCTTCAGGTAATAGTGTATCATTCCTTTAAGTCCTCAAGTAGAGAATTGGCTGGCTTGCAGCTACCTGGTCCTCTTCCATCTCCCTGCTCAGCACAGCTGAGTGTCTGGCCCTGTTTATTCTGCTTCTCCTTGTTTCCGTGCTATTCTGAGTATGTGGAGGAGCTCTTCACTATGTGGGGTTTTTTCCATTTACAGTTGAATCTACCTGCATTTGTATTGTGTCAGAGCTGCAAGCATGATTTAGTCTTGTAATGTATTCAGAGCACTTGCATCACCCTGGATCCTTCAGTGACAGCCACTAACTCTTGCCCCATTACTTATCACTTGCTGAGTTCCTTCAGTAAACATAATAAATGGCATCAGTCAGTCCCGCAGCTTGCTACGGTCTTACACACTGGAGCTTTAGCAGTGGCCCAAAGGGCAGTAAGCTGCTCATTTCCAAAATGGCCTGCTGGCTGGTCCCCCAAGTAGTGTGCACCAGGGACAGTGACAGCCTGAGAGAGAGATTTAAGAGAGGCTGAGCCTCTTTCTGGGTCTGAACTCAGACAGGACCAGGAGCTTCTGGTAGCAAGCTGTCGCTGATGAGACCATACATGTAAGACTCCATAGACATTTCTGTCCAAGTTAGGGACGTAAAGGTGTCTTTGTCAGGCTCACACATTGTTCTTTTGTGCTTTTGTGGCATGGGTCATTGTACAGCCTTAGGGTTTCTCTCAACAACAGGTATTCAGATACATATTTGATCATAAACTTCTCTGCTGAGATCTTTAACTGAGACTTACTGATTTCCTTCTGACAAATAATTCTTTGAAATTAGAAACCAGAAATATTTCCAACAATAGCGTCTCCCCACCATTAGAAAACCTAAATGGCTGAGCTGTTTTTTCATGGTTAAAAACATTTATATGAGTCCTCCCAGCCACACTGAGTGATTAAATTGCTAAGACAGATGCCTGCTCAGCAGTTTGCCAGGTAAGATACAACCTGCAGGTAGCATGCAAATTTTTCATTTTGTTAGATTTCTAATCACTTCCACATCTTCCTCTGAGCTTTCTGCACAGATTCACTCTGTGCCCAGTAGAAACTCTTGGTCGGGTTGCTGCAGGAGCCTGTGACAGTCTGCAGAACCGAAATATTAAGGCATAGCTTCCAATATAAGTTGTAATTTGTGGTAACTTATTTCTGGCTTAACTAGCAGGATCTGTGGTGCCAAGCTTCCTTTTTAATGATGCGAACAATACAGACTTCAAGGTAATTTCAAGCAAATTAATTGATTATTAAAATAAACCTCTTCAAATGGAAGAAGCCTGTGGGACAAAAACCAGCTTAGAGTCTGTTTGTACTCTCTTCAAATTGCCACCAGATGACAGTGTTCCATCAGATTTTAAAATTGTGACTTCAGTTTTTGTTGCCACTGAGAGACGGTGCTGCTGCATTTTATTCCTCGCTATGTTGTCAATCATTTGGTAACAGAAATTTCAGTTAAGATTTTTTTCAAATTTCCACTACAACCCCCTTCTATCACACCTCGGTTTATTTTAAAAGAATGATCAACCTAAGAATGTTTTAAAAGCAAACTTGAACAAAACTGATTGCCTTGAAGCTCCACAGACATGAAAAAGGAATACTCTTTCTGCTCAGCCAAAACTCAGGCTAGGACTCCAGGGTAATCTGAATGTGTTCCTGTATAAAATGTTTCTCAAGTCTAGAGTCTTAATGCTGCATTTCTAAGCCTGAGATCTATAATCTAGATTAGTTCATTGAAAATGCATGATTTTATAGTGCTGTTTCAGCCAGAAATTCAACATAATAACTGTCCAAATAATTACAGCATTATAGATACTGTTGGTATCAATCTTGATAGCAGGCTGTCTTGAAGATGACTGTCATAGGAAGAAAGAATGATGCCTCTAGATGCTTCTTGAAGTTATTGAGAAATCCAGCAGGAGATGCCCAAATGACTTGCAGATGCAAATGCTGGTCCTGCCCTATAGAAGGAGACATCTGAGCCTTCTGAATGGTATAAACACAAATATTTATACACACACTAGTGTTACTTGAAATTATCAGTCAACAAGCAGAATATTTGTACCAAGTTGGGAACCAGCGTAGATGCTGCTGGTTTTGTCTTGGGGCAGGAGCATGGATTAGACCAGAATTATTGTCTGTCACCTGCGGGCTTGTGGTCAATGAAGTATCAGAGGTGGTCCATGTAAACACTGCCATGAATTGAATGCTTCAGTCATAGTCAGCCATTACAGAGATGCAGATTTACGAGCTGTGTTAAAATATTTGTATTAACTGCATTTGTAATCTTATTTATAGGAATGCAAACGTGACTCTAAAATAGCTCTTTAGTGTTAATTACACAATTATCTCTCCTGATAGATATTAAGCAATAACATATTCCAATCAGTTTATCAATTGATTAAATCAATTAATCAATTTATGTTCCCCCAATCCAAAAGGTCAGTCAATTCCCTTAAAAAATTGAGCAATGTCTTAGATGACCTCTAGAATTTTCTTCCATTTTTATTTGTCATTATGACAATTGACTGAGCAGGAAACAAGTATGAAGTAAAACATTAACAGCAAGAATTACTGGAAAGCCAAGATGCTAGGAACTCAAGTTAACCATACACATGAGTACTTGTACTAACGTGAAGATGAAACATCATTGCTATGATTTTTACTCTCTATAGAGCACACATGCTCTTATTTTTCTGACCACCAGTCTAAAATAACATACTGAAAACGTACAGTAAGCCCATTATGAAATGGCTAAAAATTGAGTCATAAATTGTAGCGTAAACCCTTGGCACTGTAAGTGTTGCTTACCTTTCCAAAGGGGTGGATTACTGGCTTTAATTTTTTATGTCCCTTCCATACTGACCTATCAGCTGATGTCTACTGAAATTTACAGAGACAGGCTTGATATATATATGGGTAACTATGGAATGAAATACTCAATTGCCTTGGCATCTTCCTTTCTTTTTAGAGACCTAATTTATAGAAGGTTCCTATTTCAGCTGAAAAGGCAATGAATATGTTTGAATGTTTTTCAGAGAATCAAATAGCTTAAAGTCAATCATAAATGAGCCAAAAAAGGCTAACATGAAGGCTGTGTATAAAGCATGTTTTTATTAACAGAGCTCTCTACCCCTTAGAGTACAAACCATCTAATGATGCCTGCAATATCAATTCACAGTGTCAAGGAAAAGGGGTTGGAATAGCATTCGGGCATACATTTACTTCTTATAATCCCATCTTTAACAACCACCTAAACTAAAAATAATTCAGTCCAGTAAATGAGTCATGAACACTAGAGGAAATGGATGACTTTTCCACAGTGAAAGTAAGCTCTCCAGTGAGGGCATATCTACTTTTCTCCAAGCATCTTTTCCCCTTTATTTTACCTACAGCAAATTCTCCAATGACAAACTTACTTACAGATGGTTGAAGCTCTCCAGGGGCAAACCAGCCTGAAGCACTAAAGATAAACTCTCTGAGAATAGATGGCTAAGATATATCAGGAGGTCTGGGAGGAACACTTTGTCTCAGCTGGCGGGAGCTGTCTACCTAGAGTTCAGCTCTCAGGGGTGTGCACATGGTAGCAGTGGACATGGTCTCTTGTTACCTTTTGCATTGGTTTTAATGCAAGGTAAACTGTTTTAAACCACTGCAAAAAAAAGACTTAGCAGCCATCTCAGCAGCCCTCTGCACCCTTATCTTCCAGCCTTTCTCCCTCATAGGCTTTCATATTCTGTTGTAAGAAGCTATCACTATGCAATGGTAAAAATTCATTGTTTGGCTGTTTTAGTTCCCTATACCTGTCGTGGCTGCTGCTTGTGTGTCCTACATTTTTATCTAACCTAATCCTGCTGTCCTTTTTACCCTCTTTAAGCCCTTTTTGCTCTCCAAAATGCGTCATCGAGTTGGTCCTTGCTGTTACAAACAGCTTTAATTTGGTACAAGAAAAGACTGATCAGACAGCATCAGTATCCACCTCCAGAAACTTCAGTAACAAAATTTGGGGAGCAGTTTTAGACCTAAACCAACTAATTCTGAACCATAAAAGTGAAAAAATCTTTATCCTTGGGTGAAGAAAGTGAACAAAACACAGATTTCTGCTGTTATAGCAAATCAGTTGTTCCTACCTGCCTTCCTGCCTCTCTCTGCTTTGAGCTGCCACCACCATTTGCTGAGTTGGAAAGGATGGGCAGCTTTCTCTGGCTCTCCCAGAGAGACTTACTAGCTTGATGAGATCTGACCTCAGGCAGCAGGAGATCTTACAGTTAAAGGGCTACAATAATTTATATTGGGATTTCCAAAATTAACTCTCCAGGCAGACAAAAGACAGTTGAAGGCACTAATTCATGTGTGATTTGGTATAATTAAAACATCTTCCTTGCTTTCCAGTTTGTCTTTCTTTATGGCCAGTGTTTATGCCATGCCTCAGCTGAAGGATCTTAAATATCCTTTGCCATGCTTGAATTAATTTTGGTAGGTGTGTGTCCCTCTAGGCACAAAAACCTCTTCAGTTTCCTGTTTATCTATAGTTCTCACCATTTAGAAATCAGGATTGAAATTAAAACCTTTATAGGATGACTGGTGACTGTTATCCTGCTGCTGCATGAAGTCAGTTCCCTGGAATATAGCCAGCCAGTATTTTTGGCAGTTTTCCTGGAGCAGCAAGAGGACTTGCTGACCCTGACATCTGGTGCACCTTATGAAATCCAAGCAATTAATCGTGATCCAAGGTAGAATCTCTCTAGACTGGCTAAGAACGTCTGTTTAGCAGAAACCTTGTGGTATTCATTAAGACCCTTCCAGATAATTTCCAGCAGGTAATTCTCCTAGCCTTGAACAGCATTAGGTAATATGTTATCCAGAGCCCATTCTAACATTCATCTGTGTTTTTTGGAAGGTAAACCAGGGATTATTTACCAGGGGATATGACTGACTGAAAACAAGACTTAAGATAGAAAACAATCTTTGTGCTATTGTCCGAGATGCCCTTAAGGTTAAAAGTCTCGAGGAACGGGGTGGATCTTAGTAGGGTTGCCCTGCTGAAAAATGGCTCTTGCCCCTCATTGTTAGCCAGTCACACTGGGTATATGGTCACCAGTCTGCTGGGAATGGGCCACAGACATCTTTTTAGCAAAGTTATTTCTTAAACTCTGGTGGTAGCAGGTTTTGTTCTTGCTACAGATGAGCAAAGAAAAGCAAGTGCAAATTTTATGTCCCTGAGTGTGAATCTGCTTCTCTACTCTAATGGAGGAAGGGGAACAAGCTGTTCAGGTAGATGTACCATGCTCCAACAAACCACTTACTTTGAATGGACATGGCATGTTTTGGGTCACTCTCTGCTTTTTGTTTGCACTGACAGAGTTGTACAGAAGGGGCAGAGACAAATGTTTGAAATGCCTAGAGTCCTGTTTCCATACAGTGAGAATCGTGACCTGGTTTCACCGGCAGGAACTTGCTAATACCGACCGTGATGCTTCCTTCGACATGCCGCGAGGCAGGTATCTTTCCTTCCCACACATCATGGTATTTAGTAATGTATGATTCTCCGTATCCTGATAAATATGTTGTTAGTTCTAATGTAACTGCAACATTGAGATACGTGTCTTTGTCATCCTGGTCTACCACATTGCCTATAAATAAACAGGAACCCACAGGACAAATTTAGCCCCAGCATAAGCAGATACAACCCAGGTGAAGTTAAAGTTTATCTTATTTACACCACAACTGAATTATAGTACACCAGGGGCAGACCCACTGCAAATGGTATCATGTTGCAAGATGAGGTTGAAATTTATAAATGTGTAATATCATTTTAATTACCTTACACTGGGATTGGGGTTAATTTTTTGTTGTTTGGCCAGTGTTTACAGGAATTTACTAAAAGGCATAACATGTTGACTTTTTATCTGACCATGAGACATTTGAGTCCTAATCCGGCAGCTCCCTAATGCCCAGATGATGTAAATACAAACTTTTAAATAATACCTGGGTACTTAAAAAGTGGAATCAGGACTAAATGGAATTGATTATTCCACAGTTTGTGCTTCAACTAACTGTCAATACCCAACAAATAAGCATAACTTGCTCTGGTCAGGTTTGGAGATCTTGCAGTGCAGGTGCTTGCTTAACGCAATTGCTACGCTGGGAATCATGACATCTGAGTTAATGTGTGCAAAAGCAACTCATCATGCAAAGAAAATTCCCAGTTTGTAATAAAGCATGGATTTTCCAGCATCTGAGGTTAAATTGTTCTCAGTAGGATACTAAAGGAAAAAAAAATGCTTGGAAAAAGTGTTTAAATTTCCTGTCCATTTCAAATAGGTGTCATTTCACAGTCCCAAAGTTAATGGAAGGCATATTTCTTGGCACTGTGGTTTTAGCAGTCAGGTGGGCTTTTAACCTTCATTCTCTTGCAGAGAGTGAGCTGATGCTTTAGGGAAGGGCCATGCATAAAAGCCTGAACACATTCACATCCCATTCAGCCGAACAAGAGCTAAGGGTACCCAAAACTTGGAAGAACCTTGCCCTGTACTCTTGGTTACATAGTTTAGAACAAAACAGTGTCCTTTTTCATCCACGCCCTCTTTGTATGGATGAAAATGCTTAACATTTCTCTCCTATTATCAATTCCAGGCTGTAGTGGTCATTTGTTAATTTGTTTACAAGTGATTTGGTTGGATGTAATACTAGTACAGTCATAGAAGACCACAGAAGTAGTCAATACTGTTTTGAAAATGGGAAGAAGACAGTTCTCATTTTCCTGTTTGTATGTAAGGTACTTCAGTCACAACTTGGTGTGTAAATTAATTGCTTGCTGTCAAGAATTAGGATAGCCACACTGACTGGAGAAGAGTTTTATAATTGTCTATGAAGATGTTCAAGCCCAAGTTGATAACTGTGATTCTCACTGAAAGGAAGTTGAACTAGAGGGGCTGCAGGTTTGGCAGCTAATGCTTTTTTTCTTTTGAAGAAAAGCTCTGATTTTGAAAATGTCTCTTTAACACCAGGGACTTCGGGGGAGTGACTCCTGCTTTGCACTGGTACAAAGCAGAGCAGAATCAGGCCCTGTATGAAAAAACAAAACAGGATGTTCCCTCCAGTATAACTGCAGGACTCATTATGTGTTCTGTAGTTAAGTGGTGTTGCAGACATTCATGTGATACAGATAATACATCTTTGTCAGGGTGACAGGTCTCTTTTGGAAGGAAGATTTCTTCTCCTGCACACTATAAAGTACTGTATGTTCTGCATTTAATGTGCACAACACTGCCTGAATTCTTAAGTTTTCTAATTCCCTCTGCACCATCTGTACATCTTGTTGGAGGATGGGATGCTAATGAGAACTCTCCTGTGCCTTACATGTGCCAAATTGGTGCCTTTAAATCATCACCTCTTTATAAAGAAGGTGATTCTTGGTGCTCTGTCCTATTACAAGCCTCACATCAGCATTGCTCCTCTGAAAAACCTTTCTAAATACTGTTGGGAGTCTGTCAGGCACTCCAGAGTTGTGTATGGGTGGAAAGTTTTCTCAGATTATAAAAGAATTATAATGCAAACAGAATATTGTCTTAGGGAAAAAAACCCTAATATGCATTTGTCGTGTATTTGTGTGTTAAGACAAAGAAAAATAAAACCAATGTTAGTTATGTGCAAAACTATGTGCCAGCACCAGAAATGGGAGAAACTAAGGAGATTGTTTAAAGGATAACCTTTATTTATACCTCTGTGTCTTGTAAATATTTTGCCTTAACAATTCTGTTGACTATGGGGGGCTGCTTATGAGTAAGAAAACCAGAATCTATCTTTAATTCTGTCTAAAAATACTTAGTTGTGAGTAGTAACTGCTGAGTAATAAAAGAGCGAATTACTTCTCTATTTTGTTTTGTGAAGGAAGCTCAACAGTGTGAAGCTGGTAGAAAAGGGCAGGGAGAGAGGAATGGGAGAGAGAAAGACAGAGGTCCATCCCCGTCAGGGTCATCAAGGGGTATGGGACAGAGGCACATGGAGACACGAGTGTATGTAAAGCTGGGCTATAGTTTCTTATGGTTAGCTCAGGGAATTCAAAGTCACCATTCATCTTACTACTTGGCAGTCGTGTACATAATGAAGGCCATCTTTCTGGGAGTGTTCAGTCTCACAGTCACTTTTGTCTTTCAATCTTTCTTTATCCATAGTGCTTTTTTTCTGACAGAAGGGATAACTTTTGGCTATATCTGTTTCTGTAGGAGAACTACAGCTTCAGTCTGACTTTTTAAAAATCCATAGAATATAAAGCATTTTACGGAGCAGGTCAATACTGAGGCAGAAGCACAAGCATGTGGATGAGATGGCTGTGCAGCTGCTAGTACCTTGTGTGACCAGAGGCAGGCAGGCAATGCGCAGGAACACAGCTGGCTGAGCCTCCTGGCATGTTACAAGCAGATGAGTGATATTCAGGGAAGAAAAGGGCTCATGCATGAAGAAGCTAGACTAAAATACATCTACATTACCATTTTAGCCTCAGAGTATGCAAACTTCATCTCTTTAGGGAGTAGGAACGGGAAGGCGTGCACTGTGGGAGCACTTCTTGTGCTGCAGCCACTGGCGGCTGTCCTGCTAGACATGCAGGTGGACTGCTAGAGCTTCTCTGAGGTGGTCCCCTGCCTTGAACTGCGGGTTGTATGGGTGTCATATCCTCAGCACCAGCTATTTTTCTTTACAGACCTGCTCCTGTAGTGCAACGTTACTTACTCATGTATGCATAGTCCCAGTAAAGTCACTGGGTCCAAACCATGAGAGACGTGTGAAATACAGGATGTTAAGTCTTAAAGATGAAGAATTTCTTTGTGGTCATTTCCACATTCCCCGTGCAACTTTTGTTGATAGAGTAAATTAATCCAAGAACTTCAAGTGGGCTGCATTTCAATAGTTCATTTTTTAAAATGTCTGGGCATTTACTGAGCTTTAAGAACCCAAGGAATAATTAACTATGCTATTTTAAAGTGACCAGATGCTGCCTTAAGATGTGCTTCCAGGAGAAAGGAAAATCCCCTCAACTTCTTTGCAACACTCGCACTTTATTTGGAAGGCCTAGAACTCACACAGAGCCAGTTCTGGGAAGGATTTGTGTCTTCCTCTTAACCATCCAGCAGCAGCTGAGGAAAAGTTCTCCAGAGCAATAGCACAGCTTTTTAAGTGAGATGCTTGCAGTGACTTGCTGCAGCTGCTCTTAAAGGTGAGGGGGGAAGCCTGCAAGCCATCTTAGAGCTTGCATTTGGAAAGAAAGCATTCATAAAGCCTGTAGAATGACCCCTTGCATCTTCTGGATTTGGTACTGTGCCCTGTGGGTCTTCAGTACCTGTTGCAGCAGATGCATTCTTCAGGGGGGAGCCTGGGGGCTCCAAGGGTTGTCCTATACAATTTGCTTTTTTGAAGGCCTCATCCTGCCAAAAATTCCTGAGAGGAAGTAACTTGATTCTAAACATGCTGTTAGTTATGAAGTAAAAAACCCCACAGTTGCATGCCACTAGATGTCAGACAAACTACATGGTTCAGCTGGAGAGGAAGATCTAGCTGAGGGGTTTTGTTCACTGTTTATGCACTTGCATAACACTTTGGACAGGGCCCAAGGAAAACAATTAGACATTTGAGTTTATTTTTGTTTGCATGAAATAGTAAATATGCTGTTGGGTCAGACTCTCCTCTCATTTCCCCCAGGGCAAAACAGAAATAAACTTCTGTCAAGAGTTATGCCACCCTGGAAAACAGCAATTGCTTTTAGTCTCATCAGCAGATCCTTCTCATCTAGAGTGCTGTGGTTTTGTATTCTTTGGATAAAGCTGGTCTCTGAGTTTTAGGCAACTAGTGGAATTCTTGTGGAAGGTGAGTGGGTTGGTTCTGCTTCAGCAGAAATGAAAGCCATGCAGTAAACATCAGATACGATGTTTTTCTGTATAGGAACATCCTCAATTCTTAGTTCACTAGGATAAAATTGGTGCAGATTGGAAGTCTTTATTATGAAGAATAATGCCTAACTCCTACAGAATAACAATGAAATATATGCAGATTCACCTAAAATTGTTTCCCAATCTCCACAACACAGTTCAGCCTTAAGAGGAGAATTTGTCCTTTGTGGCTACTGTTCTGCTGCTTCACTGGTGCAGCTGCAGAGTTCGGTTTGTATAGCTGGCTGCAATTCAACACATAAATGAGTTGTCAAAATTATGTTTATGTGTTTTATATAACATGAATAGGCAGGTCACTGTTTTGCACATAAATATGTATGTATCTGAATACTTTACAGGCTAAAATCCCCTCTGGAAACAGCACAAAAGTTCACGCTCAATGTATTGATTTTTATATGCTAATGCGTGCACCTCCCTCTGGGACAAAAGCACATTCCAAAGGAAAAAAGTGCATGGCTTGTCAAACATGAAGATTTCTGAAGCAGTTCCATATTTCTAAACTCTTGATTCTTACTAGGGACATGTGCAGTATTCAGTATTTAAGGATCAGACTGTGACCTTTGACAGGAACATTGCCAGGAAAACTAAAGGGATATTAGGCCAGAAAGAAAGAGTCTGAGGCATAAGAGTATAGAGACGCTCAATTTACTCAGTGTCTTGAATTTCTATCTAAATGATTGTGCTTCCTTGTTATTTGTGAATCGCTGCATGTATGTCCCAGTAGCAATATTAAAAGGTGGAACATGAGTGGAATACAGGCTGTTTTTAAAAAGCAAGTATATATTTCCACTCTGAATTGATAATTGCTAATAAAAATAACATTAACACATGAAAGTCAAATGTAAATATTCTTAAAATAATTTTAAGATCCTAAGTAGTTTCAGATATTATATCATGGGCATCAGATATTCAGACATCGATTGATGCAAAATTATTTTTGAAAGGTTTTCATAATTTGCTTTCTATTTCTGAACTTTTGAAAAGAGTACTCTTCACCATGAGGTTTAGAGATTTAAATTTTGTTACAAAACCTGAGATTCTTAGATGCTGCATAACGCCAGAGTCAGGAAAATCTTTAAATCGTGTAGACTTGTGACATAATTATGAGGCAGCAACAGTATGTATTAGGGGCCCTTATCCTTCAGTTGGAGGGTGCAATTTTGAGGTAGCCCTATAAAACAGCTGATGTAGCATCATAAATTGCCTTCCCATTCAGAAATAGAATAACTGGTGCTGGGGAGAAGTGTGAAGGCAGAGGAGGCTGTCTCGCACCTTCCCCGCCATGGCCTCTGATGTGCATCTCCGACACCTCTGCAGGGACCCTTCTCTCCCCCAGGAGCCTGGAGACAGCTATTGACTGGCTGTAATTTAGCACAGGAGAATAAATAGCACCTCAAAAGCATGGCCTGGGACTGGTGATTCTCACTAAGTCTGAATTTCAGGTAATCACAGACTAAATCTGAACTGCATTGAA
The DNA here is from genome assembly GCF_947461875.1 of Haliaeetus albicilla. Classification (NCBI taxonomy): domain Eukaryota; kingdom Metazoa; phylum Chordata; class Aves; order Accipitriformes; family Accipitridae; genus Haliaeetus; species Haliaeetus albicilla. The sequence continues at coordinate 55,475,027 of NC_091483.1, read as the reverse complement.
ACCTTCTTGGAGTTAATTCCCCAGTGACTCCTCCTTGGGATTTCTTTTCATCAGTGAAGAGCTGAGGTCAGGGCACAGCCAACCTCAGGGTAGTCTCAGGTTTAATCCCTCCCTGAAAACTCTGTGTATGCGGCACTGTGTGGTATTTACACTGAAATACTGACTCATACAGTGACATTTGTAGTTGCTTTTTAGGGCAGAAGAGTTGTCTTTAAGCTTCTGTCCCTCATTTTGAAGTTTTTTTTCTCATGTACTCTGCTACCCTGTGACTCATGCACAAAAAGAGCTGGGATACACAATCTTTTCCTATTCCACAATGCACAGCTTTTCAATAGCTAGAAGTGGCTGCCGAATAGTTACCTCTTCTACTGCACAGAGGTGAAAGACATTATTAACCTGTGCATCACACCCAATGAAACTGGAGTCACCTGATGTGTCACTCTAAGTTACATCTTAAAAATAAAACCTGGTTCTGGTCAGTTGAATAAAAGGAATTTATTTAGCTGTAGATGGATACATTGTGAAGCCTAGGGACTCTTAGAGAAAGCCCTCAAGTTGTGAGCAAGTTTTGGGTGGAATGAAATTTTCAGTACAGAATGCTGTCTGATTAGCAACTGTAAGTAATAATAATACAATACAGAAACTGCAGTCTTCTGACTCCTGTGATCTCCAGATAGGCTCAGTCTTTTCTGCCTGAAGTTGCTGTATGAAAAGAAACCTCGCTGATGATTTAGAGTGACTGCGTGATTCATTCATTGCTTCTTTTTTATGTCTTGCCTACATTATTACTTTCTTAATATCATTTTAATAAAAATGTCATTGTAGCCCCTCTGTTACAACATTTTCCTGGAAGATTTCTTCCCATTGTTGTTTAGATTTTTTAATGAGAAACCTGCTCTAGCCTTGCAGCAATATATTTAGAAATCCAGTTTTACACAGGGGCATTTGGGGAGGGAATTTGCAATCAAATTTTATGCAGCTAATTGGGGTGCTCAGAAACGCATACTGGAGATGCATCTCACTTTCCATTTGCCCATTCACACCTTATGCATTTTGAGTTTTGCCCAGTTTAGATACCTAAAACCTGCAATGTGAATGTCTCCTTTTCAGAACCACAAATGTAGTATATGGCAAAGATACAGGGAGATGTTCTATGTGGCTTAAATATGAAAGCTTCAAAACCTAGAGGTTTTTTTGCTTTATACTTGAAAAAAAAAAAATCAATTCAAGCTTAACCTGTGTAACTGTAGCTTCCGTGACAGGGTGGAATTGCTTCTATTCCTACGAGCCCTGATTTGCCTCTGAAGATTTTTGCTATTTAATGATGGTGTGGGAAACAAAGAAGATTTTCTTCTTTTGTGCCACAATACCCATTAAATCCTAACCAGCAGCAGTGTTCTGGGTAGGGTATAAACTGTTGCATTTGGACTTCCTTTGCAGTAAAACAGATGTTTCTTCTTGGGAGTTTTTAATCTGTGAGGACAGTGCTCTGAACCTTTTATTAAGATCTAGATCCAGTTGGCAGATGATTATGTGAGGTCTCATTGTGAAAACCATCTTGTAGAAGTTAAATGGCACATTTCTAGTGTGCGGGTGTGTGCATACTTGTATAAAGACACACATATATGTGCATTTTTTTTTATTTGTACATAAAATCTCTTGTTTCTCTTAGTTAGCTCTTAATTGTGCAAAACTGACCTGACTAAACCAGAAATTGTTTCATGTATTACTATCCATAAGAAAATTTTGGAAGCTAGAGGAAGCTTTTGGGTGACATTTTTACTTGTTAAGAAGGTCTATTGAGGATATCTAGGAAGAACATATTCCAGCTCTTGAGTTGCAAATTGGATTCTTGCCGTGATTTGTCATCTTAAGGACAGCATGGATGAAGAACAGTAGAAATGTATTTTGAGTCCTTAAGTCGCCTGAATGGAATTTGAATGTATTGAGTAAGCACAACTAGTTAAAAGATGTCAGTAAGAGGGTGATCTCTTTCAAGATGAGGACACATTTTACATATTGTGCCTCTTTTTCCAAACCAACTTTAAGACCTCAAAGTCCCGTAGACAGAAAGTAACCACAACATTTTGTAATTTTCAGGAAAGTGTTGCTGGAATAACAAGCGCACCTAAATCTAAAACTAGAAATGGTTGTCAATCTCCTCCATCATGTTTAGTAGGAGTCTAAGACTCAGTAGTTGCAAGACTACCCCTGAATCCTATGAAGCTACTTTTAAGAGAGCCAGCTTCTTGAGGACTGTTCCCTAAATCTTTCTGCACCATAATATGTGCTCATGGTAGAGGTGCTTCTGTGGGAACAAATAAATTCTTAACTATACTCATATGTCATACTACATGATGTACTGCCCAGAGACCATGTACATGTCTCGTTTAGCACTAAACTTACTCTTCTGCATCCTCAGATGTAGTAGATGTACAATAGCCAGCGACTGAATACAGACTCCTTATTGCTGTTAGTCTTGCTAAGTGTAAATATGAAAAATGGAGAAATAGTGCAAAGCCCTGAGATCCATGCCCCAGCTTCCTGTGAAGATGCTAATTAAAGGGATGTCAGATTTAAAAAAAGCATGCAAAATCAGTCCAGGAAAATAACGCTGCCAGTAGCTGTTCCTGTGTTGAAATTCTAGACAGTCCCTGGAGATAGTGGTGAAAAAAAATTCTGCTGTGATTGCAAAAAGAACAGTAACTGACTAAACCCAAAAGTCTGCCTTGAATGTGAATGTCACTTTTTTTTCTCCAGTTTATTTTGTACCCAAGCCAAAATTCTAAATTTCACCTTTATGTCTCTGCCTATAGAAGAGCACCTCTCATTAATCTGTTTTGGCAGATACATAAAATTTATCCACATGATATTGTTCAACATATAAAATTTAATTATATTTTGTAATATTTGTACTTGTAAATTCCATTATGCAGAACATGCACTGAACAATGTACCTACAGGATTTAATTATGTCAGCTATTATTAAATTGTGGAATGGGAAAGGCATACATAAAGATTTCCTGCACGCCATCAAGGAGACCAGTGACGACAAAGCTGCAAATTTTGCCCCTGCAATGTCTTTGCATTATGTTGGGATCTAATGGGGTTAATAATTCCTGACAATGTTCAAAATATTATTTCGTCAGACCTTACAATGCTACAGCTGCAGGGAGGAGCAGGAAAACCTTTTGTGAATGAAGGAAACCTAAGAGAAGTGAAGGCATTACATACACTCATGCATTCTGCATGTGCTAAGAGGACTTTGTCTAAATATCCTAGTTGTGACCTGAATCCCTATCTAGACAGTAAATCGGCCACTACTTTTAAGAAGAGGTAAGAAATAAATATATCTCCTTGTGGCTGAAGATGAAACAGAGAAGACAAAGATGTAGGCTGGGGAATAGGAACACATCAAAGAACTGACCATGTCTATCACATTCCCTGAAGCAGCTGCACTACATGTTTTCTTGGATTACCCCTATGTGAATGTGACTTCATGGGTGCTCTCAGGCACCATGGCTGGAACTAGCTCTCTTAGGCAACTCTTCTAGCCTGCCAGGAGAATGAATGAAAAGTTTCCTGCCACCATAGGTATACAAGGTTTGCTGCCTTCCTGCCATACTTTTACAGATGCCATGCATGTTTATTTGTAAACCTTGATGTATGTTTCTTCTTTGCAGCTGCTTCTGTTGATTGTCAGATGCATTCGGGTTTAGTTTATCTGGCTATTGCAATGCACTGAGATTAGGAATGAAACTGCCTGTCTAAACAGAAAGGTAAATGCAACTCCTCCAGCTGGTTTGGAAGACACCTCTTGCTAACAGGCTGGAACACCTCTTCAGCACTTGCTAGAGATGAGTGTCCAACAGCATTCATTCCCTATGCTCAGCATGAAATGAACTGCACGCTGAAGTTCATTCCAGGTTGAAATTTACTTTATGCTAAAAAACTTGGGGAAAAAGAGAGATTTATAAAGTATGTGCATGAACCCAAAAAAGAAACACAGACGAAAATGAAGGTACAAAGCAAGGTAGATGCAAGTAGGAATTCAGCAGATTGCTAACTTGTAAAAAGCACGATAATCATCTGGGATGCAAAGCAAAACACCATAATAAAGAACAAATGATTATAAATACTGTGTTTCTTCCCCTCTTTGCCAGGATAAGTAAACATGAACAAATGTGCCAACTTGTTCCGTCCATATGTTTTCACAAGTGCATTTTTGTTTGATATGAAAGAGATGCTTTTCCATGATGTGATCTGATTTTTATATTACTGTATGTTACTTTAATCTAAAATCTGATTATTTCTGGGAAAAGGAAAATTAATCTACCCAGCTGTGTCCTTTGTGGAAACAGGGAGGACAGTGTTGTTGAGTTCTTCTATTACTCCTGTAAAGGGTTTTGCTAACTCTTTGAGGTCCACACCTTCCCTCTGCCACCCCTTGGAACTGTTCTGATCTTTGTTCATCCTTTTAAATGGTGGAAGTGGTCTTCTGGCTCACATGAAAGCTTGTTCTATGTAGATCACATGTTTCTGCCAGGCCTGTTTAGCTCATTGTAATAATAAACCACAAACGGGTTCCAAAAAAAAAGTGCCTCTGCATTTCAATTTGTTTTCTTTTAGCATAACTTCAGAGATCAGAATGTAAGATGAAACACAAATCTGCTTTTGTTGGCCTGTATCCTTGGTGTATTATGACAAGTGAATTATTGCAGGCTTTGCGGGAATACATTATGGGGTATATTATGGCCCTGAGAGTCTGTAGAGTTCTGGAGGAAGAAAGAGATTTAGCTATTTAGTCTATGAGTCGTGTCGGGACGCGCCGCTTGTGGCAGAGAGTGTCTTCTATGGGGAAGTGCAGGGACCTCAGTGACATACGAGCTTCTTCCTGGCCTCATGCTGCTGATTTGAAATATGAGGATCACGGTAATGAAACCTGTCAGCCAAGTCCTGGTGTCACTGGTGTCTGCTGCTCTGCTGTGGGTGACAGTCGCCTCCCAAACCAGCGTCTGCTGAACGCACACGTCCTGGTTGATGTGGCTGATGGTGGCCTGGGAGAGGGAACCTGCCTGCACGAGTCCCTGCTCGCACGTGCAGGGGTCCCTGCGATTTTGGGTGCAGGTATAGCAGGAGAGGTACAGTTACCCACCACTGTAACACCAATTATTTTGTTGCAATTTTAGGTAGGCTGGCAGCCCTGTTACCCAGGCTGCTCATTATTTCCCACAGTAAAACTCTGCTTTTCGTTTTCCAAAACTTCATTTAGGCGAATTTTCCATGCCTTGGGCAGGTTTTATTTCTGAAAGTATCAGTCAAAGTAGTTCTGCTGTTTATGAGAACAAGGCGAAGGGTAAACAATGCATTGGTTTCCAAGGCTAAAAAAGGTTAGGTGACCTTTTCTTTGGGAAGTTCAAGTGCCTTGGAGCTTTGGAGTAGGGGCTTTTGGTTTGGCACAAGAGCTGCCTTTATGTCAGGGATGTGCTTTTTGGTCCTTTAGGGAAAATCCACTCATGCTTTGCCAAGTTATAAACAGTTGAAAAATTGCAATTTATTCATACTCAGAAGAAACTTGTTAGAATTTAGCAATGAAAATCTCTGTGGTGTGTTGGAGCCTCCACAGCTTCCTGTGCTTGGCATCGCATGCTCCAGGCTCAGGCTACAGGGACAGTGCCAGAAGGACTTTGTCATGGCCATTTCCCACTTCTTGGTCTGTAGCATGGTCAGAGCTGATGCACACCTATCTTTCTTGTGACTCCTCTGTCCTTTGCACCCAGACAGGCTGAAAGAGGAACAACAGTGTAGACAGAGAGACTGTGAAATCAGGTGGGGAGGCTGACCTTCCAGGGTGTAGGGTGAGAAAGGGACTAGCTGGACATGGAGATTAGGATGAAATGCTGGGGAATTGAGGATACTGAGGACGCACTGGGTTTGAAGTCAAGTGCTAGGATGTGTATCTGTGGGAAATGTCTATTTTTACCATCATGCAGATATATTTCTTCAGCAGAGCAAATTGTACTTATTTCTACTCCTTCCAGAAGTACCTTCATGTTGCTGTTTGATGTCAGGTTGAGAAGCAATATCTAGGTATTATTATTGTTGTTGTTGTTCATTAGTTTTATTCAAGTACTACTGGTGTTCTGTAAGTATTCACAAAGGTACTGTAGCGACGTTATTTTTATTGCTGCTTCTGTCATTGACATACATATGACTTATATGACAGACATAACAGTCTCCTTGTTTTGGCCCCTTCCACACAGTAGGAGATTACATTCATACATGGCTTACTTGGCTTATAATTAACCACTGATAGTTATCATATTCATTGTTGCAAGAGCATCACCAAAGAGCAAGGTTAATAAGCAGAGCGTGCAGGATCTGCATGTATATGGTTTTCACAGGCACACATTGCAGGCGTGGGAGAATGGACAAGACATTGCACATACTTTTGCAAATTCTTTTGTGAATTTATAGCAACACGGGCTCTCCTCCTGCCCCCACATTTAGTCAGGACACCTGCACACTGGTGTGTTTATTTTGCGTAGGTGTTGCAAACTCAGACCCTCTGCTCAGTGTTGTGTTTCACAGGGCTGTGCTAGCAACCTGCCGGACCTTGGTCTTTGGAAGGACAACTCCTCTCCAGTCTCTTCTCTTCTCCTTTCCCATCGTGTGCGTTTTCTAGCTCTTAATGCCTGTTTCTCAGCCTCTTCTTGGCTACCAGCAGCCCACAGTCGCAGGTCCGGGCAATGCTCTGCTGGTTCGGCAAGGCTCCCCCCAGGGCCAATGGGGGTCCTGTGGGGAGAAGCATTGACTGGCTGCTGGGGAGCAGGACCAGATCCGAGTGTGAAGTGCTGACGTTGGCAGCACTGAGGGAAGCTGTCTGTGGGCAAACAGAGCCGGCACGTTGCTTAAAAGTCTATGGGGTCTTGTTCGGTCAAAACAGAGCCGCTGCCAAACTGCTAATTGTAGCTCTATTTTTTCCCTCCTGCCTTCACAGGTTAAGAATGGAAATTCATGCCTTTGCAGAGCACCCTGCTTCCCCGTAGCTCTGGGGGGACTCTAATCAGCTACCACCTCCTGCGGTGGTTGGCTAGCTGTCTGACAGTTTTCAGCATCACTTTTTAAGACATTTTTCTTTTTTTCAAATGCTTCCCTTACCTTGGCCTGACATATGGTTTTGCTTTAAGAGCAAAATGGTTTTCCACAGGCAGCTGGTGAGGTCCCTGAACACATGTTCCTCCAAAACACAGAACCCTAGAAGACATCAGTTCCCAGTAGAATGGTTACTTACGTACAGCTGCAGAGCACTGCTTTAAAGTTTTGGAAAATAATATTGCAGTCATCTGACATCATTTAGTCACTTTGATTAGTTTCTTGTGCGTGATTGCCGAATGTCCTGAATAATGACGAATGAGGGTCCTTCGAAGATCACGTCTATATGCTTAAGTAACAACCAGAAAATAAATCATAATTCGTTTCAGAGCTAAAACCAGGGAAAATGGCCCCAGGATATAACCAGATTAGCTGGACAGCATTTAAAACAAAGGTAGTTACAAAATACATGTATTGTGGCCAAAAGTATTGTTTGAAAAGAGGGTTCTCCTTGCTTTCCAGTCTTAAATAAGGTGGGGAAAATGTTCTTTCAGAAAAGGAAACAAGGGAATTAAAGAGACAAAGGCCAGCTTAAGAAACAAAACCACATCCATTCACCCACAAGTTTTCTCATCTTTGAATGCCTGTGGAAGAATGGGCAGGTTGTAAAGTCAGAAGAAAAGAATGTATTTCTTCCTGAGAATAGGCACTGCATTTGGGCAAGTTGATCCAATTCCTGTGTCTATAGACAGAAACTTGCTCTTTCCTCCAGGAGCTCTGTCGCTGCCACTTGCCCCCTACCCTGCTGTAGAGTCCATCAGCCCCAGCAGCATGTGCTGCTCTTCGCCAGACACTGAGCCGAGCTTGAGCAGTAAAGGCGAGAGAGGCAGCGAGGGCTCCACACTGGCGTTTGGCACGGGGCATCTCAGGAGCATGCTGGGGGATCTTTTCTGTAAGGGAATGTCTGACCTGGCTATTTTAGAAATCTCTATTTTTGGTTCTTCCCCCACATTAAATAGAGCCATTCATGACAGTCTGCTCACATGCTGTGTCTTTCCTGTCCCAATTGTATTTTTAAGTGGCTGCTTGGGCCAGCCAGCACTGTTGCCTTTCAAGTGTAGGACTCTTGGTTTTCCTGTACAGTTTCTTGTGGTCTTTAATGTTTGCACTCACAGTATATGGCTGAGTCCCTAACTAAAGGCATTAAAAAAAAAAGAAAGAAAAAAAGAGAAGTGGTCCATGGATGGCAGTCCTATCTGACGGAGCACCCCAAAGGGCAAGAGGTCATTCTAGGGGTGCCCACTCTTCCTGCCTGCAAGTTGGATGTGCCTTGTAGTAACTTAAATTTCCACACTAGTGAAGCAGCTCAGGCGAATGGATGACAGACACAGTGCCTGTGAGAAGGCTTCTTGACAGCATGATTTGCTCCTTTCCTTTCTCCTGCACTCTCGGGTGCAGGAGAGCATGGGAGGTACGTGGCTGTGCTTTTGCGGTGGGTCACGGTTGGTACTACTGCAGCTGCGCTGGGCCATCAGGGAATCTCAGAATAGCCATGCATGGTTTCCTCACTTCTTTTCCTCTTTTCTGGGCTACCCTGGATGGAGAGCAGAAGTCATTCATAATTTAATGTGTTTGAATTTCTGTCCCACTCTTTCCAGGGTCTTCTCAGCTTGGCAAGTTACTATCCAAGCAACAACCAAGCTATGCTTACTTTTTTTTGTCATGGGTTTTTCCATCTACTTCTTTCATCAGATTGCTGCTGGTGAGAAGGCTGAGAGCAGCATTAGCTCGGATCAGAACTGTAGTGGGAAGATACTTTCAGTCTGTGACTAAATTGTAACCTGGAGGCCAATGCACCCAACAGTGAGAGCTCATAAATGCTGTCTGGTACCATTGGGATAGTACCTTACGCTTGGAGCTAGAGGCTTTGCTCAAGAGACTGTGCCCATTGATAGAAACAAGTGGTTAGGAGTCTCTATAAAAGTGTCATGTTGATTTGAATTTAAAAACAACCTATGAGAAAGCAGATTAGTATTTTTCTTAGCCTTCCATTACTGAGCTTCATTTCCTTTAAAGCACTCCTTTGAGATAAACTGAATGTTGTTTGGTTTTAGCTGAAGACAAGTAAAGGCCTACTTGGTATTTTGGTATTAGCAATTTGGTATTAAACTGTACAGGGCCATTTTCCTTTTAATGCCAAAAGTTCACGTATTCATCTTTATCCTGTCTACATGTTGGATAATGGTTTTTGCCATGATAAAAACTGCAGGATGATTTTTAGACAGGAAGCTGAAACTGCTTGAATCTGAAGTGCTAAAATGTGACAACCATTGCATGTATTTTTAAAATGAGCGTGAAAAATCACAGCTATCTGCTTTCAATAAAGAAAGAGCAGGAAATTCACAATAAAACAATAAAACCATAAACCTTAAAATATGCACATGCAACAGGTGCTGATATGTATAACAATATTAGAATGCAATAAAATGTCTCACTGTTGTCCAAAAAGAACCACCAGGATACAGCATTTGGCTACGTTCTGCCCTTGACGTGAATTAGTTCAGATATCCAAAGCTAACATGTGTTAGATAAAGAGACGGAATTTCTTCGGGAAATAGAACGGAAAGCATGTTCTGGTTCAAATCACTTTCTTTAGTCTATTGAGAGGTCTCTATTGTTTTGGAGGTTTTTAGCTCTTTTTTTCCTGACGGATGATTCACCTGGAATGTGGATTTATCACCCTTTCATTCCCCAAATTTCTGTGACTATGATTAGCTCCCAGAGATGCTAGTGAGGTGAGGACTGTATGAATTTTGCCCACCGTACAAAATGGAAGCAAACAGGCTTTGATTTCTTTGTCTGTGCGAGCTCTGTCCTTCTGCCCTGCTCCTGTTAGAGCTGGTCTGCCTTCCTAGCATCAGCTGAAACTGAGAGCAAAGCTCAGCACATTTTGTGGCCTCCTTTTTTTGGGACAGAGCATGAGTGGTGTGAGAGCAGAAAGGAGGTCTGCTCAGTGAGTATCCAGGTCACTGAGTGTGCAGCTGCCGAGAGCTGGGCTTGGAGGGGTGAAGTTCCGAATCCCTGCTTGGCGCACTCTCTGAATTTAGTTTAGTATGTAGCTGAAAGGGATATATTAGATACAGACACTGAGTAACAGCCAAAGGTAGACTGGAAAAGGAGAACAGTACTGCAGTCTCTTCCTATCTAGGCTGATTAAATACTGCAGAAGCACTGTTAAAAGTGTGACTGCAATCTTCAAACTGTCCTTGACACTTTATCTTCATGGCATCACTCACTGAAAGAACAAGTTCTCTGCCCAAACCCTCATTTTCTAGGCTGACTCTGAAAATCTATGGCAATATCTTTGGTTTTAGAAATAACACTGGTGTCACCAGATATTCTCTTGCAGATCTCCGATCTAGACTGCTCCATTTTTCAGATTTATCAGCTGGTTTCAAGGTTATGGTTTAGGTGAATAGCAACCTAGGATCAGATACATTTTTGGTGCAATGTGCAGCTCCACATAAAGGGTGGTGGGAGCAGTTGGAAAGCTTTTGTTTGTAGATTTATGCGTATTTACTGCATATTTACTTTTAGAAAACCTCAGTTATGTTTTAGGCTGTGGGATCACCTAGATCCCCTAGACATAGAGTGGAAGCTATGGGTCCAATCCCTTTCTCTAGAACTTACTCTGCTTTTGTAGGCTTGACTTCGGGGCTATACCAGCAGGAGATATCTTCACCTTAAGTATAACAAAATACCATATAGTAGTCAGCCTTTTATAACCCCTTGGTCTTGGGTGAAGCAACAACCACTTTTGTGAACATTGTGTTTTCTCTTGATCGTGGCCAAGACATTAAAAATTCCCTTTGTAATGAAGGGAAATTAATCGAACATACTTAAGTAGATCCAATATTGTAGTAAATGGGAATCAAGAAAAGGAAACTGCTTCTAAAATCATGTATACAAATCTTTACATTTACAATGTATACCCATTTCCATAATTTTTAAAAAAACATTTTAGTGAAGTGATTAGAATCAAATGCAGTAGGAATTGAGTAGCTGGGTACAATTCCTTGAAGGATGTCCACAGTTTCAGGTATGCCCATGAGAACTAGGCTTTGTGTTAGAGACATTTCTTATCATAGCTGAAATAGTCATAATTACGACTTAGATATTTTTTCAGTTTTAAATTGAAGTCTGTTGGGTTTGAAAGTATTTATAAAATCTAGTGTGTGTGTTCACCTGAAATGAGGAGTAGGGGTATGCAAAGAGGTAATGATGACAGAGGTGCTAATAGGCTGTTTCCTGCACACAACATCATATTCACATAGTGGCCAAGCCACTGTTCACTAAGGTCTATTGAAGAGCTCCCATGTCAGTGGACCCTAACTCCTTAGTTATGAGGTCTGAAGGGATTACAGAGAAAAAAAAGACTTTGTCTTAATACAGAACATTTGCAAGGAAAAAAAAGCGAGTTCCGAAGATGAGGGATGAGAGATTTTGCCTTTTCAAGATCCTTTTTTTAACTGAAGGAGACTTCAGTCATTGAATCACTGTCAGAAACTACTGAAAAAAAGGTTGGTTAAAAATATCAGGTTTAAAATTTAAGTGTTTTTCCTTTCTTTTTCTGAATTACCTACTCATGATCACCTGTATAATTTCAATATGGAGGTAGTGCAAAAGTGTGCACACAAGTACTTCATTACGCATCCCACATGCACATGAAACTCCTGCACCAAATTTGTCTCCCTGTAGCTGCATCCTTGGTTTCTCTTGACCCTGAGTGAGACAAGGCTTTCAGACCACTTTACACAGTATTGTTTCAGTGGCATGTGGCTAAAGCAGCTTATACAGATGCAGCTATAAAAGCTTTTATGCCTTCTCAGAGGTTTTGGTGGGATGCCATGCTCGTCTGAGCACCAGTACTGTGATAAAACAGCATCTACAATGGAAACTTTTGCCAGCGTAATTATGCAAGGCAACAAGACTTCTCTGGTGCACACTGTAAATAAGACGTAGCAAGTATTCTATATTATAAACAGATTGAGGACCACCGCAGACTTTCCCTCCCCAAGGATTTGTTCATTGTTTCTCTGTTACAATTGCCAAACCACTGGCTGTAAAACTTCCTTCAGTCCCTGCTTTATTGTCATGGTGGGTGCCACAGCCTTATCAACATGCGTCATGCACAATGGCAGTCACTACTGCTTTTTTGCCTTTCTCTACTCTTCTGCTACTGAAATCCAGCAGTGTTACCCTCTGTACAGGAGCAGATCAGTGTTTTTTTTCTGATCAGAAAAAAACAAGGATTTTTCATGAGAAAATCTGTGTGAGAAGAAAGGAAAGGGATGTGACACCTTATTAAGGAAAGAGCTGAGGAAAAAAGTCTCAAATTTCTATTATTCCTTAAATACATCCAAAACTGTCTGTGTCAGCCTTTGTTGGCAGTGAAACATAACATCACTCATTGCATTGGACTCTACTCCGAAGGCTGCAACAAATTTGTTTGCCTTTTCCTTTAATGTTAACGTAACTGATACTTTATTTTACAAGAGTTAGAATGGCTTTGCAGAGGTTCTCTCTTCTGGAGCAACAAGCTGGGAAGTGCACCAGTGTGAAACAGCAGTCAATGCCTCCGCCGTGGGGTGGGTTTTGGCGAGAGGGTGTGATGCACATCTGGTCTGCAGCTCCTTTCTCTGGGAACAGCTCTAGTCACACTTTTTATACTTGGCCTGTGTTGACTTAGAAGCTCATTTGACATGCACATTTGAAGGGCAACACTGACAAAAAGGGCAGAGCATACTTTAAATTTGAAAGAAAATGAAGGAAGGTTTTTCTCCTGTTTTTTTTCAATATGTTGAGAAAGAATATGTACGTTGGCTGACCAATTTGAAATTTGTGCATCAGGAAAGATGATGCAGTACAAATCAATGAAGGTAATGACAGAGGATCATACTCCTGGCTTTCCAAAATTGGCAAGGAGCGGTGATACATTATCAGAAAACAGATATATGATGTTCACATCTCATATTCCATATTTTCTTCCTTTGTCTTCCTATCATTCCTGGGATGCTAGTTTTGACACCTGTTTGATTTCTTCCCACAAACATCTCCTGCTTTCTTTGCTATTTTTGTTGCAAATTTCCTGCACATATAGCTTTCACAAAATGAAGGTTGACTCCTTGGCATAGGGGAGCAGCTTTCCCTCGGTTACAAACAAGAATGTCCTCACTTCAGTGGGTACTGCCAAAATGTTTAAAGCTCCTGGTCTGTAATGTTAGAGCTTGGGAAAAGTATGTTCAGCTAAATAACACCAGTGAGGCTGCAAAATTCTAATTTTACATATAAGCTTTATTTTATTCTCTATAATTTTTTTTGGCTGGGGAAGGGGGATTTTTTTTTTAAATTAAATTGCAGATTGGGTGAGTCAGTTTGGGAAACCTGGATTGCACCAATCACTGCTCTATTCCTCTCTGAAAGAAGAGGAAAACATGAAGAATCTTATCCAGAAACATCACAATATTTTTTGATCTGGAGACTCAAACAGACAACAATCTAGATGTTCCCATATACATAGTTCTTGAGAAGCTGAATTTAAAAGAAAATACTGGATTTTCACAGCTTGTCAGCCTTCATTCACCGCAGCAAGTCCTAAGTCCTATTCACCAAGTAATCTTTCTGACCTTGCTGAATGCTCACTCTGAGCAGAAGGTATTTGCTATAGAGCCACTGAATTACTAGCATTTGTTTTACAAAGTATATAAGAACTGCTGAGTCACATGTGGTATTATTTTAGATGACACCATCGTTTCATCCAGTTAATTTTGCCTGTCAGTGTGGTGTGGCATTGCAAGAATGACTGCATAGTGGAAATACGAGGACAGTTTCTGACTTCTGACATTTAGAGAATGTGAGACTTTAAAGCTTCTTGATTTCTCTGAGAAATAATTTACCATGGTGGCCTGTCTTAGATAAAAGGGAGGAAGGAATCTGCTAGAGAAGTGCAGCTTTTTTTGCTCCCTGTACTATTCTTGGGTCTTGCATTTCCAGTGGTCTCTATGACATGTTTCCTCATGAACACTTATGCTGAATACTGACAGGATGAAAACTAACCCTGAGTTTTGTCTGCTGGTCACACTTCTGGCAAAATTCTTCCCTCCACCCCATTTGCCTTGTTCAGCTTCCCATGTCACGTCCAGTCCCTTCTCCTCTCCTACGCATGGAGCCTATTGTTGAAGTTTGCTTATTCTTCATCTGGGGGGTGAGTGTGGGTGTGTGTGGTATGTTTCCTTCTAAGTCCATCTCCACGATGGGATCTGTCTCACCTAAGTCTTTAAAAGTTAGATATTCAGTCTCCTCCCTCTAATCAGCAGTCATCCTTCCAAAACTTCATTCTTCCCATCCTAGTACAGGAATGATGAACCAGGCTTTGCAGATAGCCACATGAATCCCATTTCATGTGGTGGCAACCAAAGCCCTTTGCCTGGTGTGGTACTCCCCTTGCCACCACTTTCTCCCTTTTGTCTCTGCTCCTCTTAGGTCCAGCTCTGGCTCCTGCTCATGTTGTCCATCAGGTTCAGTCTTGTTCTCCCACAGACTCTAGGACACCTCTTCCCCCACCTCCATTTTGGACCCTGTCTCTTCCTCTTGACCCAGCACTACCTTTGCTCTCACCCACATGTGATCCTAGTCTCTGCCCGAACTCAGGTTCATCCCATCTTCTGCATAGTCCCAAATCCTCACAAAGTGGCTTCTGTGCTGGGATGCCCATCCCTCTTTTGCTGCATGTTATTCCCAACATGTACTTCTTCCTGGCAGGTGTGGTATCGTTAATTACCATAAATGAGTAGTTTGGGCATATGCTGAATCTAAGTGAGTCTGATTTCTAATGGATTTGAGCTTCCTCATTGATCATGATTTCAGTGGGATTATGCTAAAACTGTAGCAGGGCTATGCATCAGTGTGCTCCTATGGATCAAGACTTGATGAATACTGCAACACATTGGAAAAGCTTCAGTCTAGCTTTTTGGACACCAGAAAATCCATAAGGGTGAGAAACTTGAAGAACTGGTTTCTCTGGTAATTTGTAAGAGTGGTTCTCTAGCAATTTATAAAATGTAAATCCTGACTGAAGATGTTACTGAAGTTAGGCTGGTCGTAACCATCTTTTTGTTGACATGCTCTGGGTTATGCTGAGGGTTATCCTCACAGCATTTTTCTGTCTGCAAGAGGTCAGAGAGGGACTCCATCCCCTGGGTGGCTTCCACCTCTCACCAGCTACCAACAGCTTCATTCTTGTATTGGCTAATGGGGTCACATCTATTGGGATGAGATGAGGTGAAAGGGTCACCTATTATAAACAAACACACAAGCAAACAGAACAGGATTCCTTAGGAAACCAGGCTGAAAAAATAAGAATGACCTAGAATGGCAACGAAGTGACCCAGCTCCAGCACTTTGGTCTGTGTACACTATTTTCTATGCTGCTTTCTTACTGTAAACTTCTTGAACAGAAACGTCCACTTATAATTCCACAGAGCATAGAAGAGTCTTTGCATTCATGAAACAAATAAAAATATAGAAAAGTTAATTACTGGTCATTTTCAAGTATGAGGATTTCTAGCTTAAATGAGAGGGACAAGAAACATTTTAAGGTCAAAGCCAATATGAAATACTTTTTCTTGTAACACTTAAAACTGACTTCTTAAAGTTATTATTGATAGTTTAGAATTACATTTGAGTTGGATGCCAGCTTCTAATTTGGTGGAAGTTTTCTGTGCTCCAGATCTTGGACTTTTGGGCAACTCACTTTGGTTAATCACAAATGTTATTTTGAAACATACTTTGTCCACTTTCGTCTTCTGCCAGTTTTATCAAATCTTTACATCTGGTAAATGCTGGGCTTGGTATGTTGAAACTGAAAATATTTAAAATGCCTGGTATAGTAGCAAAAATGTACAGTCACTTACCAGATATGGTGCAATACTGAAACTCAGAAAGTGTAACTTTCAAAGTCTTTAATAATCTAAAAATATCTGCTTGATTGAAATGATTGATGGTGCTTGTCTTAGAAAGTGTATCATGTCTCACTCCCACTGAGTTCAAAACTTTACAGCCAGCTACCTCCCAGCTGGAGAAGGCCTTGAACAATAGTGGAATAAATCATGAGAAAAGCACAGCTTTTCTGGAGGATTTTTGTGTTTTCTTTGGTTTAGGTACTTTTTCCTTGTGGTTCAGAACTAAAAAACTTTGAATATCATGTGGTGGCAACCAAAGCGCAGGGACCAGGACATACTCAACTGAGTGGCAGGATGGCACCCTGCAGACCAATTGGATTTCTCATTGAAAAGGTTGATTCTCCTTGTTTGAACTTGGTTCTTTGTGGGTGTCAAATGCATGATACAGCTGGTGGCAGGGCTTCCCCTGCAAAATATTTCTTACTGAGGTACATTGGGAAAGAGGAGAAACAGTTTCCTAATGACTGGTTTAAGCCAAATGAAACTTGTGAACAGCATGGCTCCTGCTGGAATGAAATTGCAAATTAATCATCAAATGGACTTTTTAGAAATCTACTGAAAAGAAAAGCCCTAAAAATTTTAAGTCATAATAGCCATAATGTACACAAACATTCCAGAGGTTATTTCATATGATGGACGGAAAACCAGTCAAATCCTGCTTGCTTTGCAAACCATTTATATCACTGGGATAGAATCTAATAGCAGAACAGGGAGAAACTGCCATGTACCATAATTCATGTCTTAAAATTATATGTGAGGGATTTTGCCTTTGAGGAAAAAGGACAAAATTGTTTTCTTTCACTTATGAAGAGTTCTTTACTTCCAGTAAATCAGAAGGATAATTTCTACGGAATTGTGGTATGTTTCTGTCTCCTAATTCTGATATAAACAGGGAGTAGCTGCACTTACCTCAGGCTTGCACCAAGGTGAAAGAGAACAGCATAATATCGCTCTTCTCTTTGGTCATTACTGGACATACAGCCATCTTTCTGTATTGATTTTGTAATACATCTTCATATGCAACTCCAGTGCTGGCCTAAATCTAAGGGTCTGAATCCTTCTTTCAGGCTTAAAGTCTTGTCATGCTAATCTTAATTTACTGCATCTATTCACCTGGGATTTAAGCCTTAGGTTACTTCAACTTTGTTACCATCCTTTTAATTTTGAGGAAATCCATTGATAAAACAATCATTGTTGATTACACAATTGCAAATGAAAATGATGTCATGAAAAGTAATAATTTCAGATCAAATCCTGTAGCATTTAGACATGCAAATGGTCCCTTTTTTTGCATGCTTTAACTTACCAAAACTACTGATGTAAAGGTATGAATCTTGAATTAGGAAACTGCAAACCTTCTACAACTGAATCTATTTGGTACTGCCGCAATGCATGAAACTACCTAACTAAAACTACCAATAAAAAACTGTACCGCATATAAACTATAACTCTATAAACTACCACTACAGAGATGTGCAAGTCTCCTGTTCATAACAATCCAAGGGAAAAGGTATATGGCAGGTCAGAGAGGTACGTGAATGAAATTGTTGCTGAATTAGGAGATTAGTACTTTTATCACTCCCTTTGCCTGCCCATTGTATCTCTGCCTGTCAAATCTTGTCTTTGAATTCTGATCTGCCGGCATGAAATGGATACTTCCTCTCCCAGTAAATCCTTTTGTATTCAAACAAAACAGAGCCTGAATGGGGAGACACAATCAGGCCTCTTTCAAGAATAAAACCGTTTGCCCTGCCATATTTCTGCTCGCTCAACAAACAGCTGAGTGGGATTTATTTGCTGGCAGATGGAGGTGACTAATGATGTAAGCAGAACTTTTTTGCATGGGCGACCTCCAAATGTTTAGCTAAATGATGCCTAGCAGGAAAGGCAACAAGCATCAGATCCATTTTTAAAAAGGAATGTTCTTTCATATTTAGTACTTTGCTCAGCATTTTTTTGTTTTGCTTTATTTTAGTCTTCTTTTTTTTGGTGATTTTTTTTTTTATTATTATTATTTTTTAGACTGGGACCTAGACATCTCCCTGTAGGCAAAGTGCCTGCTTAATACAAATTCAGTGGCACATATCCATCTCCCGTTATAGCTGTATGCAGTTACTCCATTTGAGAACAAAAGGGAGAGTGTTCTGGTGAAATAGCTCTGGCTCGGTTTGGCTGAAAGATCCAGAATACATTACAGAGACCACCAGGTTTTACTGATTGTATTAATCCTCCTTAATTAACCCCCTTGCATAAGACTGGTGTCTCCAAGTTTGTGAATGTGTCAGTCAGAACAAAATTAGGTTTCCCATGGTGATCAGACATCTCCACCCAGGACCTGAACCCACTAAAAGGAGCTGAGCTCCATGATTTGTGCTGTTTGAACCCATTTTGAAGCCCCTGCAGCCTTCTTATCCTGTATCTGATTCTGAGGCTTGAGCTGGCTCTGCTTTATAATTATTTTTGGAGTCTCTGGAAGCTTTTAGTCTCTTATCCAGAAACTTTAACCTTTCTGTCAGCAGAAGCTGAGCACTTTCCTCAGGGGTGTCTTATTTTCTCCCATGATGAAACCACCTTTTGGAGGTTCTCCTGGAGAAATCCATTCTCCTGAGACTCTGCCCAGGCTGTTCTTCAAAGGTGCTGTGGACTTGTTGCTGTTCAAAGACCGCCGCACTGAAATCAGTCCCGGGGCATGCAGGACACCCTTCAGGGCTGGGGAGGTCACCCCTGCCCCCGCCGCGGTGAATCTGCAGCACTGGGACAGCAGGAATGAGAGCACCCAAACTCCAGCCCCATGGCAGGGTTGTGGCTCATCATTTTCCGGTTGTGAGCAGCCACCCTGCTCTGTACCTTGACCAGTGTAATAACCCAGAAATGGTTAAGGATTTTTGGAATCAGAAAAATGAAGAGTTTCCAACCTGAGATGTGACTGTGTATTGTGGACTTGCTTTCCGTGGTGATTATCAGAACTGCAGTTAATTTCAGCAGGACTGAGGTCAATGGTGCACAGGTACTTTATTTCTGCCCTGACTTCTTGAATGTGAGCACAATGTCTTTTATTGAAGCTCCATAGACAGTTCAAAACCATTGCTTTCCTTGGTTCTGACTTTCTCTTTCATTAGTTTCCTGATTTTTGATCTTTCCTTTTATGTGGCTTAAGACAACCCTAATCAGTTTGATGAACATGCTGAAAGCATTTATGCTGCAGTGAATTTTGCTTTGTAGCTCAACTCTTGTGTGCCCTGAACTCACTTTTGTGCATTGCTAATGAGTAACTCAGCTCTGTGTGACTATCCCAATATTTGCAGCACCTACGCTTGCAGTTGAAGTCAGGTATATATATGCTTTGATATTCTTGAATATTGTGCACTCAGTATTTTCTTGATTAGGAGACTAGGGAACATAAATCTACAGGTATATTTGTATTTTTATCCCATCTTTATGGGGAAATAAATCCTCCCTGCACAGACTGGTGATAGATTTTAAAATATCCCTCTGTTCTTCATCCTCACACCATTTATCAGGATGCCTGTCATCTCAAAGTCTCTGTCATCATTAGATATTTTATTCTCTGAATGTTAATTTATGATCTGGATGTTTTTTGAGGGATAATTTGGCAAATTATTTTTAACTGTTTCTCTTCATATTTCATTTTGAGCTGGCATTCAAATTGTCTAATTTTCTGTGACCAAATCCCACTGAAGTTTGCCCAAGTACTTCCTTCCCTCAAGTGTCCTTGGCAAATCACTTGTGGTGACCCTTAATCACTGGCTAAATAGGCTTAGTCAAGTTAAAACAGCATTAGTTTTTCCATATACTTTTCTTTCATCAAGCTGTCTCTCAAGTTCTGCAATAAGTTCTGTCCTGAAATTATGGAAGAACTTTGTTCAGTTATACAAATTTGCATCTGTATCTAGAAAAAATATACAGACCTGTATAAAAGCCTATTGAATTTGATGAGTATCCTTCCATTTCCATTGCATTTTTGATCTGGCTGTGACACACAGACAGGAATCTTTCAATTCATTTCCCCAAGTATTTGCATTTTCTCTTTAGGCTTATAAGCCTATACCCTTCCTTAGGGAAATAAGGTCCTACCTGATGTATTCTTTGTTTGCAAAAAATAATTGAAAATCTTTGACTTGTTTATAGCTCTCCCTCATGGACTGACCCTGTTGAGTGTCAGTTGAAAGTGAACTTCCCCCAAAACAAATCCCTGAAGTGATGACTTTGGAGAAATAAACATATGGCAACCCAATGAGATTTCTGCGAATTTTACTTACCCAAGAATGCAAGCTCCTAATGAGTCAGAAACCTCCTTCCCAATTTATTTCTTTAGATATTTGTGGTATTCCTAGAACGGCACTGGATGATAAACTGTTTAACTTTCTTGCTCAAAGCCAGATGAATGGACTTAAATTAGAGCAAAATCCAGCCTATTTGTAAGTGAACATAGTCCAGTGAGCAGACGTGTCACACACTGGCCTTTTAGTGAAGCCCCAGGCTGCTACCTCATTAGCTCTGGCTGTGATTAGAGGAGAGCCCATCAGTCCCATAATAACGCTGTCTCAGGAAAGACTTCTTATTGACAAAGTGGAGGGCAACACTGGTGCACTTTCTGGGAAATGTTGCATATGGTGCCGTGCTCAGTGTGACTGATTGAACAGTCAGGGAAACAACATTTCTGAGCTACACCAGGAGATAAAATACCCTGTGGTGTTGGAATCAACATTTTGCTGCAGTACTAAAAGCAGTGGCTGCCTTCTCTACCTGATATGAGTGTGGCATTTTCTTCTTTTGTTTCAAGGAGAGTGGAAAAGCACCATTGGGCAAGTGTGCCTAATGTGCATGGTACTCTAATAATACTCTAATTTAATTTTTATATGAAATCTTCAGCTGGCTCCAATGATGCTATTGGCCCCAGTCCAAATTTTTGCATAAAATTAAATGCAGAGAGAACAATTCAAGCTGCTACTCTACCATTGCACAGCTTCAAGTATCCTAAAGGTTCTGAGAGCAGCAGGAATAATTCAGTGATGCACAGTAAGGCTGAGAGCACCCTGGCAGCCCTGATGTGGCTGGGGAAGAGCTGCATGGCTGCAGCCGCATAATGAAATGTAAGTGGGCATTTTGCTCTGGCTAGTGTTTTGGGGTAGAGGCATGGACCTAAACCTCTGCTGCGCCCCATGCTCTGGTTAATCCATGTTGGCTCATGCTTGTGTGAAATAAGTAAGTCTGAAGGTACAGAAATACATTAAGGTGTTTGTAATCTGTGTCTGCTCCTTGTTTGCAAATGCACATAAGGCGAGTGCAACAGGGTTGACCATTAGTGATGGCCTCTTGTCTGGTGGGAGCTCCCCCACCAGAGCAGGAGGGGCAGGGGTCTTTTGCAGCCCCGAAACCTCAAATTGTAAATCAAACCACTTGCTTTTTCCTTAGAGGGAAGAGTGACTCAGAGCCAAGTCCTCAGCTGGAGAAAGATGGTGAGATCCATGTGCTTGCAGGGAAGTAGAGGAATCATTGATGCCAACAAGGCTTCCTGACCCAAACGGCACGTGTCCAGGTCTGCTGGTGCCTCCAGCCACAGGACGCAGCTTTGGTGAGTGCCATGGGCCCCAAAATAACTGGCTTTGGTCCCATATTGCCATGAGTCAGAGATATCTCATGCGCACTCGATCTTACAGAAAGGAGATGGCAAAGAGCAGCTCCTGTCATCTGCTATAGGTAC